>NC_091282.1:81754959-82355272 GCF_032444005.1 Ranitomeya imitator
TGACGCATGCACCCCCCCAAATAACCCATACAATCTGATGCAGATGATTGAACAGTGGCAGATGTCATCTGATAATATTCTGCGGCCTCAGAGATTACAAGGCCTGCATGCGCAACAAGGATCTGAAGCACCCCCTCTACGTCAGCCAACACCTCCACCCCAACCCACAACTAACCAACAATGGCAACCTCAGCACCATATTGCAGGATATCAGCACCCATCCCAATATGGCCACTTGTCCAGACCCAGTGCTGGAGGCTGGTCCCAACCGGGGTTTGGACAATATGGTCATTTTGGGTTGGGGTATGATTCCCGCACATATGGGCAGCAACATCAGGGTTATCTCCCAAATCGTGGCCCCACTCATCAAAGTGGCCAGCATCAGAGCAGGCAGAATTTCCCGCAGGCCACTATAACATCCGCACAGGCTGCTGGACAATTGGGCCTACAAAGGCCACCTGATGCTGACACAGACCAATCCACTTCTCCACTTCCTACGTACCAGGACTTGTAATTTTGGGTACACCTTTTTTTTTTTTCCAAAATTAGGTTTGGATTGGGCTTAAAAAGCAAGCTGTAATGTTTTTATTTTACTTTGTGTTTTGGTTCCCAAAAAAAAATGTTGCACTTTTTTTGGCCAAAGATTTGTTATGCCAAAAAAAAAACAAAATCTAAAAACAAGTTTAAAAAGTAAATTTGCCGTTACTACCAAAAAAACTATGTATGCACTCTGTTCATTCTTATTAAATCACACACACATGATATGATCATAACCATATGTGAACAAATTAAACACAGCAGACATATTTTCCACATTGGTAATGCCAAAATTTAAGCAAATAACAAATTACACATGCAAAATTGCCTAGTCTTGCCAGGGAGTGGCACCCTGAGGACTCACAAAATAATTTGTGAACACATCACGAACTTTTAGTCCAGAAAGGGGACGTCGCGGAGGAGGGACATATGGGGTAGGCCTACTATGATTGTTCATGACGTGATTATGCAAATTAGTAGACGAGCAATCATGTATTCGGGTGAAATTATGTAGAATTACACAGGCTTTGATCACTTCATTGATTGAAGCCTCACTCAGCTGAATTGCAGACTGAAGAACCCGCCATTTGGCTACAAGAATTCCAAAGGCGCACTCAACCAGTCTCCGTGCCCTGGAAAGTCTCAAATTAAACACCCTCCGCAGGTGGTCAAGGTTGCGCCTGGGGTAAGGCCTCATGACGTGCCTCGTCAGTTGGAAGGCCTCATCTCCAACCAAAACAAAAGGCACTGCTTCCGCATTGGAGCCTGGGAGTTGTTGTGGTGGTGGGAGGTTCAACTGGTTGTCACGTAGCCGCCGACCCATTATGGACGAATTGAAGACCCTAGAGTCTCCAGTTCGGCCATAGGCCCCAATGTCTACAATTATAAACCTGTAGTTGCTGTCAGCAACTGCTAACAGAACTACAGAGAAAAACTGCTTATAATTGTAGAATTGGGAACCAGAGTTCGGCGGCTTACGCACCCTGATATGTTTCCCATCCACAGCTCCAATGCAGTTAGGGAAGTCACAATTATTTTGGAAACCAGTGGCGATTTTGACCCAATCCTCCATTTTTGGCTCCGGCATCACAACTTCGTTAAGTTTCAGCCATATTTGGGAACAGGTTGTCCTAACAATGACTGAAATGGTAGAACGCCCAATGAGAAACTCCAGGTGTAGACCCGCATAGGACAAGCCTGTGGACAGGAAGCTGCAAAACAAGGAAAAAAAACAAAACATGAGGAATATGAAAACAGGAAGAAACACAAGTGTCTATTTAATTTTCGCAGTCATTATTGACTAAGCAAAAAGGGTCATTTCACATTATTACTATACTCTAATATTACCCACATTTTTAGAAATGTGCTTGTGGCTTCATGTCTAAGTAAAGTAACTGAAACATAGTAGGACAAAACACATTGGCAAACATACAAAAATATAAAAGGTCAAAATACATACCGTAAGGTTAGGAGCAGACGCTCCTCAGCAGAGATGGCTTTTCTCATCCAGGTGTCCTGATAGGTGAGGCCAGGACGTAACATCTCCATCAACATGTCAAAAGTCCTGATGGACATGCGAGTATACAGGTAAAATTTGTCTGGATGGGCCCTCAAAGCTGAATAGAGTCTCTGGAAATGTCCTTTACTCTGGCGTTGTGTCAATAGAGGATGCACCCACAATCTTCGTCTCCTCCTTCGCGGATCTGCATTGACCGGATATGGCTGGCCAAAGCGACGAGACAACACCCAGTGAAGCAACACCCGCTGAGTTGTGCTTAAATACACATGGTCAGACATGTTTGTAAGGTCAAAGTAACACAGCCAAAATATGCTAGAGAACATATAGGGCATATGGGAGGGGTACACCTGTTGTCGAGGGCTTAAATAGTGTTGGTAATGATGGTTTAAATGATTTGCAGGCCTGAAAACCGTTAAATGTCCATTTTGTGATGGTGCGTGTCAAAAACGCAATACGGATCACATACGGATTACACACGGACCAGTACATGCGCAAAATACGCAACCACACCTAGGCTACGCAAGAACTACGGAAAGAGATTACGGAGACATTTTGGCGTATTACGCGCGTATTACGGACGTATAATACGTTCCGTAATGTCTTACGCCGAGTGTGACGCCGGCCTAAGGGTTGGAGAGTAAAAAACAATTTAATTTTTACTATTTGTAGACATACTTTAGCCTGTTATTTTATTTTTATTTTAAATTCAACAAAGCTCAATAACATAATTTTACTTTATGGGGGAATTATTTGATATCCCTAATTTCTAACCTAGAAAAAAAATGCAACGTAAATGATCAATTTTTAATTTGCTGTGATATAAAGATAAATTAAAATTACTAACCTAACTATAACTATTGATAACATTACAGTTAATAAATATTATACATACAGTATAGATTAGTTAAAAAATATGTTAAAAAAAAAGCTTGAAATGATAGCAATTTACAATTCAAATATTTCTTTTCTTTAACATTTTTTTTTATATTTTTCATCACTTTGATTAGCTTCTTTCGGGTTATGGCATAATGTATTTCAAGTGAACATCTAAATAGTAGGTACAGAATTTCTATAACTGTTTGAGAAACTGAGAACGGATTTTGTGCTGCACATTACCCCTGGTATCTTGTGACCGCTGCATTTCCAGCTGGTATGCACGGCAATTATGGAATGATCTTTAAATACATCTCTGTGTATCAATGAGAGTCTTGCACATTTTTCAAAAGAAATGGCTGCTTGAGCATCAAGTATTTTCCCTCCTGCTGAGCTAATTTTCAAATGAGTAGATCCTTTTATGGTGTTGAAAGAACTCGAAAGAAAAATTACGTTTTAAGCTACATGTTGCTTTAGAAATACTTTGAAATCTTGACAGGAATGTTCAAAACACATACATTAAAAAATAAGAAAAAAAACTTTTACTGTTGCCTGCCTATTTATTTTTACCTAATTTTGGCAAGCCTGTCATCATTTCTCTTCTTATTCTAATTTCAAGTGCTTATTCTTCTTTTAAAAATAGAAAAGAAAACAAAATCGCACAAAAAACCTCTAAAAATATTCTATATACAGTACTATGCAAACGTTTTAGGCAGGTCCGGAAAAAATGCTGCAAAATAAGAATGTTATCAAAACAGAAGTGCTAATATTTTATTTTTCTCATTTACAAAAATGGAAAGTGAATTAACAAAAGAGAAATCTAAATCACCTCAATATTTGGTGTGACTGACCGCCCTTTGTCTTCAAAACAGCATCCATTGTTCTTAGGTACACTTGTAAAAAGTCAGGGATTTTGTAGGATTACAGCAAGGTTCATGAGTAACTAATTTTACCAAACAGGTAATAATGAACATCATTTTCATGTATTCATATTCCACTTCAGATGCCTCCCTGATGGTATTCAATGGTAGATCAGTATCTGCTTATATTTCACGACATTAAAGGGAACCTGTCACCTGAATTTGGCGGGACTGGTTTTGGGTCATATGGGCGGAGTTTTCGGGTGTTTGATTCACCCTTTGCTTTGCGCAGGCGTGTACTATGGAGGACAGAGAATGAACTTCAATCCAATATTGCAGCCAGCATGCAGCCAGCGGGTAAGGAAAGGGTGAATCAAACACCCGAAAACTCCGCCCATATGACCCAAAACCAGTCCCCCCAAATTCAGGTGACAGAGTCCCTTTAATCCTGACCAAATCTCAACCCCATTTGCTTAAATGCAGCCCCAAACTTTGAAAGGTCTGCAGAAACTCATTATTGTTCTACTCTGCAAACCTTTGCGAAGAAACTGTTTCCTGTTGCAGCAAAATATTTTATATTTTGACTCAGTCAGTCCCTAGCACCTGCTGACATATCTCTACACCATACACCATAGTTTCTAAGTTTTGCTTTGTTTGAAAAGTTGAATTTCTTGACATTTTTTCTATCTTAGGCATTACTTTCTGGTTGCAATGAAGATGATGACCTCTTCTGGCATGTGAATGTTAGATGAGTGTCGCTGGATCCCTCGGTGTTCATCGAATATGAACTCTGCTCAGCTTATTGACGTCACCGCTAATCGATGCAGCTAATGCTAGGTTCAGATTGCGTTAGTGCAATCCGTTTAGCGCCTAGCGCTAACGCAATGTGTTGTAAAGGGGTCGCGTTAAACATCCCCGCTCTCGCAGATCTCCGATTTCCGATCTGCGAGAGCGGGGAACGAACCGCGGGCGCGCCTCGGACGCTGCAAGCAGCGTCCGCGGCGCCCCACAAAACACCGGCACATCGCTAGTGCGTGTCGAAAATGGCACGCGCTAGTGATGCGCGTCCCTATTGCTGTTAATGGGCGCGCTAACGGATGCTTTGCACGGCGTTAATTTTGCTGTGCAACGCTGTCCGTTAGCACGGTCCCATTAACGCAATGGGAACCTAGCCAAAGTTCTCAGGCTCAGCTAAGTGTCTCATGGATTCACAGCGGAGTGGTCGCTTTATGCCACTGCTTGGCCATGAAATCCAGATGTAGTAGAGTTGGAGCACAACGTGGGGCAAATGGATTTATTCTGGCTGTGTCTTTATTAACCCCTTCATGACCCAGCCTATTTTGACCTTAAAGACCTTGCCGTTTTTTGCAATTCTGACCAGTGTCCCTTTATGAGGTAATAACTCAGGAACGCTTCAACGGATCCTAGAGGTTCTGAGATTGTTTTTTCATGACATATTGGGCTTCATGTTAGTGGTAAATTTAGGTCAATAAATTCTGCGTTTATTTGTGATAAAAACGGAAATTTGGCGAAAATTTTGAAAATTTCGCAATTTTCACATTTTGAATTTTAATTCTGTTAAACCAGAGAGTTATGTGACACAAAATAGTTAATAAATAACATTTCCCACATGTATACTTTACATCAGCACAATTTTGGAAACAAAATTTTTTTTGCTAGGAAGTTATAAGGGTTAAAATTTGACCAGCGATTTCTCATTTTTACAACGAAATTTACAAAACCATTTTTTTAGGGACCACCTCACATTTGAAGTCAGTTTGAGGGATCTATATCGCTGAAAATACCCAAAAGTGACACCATTCTAAAAAATGCACCCCTCAAGGTACTCAAAACCACATTCAAGAAGTTTATTAACCCTTCAGGTACTTCACAGCAGCAGAAGCAACATGGAAGGAAAAAATGAACATTTAACTTTTTAGTCACGAAAATTATATTTTAGCAACAATTTTTTTATTTTCCCAATGGTAAAAGGAGAAACTGAACCACGAGAGTTGTTGTCCAATTTGTCCTGAGTACGCTGATACCTCATATGTTGGGGTAAACCACTGTTTGGGCGCACGGCAGGGCTTGGAAGGGAAGGAGCGCCATTTGACTTTTTGAATGAAAAATTGGCTCCACTCTTTAGCGGACACCATGTCACGTTTGGAGAGCCCCCGTGTGCCTAAAAATTGGAGCTCCCCCACAAGTGACCCCATTTTGGAAACTAGACGCCCCAAGGAACTTATCTAGATGCATAGTGAGCACTTTGAACCCCCAGGTGCTTCACAAATTGATCCGTAAAAATGAAAAAGTACTTTTTTTTCACAAAAAAAATATTTTAGCCTCAATTTTTTCATTTTCACATGGGCAACAGGATAAAATGGATCCTAAAATTTGTTGTACAATTTCTCCTGAGTACACCAATACCTCACATGTGGGGGTAAACCACTGTTTGGGCACATGGTAAGGCTCGGAAGGGAAGGAGCGCCATTTGACTTTTTGAATGAAAAATTATCTCCATCGTTAGCGGACACCATGTCGCGTTTGGAGAGCCCCTGTGTGCCTAAACATTGGAGCTCCCCCACAAGTGACCCCATTTTGGAAACTAGACCCCCCAAGGAACTTATCTAGATGCCTAGTGAGCACTTTAAACCCCCTGGTGCTTCCCAAATTGATCTGTAAAAATGAAAAAGTACTTTTTTTTCACAAAAAAATTCTTTTAGCCTCAATTTTTTCATTTTCACATGGGCAACAGGATAAAATGGATCCTAAAATTTGTTGTACAATTTCTCCTGAGTACACCAATACCTCATATGTGGGGGTAAACCACTGTTTGGGCGCACGGCAGGGCTCGGAAGAGAAGGCACGCCATTTGGCTTTTTAAATGGAAAATTAGCTCCAATCATTAGCGGACACCATGTCACGTTTGGAGAGCCCCTGTATGCCTAAACATTGGAGATCCCCCACAAATGACCCCATTTTGGAAACTAGACCCCCATCTGCAGACCGGACATAACTGCAAGAGAAGTATGCTGCCTTCCAGGTGCGATGATCAAGGATGTGACCGATAGGATACCAAAGCTCTTCAGCTCCAAGGACGTCCACCCATTTCTTGTGATACATGTTGGCACCAATGACACGGCAAGGAAGGACCTACCGACAATCTACAAGGACTTTGAAGAGTTGGGGAAGAAAGTAAAGGAACTGGATGCACAGGTAGTTTTTTCTTCTATCCTTCCAGTAAATGGGCATGGCACCAGGAGATGGAACAGGATCCTTGATGCAAACAACTGGCTAAGACGATGGTGCAGACAACAAGGATTTGGATTCCTGGACCACGGTGTGAATTACTGGTATGATGGACTCCTCGCCAGAGACGGACTACACCTTAACAAACCTGGGAAACACACATTCGCCAGAAGACTCGCTACACTCATCAGGAGGGCGTTAAACTAGAAGAAGAGGGGACGGGAAGAAAAACATTAGACTCGAACAAAGACAACCCAGGAAAACATACTCAGAAGGGAGGTAAGAACATTTCTAAAACAATCCACAGTGAGGAGATTGGAACAAAAAAAAATCCTCTAAACTGCATGCTCGCAAACGCCAGAAGCCTGACAAACAAGATGGAAGAACTAGAAGCAGAAATATCTACAGGTAACTTTGACATAGTGGGAATAACCGAGACATGGTTAGATGAAAGCTATGACTGGGCAGTTAACTTACAGGGTTACAGTCTGTTTAGAAAGGATCGTAAAAATCGGAGAGGAGGAGGGGTTTGTCTCTATGTAAAGTCTTGTCTAAAGTCCACTTTAAGGGAGGATATTAGCGAAGGGAATGAGGATGTCGAGTCCATATGGGTTGAAATTCATGGAGGGAAAAATGGTAACAAAATTCTCATTGGGGTCTGTTACAAACCCCCAAATATAACAGAAAGCATGGAAAGTCTACTTCTAAAGCAGATAGATGAAGCTGCAACCCATAATGAGGTACTGGTTATGGGGGACTTTAACTACCCGGATATTAACTGGGAAACAGAAACCTGTGAAACCCATAAAGGCAACAGGTTTCTGCTAATAACCAAGAAAAATTATCTTTCACAATTGGTGCAGAATCCAACCAGAGGAGCAGCACTTTTAGACCTAATACTATCTAATAGACCTGACAGAATAACAAATCTGCAGGTGGTTGGGCATTTAGGAAATAGCGACCACAATATTGTGCAGTTTCACCTGTCTTTCACTAGGGGGACTTGTCAGGGAGTCACAAAAACATTGAACTTTAGGAAGGCAAAGTTTGAACAGCTTAGAGATGCCCTTAATCTGGTAGACTGGGACAATATCCTCAGAAATGAGAATACAGATAATAAATGGGAAATGTTTAAGAACATCCTAAATAGGCAGTGTAAGCGGTTTATACCTTGTGGGAATAAAAGGACTAGAAATAGGAAAAACCCAATGTGGCTAAACGAAGAAGTAAGACAGGCAATTAACAGTAAAAAGAAAGCATTTGCACTACTAAAGCAGGATGGCACCATTGAAGCTCTAAAAAACTATAGGGAGAAAAATACTTTATCTAAAAAACTAATTAAAGCTGCCAAAAAGGAAACAGAGAAGCAGATTGCTAAGGAGAGTAAAACTAATCCCAAACTGTTCTTCAACTATATCAATAGTAAAAGAATAAAAACTGAAAATGTAGGCCCGTTAAAAAATAGTGAGGAAAGAATGGTTGTAGATGACGAGGAAAAAGCTAACATATTAAACACCTTCTTCTCCACGGTATTCACGGTGGAAAATGAAATGCTAGGTGAAATCCCAAGAAACAATGAAAACCCTATATTAAGGGTCACCAATCTAACCCAAGAAGAGGTGCGAAACCGGCTAAATAAGATTAAAATAGATAAATCTCCGGGTCCGGATGGCATACACCCACGAGTACTAACAGAACTAAGTAATGTAATAGATAAACCATTATTTCTTATTTTTAGGGACTCTATAGCGACAGGGTCTGTTCCGCAGGACTGGCGCATAGCAAATGTGGTGCCAATATTCAAAAAGGGCTCTAAAAGTGAACCTGGAAATTATAGGCCAGTAAGTCTAACCTCTATTGTTGGTAAAATATTTGAAGGGTTTCTGAGGGATGTTATTCTGGATTATCTCAATGAGAATAACTGTTTAACTCCATATCAGCATGGGTTTATGAGAAATCGCTCCTGTCAAACCAATCTAATCAGTTTTTATGAAGAGGTAAGCTATAGACTGGACCACGGTGAGTCATTGGACGTGGTATATCTCGATTTTTCCAAAGCGTTTGATACCGTGCCGCACAAGAGGTTGGTACACAAAATGAGAATGCTTGGTCTGGGGGAAAATGTGTGTAAATGGGTTAGTAACTGGCTTAGTGATAGAAAGCAGAGGGTGGTTATAAATGGTATAGTCTCTAACTGGGTCGCTGTGACCAGTGGGGTACCGCAGGGGTCAGTATTGGGACCTGTTCTCTTCAACATATTCATTAATGATCTGGTAGAAGGTTTACACAGTAAAATATCGATATTTGCAGATGATACAAAACTATGTAAAGCAGTTAATACAAGAGAAGATAGTATTCTGCTACAGATGGATCTGGATAAGTTGGAAACTTGGGCTGAAAGGTGGCAGATGAGGTTTAACAATGATAAATGTAAGGTTATACACATGGGAAGAGGGAATCAATATCACCATTACACACTGAACGGAAAACCACTGGGTAAATCTGACAGGGAGAAGGACTTGGGGATCCTAGTTAATGATAAACTTACCTGGAGCAGCCAGTGCCAGGCAGCAGCTGCCAAGGCAAACAGGATCATGGGGTGCATTAAAAGAGGTCTGGATACACATGATGAGAGCATTATACTGCCTCTGTACAAATCCCTAGTTAGACCGCACATGGAGTACTGTGTCCAGTTTTGGGCACCGGTGCTCAGGAAGGATATAATGGAACTAGAGAGAGTACAAAGGAGGGCAACAAAATTAATAAAGGGGATGGGAGAACTACAATACCCAGATAGATTAGCGAAATTAGGATTATTTAGTCTAGAAAAAAGACGACTGAGGGGCGATCTAATAACCATGTATAAGTATATAAGGGGACAATACAAATATCTCGCTGAGGATCTGTTTATACCAAGGAAGGTGACTGGCACAAGGGGGCATTCTTTGCGTCTGGAGGAGAGAAGGTTTTTCCACCAACATAGAAGAGGATTCTTTACTGTTAGGGCAGTGAGAATCTGGAATTGCTTGCCTGAGGAGGTGGTGATGGCGAACTCAGTCGAGGGGTTCAAGAGAGGCCTGGATGTCTTCCTGGAGCAGAACAATATTGTATCATACAATTATTAGGTTCTGTAGAAGGACGTAGATCTGGGTATTTATTATGATGGAATATAGGCTGAACTGGATGGACAAATGTCTTTTTTCGGCCTTACTAACTATGTTACTATGTTACTATGTAAAGGAACTAATCTAGATGTGTGGTGAGGACTTTGAACCCCCAAGTGCTTCACAGAAGTTTATAACGCAGAGCCATGAAAAAAAAAATTATTTTCTCAAAAATGATCTTTTAACCTGCAATTTTTTATTTTCCCAAGGGTAACAGGAGAAATTTGACCCCAAAAGTTGTTGTCCAGTTTCTCCTGAGTACGCTGATACCCCATATGTGGGGGTAAACCACTGTTTGGGCACATGCCGGGGCTCGGAAGTGAAGTAGTGATATTTTGAAATGCAGACTTTGATGGAATGCTCTGTGGGCGTCACGTT
The DNA here is from genome assembly GCF_032444005.1 of Ranitomeya imitator. Lineage (NCBI taxonomy): Eukaryota > Metazoa > Chordata > Amphibia > Anura > Dendrobatidae > Ranitomeya > Ranitomeya imitator. The sequence continues at coordinate 81,765,540 of NC_091282.1, forward strand.
GCGTTTGCAGAGCCCCTGATGTGGCTAAACAGTAGAAAACCCCACAAGTGACTCAATTTTGGAAACTACACCCCGAAAGGAACTTATCTAGATGTGTGGTGAGGACTTTGAACCCCCAAGTGCTTCACAGAAGTTTATAACGCAGAGCCATGAAAATAAAAAATAAAAATTATTTTCTCAAAAATGATCTTTTAGCCTGCAATTTTTTATTTTCCCAAGGGTAACAGGAGAAATTTCACCCCAAAAGTTGTTGTCCAGTTTCTACTGAGTACGCTGATACCCCATATATGGGGGTAAACCACTGTTTGGGCACACGCCGGGGCTCGGAAGTGAAGTAGTGACGTTTTGAAATGCAGACTTTGATGGAATGCTCTGCGGGCGTCACGTTGTGTTTGCAGAGCCCCTGATGTGGCTAAACAGTAGAAACCCCCCACAAGTGACCACGTTTTGGAAACTAGACCCCAAAAGGAACTTATGTAGATGTGTGGTGAGCACTTTGAACCCCCAAGTGATTCGCAGAAGTTTACAACGCAGAGCCGTGAAAATAATAAATACGTTTTCTTTCCTCAAAAATAATTATTTAGCCCAGAATTTTTTATTTTCCCAATGGTTACAGGAGAAATTGGACCCCAAAAGTTGTTGTCCAGTTTCTCCTGAGTACGCTGATACCCCATGTGTGGGGGTAAACCACTGTTTGGGCACACGTCGGGCTCAGAAGTGAAGTAGTGACTTTTGAAATGCAGACGTTGATGGAATGGTCTGCGGGCGTCACGTTGCGTTTGCAGAGCCCCTGGTGTGCCTAAACAGTAGAAACCCCCCACAAGTGACCCCATTTTAGAAACTAGACCCCCCAAGGAACTTATCTAGATATGTGGTGAGCACTTTGAACCCCCAAGTGCTTCACAGACGTTTACAACGCAGAGCCGTGAAAATAAAAAATCATTTTTCTTTCCTCAAAAATGATGTTTTAGCAAGCATTTTTTAATTTTCACAAGGGTAACAGGAGAAATTGGACCCCAGTAATTGTTGCGCAGTTTATCCTGAGTATGCTGGTACCCCATACGTGGGGGTAAACCACTGTTTGGGCACACGTCGGGGCTCGGAATTGAGGGAGCACCATTTGACTTTTTGAATACAAGATTGGCTGGAATCAATGGTGGCGCCATGTTGGGTTTGGAGACCCCTCATGTGCCTAAACAGTGGAAACCTCTCAATTCTACCTCCAACACTAACCCCAACACACCCCTAACCCTAATCCCAACTGTAGCCATAACCCTAATCACAACCCTAACCACAACCCTAATTCCAACCCTAACCCTAAGGCTATGTTCCCACGTTGCGGATTCGTGTGAGATTTTTCAGCATCATTTTTGAAAAATCCGCGGGTAAAAGGCACTGCGTTTTACCTGCGGATTTTCCGCGGATTTCCGGTGTTTTTTGTGCGGATTTCATCTGCGGATTCCGCACGGTATTTTCCGCACCATGGGCACAGCGGATTTGGTTTTCCATAGGTTTACTTGGTACTGTAAACCTGATGGAACACTGCTGCGAATCTGCAGCGGCCAATCCGCTGCGGATCCGCAGCCAAATCCGCACCGTGTGCACATAGCCTACTTCTAAAGGTATGTGCACACGCTGCGGAAAACGATGCGGGTCCGCAGCAGTTTCCCATGAGTTTCCAGTTCAATGTAAACCTATGGGAAACAAAAATCGCTGTACACATGCTGCAGAAAAACTGCACGGAAACGCAGCGGTTTACATTCCGCAGCATGTCTCTTCTTTCTGCGGATTCCGCAGCGGTTTTACAACTGCTCCAATAGAAAACCGCAGTTGTAAAACCGCAGTGAAATGCGCAGAAAAAACATGGTAAATCCGCCATAAATCCGCAGCGGTTTAGCACTGCGGATTTATCAAATCCGTAGCGGAAAAATCCGCAGAGGACCAGAATACGTGTGCACATACCAAAACCCTAACCCTAGCTCTAACCCTAACCCTAACCCTAACCCTAGCCCTAACCCTAACCCTAGCTCTAACCCTAACCCTAACCCTAACACTACCCCTAACCCTAGCCCTAACCCTAACCCTAACCCTAGCCCTAACCCTAACCCTAACCCTACCCCTAACCCTATCCCTAACCCTAAGCCTAACCCTAGCCCTAACCCTACCCCTAACCCTACCCCTATTCTAACATTAGTGGGAAAAAAAATTCTTTATTTTTTTATTGTCCCTACCTATGGAGGTGACAAAGGGGGGGGGGGTCATTTATCATTTTTTTATTTTGATCACTGGGATAGATTATATCTCAGTGATCAAAATGCACTTTGAACGAATCTGCCGGCCGGCAGATTCGGCGGGCACACTGCGCATGCGCCCACCATTTTGGAAGATGGCGGCGCCCAGGGAGAAGACGGACGGACCCCGGCAGGATCGGTAAGTATGATGGGGTGGGGGGGAGCACGGGGGGGGGGATCGGAGCATGGGGGGGTGGATCGGAACGCGGGAGGGGTGGAACGGAGCACCGGGGGTGGAACGGAGAACGGGGGGGGTGGAATGGAGCATGGGGGGTGGAACGGAGCACGGGGGGGTGGATCGGAGTGCAGGGGGGGTGATTGGAGCACGGGGGGGTGATTGGAGCACGGGGGAGAGCGGACAAGAGCACGGGGGGGGAGCGGAGCACAGGACGGAGGGGAGCGGGGCAGTGTACCGGACAGATCGGAGGGCTGGGGGGGGCAATCGGTGGGGTGGGGTGGGGGCACATTAGTATTTCCAGCCATGGCCGATGATATTGCAGCATCGGCCATGGCTGGATTGTAATATTTCACCCGTTATAATAGGTGAAATATTACAAATCGCTCTGATTAGCAGTTTCACTTTCAACAGCCAATCAGAGCGATCGTAGCCACGAGGGGGTGAAGCCACCCCCCCTGGGCTAACTACCACTCCCCCTGTCCCTGCAGATTGGGTGAAATGGGAGTTAACCCTTTCACCCGATCTGCAGGGACGCGATCTTTCCATGACGCCACATAGGCATCATGGGTCGGATTGGCACCGACTTTCATGACGCCTACATGGCGTCATAGGTCGGGAAGGGGTTAAACTATTACTATGGGGTTAGTAATGGTGGCATCCTGTAGACATGTCTCTATTACTAACCCGTGAGCTTAATGTCCGCTGACATTACAAAGCTGACATCAACCCGACAAATAATGCCCCACTGCTCACAGCACCAGGGTAAGTGGGAAGAGCAAGGATAAGCAACAAAATTCGCTCCTCTAATGGGTGCGCCATTTCTGGGGCAGCTGAGATTTGATGTTATTAGTGATGGAGGGGGACAATATCCATGGCTCTTTCCTGTGCTAATAATATCAGCACACAGCTGTGTGTCTACTTTGCTAGTTATATAGGGAGGACCCCATGTCATTTCTTTTGGAGTGCCTCCCCTATAATAACCTGCAAAGGCTAAGCAAACAGCTGTGAGTTGATATTAATAGCCTGGCAACCGTTATGGATATTGGCGCGTTCCCAGAATTTTAACATCAGCTCCCAGCCGTCAGCTTTTCCTCAGCTGAACAGACCTACTTCACCACTCTGATTTCCTCACTATCCAACAACCCCAAGAAACTTTTTGACGCCTTTCACTCCCTCCTCAGGCCAAAGGCACAAGCCCCTATCACAGACATTTGTGCTGATGACCTAGCCTCCCACTTCATAGAGAAAATAGATAATATCCATCAGGAAATCTGCTCCCAGACACCAAGTGCAGTGACTCCCATCCCTCCCTGCATCTCCCCTGGCTCACTCTCAACATTCGATCCCATCACAGAAGAAGAAGTCTCCAAGCTCCTCTTTTGTTCTCGTTTGACTACATGCATCTTTGACTCTATTCCCTCACATCTCCTCCAGTCTCTCTCTCCAGTCGTCACAGCTCACCTAACAGCAATCCTTCAAGCACTAATATTACTCCATTACTAAAGAAACCTGCCCTCGACCCATCCTGCACAAATAACTACAGACCGGTCTCTAATGTCCCCTTCATCTCTAAACTCTTGGAGCACCTGGTCTACTCCCGCCTTACCCGTTACCTCTCCACTCATTCCCTCCTAGACCCTTCACAGTCCAGTTTCCGCCCCCTACATTCAACAGAAACTGCACTCATCAAGGTGACCAATGAACTTCTGACAGCAAAATGTAACGGTGACCACTCTCTGCTCATTCTTCTCGACCTTTCTGCAGCTTTCGACACTGTTTGACAACTCACTTCTACTCTCTAGGCTCCAGTCACTAGGCATTAAGGACGCTGCTGTCTCCTGGTTCTCCTCCTATCTTTCTGACCGCACCTTCAGTGTTCTTTTCTCTGACTCCACTTCATCTCCTCTTCCTCTCACTGTCGGGGTACCTCAGGGCTCAGTCCTTTCACCCCTTTCTCTTCTCCCTCTACATGGCCCCAATTGGACAGACCATCAGCAGATTTGGCTTCAGCACCATCTTTATGCTGAGGACACACAACTAAACACGTCATCCCCTGACCTTACCCCCGCTGTACTACAGAACGCCAGTGACTGTCTGTCTGCAGTCTCCAACATCATGTCCGCTCTCTATCTGAAACTCAACCTCTCCAAAACTGAACTTCTTCTGCTCCCGCCATCTACTAACCTCCCTAAATCTGACATTTACCTCTGCGTGGGTGGCACCATAATAACACCCTGGCAACAGACGTGCTGTCTGGGTGTTGCTTGACTCCGATCTATCCTTCACCTCCCATATACAATCTCTTGCCCGCTCGTGCCGCTTACACCTAAAGAACATCTCTAGAATCCGCCATTTTCTCACCATGGAAACAACAAAAGCCCTCACTGTCACCTTGATCCATTCCCGCCTGGACTACTGCAATGCTCTATTAATTGGCATCCCCCTTACTCTACTTTCCCCACTCCAGTTTATCCTTAATGCAGCAGCCAGTGTTGTCCATCTAGCTAATCGTTACTCGGACGCATCCTCTCTTTGCCAGTCATTACACTGGCTGCTCATTCATTACAGGATACAATTCAAAGTACTTGTTCTCACCCACAAAGCTCTCCACAGTGCAGAACCCCCATACATCTCCTCCCTCATTTAGGTCTATTGGCCTAACCGACAGCTGCGCTCTGCAAATGACTTTTGACTAACCTCTGCACTATTCAGTACCTCCCACTTCTGACTCCGAGACTTCTCCCCTGCTGCACCAATCCTCTGGAATGCTCTACCCCAATATATTAGGACCATCCACAATTTGCATAGTTTTAGGCACTCCCTCAAAACACATTTGTTCAGAGAGGCCTACCACGTTCACTTATGAAATTCATTCTATGTTTGTGTGTGTAGCACATTCACTATCTCCATTTATCCCCCACCCCCTGAAGATGGCTAGACCATCTTTGTAAATACATCATTGTAGATACACACCTGTACTTTGTATCTCCCCCACCTCATTGTAGATTGTAAGCTCTCACGAGAAGGGTCGGCTTATTTTGCTTTAATTATTGTATTGTTAATGTTGTTAATTATGACTGTTGTGTTTGAAACTGTAAAGCGCTGCGGAATATGTTGGCAGTATATAAATATTATTATTATTAGCTGGTTATTAAAAATAGGGGGAAGTCACATTTTTTTAAATGTATTTATTTATATTAGTAAGAAATAATTAAAATAAATATTGTGGATTCACCCCACATTGTCGCCCGATTCTAACGCATCGGGTATTCCAGAATATGCATGTCCCCGTATATGGACAATGATGATTCCAGAATTCGCGGCAGACTGTGCTCGTTGCTGATTGGTCGAGGCAACCTTTATGACATCATCATCGCCATGGCAACCATTATGACAGCTAAGTCGATACTGTGCCCATTGCTGATTGGTCGAGGTGAATTCGCGGCAGACTGTGCCCGTCGCTGATTGGTCGAGGCAACCTTTATGACATCATCGTCGCCATGCTGTGCCCGTCACTGATTGGTCAAGGCCTAGCAGCCTCGACCAATCAGAGACGCGGGATTTCCAGGACAGACAGACAGACAGACAGAAAAACCCTTAGACTATTATATATAGAGTCACATTCATATAGAAGTCACATTTTTTTAAATGTATTTATTTATATTAGTAAGAAATAATTAAAATAAATATTGTGGATTCACCCCTATCTATATATATAATTGTCTAAGGGTTTTTCTGTCTGTCTGCCCTGGAAATCCCGCGTCTCTGGTCGAGGCCGCCAGGCCTCGACCAATCAGCGACGGGCACAGCATGGCGATGATGATGTCATAAAGGTTGCCTCGACCAATCAGCGACGGGCACAGTCTGCCGCGAATTCGCCTCGACCAATCAGCGACGGGCACAGTATTGATGTAGATGTCATAATGGTTGCCATGGCGATGATGATGTCATAAAGGTTGCCTCGACCAATCAGCAACGGGCACAGTCTCCCGCGAATTCTGGAATCATCATTGTCCATATACTACGGGGACATGCATATTCTGGAATACCCGATGCGTTAGACTCGGGCGACAATCTAGTCTATATATATAATTGTCTAAGGGTTTTTCTGTCTGTCTGTCTGTCCTGGAAATCCCGCGTCTCTGATTGGTCGAGGCCGCCAGGCCTTGACCAATCAGCGACGGGCACAGCATGGCGACGATGATGTCATAAAGTTTGCCTCGACTAATCAGCGACGGGCACAGTCTGCCGCGAATTCGCCTCGACCAATCAGCGACGGGCACAGTATTGATGTAGATGTCATAATGGTTGCCATGGCGATGATGATGTCATAAAGGTTGCCTCGACCAATCAGCGACGGGCACAGTCTGCCGCGAATTCTGGAATCATCATTGTCCATATACTACGGGGACATGCATATTCTAGAATACCCGATGCGTTAGAATCGGGCCACAATCTAGTTTTTAATAACCAGCTAACAGAAAGCAGACCTTGGCTGGTTATAAAAAATGGTCCATTCTTCCATCCATAACTCCTTCCCTCATTCATCCATCCATCCCTCATCCATCTATGTATCCATCCGTCTCTCATCCAGCAATCCATCATCCACTCCACATTTTTTTCTAGGCAAATGACTTAAAATAACAGAGACAAGAAATTAAATAGAAAAAAAAAAACATGAAACAGAGGTCCAAGTGGAGGAGTGGGTGGAAGTAGGCATTGTGGTGTACACAGAAGACAAGGAGGAGGCCTACATTTTTTTAACAATTTTTTTTATCAAATACCTTAAAATAGCTTAGCCAACAAAAAAATTAACAAAAATAGCATAAACTCAAAGGTACAAGTGGAGGAGGGGGTGGAGGTGAACGTGGTGGTCTACGTCGAAGAAGGGGAGCGGGTCAACACTTTTAAAAAATTTTTTAAGCAAATGACTTACAACTAGCTATGAGTGAGCACTAAAATGCTCAGGTGCTCGTTCCTCGGGTCGAGCAAATTGGAATACTCGGGTACTCGACCCGAGCAACGAGCCCAATGTAAGTCTATGGAAAACCTGAGTATTTTTACTGTGATCCCCCCAGGGGGTCCTTTTAAGGTCTAAAAACATCAGAAAATGATGGAAACACTGCTCAAATGACACAGGGACATTATGGGGATCACCCATGTAAGCATTTCTGACTCCTAGGTCACAGCTGTAAGCAATGCTGTCAGAGTTTCATGCCATTTTTACAGGTGCACCAAAAAACATACAAAAACGTAACCAAAATGGATTTTGCTGGGAACTATGTTAAGGTACATAATTTCCAAGCTAATGACTTGTATATAAGGCAAAATAATTTACCCCAGACCAAAATGTTCCTCCACCACTTGGGGTAAGTTCACACGCAACGCTTTTGATGTGTTTTTCAACTTTTAACGTTGCTTTGAACCTATACAAATGCATTCACTGGGAAATGTCATTGTAACATTTAACAACCCTAGCTGGCCATGTGGTGTGACACATAAAGAGACACATCTTGTTTCATTACTTAAAGACACAAAGCCTATTTTTAGAGTGGCATCAGGTGGCATTAATATTCTTAAAGGTTCATTATTAATCAGTGGGTCTCCTATGCTGGTATTGCCTATGCAGTGAGTGGCTGGGCTGCCAAGAATTACAACGCATCCCAATATACCTTTCACGAAAGGTACAGGAGGGCTTTCTGAAAAAACATTGCATTAAATGCAAGGCCTGCCCTGCTATAAAGTCATATGCACCCCAAAAAGCCTTTGAATCCAGGTACTAAATGGCCACAGGAAAACCCACTTAACAGTCTTCAGTTAGTCCTGCCATACAGTTTCCTTATGCATTGAATGCAAGGGCTGCCTTGACCCAAATTTGCACAAACCCCAATCCACCCTTTGGAAGAAACATGGAGGAGGGCCTCATAAAAAATGTCCCATTATAAAGGAGCGGGTCTCTTAGACGCGTAATGCCCATGCACTAAGTGTATGGGCTGACAAACATTTCCCATGGGGGGTACATTTTTTAAACTATTTTTATGGGGATCATAGACACCCTTGCCAAAAAATTGACTGGATGTAGCAACATAGAACACATTCACCCTGGTGTTCTAGTGGCAGTGGATGATGAGACGTTGAGAAAGACCTCATTAAAAAGTCACAATTTAAAGGAGACTTCACAAACAGTTCCCCATGGGGGTACATTTAAAAAAAAAAAATCAGCCCCAAATAGTGTTTACTATTTAGAGCTAGGGTAACACACAACAAAAAAAGGTGAATGGAAGCCTGAAAAGCACACTTTGTTGACCAAAGATGCATGAGGCCTGTCATGGAGATACCACACTGTAAAATATGTGGCCTGTGTTTTTATTTTGGCCCCAAAATAGTGTATAGAAATCAGGTCAAAGACAGCAAATACAGTGGAATGTAGCCCTGAAATGCCACAATTTGAAGGCCACAGATACATCTGGCGTTTGACTGAGATACCAGACTCTTCAATATGTGGACTGTATATTTATTTTTTACTGCTAAATAGTGTTTAGAGCTAGGGTAACACACCACAGAAAAGGAGAAAGGAAGCCTCAAAAGCACACTTTGCAGCCCACAGATAGATGAGGCGTGTTATGGAACTAGTACACTGTAATATATGTTGTTTTTTTTTTTTTTTTTTACCAAAATAGTGTATAGACCTAGGGTATTAGACATACCAAAAAATGGAATGTATGCATGGAAAACAACTATTTTTAGACCACACATAGAACGGGCCTTGGACAGAGATAACAGACTGTTTCAATATGAGGCCTGTATTTAAAAAAAAATTTAAACCACAAAATACTGTATACACCAAGGGTAGCAGACCAAAAACTGGAATGTATGCCTGAAAAGCAAGGATTTGCAGACCACAGATAGACCAGGTGTCTGACTGAAATAACAGACTTTCAATGTGTGGCCTGTGTTTCTAAAATTTTAAAAACAACAAAATATTGTATACACAAAGGGTAGCAGACCAAAAACTGGAATGTATGCCTGAAAAGCAAAGATTTGGAGACCACAGATAGACCAGTTGTGTGACTGAGATTAGACCAAAAACAGGAATGTATGACTGAAAAGCAAAGATTTGGAGTCCACAGATAGACCAGTTGTGTGACTGAGATAACAGTCTGTTAAAAATATGTGGCCTGTACTATTTAAAATTTTAAAACCACAAAATACTGTGTTCACCAAGGGTATAGGCAAAAAACTGGAATGTATGCCTGAAAAGCAAGGATTTGGAGACCACAGATAGACCCGGCATCTGACTGAGATAACAGACTTTCAAAATGTGGCCTGTATTTTCTAAAATGTTAAAAAGAACAAAATACTGTATACACCAAGGGTAGCGGACCAAAAACTGGAATGTATGCCTGAAAAGCAAAGATTTGCAGACCACAGATAGACCAGACATGTGGCTGAGATAACAGACTGTTTCAATATGTGGCCTGAATTTTTTACAATTTTAAAAACAACATAATACTGTATACAACAAAGGTAGCAGACCTAAAACTGGAATGTATACCTGAAAACAAAGATTTTGGGAACACAGATAGACCAGACGTGTGACTGAGATAACAGACTGTTTCAATGTGTGGCCTGTATTATTTAAAATGTTAAAAACAGCAAAACACTATATACAACAAGGGTAGCAGACTAAAAACTGGAATGTGTGCCTGAAAAGCAAAGATTTGGAGACCACAGATACACCGTGCGTCTGACGGAGAAAACAGACTGATCAAAATGGGGCCTTGATTTTTGTGGTACCACCAAAATTGTTTCAATAAGAAAGCTATGTCACTAAAATAAAAAATTTGGAGTCCTAAAATTGTACAATATTTAACGCAATGATATGCGATGCATGTGGCGTACAAATCACAGTGCTAAGTATAAGAACTGTAGCTAAATTTTTTTTTCCCAGCTAAAGATTTTTTGGTCACCAAAATGGTGTCCAAAAATCTTGTAAGACACTCAAAAAAAAACTTTAGTACCAAAAAAGGCCATAATCTTATGCACTCTCACGTCTGATGACTGGGACAAAAACAACCATTTGAAATTGTTAAGATTTTAACGCTCTTGTATTAAAATTATCTGGCTGTATTCTGCAGAGTGACCAAGCAAATAAATGTTGAAAAAATGGGGCTCTGGATTGCTCTGTACTAAAATTATCATGTATAAGGTGCCCCCCCCAAAAAAAATCCTGGCCATGGATACCTGCAGCTAGGTATATATAAAACAGGCAGCAGCAGACAGTAATGGAGCCTTTTGATGTATGCAGGGAGATCTATAGACTCACATACAGTGCCTGCCTGCCTTGCAGTGATGTGGATATATGCACATAGACTCCCCTGCCTACCTAGCACAATGATCTATATACCCCCGAAATAGACCTAAAAAGTACTGTTAGTTTATCAGGATTTGTGGATTGAACATTAGTAGACCCACACTGACTAATAAAAGAACAAATCTGACCCTATCTCAGCAGTAGCTCTCCTTACACTAGCTGAGTCCGGAGAAGAATGCGGCGAGCAGGGCGGCGTCATGTCTCTTATAGACCTAATGCCACTGTGCGGCCAGCCAATCACTGTAATACCACAACAAAGATGGCTGCGGTATTACGCATGTTCATTGGCGCTGTAAAGAGTGCCAAAATTGCAGGGCAGAGACTCGAGCTCCTGCCTAATAATTCCGGAAATACTCGGTGCTCGCCTAGTACACCTTGCACAGTGATACTCGGGCAAGTACCGAGTAGTGGTGAGTTATCACTAGCGGTGGATGATGAGATGTGGTGGAAGGCCCCATTAAAAACTAGGCCCAATGTTAAGGAGCGTGTCTCCTAGACTTGTAATGACAACATGTCTCTGAATTTCCAAGCAATACCTTTTGTATTTATTTTCTGAAAAGGAGAAATGGTCAAAAGTAAAAAAAAACCCAGTGCATTCGGACCTCAAATAAAGCAAAGAAAACAAGTTCATAATCATTTAGAAACAGCAATACTAATGTTTTAGCTCAGGAAGAGTTCAAAAATTTATATTTTGTGGAATAACCATGATTTTTAATCACAGCTTTCATGCGTCTTGGCATGCTTTCCACCAGCATTTCACACTGCTTCTGGCACAACAATTTAAGCATTTCTTCTTTGTTTGATGGCTTGTGACTATCCATCAGCCTCTTGATTACATTCCAGAGGTTTTCAATGGGGTTCAGGTCTGAAAATTGGGCTGCCCATGACAAGGTTTTGATGTGGTGGTCTCTTAATTTTTGCCAGAGCTGTATTTTGTCTTATGCCACTTTTACAGACTCACAATAAAACATACAGAAATGAAACCAGAATGGATTTCCGTGGGAAATATGCTAAGGAACCATCTTTCCAGGGTAATGACTTGTATATACAGTAAGTCAAAATAAATCACCCAAAAATTCTCCTCCACCACTTGGGCTATGTTCACACGTAGCGTTTTTGATGCGTTTTTCAACTTTAGCACTGCTTTCAACCAAAACAAATGCTTTCTCTGGGAAATGTCATTTTACGACCTTATCTGGCCATGTGGTGTGTGACACATCATCAGACACATCCTGTTTCATTTATGAAGGAGGGACTCTGAAAGTCAGAAAGCCTATTTTTATAGGGCCATCAGGAGGCCTTTACTATTCTTAAATGGCTAGCAGTCAGAGCTATGCTTTGTTGTTCCCATTAGCAGCAAGGTGGCGCAGTGGTTAGCACAGCAGCCTTGCAGCGCTGGAGTCCTGGGTTCAAACCCCACAAAGGACAACATCTGCAAAAGAGTTTGTATGTTCTCTCCGTGTTTGCGTGGGTTTCCTCCCACATTCCAAAAGACATACTGATAGGGAATTTAGATTGTGAGCCCCAACGGGGACAGTGATGATAATGTGTGCAAACTGTAAAGCGCTGCGGAATATGTTAGTGCTATATAAAAAGAAAGATTATTATTATTATTATTAAACAGTGGGTCCCCTATACTGTTGTTGCATATGCAGTGTGCGGCAGGGCTGCCCAAAATTTTGACGCACACCAATACCTCTTTGAAGAGATGTATAGGAGGGCCTCCTGAAATAAATGTTCCCATTATTTGGAACTTGGTACTCCCATACTGTTTCTCTATGCACTGAATGCAAGGCCTGCCCTGCACCAAATTTAAACGCACCCCATAACCCTTTGAAAAGATGTAAATGAGTGCCACCTGAACGCAATGTTCCCATTATTAGGAAGTTGGTACTCCCGTACTGGTTCCCCATGAAGTGAATGCAAGGCCTTCCCTAAATGTGGACACACCCCAATATCCCTTTGAACAGACGTAAAAAAGTGCGACCTGAAAGCAATGTTCCCATTATATGGAAGTTGGTACGCCCATACTGTTTGCACATGAAGTGAATGCAAGGCCTGCCCTGGCCCAAATTTAGACGCACCCCAATAACCCTTTGAACAGATGTACATGATGGCCACCTGAAAGCAATGTTCCCATTATTAGGAAGTTAGTACTTCCATACTGTTTGCCCATGAAGTGAATGCAAGGCCTGTCCTGATGCAAATTTAGACGCACCCCAATAACCCTTTGAACAGACGTACAGGATGGCTACCTGAAAGCAATGTTCCCATTATTAGGAATTTGATACTCCCATACTGTTTGCCTGTGCAGTGAATGCAACACCTACCCCAAATGTGGATGCACCCCAATAATACTTTGAACAGACGTACAGGATGGCCACCTGAAAGCAATTTTCCCTTTATTAGGAAGTTCATACGCCCATACTGTTTGCCTATGAAATTAATTGCAGTGTTGAGGATTAAGAATCAGCAGTGAAGTGGAGAATTGCAGTGTTAAGTCTAAAGAACCTGCATTGGAGAATTACAGTGTTGAGGCTGAAGACCCAGCAGTAAATTGAAGTGTTGAGGCTGAAAACCTGCAGTGTATTGCAGTGTTGAAGCTGAAGAACCTGCACTGTAGAATTGCAATGTTGAAACTGAAGAACCTGCAGTGAATTGCAGTTTTGAGGCTGAAGACCTGGCAGAGGAGAATGGCATTGTTGAGCCTGAAAAACCTGCAGTGGAGAATTGCAGTGTTGAGTCTAAAGACCCATCAGTGGATAATTGCAGTGTTGAGCCTGAAGAACCTGTAGTGGAGAATTGCAGTGTTGAGCCTAAAGAACCTGCAGTGGAGATTTTCAGTGTTGAAGCTGAAGACCCGGCAGTGGAAAATTGAATTGTTGAGCCTGAAGAACCTACAGTGGAGAATTGCAGTGCTGAGGCTGAAGACCCAGCAGTGGAGAATTGCAATGTTGAGCCTGAAGAGCCTACAGTGGAGAATTACAGTCTTGAGGCTGAAGATCCGGCAGTGGAGAATTGCAGTGTTGAGGCTGAAGACCCAGCAGTGGAGAATTGCAGTGTTGAGGCTGAATAAACTGCACTGGAGAACTGCATTGTTGAGGCTGAAGACTCGGCAGTGGAGAATTGCAGTGTTGAGCCTTAAGAACCTGCAGTGGAGAATTGCAGTGTTGAGGCTGAAGACCCAGCAATGGAGAATTGCATTGTTGAGCCTGAAGAACCTGTAGTGGAGAAATGCAGTGTTGAGGCTGAAGACCCAGCAGAGGAGAATTGTAGTGTTTAGCCTGAAGAACCTGCAGTGGAAAATTGCAGTATTGTGGCTGAAGACCCGGCAGTAGAGTATTGCAGTATTGAGCCTGAAGAACCTGCAGTGAATTGCAGTGTTGAGGCTGAAGACCCGGCCATGGAGAATTGCAATATTGAGCCTAAAGATCCTGCAGTGGAGAATTGCAATGTTGAGGCGGAAGACCCAGCAATGGAGAATTGCATTGTTGAGCCTGAAGAACCTGTAGTAGAGAATTGCAGTGTTGAGGCCGAAGACCCTGCAGTGGAGAATTGCAGTGTTGAGCCTGAAGAACCTGCAGTGGAGAATTGTAGTGTTGAGGCTGAAGACCTGGCAGTGGAGAATTGCAGTATTGAGCCTGAAGAACCTGCAGTGAATTGCATTGTTGAGACCGAAGAACCTGCCCTAGAGAATTGCAATATTGAAGCTGAAGAACTTGCAGTGGAGCATTGCATTGTTGAAGCTGAATAACATGCAGTGGAGAGCTGCATTGTTGAGGTTGAAAATTCTGCAATGGAGAGGTGCAATGTTTAGGGTTTCCAGACGTTGCTTGAGAGGGTCGGCGAGAGGGTGAAACTTCCGCCAGAGTAGTGGACAGAGGTACTGGTGCCATATTTGATGGGGGAAACCCAGAAAACATACTATTATTTAGCTTTGCAGGATGATATAGAAAATGGCAAGCTAAAAACGGAGATTCTTGCATGCTTGAGGGTAACAATGACTATCAGGGCACAACGGGTTCAGCGCTGGGCATATGAATGGGACAAACCACCGTGCTCCCAAATGTTTGACCTGCTCCAGAAGTGGATGCAGCCAGAGTCCTCTACGCCTGCACAGATGGTAGAATGGGTGGTGATTAACCGGTTTGTGCACTCCCT
Organism: Ranitomeya imitator; assembly: GCF_032444005.1. Taxonomy (NCBI): domain Eukaryota; kingdom Metazoa; phylum Chordata; class Amphibia; order Anura; family Dendrobatidae; genus Ranitomeya; species Ranitomeya imitator. The sequence goes on from NC_091282.1 coordinate 81,780,544, forward strand.
GCAGAGGATCGTACACACTTGGGTTGCCCAGGGTGATCCCCGAATTCCAATGAACTGGTCAGACTGGTCGAGAGATACCATGGGATGGAAAGCCGCACACTCCATACTGGAGGTCCCAACCGGGGGCGAAGGGCCAAAATGGGGTGGGATGCCCATATTGTTTGCTTCCTCAGTGAATGCAAGAACTGCCACAAATTTGGACACACCCCAATACCCCTTGGAAGAGATGTGGAGGAGGGCCTCATAAAACAATTTTCCCATTATTAGGAAGTGGGTCTCCCATACTGTTTGCCTATGCAGTGAATACAAGGGCTGGCAACATTTTTTAGCCACTTCAATGCCACTTTCTGGAGACGTAGAAGGGGGCCTCATGAAAAAAGTTTCCCATTAAAAAGGAACTGGTTTCCAATACTTGTAATGCCCATACACATAGTGTATGGGCTGACAAACATTTGCCCCAGGGGGTATACATGAACATACTGTATAAACATTACTTTTTGTTCGAGCATCATAAACACCCTTTAAAAAGAATTACGTGGGTGTTGCATAACGGACCACAGTTACCCTGGTGATCTAGTGGTGGTGGAGGATGAGGAGAAGAAGGAGGACAACAACAAATAGCCAAAATCAGCAAGCGTATACCCTGGTGTGGGTGTGAAGAGGTGCATGGGAATAGTCCTCCCAAAAACGACATTGGATTTGAGTTTATGTTACGTTGCTATCAATTTGGTGGTGTACAGAAGTCGGGCCCAATCCAGCCCTTGTTCAATTTTATGAGTCACCCGTCAGCATTTTCAGTTGACAGGCATATGCGCTTATCAGTTGTAATTCCACCAGCCGCATTAAAAACGCGCTCTGGCAAATCGCTAGCAGCAGGACAGGCCAGAACCTGCAAGGCGTAAAGAGCCAGTTCATGCCACGTATCCAGCTTTGAGACCCAATAATTAGAAGGCACAGAGGAATCACGGAGGACGTTGATACGGTCAGCAAGGTAATCCCTCAGCATCTTCCCAAACTTTGCACTCCTTGTGAGAGTACTCCACACCTCAGGGCCTGTGCGATGTGAGGGTCTATGAAAACGCTCCCAGACTTTGACAATTTTCCCCTGCCTCTGCTGGCTTGGAGTTGTGTCTCTCTCGCCTGTACTCTTTGGTTGTTCAAAGAACTGTGACCTCTGCCGCCAACGTTTTAAGATGGGAATTTCTTTAATAATTCCACAACAAGGGCATTCTGGTACTGCCCCATTTTAGTAGACCTGTCTGCTTCGGGAATAAGTGACAGAAAGTTCTCCTTGTAGCATAGGTCTAGAAGTGTCACCAACCAGTAATGACTGTCACCCAAAATTTTGATAATGCGAGGGTCACGGTCAAGACAGTGTAGCATAAACTCAGCCATGCATGCCAGACTGCTAATAGCCAAGACTTCTGTGCCCTCACCGAGAGGACGACTGACCATGCTCTCCTCCTCTTCCTCCTTGTCCTGTCCTCAGGCCATCCATGCTGAACAGACGGTATGACAGATGTGCAGGTACTACCATCTATAGCGCATGAAACTAGCTCCTGTTATTCCTCCTCCTCCTCCTCCTCCTGTTCCTCATTGTCACCCAATCCACATTGGGATGAGATGATACTGGACTGTGTATGGTTCCTTGCTCCATCTCATTGTGCTCCTCCTGCAATGCATCCTCTTTGATTGTGAGCAGAGAGCATTTCAGAATACAGAGAAGTGGGATGGTGATGCTAATTAAAGCATCATCACCGCTCACCATCTTGGTGGAGTCCTCAAAGCTTTGGAGGATGGTACATATGTCTGACATCCATGTCCACTCCTGAGGTCTTATATATGGAGTCTGAACTGAATACCGACAGCCTTGTTGAAGCTGGTAGTCAGCAACTGCCATATTCTGCTCACAAATCCTTCCCAACATCTGCAGTGTAGATTTACAATGTGTGGGGATATCACACACCAGTTGGTGAGCTGGAAGCTGAAAACACTGCTGAACCATGGCAAGGGTGCGATAGCTGTAGCTGACTTTCTAAAATGGGCACACAAGCGGTGTACTTTGACAAGCAGATCCAGCAGCTCCGGTTAGGTTTTGACAAACCCCTGAACCACGAGGTTAAGCACATGGGCCAGGCATGGTATGTGTGTTAGCTCGCCTCGCCTCAGAGACGCCACCAGGCTCCGGCCATTGTCACACATGACCATGCCTGGCTGTAGGTTTAGCGGTGTCAGCCACAGATCTGCCTGCTCTTTCAGAGATATCCACAACTTTTTCAGCATTGTGCAGTTTGTCACCTAAGAATATTAGCTACAGCACAGCCTGTTGCTGCTTGGCTGAGGCAGTGCTGCAGTGCTTTCAACTTGTGACTGATGTGGTTATTTCGGAGATGGAGGCTGAAGAGGAGGAGGAGGAAGAGATACAGGAGCTTTAACCTGTGGGGGCAACCCTGACTGACCTAGTGCCCTCAATCCTCGACGTCGGGATAACGTGTACCATCCTAAGGTCTGACTGGGTTCTGGCTTCCACTATGTTAACCCAGTGTGCTGTCAGCGAGATGTACCAGCCCTGTCCACAAGCAATTGTCCACGTCCCAGTAACTGCATTGCTGAGAGCACAGCTAATGTTGTGGGACACATGGTGGTGTAATGCGGAAATGACACATCGGTAGAAATAGTGGCAGCTGGGGACCGAGGACCAAGGGATGGCCATTGCCATCAGGTTGCGGAAAGCTTCTGCCTCCATGAACCTAAATGGCAACATTTCAAGTGCAAGCAGTCAAGAAATGTGTGAATATAGTAGCATGGCCTGTGGGGCATTGGGTGCGTATTTGCATTCCAAGGACTGGGGTATGAACAACTAAATGCTGCACTGGGACAATGACATGGACTGGCTTGATGATGGTGCTACTTGAGTGTGGGCAATGACAATTTCAGGACAGGAGGCATCTTCACATGAACAATGGACAGGGGACTCACAACAGTGGAAGAAGCAGTGGTGTCACCCACAGACACTGTTCCTGAACCCTAGGGTTCAGCCCACAAAGTCAAGTGCTTTGCTGCCATGTGCCAGATCATGCTTTTGGTGGTCAGGCTGGTAGTTTTGCTACCCCTGCTGATGCTGGCATGGCAGGTGGTGCAAATGGCCTTTTTGAGGCTATCGACAGAGTCTTTAAAAAACAAACCAGACCCGGGAAGACCTAGCAGTTGTACTGGCATCTTCTGTCATGTTGGTGTTATGGAGAACAGTTGCCAACCTTCTGTCTGCAGCCACCACACTGCTTCTTCCTGACTGTTGGGGTGCTACGCCTTCCTCTCCCTGTGTGCTGCTGTCCTTGCTCGGTCTGTCATCCTGCCAGGCTGGGTCAGTTACTATATCATACACCACCTCGTCTTCCACTTCCGCACCCTCGTCCTCCTCCTGACTTTCTGGCAATTGTGTCCCATCATCGTCCACCTCTTGTGACACGTTCCCACCATCACCTTCATGTGATCATGGCTGCTCAAATATTTGGGCATCGCTACATGCCATCTCCTCTTGCCCCGCTTCAAGTGGACTGGGAGAGAGTCGCAAATCTATAAATGGAAAAGTGAAAAGCTCTTCAGAGTGTCCAAGTGTGGGATCAGATGTCTTCGGGAACTCAGCATGGTGGGAGGAAGGAGGATCAGGGTGAGGAATATGCGGACCAGACTCAAGGCTACTCAGACTTGACCATGTGGAAGACTGGGTGGTGGTGGTGGCAAAGTGACTGGAAGCATTATCCGCTATCCAACCAACAACCTTTTGACAACAGGGTTCAGCAGTGGTGTGCTGCTGTGGTCCCCTAGTAATTGGGACCGGAAGGTCGGGCGAGAAGATGTGAGTGTTTGTTGTGGCACTATTTCAGCTTGCCACTGGCCTCGACCTTTGACGCTACATGCACCATCAGTTCTCCATCCCTTGCCATGCACCTTGCCCATTTTAAATGGAGGACAATATTTTGCACGGTAACTACAAATGGCTGAGTTTAATATAGCTGGCCTGTAGGTAACTGTAGGTAACTTTTTCACTGGTGTCAATAACTTGTATAAGACACTCCAACAAAATTTTACAGTAGCCAAGAAATGGCAGAATTTTCTGCGCTCTGTAAAGAGCGCCAAACATGCAGGGCGGGGACCCGAGCTCCTGCCGAGCAACCCCGGAAATGCTCACAGAGCATGCTCGCTCATCATTACTGATGTCCTATAAAAATGTGTCTCAATACTTATTTCACCCGTTGTATGCTTTACAGCAGCCACATGAATGATAGATAAGAATAAACATGATCTGACTCCTTGGCGCCAATTTGTTAAGAATGGTGGTCTCTAAATTAATTAAGAAGTGCATCCCATTTAATGAATTTGGCCTATTTTTTCACTGGCGAGCGCCTAGCTAGAAGTGTTACTGCATTCTGGGACTGGAGTAATATTTCTGTCAAAATAAATTATGCCTCTTTAAATAATTTGACTTATGGAATGTAGCTACACTCTTTCCCGGTTCCTCCTTTGCTCCTTTATGGTGGAGTTGCATGAAATTGTCATCAAAACAGCAAAAGTAGCAACATTTTTGACAACTTAACATTATGAAAAAGCTTTGCGACTATTCAAAGTATTTTTTTCTGGCATTAACATTTTTATGTATCGGCCTCATTGACTTCTTCTGGACAATTGTAGGCATTCTTTTTGACCTGTGCAGAGGTCATTGTGCAGGGAGAGGAAAAAGAGACCCTTACCCATTGTCAAAGTTGTTTTCCCAATTATTTCTAGACAATAGCATTGTAATCTTGCCTATGATGCAAATGAAACTGCTGAGAACAAGAAGTGTCAGCCTAGAACTAGACTTAGTAGTCAATTGTAAAATTGCCAAATTTTAGAATTTTTTAATATTGATAACGATGTAGAAAATTTCAAATTTAATTTAACAATTTTTAAATGAAACTGTTCTGTTCAATTTATATCCTGGGTTGATGTAAATCAATTTGACTTTAAATCCAAATGAATAAATATTAATATGTAACCTGTAAATTATTTATTGGAATATTTTCCCTACTTTCATCTTTATTGTTGTTCAGAAAATACGTGATGAAGCAGAATTTTCCATTTTCCCCCCTAAGTATATTTTTACATTGTAGAAGTCTTTCAATAGTGAGTACTTTATACAGGAGTTGAACTGTATTATTTTCATCCGTAGGCTTGCGATTTCCTTCTGTTACAATTACATCTTATTTGATATGGCAGTTCCTTCCAACTGAAAATTTTCTATTATTAAAGACAATGCATGACTGAAAAATAGGTCAGTGCCCATTTCACTTCTCCTTGGAAGGTCACACCAAGATGTACGATTACAGCAACTAAATGGGTGTAATCATGCTGCCAGTAAATATGAAGGTATGCATTGAACAAGACTCTTCACAACAGCCCGACTTCTTTCCTTCAAGCAACGTCTTTATTGTTTATACATATACTCAATAAAAGACATTGTTGGCTTGGCCAGTCATAAGCATGTAGCTCCTTTTCACTATTCAATATGGTTTTCATTAACGTAGATGGAAAAATATACAAATAAGGAGTGCTAGAAAGATTGTAATTAATACGGGTGCTTTGTGAAATCTAGAATGGATATTTCTTGAAAGTTAAGCATAGGCAGTCTGGTAAAGTAGAACAGTATAAAAAAATAAATCTTTTTCTATCATAACATTAAAAAGTTAATGCATTTTGTAGAATTATAAAGCATACACATATGTTTGTTTAGTCTGGCCCCAATAGATTCAGAGTAAGAGTGGTTGTCCGGCTGTTACGCATCTGCCTTGACTTGACAGTGCGCCATCACCTTCCCTTATGGCCGCTGCCCTCTCCTGTGCTCAACACCAGTTTTTACAAGAGGCTAAGTGTTCTCTCATGTGATCATCTGCCTGTGATCATCTGGGTGGATATGACTCTGTGATTCACGTTGACGGGCACCATCCCTACACTATCTATGGCCTTCTCTTCTCGTTGACATGATAAGAACCGCTAAAGACGGGGAATATGCACACTGGATCATTTGAAGGGTAGCAGCTAAAAAATGTCTCTATTAGAGCAATGGATATGTGCAATAACAATGTGCTAGCTAACTATCAATGCACAAAAAGCACTTTATTGAGCAACTTGATGTGTGGTTCCTTTCTTTCCTGAGTCTCTACTCTAAGTTTGCATTGTGTTGGGGATTGTGTGCAAAATGCTATACACCTGTATGATCTCTCCCCTACAAAATATTTTGTCTGTTCCCTTATTGATGGGGTTTATTTTCTATCTTCCCCCCAGAGGGTTAATGTTACTGTAAAAAAAAAAAGTGGGTACCATTTTTGACCTAATTATTTTGGATTTCACTTACATATATGCCTATTTTTTTACGCCATTGGCTATGAGATTTGTAATTTGATCTGAATTCTTTCTGGTATATTGATTGTTTCTCTAACTTTAACTATATGCCCTGCAATAGGGACTGCCTTATCTGATATAGGGAACGTACCATATGATATATCAGAGTCTGGGCACTAGGGGGATTTGATCTTATGCACCCTATCAACTTTTGTTAGAGTTTTACAGAGAGAGGGAGGGATAGCCGCCGAAGAGCGGGGGAGCCATTGCGCAGGTATAGGGTGCCAACCTCTGCAGTCAGGTAGGGAGACATCAGTGTTAATGATAGGGTGAACCCTTCCTTCCTTTTCCCTTATTGTATTTGCAGACAAAATAGGTGTATTGTGAGTCATTAATGTTTAATGTTTTTAGAAAAAGATTGCTTTTGTTTTTAGTATAATATCATTAAAGGTTATGTTTTATTTGAATATTTGCATGAATTGGGTACATATTTCGGTGAATTGCTAATTTTAATGGTGCTTTACTATCCTAATTACGGTGATTGGATCATCTGCCTAAGCCTATAAAAGGCCCACCAAGACACACACCTGTGTTTTAATATTAAGACTTTTAGTTCTGTTTGTTTGACTGTGCACCACTACCATCTCCATACCTGCTTTCCTGTTTCCTGTCTGCCTACGGCCTCCAGTGCTTCAAGTCTTCACTCCATGCGTGCCTTTCTGCTGGTGCATCAATTCCGAGGATCCATGCTTCCACCAAGCCCAGAACTTAGAGGATCCATCTCACGAGGTAAGCCCTATAACACCAGCCTTATCATATTGATGACCTATTCATGCAATAGGTGATCCAAATCAGATTGGTAAGCATACGACATCCTGAACTCCAACCGATCAGCTTTTATCACCTCCGGCACTAGTCGCATGTAAACATTGCACATTAATGTGAACTATACAGTGACCAGACCTATGTGTTTTTTTTTTTTTTTCGTTCTATTAAGTTTTTACATCTGGAGACGTTACAGCCAAAAAAAAGCCAGAAATTGGATCCCCACTGATCTGATATTGGTGACCTATCTGAATAAGTTATCAATATATTGGACACCTTCTTAAATACGGGGAAGAAAAGATTTGCTTTTCCACAGTTTTTCCCTCATTGGACCTTTACTGATCAAGTAGATGAGAAGGTACCATTAATGTGGGTAAAGTATGGGCTTGAGGTCAAAAGGTAAGAGTTTCTTCAAATTTTTTTTAGAAACTTAACTTGTTTTGGGTGGTATATAAAGTATTTGGGCTAGACATAAATTGAGTAATGTATGGTACCATTAGTGCAGAGTGGCCAACTTTTGATTACAGTGATTGCATTTTAAAAAGAACACAATCAGGAAAAGTATTTTCGTCATAGCCATGCCATTTTTCAATCCATGGCCATTCACACCTCTTCCACGCATCTTTCACACCCCTTCACACCTCTTCATAAACAGTACCTTTACACCTTTTCTATATGCCTGCATGCTCATTTGTATGCTAGACTTCTGTGTAATCAAGGATCATCTCAGTGTTTCAAATATACAGAAGCACAGCTTTCCTAAAAGTTTCATCGGCAACCTGAAGATTTACCCACGTGTTCTGAGCAGGGCTGCCACCAGGAATTTCAGGGCCCCATATTGGCAAAATTTTTAAGCCCCCTTGAGACTCCACCCAAGCTCCATTCCAGCTCTGCCTCCACCCCTCAATCCTTCCACAGTCTCACCGCCCACTCTTGGAAAAACTCCACTTCTGCACCAATCACACTTTAAAGGGGTTGTCCACTACTAAGACGACCCCTTCTAAAACTAAATGTTTGGCTCCAATAAAATAATAAAGCTTATACTCACCTGCAGTACCAGCGTCGTTCCAGCAGTGTTTGTGTTAGGGCTAGCGGAACGCACCAAATAATAAGATAGGTAGAATAAGGTGCGTTCGCAGCCCGGGGTCCACCGTGCAGAGATGGAACCTGCTGCCAAGTAATGTCGGACTATATGGCGGTACAAAGTGAATACACACGGGTTAACTTCACCCTGTGTGAAGGAAGCGAACCCTGTTAAGTCACAGGGCCGCGGTACCGCACACAAGAGCACAAGCAAGGAGCCTCCGAGCTCAGTCCTAAGACTTGGGATCTGAGTCTGTGTAGACTACTTGCGGTCGACACCGCAACTGGAGTGTCAGCGTAACAAAAATAATAACAAAGGAATGCACGAGAGTGCGTGTGGTGCCGCACTGGCGGACGCCACTAACCACCCAGGCTTGGATCAGGAAAGCGCTGTGAAAGTGCACGGTGCCGCACTGGCGGACACAGCAACTAGACGCTGTATTGGTGTGTAACGTGCTGTTGGATAAGTCGGGCGCTAGATAGAAATCATACACCTTCCGCGAACAGTCATCCAATAGGGAGGGTTATTTAAAGAGCGACTTTCACTCACAACACACACACATTTTCAAATATACACTAGCGCATGGCCGTGCGGCCATGCGAGCCTTAAATAGCTGCAGCACGTATAGGACCTTTCAAAAGAAGGACCAATGGAATTGCTGCAGTACCTAAGCATGTGACCCTAGATCTCCACTGAGAGATCTTGCCCTGGGCATGATCAGTGTGCAAAGCAGAACTTAGACCTAGTACCTACAAAACCTTCCGTGAGAAGGACCAATGGAAGTCGCTGCAGTACCTGAGCATGTGACCCTAGATCTCCACTGAGAGATCTTGCCCTGGGCATGCTCAGTGTGTGCAAAGTGGGACTTAGTCTCAGAAGCATCTGCTCGCCGCTGCCCAGCACTGGCTTCAATGGCAGAAACTGGAAAAGCAGCAGCAACCCTATGCACAGAGTGAGACTGAGCAAGACGCTGGGACCGACATCTTCAATGAGCAGACTCCACTGCGGCTGGAGAAGAATGGGAGACCGCAGCAGAGATGGTTCGAGATTCCCCCTATGCAGAGGCGGGAACTCGACACCTAACATCACCCCCCCAGGGCCCGCTCCTTGGACCTCGCTACGCTCGAAGGCAGCAATGAGCTGTGGAGCTCGAATGTGTTCAGCAGGCTCCCAGGACCTGTCCTCTGGGCCATAACCCTTCCAATCCACCAAATAGAATTTTTTGCCACGTACCACCTTGCACCCCAAAATAGCGTTCACCTCGTAATCGTCCGTAGAAGAACCTGATATCCCGGCAGATGACTCGGAAAACCGGGACATGTATACGGGTTTCAAGAGGGACACATGAAAGGTGTCGGTGATACCCAGGCGTGGAGGAAGGGCCAGAGGGTAGATTACAGGGTTAACCTGTTCGAGGACCTTGAAGGGACCCAAGTAGCGAGGTGCAAACTTAGTGGACTCAACACGCAGCCTGATGTTACGGGCGGAGAGCCACACTAAGTCGCCAGGCGCAAAGGTCGGAGCGGGGCACCGATGAGCATCGGCGGAGGACCTCATTCTCATCTTGGAGGCCCGAATGGCATCCTGAGTGCGGTCCCATGGGCATGGGCACAGGGACACGCGGATGCTGGCTGTAATTTAAGAGGAATGGATTCTGACCGGTGGAGTTGGCTATGGCGTTGTTAAGCGCAAACTCTGCCCACGGTAGCAAGGATGCCCAGTCATCCTGCCTGGCAGAAACAAAATGTCATAAATATGTGACCAGGGTCTGGTTGGCCCTTTCTACCAACCCATTTGTCTCAGGATGATATGCCGAAGAGAGATTCAACTCAATACTGAGTAGACGACAAAGCTCTCTCCAGAATCGAGACGCAAACTGGGGACCCCGGTCACTGACAATTTTGTCTGGCATACCGTGTAGGCGAAAGATATGCTTGATGAACAACACAGCCAGAGCCCGTGCAGAAGGTAGCCGTGGAAGAGTCACCTAGTGCAACATTTTGGAAAAATGGTCAGTGATCACCCAGATAATAGTGCAGTTAAGAGACTTGGGTAAGCCCACCAGAAAATCCATCCCGACCATCTCCCAGGGTCTGTCCGCCACCGGCATGGGGTAAAGCAACCCAGCTGGCCGTTGCCGAGAAGACTTGTTCTTGGAGCAGGAAACACATGCCCGAACATTGTCTGCGACGTCACAAGCCATATGTGGCCACCAGTACATCCTCACCAAGAGCTCAGATGTCCTCTTGGTCCCAAAGTATCCACCCACAATGGATGAGTGAGCCCAAGAGAGAACCTCCGGTCACAAATTAGATGGAACAAAAGTCTTACCTGGGGCACAGACTCTAGCGAAACCGGAGCCACCGTTCTCAGGCTCTCTGAAGGGACAATAAGCCGAGGCTCCTCCTCCTCCTCCACAGATGACACAACGGAGCGGGAGAGAGCATCGGCCTGAATGTTCTTCTCCCCAGAAAGAAAATGGAGGGTGAAATGAAACCGGGAGAAGAACAAGGACCATCTGGCCTGGCGAGAATTTAACCGCTGGGCTGTCTGCAGGTACACCAAGTTCTTGTGGTCAGTGAACACTTGGAAGGGAAAGCGAGCTCCCTCCAAGAGATGTCTCCACTCCGAGAAAGCCAACTTCATGGATAGCAACTCCCTGTCCCCGATGGAATAATTCCTCTCTGCTGGTGAGAAGGTCTTAGAAAAGAAGAAGCAAAGATGCTTTCGACCTTGAGCATCCTTTTGGAAGAAGACTGCTCCAGCACCAACAGATGACGCATCCACCTCCATGATAAATGGCTTATCTACATCAGGGCGATGTAGGATGGGAGCGCTAGCGAAGTGCGACTTTAGGGAGTTAACCCCTTCCCGACCCATGACGCCACGTAGGCGTCATGAAAGTCGGTGCCAATCCGACCCATGACGCCTATGTGGCGTCATGGCGGGAATGCTTCCCTGCGTGTCCGGTGACCGGGGTCATTCAAATGTCACCGTACCCGCAGGTGCAGGGGGACCTGTACTTCACCCCAGGGGGGGTGGCTTTGCCCCCCCGGGTCTACGATCACCGCTGCTGACCTTTTTTTAACCCCCTCCAGCTCTGATTGGAGCTAGCGTCCATGTGACGCTAGCACTTTAATCAGAGCTGGAGGGGCGGAGAAAAACAGTGTCTGCCTCGCTCCTCAGCTTCATCCCATCCGTGGAAGCTGAGGAGCGAGGTGCCCGACTGCTCACCTGCCCCCCCAGACACCGCGATCGCCGCCGCAGCCGCCGCACACCTCTTCAGAGCGCCGCCGCCGTATCCCCCACTGCTACCGCCGCCTCCCCCACTGCTACCGCCAGTACCACCGCTGCTGCTGAGGACAGGTACCTCCCCTCTCCTGTCCTCCACTCCCCCCAACCTCCGCTCCCTCCCCCCAGCCCCCCTTTATCACCAGCTCCTGCTCTATTTTCGTTTCTCCTATCGCCCCCTGCATCTGTTAGCCCCTCCTCCCCTGGTGATCACCCTCTTTAGTGATCACTGCTAATCACCCCCTGCCCCCCCCCTGATCACCTCCTACCCCCCCGATCACCCCCTGCCCCCCCCTGCCCACCTGATCACCCCCTGCCCCCCTTTATCACCTGCTGCTGCTGTGTTTTCTCTCCTACTGCCCCCTGCGTCTGTCAGCCCCTCCTCCCCTGGTGATCACCCTCTTCAGTGATCACCGCTAATCACCCCCTGCCCCCCCCTGCTCACCCACTATCCCCCCTGATCACCCCCTGCCCCCCCCTGTCCACCTGATCACCCCTCTGCCCCCCTTCATCACCCGCTGCTGCTGCTGTGTTTTCTTCTCTCCTACCGCGTTTGCGTCTGTCAGCCCCTCCTTCCCTGGTGATCACCCTCTTAAGTGATCACCGCTAATCACCCCCTGCCCCCCCTGACCACCCCCTGCCTCCCCTCCCCCCCGTCCACTTGATCACCCCTCTGCCCCCCTTTATCACCTGCTGCTGCTGTGTTTTCTTCTCTCCTACCGCGTTTGCGTCTGTCAGCCCCTCCTCCCCTGGTGATCACCCTCTTCAGTGATCACCGCTAATCACCCCCTGTCCCCCCTGATCACTCCCTGCCCCCCCTGATCACCCCCTGCCAATACCCCCCCCGTCCACCTGATCACCCCTCTGCCACCCTTTATCACCTGCTGCTGTGTTTTCTTCTCTCCTACCGCCCCCTGCGTCTGTCATCCCCTCCTCCCCTGGTGATCACCCTCTTTAGTGATCACTGCTAATCACCCCCTGCCCCCCCTGATCACCCCCTACACCCCCTGATCACCCCCTGCCCCCCTGATCACCCCCTGCCCCCCTGATCACCTGCTGCTGCCAGCTTCATCTCCATCTGACGCTGCATCTCCTCAGCCCCCTCCTGTCCCCCCGCACCTGACAGCCCCCCCGCGCCTGACAGCCCCCCGCGCCTGAAAGCCCCCCGCGCCTGACAGCCCCCACGCGCCTGACAGCCCCCATACGCGTCTGACAGCTCCCCGCACCTGATAGCCTCCTCCTGCAGAAGAGTTTCACCAAACACTCGCACATACACACGCACACGCAACACTATAATAAAGTTTAGATTTTTTTTTACACACGCACCACACACACAATGTCCCGCTCATCCCAGTCATCCCAGTCACAAAGGCTGTACTCAGTTGAGGAGGCATATTCCTTTCTTGCCTCCGAAGCTGATAGTGAGGGAGAGGACCCCACTTTTCTGTATTCCTCCCACTCTTCCTCCCCTAGTGACACCGACTCGCCACCCCCAAGATGTTGCAGGTCGAGAAATCGTCCGGAGCCCAGGGGAGGGGAGCCGGAGCCCAGGGGAGGAGAGTCGGAGCCAAGTGTAAGTGACCCCCAACCTAGTGCTAGTGACGCCCAACCTAGCACTAGTGCCCCCATCTGGACACCCGTCCCTGAAAACTTTGCTCCACGGATTCCTGATTTCATTCCCCAATCAGGAATCCAATTTGAGACTGCCAACCTCCGGGAGATAGACTTTTTCAAAGTCTTTTTCTCGGAGTCAATCGTCAGTCTCATGGTGGAGCAAACAAATTTGTACGCCCTGCAATTTTTTGCCCAAAACCCAAGTTCATCATTTTCTACTTGGAATCCCGTTGACTCCATAGAAATGATGAAATATTGGGGACTGGTCCTTCACATGGGAATTGTGAAGAAACCAGAAATTCGCCAATACTGGAGTACTGATATTTTATATCAAGCTCCAATATTTGGCATGGTTATGAATCGCAAACGTTTTGAGGCGATTCATAAATTTCTCCACTTTAGGGACAATACGGACATCCTTCCTCGCGATAACCCGAATTTTGATAGACTGTTCAAAATTCGGCCGGTCATCGAACACTTCAGCAACAAGTTTGCTGAAGTGTACATTCTCCAAAGGGAAATTTGTGTGCATGAATCCCTCATCCACTTCAAAGGGAGGCTTCAGTTCCGTCAGTACCTGCCAAGAAAAAGGGCGAGGTACGGGATAAAACTCTACAAGATCTGTGAGAGTACCTCAGGGTACACTCTCAGCTTTAGAGTTTATCAAGGAAAGGACAGCAGTATCCAGCCCCCAGAATGTCCACCTGCTCTGGGGGTGAGTGGGAAAATAGTGTGGGATTTGGTCCACCCACTGCTTGATAAAGGTTACCATCTGTACGTTGATAACTTTTATACAAGCATCCCACTCTTTCAATCCCTCTCTGCCAGAGCTACCGTCGCTTGCGGTACTGTGCGCAGAAACAAGAGGGGTCTCCCTTTGTCACTAATTGAGCAGGTTCTCCCAAAGGGTGAGAGCCGGGCCCAATGTAGTGGCAACATGCTTGCGGTCAAGTTCAAAGACAAAAGGGACGTCTTTTTCTTGACAACAATCCATCGTCCCGGCACTACGGCCAGCACTGTTTGAGGTACCCCAGCACAGGTCCACAAACCGGACTGTGCGCTGGGGTACAACAAACACATGGGGGGAGTTGGTCTTTCTGATCAAGTCCTCCAGCCCTATAGTGCCATGCGGAAAACGAAGGTGTGGTATAAAAAACTGGCTGTGCACATCGTACAAATGGCACTGTATAACGCATACGTGCTATCACGATGTGCAGGCCAGACCAACAACACCTTCCTTCAGTTCCAGGAGGCGGTGATAAAGGCCCTGATTGGAGGCGTGGAAGGAGCGGGCCCCAGCACCCCTGGAACTCAAGGTTCCCGTATGGTACCGGTGCAACATTTTCCCTGTGAGGGGAGAGCAAAAAAAAGGTGCCGGGTGTGCTATAAAAGGGGGATAAGAAGGGATACTCGTTTCCAATGTGAAACGTGTCCCGACAAACCTGCACTGTGTTTGAATGAATGCTTCAGAATTCATCACACGTCCGTGGACTAGCCACATCCTGATATTCCACTACAGAACTCACCCACACCAGGCTGATATACACAACACCACACACACACACCAACCTGACGTACACTACACCACACCCCAACCTGACATACACTACACCACACACACCAACCTGACGTAGTGTGTCAGATTGGTGTGTATGGCGTAGTGTACATCAGGTTGGTGTGTGGTGTGGTATAGTGTACGTCAGGTTGGTGTGTGTGTGTGGTGTACACTACACCACACACACCTACCTGACGTACACTACACCACACCCCAACCTGACATACACTACACCACACACACCAACCTGACGTAGTGTGTCAGATTGGTGTGTGTGGCGTAGTGTACATCAGGTTGGTGTGTGGTGTGGTATAGTGTACGTCAGGTTGGTGTGTGTGTGTGTGGTGTACACTACACCACACACACCTACCTGACGTACACTACACCACACCCCAACCTGACATACACTACACCACACACACCAACCTGACGTAGTGTGTCAGATTGGTGTGTGTGGCGTAGTGTACATCAGGTTGGTGTGTGGTGTGGTATAGTGTACGTCAGGTTGGTGTGTGTGTGTGTGGTGTACACTACACCACACACACCTACCTGACGTACACTACACCACACCCCAACCTGACATACACTACACCACACACACCAACCTGACGTAGTGTGTCAGATTGGTGTGTGTGGCGTAGTGTAGATCAGGTTGGTGTGTGGTGTGGTATAGTGTACGTCAGGTTGGTGTGTGTGTGTGGTGTACACTACACCACACACACCTACCTGACGTACACTACACCACACACCAACCTAACATACACTACACAACCCAACCTGACATAGTGTCAGGGTGTGTATGGCGTAGTGTACGTCAGTTTGGTGTGGTGTGGTATAGTGTACGTCAGGTGTGTGTATGTGTGTGGTGAATACTACACCACACACACACCAACCTGACCTACACTACATACCTTCCATACACAACATAGTGTCCGCTAACGATTGGAGCTAATTTTTCATTCAAAAAGTGAAATGGCGCACCTTCCTTTCCGAGCTTTGCCGTGCGCCCAAACAGTGGTTTACCCCCACATGTGAGGTATCGGTGTACTCAGGAGATATTGCCCAACAAATTTTAGCATCCATTTTACCCTGATACCTATGTGAAAATGAAAAAAATTGAGGCTAAAATAAAAATTTTGTGAAAAAAAAGTACTTTTTCATTTTTATGGATCAATTTGTGAAGCACCTGGGGGTTCAAAGTGCTCAATATGCATCTAGATAAGTTCCTTGGGTGGTCTAGTTTCCAAAATGGGGTCATATGTGGGGAAGCTCCAATGTTTAGGCACATGGCGGCTCTCCAAACGTGACATGGTGTCCGCTAAAGATTGGAGCTATTTTTTCATTCAAAAAGTCAAATGGCGCTCCTTCCCTTCCGAGCCTTGCCGTGCGCCTAAACAGTGGTTTACGCCTACATGTGAGGTATCGGTGTACTCAGGAGATATTGCCCAACAAATTTTAGCATCCATTTTACCCTGATGCCCATGTGAAAATGAAAAAAATTGAGGCTAAAATAAATTTTTTGTGAAAAAAAAGTACTTTTTCATTTTTATGGATCAATTTGTGAAGCACCTGGGGGTTCAAAGTGCTCAATATGCATCTAGATAAGTTCCTTGGGTGGTCTAGTTTCCAAAATGGGGTCATATGTGGGGGAGCTCCAATGTTTAGGCACACGGCGGCTCTCCAAACGTGACATGGTGTCCGCTAAAGATTGGAGCTATTTTTTCATTCAAAAAGTCAAATGGCGCTCCTTCCCATCCGAGCCTTGCCGTGCACCTAAACAGTGGTTTACGCCTACATGTGAGGTATCGGTGTACTCAGGAGATATTGCCCAACAAATTTTAGCATCCATTTTACCCTGATGCCCATGTGAAAATGAAAAAAATTGAGGCTAAAATAAAATTTTTGTGAAAAAAAAGTACTTTTTCATTTTTATGGATCAATTTGTGAAGCACCTGGGGGTTCAAAGTGCTCAATATGCATCTAGATAAGTTCCTTGGGTGGTCTAGTTTCCAAAATGGGGTCATATGTGGGGGAGCTCCAATGTTTAGGCACACGGCGGCTCTCCAAACGTGACATGGTGTCCGCTAACGATGGAGATAATCTTTCATTCAAAAAGTCAAATGGCGCTCCTTCCCTTCCGAGCCTTAGCATGTGCCCAAACAGTGGTTTACCCCCACATATGAGGTATCGGTGTACTCAGGAGAAATTGCTCAACAAATTTTAGGATCCATTTTATCCTGTTGCCCATGTGAAAATGAAAAAATTGAGGCTAAAAGAATTTTTTTGTGAAAAAAAAGTACTTTTTCATTTTACGGATCAATTTGTGAAGCACCTGGGGGTTCAAAGTGCTCAATATGCATCTAGATAAGTTCCTTGGGGCGTCTAGTTTCCAAAATGGGGTCACTTGTGGGGGAGCTCAAATTTTTAGGCACATGGGGGCTCTCCAAACGTGACATGGTGTCCTCTAAAGAGTGCAGCCAATTTTTCATTCAAAAAGTCAAATGGTGCTCCTTCCCTTCCAAGCCCTGCCGTGCGCCCAAACAGTGGTTTACCCCCACATATGAGGTATCAGCGTACTCAGGACAAATTGAAAAAAACTTTCGTGGTTCAGTTTCTCCTTTTACCATTGGGAAAATAAAAAAATTGTTGCTGAAAGATCATTTTTGTGACTAAAAAGTTAAATGTTCATTTTTTCCTTCCATGTTTCTTCTGCTGCTGTGAAGCACCTGAAGGGTTAATAAACTTCTTGAATGTGGTTTTGAGCACCTTGAGGGGTGCAGTTTTTAGAATGGTGTCACTTTTGGGTATTTTCAGCCATATAGACCCCTCAAACTGACTTCAAATGTGAGGTGGTCCCTAAAAAAAATGGTTCTGTAAATTTCGTTGTAAAAATTAGAAATTGCTGGTCAAATTTTAACCCTTATAACTTCCTAGCAAAAAAAAATTTTGTTTCCAAAATTGTGCTGATCTAAAGTAGACATGTGGGATATGTTATTTATTAACTATTTTGTGTCACATATCTCTCTGGTTTAACAGAATAAAAATTCAAAATTTGAAAATTGCGAAATTTTCAAAATTTTCACCAAATTTCCAATTTTTTCACACATAAACGCAAAAATTATCGACCTAAATTTACCACTAACATGAAGCCCAATATGTCACGAAAAAACAATCTCGGAACCGCTAGGATCCGTTGAAGCGTTCCTGAGTTATTACCTCATAAAGGGACACTGGTCAGAATTGCAAAAAATGGCAAGGTCTTTCAGGTCAAAATAGGCTGGGTCATGAAGGGGTTAAAGGCCTTGGAGACCTCCTCAGACCACAATTTGGGATTTGCCCCCTTCTTGGTGAGGGCAACCAAGGGAGCTACTAAAGTTGAGAAGTGCGGAATGAACTGGCGATAATAATTAATGAACCCCATAAAGCGCTGCATCGCTTTAAGTGAATGGGGTTCCTGCCAGTCCATCACAGCCTGTAGTTTGGCAGGATCCATAGCCAATCACTGGGCGGAGATAATATAGCCTAGGAACGGTAAGGACTCCTGCTCGAACATACACTTCTCCAACTTGGCGTAGAGGGAGTTTGCCCATAGGAGGTCGAAGACTTTGCAAACATTTCTCCGGTGGAAGTCAATATCAGGAGAGTAGATGAGAATATCATCCAGATAGACTACGACCGAGGTGGAGAGCATATCCCGGAAGATGTTGTTCACAAAGTCTTGGAAAATGGCTGGGGCATTACAGAGCCCGAAGGGCATCACCAGATATTCATAGTGCCCATCCCTGGTGTTAAAAGCCGTCTTCCATTCGTCCCCCTCACAGATGCAAATCAGGTTTACAACCCCGCAGATCTAATTTAGTAAATACCCTTGCTCCCCAAAGCCTATCAAAGAGCTCTGATATCAAGGGCAAAGCATACTTATTCTTAACGGTGATGGCGTTATGACCCCTGTAGTCTATGCATGGACGCAATTCCCCATTCTCCTTCTGCACGAAGAAGAACCCTGCCCCAGCAGGTGAAACTGACTTCCTAATGAATCCTCTTGCCAGATTTTCCTGGATGTACTGTGACATTGCCTCCATCTCCGGGAGCGATAACGGATAAACTCGACCCCGGGGAGGCTCAGCACCAGGCAAGAGATCAATAGGACAGTCATAGTGGCGATGGGGCGGAAGGGTCTCCACCACCTTTTTGGAGAACATGTCTGCATAAGACCAATATTGCTTGGGGAGAGAGGATAAATCTGCGGGTACCTCTGTAGTAGCAACCTGAACGCACTCCCTCTGACACCTACCCCCACAAGATTCACCCCATCCCAGAATTCTGCCTGAGGACCACTTGATATGAGGAGAGTGGTACCGCAGCCAAGGTATTCCCAACAGGACCTCATCAATTCCCTCAGGAATGACGAGCAGAGATATAATCTCCTGATGGGATGGCGACATGGACAGAGTAAAAGGGATGGTCTGGTGTGTTATCTGTGAGGGCAGTGTTGACCCTTTCACCACTCGTACCGTTACTGGTTGAGCTAGCATAACCAGGGGTATTGCGTGACGTTGGACGAAGGCAGACGACATAAAATTGCCCTCCGCCCCAGAATCCACGCAGAGCTCTACAGAGTGAGTGAATGAGGCTATTGTTATTGTCCCCTTAAAGGACAATTTGGAGGCAAATGTCACCGTGTCTAGTGTACCTCCACCTACTACCACTAGACACTGACGTTTCCTCGACCGCTGGGAACATCTGGTGGCAAGATGTCCTGACTGCTGGCAAACATGACAAACCTGGAGTGCACGAGTGGTCCGGGACTTAGATCCCGCTTCTGACACTTCCATGGCCTCATGTGACTCAGGGGCCTGGACTGGAGATTCCAAAGGTTTGGCAAAGGTGGGAGCCAGCCGAAACCTCTGCCTACACTGTGCTCGCTCTAACCTCCACTCGTGAAAACGGAGGTCAATACGAGTGGACACAGCTATTAACTCCTCCAGTGTGGTGGGAATCTCCCTACTGGCCAGGGCGTCCTTCACGTTGTCAGCCAGCCCCCTCCAAAACATCGGAATTAGGGCTTTATCCGACCACTCCAGCTCAGATGCTAGGGTGCGGAAGTGGACGGCAAAATGGCTGACCAAAGACGAGCCCTGTGTCAATGCCAACAGTTGGAGCGCCGTATCATGGGTGACACGAGGTCCTAAAAAGACCTGTTTCAGAGTGGTCAGGAAAAACGAAGCACTCTGCACCACATGATCGCCACGCTCCCACAGCGGCGTAGCCCACTCTAACGCCCTGTCTGACAGGAGAGACACAATAAACCCCACCTTTGCCCGCTCTGTAGGGAAGCGAGAGGCCAGAAGCTCGAGATGCATAGAGCACTGACTCATGAAACCCCTAAAAGACTTATTATCACCAGAAATTTTTTCTGGCAGCGGGAGGCGTGATAGAGTCGGTACAGGGGTGGCAGTGGACAAGGTTGCTACAGCCACGCTAGCAGCTTGAACAGCAACTGCGGTTACATCCACAGCTGAGGTTGTGCGCTCGAGAGCCGCCAACCTACCCTCCAGCTGCTGGATGTACTGCAAGGATTGCTGGATGTACTGCAAGGATTGCTGTTTGTCCGTCATTACTAGCCAGACCCTGGCGCTAGTGTAATGTTAGGACTAGTGGAACGCACCAAATAATAAGATAGGTAGAATAAGGTGCGTTCGCAGCCCGGGGTCACCAAGTAATGACGGACTATATGGCGGTACAAAGTGAATACACATGGGTTAACTTCACCCTGTGTGAAGGAAGCAAACCCTGTTAAGTCACAGGGCCGCGGTACCCCACACAAGAGCACAAGCAAGGAGTCTCCGAGCTCAGTCCTAAGACTTGGGATCTGAGTCTGTGTAGACTACTTGCGGTCGACACCGCAACTGGGGTGTCAGCATAACAAAAATAATAACAAAGGAATGCACGAGAGTGCGTGCGGTGCCGCACTGGCAGATGCCACTAACCACCCAGGCTAGGGTCAGGAAAGCGCTGTGTAAGCGCACGGCGCTGCAGTGGCGGACACAGCAACTAGACGCTGTATTGGTGTGTATCGTGCTGTTGGATAAGTCGGGCGCTAGATAGCAATCATACACCTTCCGCGAACAGTCATCCAATAGGGAGGGTTATTTAAAGAGCGACTTTCGCTCGCAACACACACACGTTTACAAATGTACACTAGCGCATGGCCATGCGGCCATGCGAGCCTTAAATAGCTGCAGCACGTATAGGACCTTTCAAAAGAAGGACCAATGGAATTGCTGCAGTACCTGAGCATGTGACCCTAGATCTCCACTGAGAGATCTTGCCCTGGGCATGCTCAGTGTGCAAAGCAGAACTTAGTCCTAGTACCTACAGGACCTTCCGTGAGAAGGATCAATGGAAGTCGCTGCAGTACCTGAGCATGTGACCCCAGATCTCCACTGAGATCTTGCCCTGGGCATGCTCAGTGTGTGCAAAGTGGGACTTAGTCTCAGAAGCGTCTGCTCGCCGCTGCCCAGCACTGGCTTGAATGGCAGAAGTTGGAAAAGCCGCAACAACCCTATGCACAGAGTGATACTCAGCAAGACGCTGGGACCGACGTCTTTGCTGAGCAGACTCCACTGCGGCTGGAGAAGAATGGGAGACCACAGCAGAGATGGTTCGAGATTCCCCCTGTGCAGAGGTGGGAACTCGACACCTAACAGTTTGTATTCGCTGTGTTGTGACACGTGATGCCGACTCCCAATCAACACTGGCGTCACTTTCTCTGCCTTCGGACAAACTGAACAGGAAGTCAGTGATGAGCTGCAGTCATGGCTTCCTCTTCATGTTCATTTCGTACAAAGGCAGAGAAAGTGAAACAAGCACATTGGGTATTGGCGTCACGTGTCACAACACCACTCGAGAGCCCTGTGGAGAGCAAGTGCAGACACCGTGGGAACGGCGCAGGCATGGGAGGCGACTATAAGCTTTATTATTTTATTGGGGCCAAACATTTAGTTTAAAAAGGGGTTGACAACCACTTTAGTAGTTCCCGTCAAACACCGTGTCACATACATAGACTTGTTAAGCTGCCACCACTACAATGTAGACTCTTTTGGCCGGGCCCTACGCTACTCTAACCTATTCCATTAAAAGGAGTATTGAGTATTTTAAGAAATGTTTAAGTATATTTTTAGTTATTTAAGGGAATATGTCACATACATTTTTTTTTAAATGACCAATAATACCACATACAAGGGACAAATACCATCACACCATGGCCTGACCACATTTTACCAATCACACAGTGACCAAATAGTGCAACACACAAGGAACAAATACCGTCACACCATGACAAGACCGCATATTACCACTACATAGTGAACAAATCATACCACATAATACTGCCACACTGTGACAAGATTGCATATTATCAACACAGTAACTGAATACTACAATACTGATCATTAATGAGAAAACACAATACTAATATTACCATAAGTGACATTATACACAGGAGCTCTGTACATTATGTATAGTGTACTGGTAATACAGTGATCACCAGTGACATTATACACACGAGCTCTGTATATAGTGTATAATGTGCAGGCAATACAGTGATCGCTGGTGACATTACACACAGGAGCTCTGTATATAGTGTCAGTGAACAGGCAATACAGTCATCACCAGGGACATTATGCACGGGAGCTCTGTGTATAGTGTGCAGGTAACACAGTGTCATTGCATATATTATACACAGGAGCTCTGCATATACTGTCAGTGTACAGGTAATACAGTGATCACCAGTGATATTATACACAGGATCTCTGTATATAGTGTCAGTGTACAGGTAATTCAGTCATCACCAGTGACATTACAGACAGGAGCACTGTATATGGTGTCAGTGTACAGGTAATAGAGTGATCACCAGTGATACTATACACAGGAGCTCTGTATATAATGTCACTGCACAAATAATACAGTGATCACCAGTGACATTATAGACAGGAGCTCTGTATGTAGTGTCAGTGTACAGGAAATACACTCATCGCCAGTGACATTATACACATGAGCTTTGTATATAGTGTTAGGGTTGGCGGAACGCACCGAATATATTTATTAGGTAAGATTGGTGTGTTCGCCACCCGGGATCCACCGTGCAGGAAAGAACCTGCTGCTAAGTGAATGGCGGCACTATATGGTGGTACAATGGGATTTCACACACGGGTTAACTTCACCCTGTGTGAAGGAAGCGATCCCTGTTAAGTCACAGGGTCGCGGTACCGCACAGAGAGCGCAAGCAAGGAACCACAGAACTCTATCCCAGGACACAGGATTAGAGTTAGTGTAGACCTCTTGCGATCGACACCACAATTGGGGTATCAGCGGTAACTATTATGCACAGAAGTGCATGCTGTGCCACACTAGCGAACACCACTAAACACCCAGACTTGGGAAAGGTAAGCGCTCTAATAGCGCACGGCGCTGCACTGGTGGTCACAGCAGTAGACGCTGCTTCGTGTGTTAAAGCTGTGAGTTCAGCCGGGCGCTAGATTGCAGCCATACACCTTACGCGAACAGTCATACACAAGGGATGGGTTTTTTAAGGAACGACTTGCACTCATCAACACACACACAATAACAATTGTATACTAGCGCATGGCCGTGCAGTCAAGCGAAGCTTATATAGCTGCAGCACGTTCAGGACCCTTCAAAGAAGAACCAATGGATTTGCAGCAGTACCTGAGCATGTGACCCTGGATCTCCATTGAGAGATCTTGCCCTGGGCATGCTCAGTGTGAGCAAAGCAGGATTTAGTTCTAGCACCGTCAGGACCTTCCTGAGCATGTGACCCTAGATATCCACTGAGAGATCTTGCCCTGGGCATGCTCAGTGTGTGCAAAGCAGGACTTAGACCCAGAAAAGCCTGCTCGCTGCAGATCAGTGCAGGGTACAATAGCTGAGCCTGGAGAGGCAGTAGTAACCCTTTGCACTGTACCAGTCTCAGCGAGACGCTGGGAGCGACGTCTTCGCTGAGCAGGCTCCACTGCGGCCGATGCAGAATGGGAGACCGCAGCAGACACAGATCGAGATTCCCCCTGTGCAGCAGAAGAAACTTGACTCCTAACATATAGTGTCACTGCACAGATAGTACAGTGATCACCAGTGGCATTATACACAGGTGCTCTGTGTATAGTGTCTGTGTACAGGTAATACAGAGATCATCAGAGACATTCACAGGAGCTCTATATATAATATACAGTGTAAACTGTCAGTGTATAAGTAACACACTGACACACCATTGACATCTATAGTTGAAGTCCTTCATCGTCATCCAGCGCAGACCGCCATCACTTCCTACAGCTAGAATTCATCTCTGCAGAAAATAACACAGTTATCTAGAGCATTGCTTCCAGATCATATTCCCTAACTTCTACATTACAGCAGATGAAGAAAAAAAGTGACACAGTGTCTCTCTGCACACTAACAAGACCCCCCACTAGAAAACAGTATCTTCATGAATAAAATATATCACCACACTAAAAATATCCCTTATTTAGCCCTTACAGTAAAAATTTCCCACATCCTGGTCCCCTTGTGTCTCATTCTTGGTGGAAAGTCGATGCAAACAAATTAAGCATATATACCAGAAAAGGTATGTGTGTCAGTTTGGCTAGGCCCATATCTGCTACCAGATTTCGCCCATTATTGCACACCACCAAGCTGGGCTTGAGGTGTAGCGGCAGCAACCACTCATCTGTCTGATCTTTGATGAGAGTCCACAGCTCCTTTGCAGTGTGGGATCAGTCCCTCAAACAGATCAGTTTCAGAACCGCCTTCTCATGGGTATACCGTGACAGAGAGGAGCAAGAAGATCCCAGAGTCTGATTTCTCCTACTCCTGCATGGATTAGAATCATGTCACCTTCTTATTAAATGGTGTCAATTTTTTTGGCCAGTGCAGAGGTTAATCTGCTCTGTTAAGAGCTTCTGGAGCTAAGGCTAACTAACTGTCATCTGCGGAGAAAGATTATGACATTGATCATTTTCTGGGAAGAGCATTTCATTTGGTTATGGTAATCATGGATCATAAGAATCTCGTACACCTAGAGTTTGCGAAACGTCTAACGCCTCGACTGGCAAGATGGACATTGTTCTGCACTAGGTTTAACATTTTTGTTCCATTTAGGCTGGGGAACAAGAACATTAAGGTGAATGTCTTATCTCTTTGTTTTCCTGGGGATGGAGATAATTGTGAACTGATTTCTATACAACAAAAGGGGGTGATTATTGCGTCTATATGCTCCGATCTTGAAAAGAGGTTGTTGACTCTCAGGGGTACACCCCTGCTGCCTGTCCATTAGGTAAACTGTCTGTTCTTAGTGAACATCATGATTCAGTCTTGGCCGGATTTCCTGGTAATAAAGCCACCACAGATCTTCTTACTCGGCATTTTTGGTGGTCAGGGTAAATCAGGATGTCTAGGAGTATGCAGCCATCTGCAGTGTCTATGTGTGTTCTATAACCTCTCATATTTGATCATCGGGGTCTCTCCAACTATTAGCAATTCCCAGTAGACTTTGTACTCATTTATTGGTTGATTTGATCACTGATCTACCTGTGTCAGCAAGTAATACTGTAATTTTGTTGGTGGTGGACAGATTCAGTAAGATGTCACATTTTAATGTGCTACCTGCTTTATCTAACACCAAGACTTTGGCTCAAATTTTCATCAATGAGATAGTAAAATTACATGGGATCCCTACCAATATTGTGTCTTACCGAGGGGTGCAGCTTATTTTCAAACTTAAGAGGGTAATTTGTACTCTTTTGGGGATCCACTTGTCATTCTCTTCTGCATTTCACCCACAGTCTAATGGGCAAACTGAATGGGATGTATCTTAGGTGTTTTGCTTCTGAGAATCAGAAGGATTAGGTTACCTACTTACCTCTAGCTGAATTTGTGGTATATAATTGTTGTCTTGAGTCTACTGGTAAGTCCCCATTTTTGGGGGCATACAGGTTTCATCGTCAGTTCAGCTCATTTAATAGGAATTGTTCTTCGGGGATACCTGAAGAACAATTTTCACCATCAATTACGTCTGTGTGGCAAGGGGTTATTGATAATTAGAGGATGATGGGGTCCAAATATAAGAGTGATGCTGATCAGAGACGTTTGGTCGGTCCGAACCTGTGTGTTGGTGACTTGCTGTGGTTGTCCTCAAGGAACATTAAGTTGAAGGTTCCTCCTTAGTGGAACGTGGATCCTAAGTTTTGCAGTCCTCATAAGATTGTCGCCGTCATCAATATCGTAGCATTCCGCCTTGCTTTGCATCTTACTTTTAGTATCCATGATGTGTTTCATTGATCTCTACTACAAAAAATACATTGCGTCAGCTGTACCATCACGGCTACCGCTTTCTCCTTTCATTGTGGATAGAAATTTGGAATTTCAAATAGCCAAGATCGTTAATTATCACTTGTTTGTTGGTGCAGTATCTGGTACAGTGGAAGCAATACGGTCCTGAAGAGAGGATGTGGGTACCTGCATCTGACATCCATGAAGCCAGGCTGATCCAGTCTTCTCGAATGGCTCACCGTGACAAACCCGGTTCTGAGGTTTTGGATATCAACTCGTAGAAGGGGGGTACTGTTATGGGTTTACCACAACAGAGACTAGCTAGAAGACCACAGCATTTGATTTCTCCTACTCTTGCATGGATTAGAAGCACTTCACCTTCTTATTAAGCAATTTATATTCCTTTGGGCAGTGCAGGGGTTATTCTGCTCTGTTGAGAGCTCCTGGTGCTAAGGCTCTTAGCTGTGCACTG
Organism: Ranitomeya imitator; assembly: GCF_032444005.1. Taxonomy (NCBI): domain Eukaryota; kingdom Metazoa; phylum Chordata; class Amphibia; order Anura; family Dendrobatidae; genus Ranitomeya; species Ranitomeya imitator. The sequence continues at coordinate 81,807,109 of NC_091282.1, forward strand.
TTAGCCACTCCCATCTCCTATATAAACTGTGTACTGGCTATCACTCATTGTTATCACGCATTTGCTGCATGGCGGGTGGTTGTTGGTGGTGGTTATTGGAGAAAGATTTTTGATGGGTTTATCTTTTTGAGTTTGTGATCATTTCCTTTCTTCTCCTACTTTGGTTTAACTCCTTCCTCCACTCCCAGGTTCATACCTCTGTTGTTTATATGTGTATATTTGTATATTTGGTATTTTTCATTACCCCTGTTTGTATTACCTTGTTAGTCTGGTTGGTGTATTACGGTACAATACTACTCCCCTTTTCCCTGGGTGGAGGAAGGCTACAGACTGAGGGCAGATTCAGGCGCTAAGACAAGATATGTGGCCACAGAATCTTCATCATCAGATGTAACCTGGGGAACAAGGCAAGCTAGTGTGCCCCTAGCATTAGGGACAAAAAGGAACCCCTGGTCCCAGCACACCCGATAACAGACATGCCTACTGTCATTTCCCCCGGCTTTGCTTAAGTTGGTGGTGCAGGTCTTACTGTGAATGAATGATGAGGTGGTGGAGGAAGCAAAGTAGGAGGAAGAGGCAACCTGGACAGAGGAACATCCAGTAATCCTCAGTGGTGATAGGACAAGTTGTCCAATGCCTTCCGCGTCAGGCTCAGTTGCCACTACATTGACCAAGTTCCTCACCAGCTATGTCAGTGTACATTGTAAGGAAAGAATCCAGCTAGTAGGAAAAGACACCAGCCACAGACCTAACTTTTGGGGATTGAGCTGTTCTCTGTTATCACTTGTTGCCAGGCTCTTTTCTTACAATACACAATACAATACAGTGCACTTTCTTGCTGGCACGTCACTTCTCATCAAAGGCAATGAAAGGGTGCTCTGTCATTGTGCATTGAAAAGTCTATTATACAGTGACAACCAAGCTCATACTGATCATACATTGGAATTTATAACCAGCCCATGCTCAGTAGAGCAAGGACTAGCCCAGCCATTGAAACTAGGGTCAGTAATAATACTTACATTCAGGGTGTGGATAGAGACTGCTGCAGTGACCGCAGTCTCTGCACCGTGATGACTTCTTGTTTGAGTATCCCAGCATGCACTGAAGATTCTTAAATGAAGGGTTATCAAAATGGAAATAGGTAAAAAAAAGCAGTTAGATAGATAAGAGAGGGATTAGTATGGCATTTTCAATTAAAGTATATTAGAAAAGACATTAGATTATTACAACACTGAAATAGACATATAAGATTACAATCAGTGTTAGTTCCCGACCATCCCTTTAATGTGATCTGACCTGCAGTAGCTGAGAATAGCCAAAACACAGTGTATGGAACTGAGTTTTTCCGGCTCAAGCGACAGTGCTCTTTTGATGGCCGTGGGACCTGGTAACAGTTGGTCTGCGGGTGGGCTGGGTATGACTCTCCCCAATCGGTTATTGAAAACCTATACAAAAATAGGTAATCAATATATATGTCTTAGACAACCCCTGTATTTTGGAGTATTGGGGTTCCCCTATAAATTTTACAAAACTGTTTTACAGTGCATATGGGCTAAATATGTGTGTGTATATATATATATATATATATATATATATATATATATTTAAATACATATATTTATATATATAATATATACATATATTATTCGAATATGCTTGGTACATTGCTAAAAGTAAGGGTTAAAATAACAAAGTAAGAGGGATAAATCCCTTTTCGTAAATCATGATGTGAGAAGGTACATGTAAATAAAGGCCTCCATGTTGATCTGATTTGTATGCAGCAATTGCCAGCGTGTTGCCAACGGACGGTGATAAAGTGCATTTTTCTGCTTGGGCGGGTAGCCCTTTCATTTTTACAAGTGACAAAATAAAATTCTGCTGAAGAGTGAACATGCTGCTTTCACTGTGTCATCCCAGCCCCATAGGTCATTTTATCATAAAAATGTAAAAATCCAGTCAATTTTATTTAATCAGCTGAAAAGGAAAAGTGCTTCCAGGTCATTAATCAAATGCTCCTTCTCTGTGGGGCTTGTCTCTTCAAAAACTGCCTATGTGAATCATTAATAAAGCTGAAAAGACTCTGCCAGCGGGTTTGAGAAACCTAGATGGTATCGATATAACTGAAACTACAGTAATTTAAGGTCAGCAAAACAGCTTTATAGACTGGATGCAGGTTGTGTGCGCTAAGCTGCCTCATTAAGAAATGCCAATAATAACTCTGGTCTGGGGATTTTAACAGAAACTCCTGAGGGTATTTGCTTTTTAACTTCTGTAAAGTTCCAAAAATGATCAATTTTATAATAATTATGAAAGAATGACTGGAACTCGTCCATGATTGTATTTGTAATATTCATTTTTTTTAAAATAAAAGCAAAATTGATACCAGTCTGAAAGCAAGTACCCTTGGCTACCTTCCCCAGATGGGCTTTTGTTGATTTTTTATTGCGTTTCTTTACATGCATCTTAATTGAGTTTTTGAAACTTCTTGGTATTTAGCTCTGACAAAAATGTATTAATAAATAACGCAGGTCTATGTGAAAAATCAGCCCATTAAACTCAGTGTACCCACAAGAGAAACTGACATGTTGCGTATGTGATACACGCACCACAGTCGTTTACGAGGAGTAAAAAAAAAACACAGAGGGCAGGAGATTTCTATAAAACCAATCCACTTTGCTGGAACTGTAAGGCTACATTCAGTTTTTAGTGAGTTTTTGACTTAATGGGTACATTAATGCTGCAGAAAATCGGCAACATCAAAAACTCACCAAAATCTCAATGTGGGAACAACATAGTTTTATTAGGGTAAGCTCCCACTATGAGCTTTTTGGTGAGTTTTTGATCTTGCAGATAATCTGCACCATTTCTGCACCTATTAACCCCCTTACACCAGCCTATTTTAACCTTCCTGACCAGTCCAAATTTTATAATTCTGACCAGTGAGGTAATGACTCTGGATAACTTCAACGGATTTCACTAATTCTGTGATTAACATAGTAACATAGTAACATAGTTAGTAAGGCCGAAAAAAGACATTTGTCCATCCAGTTCAGCCTATATTCCATCATAATAAATACCCAGATCTACGTCCTTCTACAGAACCTAATAATTGTATGATACAATATTGTTCTGCTCCAGGAAGACATCCAGGCCTCTCTTGAACCCCTCGACTGAGTTCGCCATCACCACCTCCTCAGGCAAGCAATTCCAGATTCTCACTGCCCTAACAGTAAAGAATCCTCTTCTATGTTGGTGGAAAAACCTTCTCTCCTCCAGACGCAAAGAATGCCCCCTTGTGCCCGTCACCTTCCTTGGTATAAACAGATCCTCAGCGAGATATTTGTATTGTCCCCTTATATACTTATACATGGTTATTAGATCGCCCCTCAGTCGTCTTTTTTCTAGACTAAATAATCCTAATTTCGCTAATCTATCTGGGTATTGTAGTTCTCCCATCCCCTTTATTAATTTTGTTGCCCTCCTTTGTACTCTCTCTAGTTCCATTATATCCTTCCTGAGCACCAGTGCCCAAAACTGGACACAGTACTCCATGTGCGGTCTAACTAGGGATTTGTACAGAGGCAGTATAATGCTCTCATCATGTGTATCCAGACCTCTTTTAATGCACCCCATGATCCTGTTTGCCTTGGCAGCTGCTGCCTGGCACTGGCTGCTCCAGGTAAGTTTATCATTAACTAGGATCCCCAAGTCCTTCTCCCTGTCAGATTTACCCAGTGGTTTCCCGTTCAGTGTGTAATGGTGATATTGATTCCCTCTTCCCATGTGTATAACCTTACATTTATCATTGTTAAACCTCATCTGCCACCTTTCAGCCCAAGTTTCCAACTTATCCAGATCCATCTGTAGCAGAATACTATCTTCTCTTGTATTAACTGCTTTACATAGTTTTGTATCATCTGCAAATATCGATATTTTACTGTGTAAACCTTCTACCAGATCATTAATGAATATGTTGAAGAGAACAGGTCCCAATACTGACCCCTGCGGTACCCCACTGGTCACAGCGACCCAGTTAGAGACTATACCATTTATAACCACCCTCTGCTTTCTATCACTAAGCCAGTTACTAACCCATTTACACACATTTTCCCCCAGACCAAGCATTCTCATTTTGTGTACCAACCTCTTGTGCGGCACGGTATCAAACGCTTTGGAAAAATCGAGATATACCACGTCCAATGACTCACCGTGGTCCAGTCTATAGCTTACCTCTTCATAAAAACTGATTAGATTGGTTTGACAGGAGCGATTTCTCATAAACCCATGCTGATATGGAGTTAAACAGTTATTCTCATTGAGATAATCCAGAATAACATCCCTCAGAAACCCTTCAAATATTTTACCAACAATAGAGGTTAGACTTACTGGCCTATAATTTCCAGGTTCACTTTTAGAGCCCTTTTTGAATATTGGCACCACATTTGCTATGCGCCAGTCCTGCGGAACAGACCCTGTCGCTATAGAGTCACTAAAAATAAGAAATAATGGTTTATCTATTACATTACTTAGTTCTCTTAGTACTCGTGGGTGTATGCCATCCGGACCCGGAGATTTATCTATTTTAATCTTATTTAGCCGGTTTCGCACCTCTTCTTGGGTTAGATTGGTGACCCTTAATATAGGGTTTTCATTGTTTCTTGGGATTTCACCTAGCATTTCATTTTCCACCGTGAATACCGTGGAGAAGAAGGTGTTTAATATGTTAGCTTTTTCCTCGTCATCTACAACCATTCTTTCCTCACTATTTTTTAAGGGGCCTACATTTTCAGTTTTTATTCTTTTACTATTGATATAGTTGAAGAACAGTTTGGGATTAGTTTTACTCTCCTTAGCAATGTGCTTCTCTGTTTCCTTTTTGGCAGCTTTAATTAGTTTTTTAGATAAAGTATTTTTCTCCCTATAGTTTTTTAGAGCTTCAATGGTGCCATCCTGCTTTAGTAGTGCAAATGCTTTCTTTTTACTGTTAATTGCCTGTCTTACTTCTTTGTTTAGCCACATTGGGTTTTTCCTATTTCTAGTCCTTTTATTCCCACAAGGTATAAACCGCTTACACTGCCTATTTAGGATGTTCTTAAACATTTCCCATTTATTATCTGTATTCTCATTTCTGAGGATATTGTCCCAGTCTACCAGATTAAGGGCATCTCTAAGCTGTTCAAACTTTGCCTTCCTAAAGTTCAATGTTTTTGTGACTCCCTGACAAGTCCCCCTAGTGAAAGACAGGTGAAACTGCACAATATTGTGGTCGCTATTTCCTAAATGCCCAACCACCTGCAGATTTGTTATTCTGTCAGGTCTATTAGATAGTATTAGGTCTAAAAGTGCTGCTCCTCTGGTTGGATTCTGCACCAATTGTGAAAGATAATTTTTCTTGGTTATTAGCAGAAACCTGTTGCCTTTATGGGTTTCACAGGTTTCTGTTTCCCAGTTAATATCCGGGTAGTTAAAGTCCCCCATAACCAGGACCTCATTATGGGTTGCAGCTTCATCTATCTGCTTTAGAAGTAGACTTTCCATGCTTTCTGTTATATTTGGGGGTTTGTAACAGACCCCAATGAGAATTTTGTTACCATTTTTCCCTCCATGAATTTCAACCCATATGGACTCGACATCCTCATTCCCTTCGCTAATATCCTCCCTTAAAGTGGACTTTAGACAAGACTTTACATAGAGACAAACCCCTCCTCCTCTCCGATTTTTACGATCCTTTCTAAACAGACTGTAACCCTGTAAGTTAACTGCCCAGTCATAGCTTTCATCTAACCATGTCTCGGTTATTCCCACTATGTCAAAGTTACCTGTAGATATTTCTGCTTCTAGTTCTTCCATCTTGTTTGTCAGGCTTCTGGCGTTTGCGAGCATGCAGTTTAGAGGATTTTGTTTTGTTCCAATCTCCTCACTGTGGATTGTTTTAGAAATGTTCTTACCTCCCTTCTGAGTATGTTTTCCTGGGTCGTCTTTGTTCGAGTCTAATGTTTTTCTTCCCATCCCCTCTTCTTCTAGTTTAACGCCCTCCTGATGAGTGTAGCGAGTCTTCTGGCGAATGTGTGTTTCCCAGGTTTGTTGAGGTGTAGTCCGTCTCTGGCGAGGAGTCCATCATACCAGTAATTCATTGTTTGTTTTTTTTGTGTGGTAAATTGTACTTCATATCAGAGTCAAATTTAGGCTAATATTTTTTGTGTTTATTTCTCAAAATATCAGAATTTGGGTAAAAATTTTGAAGTGTTCAAACTTTTAATTCCTATGCCCTTTGTCTGGACCAAATCAATAAGTCTGCAGTCACTATGCGTAACTGCAGACGTATGGACCCCCCAGGTGCACACTGTGCGCTGCAAGGATTCGTCGGCTTCTGACCCGGGACATGTATGAGTGAGACATAGTCCCAGCCAGTAGGTGCAGCTTTGCTTTCCTACACTTGTATGGAGCAAGGCCGATTCCTCTAGTAGGCCACACCCACTGGACGCTTAGGGCAGTAGATGGGGAGCAGTCTCGCTCATCACATGTCCACTGGCCCAGAGTATGTATAACTCCTACCTACTCTCCAGTCCTGGGTCAAGAAACAGAGAATCCCCTCAGGGGAAAATTCAAAAGTTTGCAGTCACTCTTTAAAACCAGATAGATAAATCACATAAAATAGTTAAAAAATACCATTTGCCTCATGTCTACTTTACATAAGCATCATTATGGAAAACTCCTGTTTGGGTGCTTGGCAGGACTCGGAAAGGAAGGTGCACTAACTGAATTTTGAAGCTCAGTTTTGACTGGAATAGATTTGCGGATGCCATGTCACATTGGCAAAGCCCCTGAGGTGCCAAACAAAACAGCATAAACCCCCACAAATGATCCCATTTTACAAACTACACCTTTTAATGAGTTAATTTAGTGGTGCAATGAACATATTGATACCACATACCGTAGTTTTGGGAATGTGTCATAAGAAAATAACCTACTGATTAAATCATGTTTTATTTTCAATGTGTTTTTTTAAGCTTTTGGTATTTTTTTTCACTTCACAATCTGTATTAAGACATAAATTAGAAATGTTGTAATTTTTACGCTGTCTACTGGGTCTATTCTAAACTTCTATTTCTTTTATTTTCAGGAAATCAATAGCAGCAGTATACAGACCTTGACTCTAATTTTTGTATTGAAAATGTAATGAGTTTGTGCAAAAGTCATTGTACAGGGAGGAGGAGCAGGGTGAGCTGTGAAATCGCCTATTGTGAATAATGGATTCTGTGTATGCAGGTATTACCTATCATTAATATCCAACAAGTGATGATAATGTGACTTCTAAAAAATATTCTGTAACAAAATAACAGAAGGGTCCAGTGTGAAGATTACAAGATTTTTTTTTTTTTATAATGCAGAATGTTATATAAAAAAACAAACATTGCGAGCATCGAATAAAAACATTTAACACTAAATTGATTTGAACGATAGGTCATTTTCTGATGATACATTTACTTTAACTAAAGATAACAAAAAATTAAAAATAAATTTAAAAATACAAAAAGTAATGCAAAAAATATTCTATTTTGGACTAAATATATTTTCCAAGCACAAAATGGTTGGCAAGGGGCTCTTCAGGGAGTCTGTTATATCCATATAATGGAAGTGCAGTACAATCCTTTTTCTAGATTTTAATTCTGTTAAAGTTTAGATTTTTTTCCCTTGAGCTCATGTATGCACTCATTGTAATGTTAACACCCTGCATAGAATCCATATTACAGCTCCATGGTCACTAAATGTACAGCGTGGGCCATTTATATGGATACACCTAAATAAAATGGGAATAGTTGGTGATAGCAACTTCCTGTTTGTGGCACATTAGTATATGGTATTAGGAGTCGAGTTTCCTCTGCTGCACAGGGGGAATCTCGATCCGAGTCTGCTGCGGTCTCCCATTCGGTATCGGCCGCAGTGGGCTCTGCTCTGCGGAGACGTCGCTCCCAGCGTCTCGCTGGGGCTGATTCGGTGCATAGGGTCACTACTGCCTTTTCTGGCTCTCCTATGGTACCCTGCACTGATCTGCGGCGAACGAGCCTCTCTGGGACTAAGTCCTTGTTTACTCACACTGAGCATGCCCAGGGCAGGGTCTCCCATTGGAGGTCGAGGGCCACATGTTCGGTCACATGCTCAGGTGCTGCAGTACATTCCATTGGTCCTTCTGGAAGGTCCTGAAAGGGCAAAACATGCTCAGGTACTGCAGCACTTTCCATTGGTCCTTCTGGAAGGTCCTGAAAGGGCAAAAACTTCAGTAGCAGCTTCCTGTGCTGCAACTATATAAACTGCGCATGACCGCACGGCCATGCGCTAGTATCGTCTTATGATATATGCTTTGCGCCAATGTGGTCATGTGTTTGAATGTGTTCAGGAAACCGGCTGAAATAAGCCCCTAGAATGCTGGCACCTCCGGCGAGGAGATTGTGTTTAAGTGTGTTCAGGGACCCGGCTGAAATAAGCCCCTAGAATGCTGGCATCTCTGGCGAGGAGTTTTGTATGCATGCATGACCACTCACTGCTCACATCTGGGTAGTTGGCCTGTGCCTCTGTGAAAGTCTAACAGGGCACAGAGCTTTCCTCTCACGGTTACTCTGTGAAGCTAACAGAGTTGGTATATACCGCCATATAGAGCCGCCATTATTTAGCAGCAGGTGCTTTCCTGCACGGTGGATCCTGGGTTGCGAACGCACCAATTCCATTTAATAAATTATATATTTGGTGCGTTCCGCCAACCCTAACAGTATACTAGCGCCAGGATCTGGCTAAGTAATGGCGGATGAACAGCGATTGCAGGGGTACATCCAGCTGCTGGAGGGCCGGTTGGCGTCTCTTGAGCGTGCAACCTCGGCGGTGGATGTTACCGCAATAGCTGTTCAGGCTGCTAGCGTGGCTGCAGCAGCTTTACCCACTGCCACCTCTGTTCCGACCGTATCTCACCTTCCTTTGCCTGAGAGATACTCTGGGGACAGTAAGTCCTGTAGGGGTTTCGTGAGCCAATGTGGTATACACCTCGAGCGTCTGGCTGCACGTTTCCCTACTGAGCGGGCAAAGGTGGGATTCATAATCTCTCTCCTGTCGGACAGAGCGTTGGAGTGGGCTACGCCGCTGTGGGAGCGCAACGATCATGTGGTGCGGAGTGTTCCTAGGTTTCTGGACACTCTGAAACAGGTCTTTTTAGGACCTCAAGTCACCCATGATACAGCGCTCAAACTGCTGGCTTTGACTCAGGGTTCAACCATGGTCAGCCATTTTGCTGTTCACTTCCGGACATTAGCGTCTGAGTTGGAATGGCCAGATAAAACCCTCATTCCCGTATTTTGGAGGGGGCTGGCTGACCATGTGAAGGACGCTTTGGCCACTAGGGAGATTCCCGCCACACTGGAGGAGCTCATAGCCGTATCTACTCGTATTGACCTCCGTTTTAACGAGCGGAGGTTGGAGCGAGCCCAGTGTAGGCAGAGGTTTCGGCTGGCTCCCACCTTCGCCAAACCTTTGGAATCTCCAGTCCAGGCATCCGAGTCACATGAGGCCTTAGAGGTGACACGAGCGGGATCCAAGTCTCAGTCTGCCCGTGCACATAAGGTCCGTCATGTTTGCCAGCAGTCAGGACACCTTGCCTCCAAGGGTCCTCAGCGGTCGGGGAAACGTCAGCGTCTAGTGGCAGTTGGAGGAGGTACACTAGACACGGCGACGTTTGCCTCAAAGTTGTCCTTCAAGGGGACAATTACCATAGGCCCATCCACTCTTATGGTCAAGCTATGCGTGGATTCTGGGGCAGAGGGTAACTTTATGTCTTCCGCTTTTGCCCAGCGTCACGCAATACCCTTGGTGGTGCTCACCAAGCCGGTAACCGTTCGAGTGGTAAATGGGTCAACACTACCTTCACAGATTACCCACCAAACCATTCCTTTCATGCTATCTGTGTCTTCATCACATCAGGAGATAATCTCCCTATTAGTCATTCCTGAGGGAATTGATGAGGTCCTGTTGGGGATACCATGGCTTCGCTACCATTCTCCTCATACTGAGTGGTCCTCTGGGAGAATTTTGGGTTGGAGTAAATCTTGCGAGGGTAGATGTCTGAGGGAGTGCGTTCAGGTTGCTACTACACAGGTACCCGCAGATCTTTCCTCTCTCCCCAAGCACTATTGGCCCTATGCAGACGTGTTCTCCAAAAGAGCTGCGGAGACCCTTCCGCCTCACCGCCCCTATGACTGTCCTATTGACCTCTTGCCTGGTGCTGAGCCTCCCCAGGGTCGAGTCTATCCGTTATCTCTCCCGGAGACGGAGGCAATGTCCCAGTACATCCAGGAGAATCTGGTAAGAGGATTCATTAGGAAGTCAGTGTCACCGGCAGGGGCAGGGTTCTTCTTCGTACAGAAGAAGACTGGAGACTTACGTCCATGCATAGACTACAGGGGTCTTAACGCCATCACCGTTAAGAACAAGTACCCATTACCCCTGATATCTGAGCTGTTTGATAGGCTACGGGGAGCGAGGGTATTTACAAAGTTAGATCTGCGGGGTGCTTACAACCTGATTCGCATCCGTGAGGGGGATGAATGGAAGACGGCTTTTAACACCAGGGATGGGCACTATGAATATCTGGTGATGCCCTTCGGGCTCTGTAATGCCCCAGCCATTTTCCAAGACTTTGTGAACGACATCTTCCGGGATATGCTCACCACCTCGTTCGTAGTCTATCTGGATGATATTCTCATCTTCTCTCCAGATATTGACTCCCATCGGAGAGATGTTCGCAAAGTCTTCGACCTCTTACGGGCAAACTCCCTCTACGCCAAGTTGGAGAAGTGTGTGTTTGAGCAGGAGTCCTTGCCTTTCCTTGGTTATATCATCTCTGCCCAGGGTTTGGCTATGGATCCTGCCAAGCTACAGGCTGTAATGGACTGGCAGGAACCCCATTCTCTTAAAGCGGTGCAGCGCTTTATGGGGTTCATTAATTACTATCGCCAGTTCATTCCACACTTCTCAACATTGGTAGCTCCCTTGGTTGCCCTCACCAAGAAGGGAGCAAATCCCAAGTTGTGGTCAGAGGAGGTCTCCAAAGCCTTTCTCTCGATCAAGTCACACTTCGCTAGCGCTCCCATCCTACATCGCCCCGATGTTGATAAGCCATTTATCTTGGAGGTGGATGCCTCATCCGTTGGTGCTGGAGCAGTCCTTTTCCAAAAGGATGCTCAAGGTCGGAAGCATCCTTGCTTCTTCTTCTCCAAGACCTTCACACCAGCGGAGAGGAATTATTCCATCGGGGACAGGGAGTTGCTGGCCATGAAGTTGGCTTTTTTGGAGTGGAGACATCTCTTGGAGGGAGCTCGCTTTCCCTTCCAAGTCTTCACTGACCACAAGAACTTGGTGTATCTGCAAACGGCCCAGCGGCTGAATTCTCGCCAGGCTAGATGGTCCCTGTTCTTCTCCCGGTTCCATTTTACTCTCCATTTCCTCTCCGGGGAGAAGAACGTTCATGCTGACGCTCTCTCCCGCTCCGTGGTGTCATCGGAGGAGGAGGAGCCTCGGCTTATTGTCCCTTCTGAGAGCCTGAGAACTGTAGCTCCGGTTTCGCTAGAGTCTGTGCCCCCGGGCAAGACTTTCGTACCAGCTAACTTGCGACCGGAGGTTCTCTCTTGGGCTCACTCCTCCAGAGTGGGTGGGCATTTTGGGACCAAGAGGACATCTGAGCTTCTGGCGAGAACATACTGGTGGCCGCATATGGCCCGAGATGTCAAGGACTATATTCAGGCGTGCATTTCTTGCGCCCAGAATCGGTCTCCTCGGCAACGGCCTGCTGGGTTGCTTTACCCTCTACCGGTGGCAGACAGGCCCTGGGAGATGGTTGGCATGGACTTTGTGGTGGGTCTACCCAAGTCGCGTGGCTGCTCCATTATTTGGGTTGTCACCGACCATTTCTCCAAGATGGTGCATTTGGTGCCACTTCCTCGGTTACCCTCAGCACGGGCCTTGGCGGTGTTGTTCATTATACACGTTTTCCGTTTGCATGGTATGCCTGATAAGATTGTCAGCGATCGGGGTCCCCAGTTCGCATCTCGGTTTTGGAGAGAGCTCTGCCGTTTACTCAGCATAGAGTTAAACCTCTCCTCTGCATACCATCCCGAGACGAATGGGTTGGTGGAGAGAACCAACCAGACTCTGGTGACATATTGCGACATTTCGTCTCTGCTAGGCATCTTTGCTACCTTGGGCGGAATTTGCCCTGAACAACGCCATAGCCGATTCCACTGGTCAAACTCCTTTTCTCCTTAATTACGGCCAGCATCCGCGTGTCCCTGTCCCCATGCCCGTGTCATCCACCGATTCTAGGGTGGCAGACTGGGCGGTGGTGGCACATGACATCTGGGACCGCACACAGGATGCCATCCGGGCCTCCAAGGAGAGAATGAGGGTTTCGGCTGATACACACCGGCGCCCCGCTCCGGTCTTTGCTCCTGGCGACTTAGTGTGGCTCTCCGCCCGTAACATCAGGCTGCGAGTTGAGTCCACTAAGTTTGCTCCTCGCTACATTGGCCCGTTTAAGGTTCTGGAACAGGTCAACCCTGTGGTCTACCATTTGGCTATTCCTCCACGCCTAGGTATCACCAATACTTTCCACGTTTCCCTCTTAAAGCCCATTCATTTGTCCCGGTTTTCCGAGTCATCTGCTGGGACATCGGGTTCATCCACGGATGAGTTTGAGGTGAATGCTATTGTGGGGTGCAAGGTGGTACGTGGCAAGAAATTTTATCTGGTGGACTGGAAGGGTCACGGCCCAGAGGATAGAACCTGGGAGCCTGTGGAGCAGATTCGGGCTCCGCTGCTTATCGCAGCTTTTGAGCGTAGTGAGGCTCAAGGGGGGGGCCCTAGGAGGGGGGGGTAATGTTAGGAGTCGAGTTTCCTCTGCTGCACAGGGGGAATCTCGATCCGTGTCTGCTGTGGTCTCCCATTCGGTATCGGCCGCAGTGGGCTCTGCTCAGCGGAGACGTCGCTCCCAGCGTCTCGCTGGGGCTGATTCGGTGCATAGGGTCACTACTGCCTTTTCTGGCTTTCCTATGGTACCCTGCACTGATCTGCGGCGAGCGAGCCTCTCTGGGACTAAGTCCTTGTTTACTCACACTGAGCATGCCCAGGGCAGGGTCTCCCATTGGAGGTCGAGGGCCACATGTTCGGTCACATGCTCAGGTGCTGCAGTACATTCCATTGGTCCTTCTGGAAGGTCCTGAAAGGGCAAAACATGCTCAGGTACTGCAGCACTTCCCATTGGTCCTTCTGGAAGGTCCTGAAAGGGCAAAAACTTCAGTAGCAGCTTCCTGTGCTGCAACTATATAAACTGCGCATGACCGCACGGCCATGCGCTAGTATCGTCTTATGCTATATGCTTTGCGCCAATGTGGTCATGTGTTTGAATGTGTTCAGGGACCCGGCTGAAATAAGCCCCTAGAATGCTGGCACCTCCGGCGAGGAGATTGTGTATAAGTGTGTTCAGGGACCCGGCTGAAATAAGCCCCTAGAATGCTGGCACCTCTGGCGAGGAGATTGTGTTTAAGTGTGTTCAGGGACCCGGCTGAAATAAGCCCCTAGAATGCTGGCATCTCCGGCGAGGAGTTTTGTATGCATGCATGACCACTCACTGCTCACATCTGGGTAGTTGGCCTGTGCCTCTGTGAAAGTCTAACATGGCACAGAGCTTTCCTCTCGCGGTTACTCTGTGAAGCTAACAGAGTTGGTATATACCGCCATATAGAGCCGCCATTATTTAGCAGCAGGTGCTTTCCTGCACGGTGGATCCCGGGTTGCGAACGCACCAATTCCATTTAATAAATTATATATTTGGTGCGTTCCGCCAACCCTAACATATGGGAGGAGGAGAACTTTTCAAGATGGGCGGTGACCATAGTGGCCATTTTGATGTCGGCCATTTTGGATCCAACTTTATTTTTTCCAATGGGAAGAGGGTCAGGGGACACATCAAACTTATTGAGAATTTCACAAGAAAAACAATGGTGTCCTTGGTTTTAATGTATCTTTATTCTTTCATGAGTTATTTACAAGTTTATGACCACTTATAAAATGTGTTCAACGTGCTGCCCATTGTGTTGGATTGTCAATGCAACCCTCTTTTCCCACTTTTGACACACTGATAGCAACACTGTAGAAGAAATACTAGCACAGGCTGCCAGTATCCGTTGTTTCAGATGCTGCACATCTCATATCTTCACTTTTCATTTTTCTCACTCTTTTCATTTTTTTATTATTATTTTATTAATTTCTTTTGTTCATTCATTTCTTTTTTATTTATCTTTTGCCTTACTTTCATATTCTTCTTCCTCTTTTACTTCTTTCCATTATCCTCATTTTTTCAGTCTTTTGTTTCTTCAATTACTTTCCTCTTTTCATTTTACTACATACTTACGCAATAGATAACACCCGTCTGAAGCATTCTGTCTCTTGGTATTTTTTTGATAATGAATGTGTTAATCAGCATCTTTGCTTTCTCTTTAGGGCATGTGCACACGTCAGGATTTCTGGCAGAAATTTTCCTGACAAAAACCTGACATTTCTGCCAGAAATCCGTATGCGTTTTTTCCAGTTTTGATGCATTTTTTGCGCTTTTTTAATGCGTTTTTAATGCGTTTTTTTCAAATGCGTAGAATAGCGGGAAAAACGCAGAAAATATGCAAAACAAATGAACGTGCTGCTTTTTTTTACCGCAATGCGTTTTTTTGCGGGAAAAAAACGCATCATGTGCACAAAAATTGCAGAATGCATTCTATGCAAATTGCCTCTTCTGAGAAGAAGAGGAATTAACTCTATAGCGCCACCTGTTGGAAGTAGCTATCCTACAAGTCACAATCAACTCTTTAATGAGTCGTGCAATATGACTTAGGATAAAAGCCAAATCAGTATCTCAATTCACAGACACGGTGTTTCGGGCTGTTGGCCCTCGTCAGTGCGAAGCATGAGAACTAATTTGGCTAGGTGAGAGGCTCTGGACTGGGATCTAAGGGGTATCGTTTCTCCTTATGGAGAGTGACATACCATCTCTGGCTTGTCAAGGTAAGGAGGCTTATTCGCCGTGCAATGCTCCTCTGGGAAATATAATATGCAAATTGCCTCTTCTGAGAAAAAGAGGACTTGAACTCTATAGCGCCACCTGTTGGAAGTAGCGATCCTACAAGTCACAATCAACTCTTTAACGAGTCGTGCAATATGACTTAGGATAAAAGCCAAATTAGTATCTCAATTCGCAGACACAGTGTTTCGGGCTGTTGGCCCTCATCAGTGCGAAGCATGAGAACTAATTTGGCTAGGTGAGAGGCTCTGGACTGGGGTCTAAGGGGTATCGTGACATACCATCTCTGGCTTGTCAAATGATAGGATGCATATGTAGGCATTTTCTAATGCATTTTTATCGCGAAAAAAACCTGAACGTGTGCACATACCCTTACTCCTAGGAGCTATGCTTCCATGTGTCATGGCACAATTTATAAATATTTTTGCCAAGATGGCACCCTACCCAAGGGGTTACCCTCTTTATTCTTTAGACTCATCTGTATACCAATATTTTTAAGTACACTGAGAATATGTGTCATAAATGCGATTATTTACATTCTTTCTCTTTTTTTGTTTCTAATTATGTCCTAATACAAATATATCTTGATAAAGGCCGGATCTAAGGCTGAAACATTGATTTGGTTATCTGGAAAATATTGAGTCACTTTTCTTTTTCTGTTAAAGAAACTCTTCATTGCAACATAATTTTTGAGTGCCGAAGTTTTACATCTTATTATACTGTACTCGTTTACTTCTGTGCACCGTATACCATTCGGTTGAGCAACCATTTCTCACTTCTATGCTCAGGGCATTAGCAAACCGGCAGGGGTCCAACACCTGGCACCACAATGATCAGCTGTCATTTGCTCTGTGATAACAGCTGATGTGCAATTGTTTGCAGCAACCAATGTTGCTCAGTGTTTACATCTGCTAAAAATTCTGAATGATGGAGGAGTCAAATGCCACACCCTTACCAGTCTGATCTTGATAACCTATCCTAAAAATATCAATATTATATGCGTGGATAACTCCTTTAAGATATCATTATACAGTGGGGAAAATAAGTATTTGATACACTGCCGATTTTGCAAGTTTTGCCACCTACAAAGAATGGGCAGGTCTGTAATTTTTTTTGTAGGTACACTTCACCTGTGAGAGACAGAGACTAAAAATAAAAAAACAGAAAATCACGTTGTATGATTTTTAAATAAATGACCAGCATTTTATTACATGAAATAAGTATTTTATCTCTTTTATCAATTAGCAAGAGTATCGGCTCTCACAGACCTGTTAGTTTTTCTTTTAGAAGCCTCCTACTCTGCACTGAATACCTGTAACGAATGGAAACGGAGGCACAGAAGTTGAAGTTCAAATTTGTTTTTATTAAGATTTAACGTGGAACCTCAGAACCATGGTCTGGGAGGCTCCAAAGGGGGCGTGACTACGTGAGCCCCAGACACCCGTGATAAGTCCCCTCGAACAGGGTCAGAATGGAATGCCTGGGGGACGTGGATGCTAACTCCAGTTAGACCCCGAACTTGTGGTAGCTGTCCCAGCGGGACAAATGGACAAGCAGGGTTACCGGGAGACGTGGAGCTAACCAGGTGATACTGGGTGTACGGGTAGAAGGCTGCATCCTGACAGCGTGGAGCCGGCACAGAGCTGGAGTCCCGACGGGGACCCCGCAAAGGTACAGAAATAGAACCGAGTGTAACAGTATCCCCCTCTTTATGCCCCCTCTTTTTCAAGCCTGCGTAGAGTCTTTTCAAAAGAAGAGGAGCCTGGATATTTTCCTTAGGCTCCCACGACCTCTCCTCAGGACCAAAGCCCCTCCAATCCGCCAGATAATAAATCTTACCCCTTACTCACTTAGTGGCCAAGATATTCTCTACCTCAAAAACATCCTCCACACTGATGGGATTTGGAGTAGAACCCGAGTCTTTAAAGAAGGAGATCAAAACTACTGGTTTGAGAAGGGAAACATGAAAAGAATAAGGCACATGTAAAGAAGAAGGCAATTTCAATTTGTACGAAACTGCGTTAATTTGTTTTAAGACTACAAATGGACCGATTAAGCGAGGTCCCAGTTTGTATGAGGGCATCTTCAGATGGATATACCTGGAGGAAAGCCACACCTTATCTCCAGGCTGAACGATTGATGCATCCAGATGTGTTTTGTCTGCATGCCTCTTCATATGTTGTGAAGCTATCTCCAAGGCGACTTTTGTGTCACTCCATATCTTCGAGAATTCCCCAGTAAAAGAGTCAGCTGCAAGAACCCCAGAAGGCCCGGAGATGGGAAGGGGAATCCCGGGTTGGAGTCCAAACACAATCTGAAAAGGAGATTTTCCAGAAGATTCACTTACTTGATTATTGTACGAGAATTCTGCCCAAGGCAGCAAGTTGATCCAGCCATCATGATGCACATTGATGAAATGTCACAGTAATCCAGTCAGGATTTGATTGGTCCTCTCTACTTGCCCATTGGATTGAGAATTGTAAGCAGAAGAATAGTCCAGCTCCACTTGCACAGATTTACAAACCGCTCTCCAGAACTTGTAGGTGAACTGGACACCCCTGTCGGACACAATGTGGAGAGGAAATCCATGAAGACGGAAGATGTGCTGAATGAAATGGTCTGCGAGCTGAGAAGCAGATGGAAGACCAGGTAGCGGAATGAAATGAGCCATCTTCGAGAAACAATCCACTACTACCCAGATAACAGAACAGCCAGAAGAAATAGGAAGACCAGTCATGAAGTCCATTGCGATGTGCTGCCAAGGAACAGAAGGAACAGAAAGAGGTAATAACTGCCCAGAGGGGAGATGTTTAGCAGTCTTGTAACGGGCACACGAAGGACAGGCAGCAACATATTCCTGGACATCTTTGCCCATCGTGGGCTACCAGTAGTGAGAAATGAGTTGCAAAGTCTTCTTCTGACCGGTATGACCGGCCAATTTTGAGACGTGACCCAAGCGAAGAACTCTAATCTTATCAGAACTAGATACAAAAGTCTTACCTGGAGGAAGACAAGCAAGATTAGCTGCAGCCATGGGCACAAACCTGGACAGTTCAATGATGTGTTGCGGTTCTTCCTCGGGAGAGAGTCGGGAGTCAGGAAGGCTCTAGAGAGTGCATCAGCTTTAACATTCTTATCAGCTGGACGAAAATGAAGAACAAAATTAAATCGAGCAAAAAATAAGGCCCAACGGGCCTGACCATGATTCAGTATTTGAGCGGATTGGAGAAAAGCGAGGTTTTTATGATCAGTGATGATGACAACCTGATGAACTGCTCCCTCAAGGAGATGCTGCCATTCCTGCAGGGCTAACTTTCAGAAGTGGAAAAAACCTTGGACAAAAAACACAAGTAACCATTCGACCAGTAGATGACTTCTGGGTGAGAACCGCTCCAGCACCTATAAGAGAAGCGTCTACCTCAAGAAAAAATTGTTGATTAGAATGCGGACGATGGAGAACAGGTGCGGAAGAAAAGGCCGGTTTTAGAGATATGAAAGCCTCCTCTGCCTCAGCAGTCTAATCCTTGGCATTCACGCCTTTCCATGTCAAGGCCGAGATGGGTGCCACTCGGGTGGAAAAGTGTGGAATAAACAAACGGTAATAATTGGACGAACCCCAGGAAGCCTTGTATTGCTTTCAGGCTGGATGGACAAGGCCATTTTAGGATAGCAGATACCTTTTCCAAATCCATCTTTAAACCTGTGGACAAAACTATGTATCCAAGGAAGGGCAGAGAGGCTTGCTCAAAGAGACACTTTTCAAATTTAGCATAAAGTCTGTTCTCCCTGAGGTTTTGTAAGACCAGACGTACTTGTCTCCAATGAGAGGCTAAATCTGCAGAGAAGATCAAAATGTCATCTAGATAAACAACAACACACAAATAGAGCTGATCTCTGAAAATATAATTTACAAATTCATGAAAAACTGCAGGTGCATTGCTTGGGCCAAACGACATTACCAGGTATTCATAGTGTCCGTCCCGGGTGTTAAAGGCGGTTTTCCACTCGTCTCCCTCACGAATGCGTATCAGGTTGTAGGCCCCTCTGAGGTCTAGTTTGGTGAAGATTTTAGAACCCATAAGGCGGTCAAACAACTCAGAAATTAGTGGCAACGGATATCTGTTCTTTACCATAATCTGATTCAACCCCCTGTAATCGATACAGAGCCATAGGGAACCATCTTTTTTCTTCACAAAGAAGAATCCTGCTCCGGCTGGCAAGGATGACTTCCAGATAAATCCCCTGGTCAGGTTCTCCTGAATGTATTCAGACATGGAGTGAGTCTCTGCTTGAGAAAGAGGATAAATTCGCCCTTGAGGAGGAGAAGTTCCACGGAGTAGATCGATGGGGCAATCATACGACCTGTGTGGAGGTAATTTCTCCACTTCCTTTTTCCCTAAGACATCAGCAAAGGACCAGTAAGAAGATGTAGAACCAGCAGGGCAGTGACCTGGACTGGAGGAAGGACAGGACGGAAATTATACACTGATCCAAGCAGGAGTCTCCCCAGCGCAGAACCTCTCCCACCTTCCAATTTAAGACTGGTTCATGTGTCCGAAACCAAGGTAGACCTAGAAGCAAGGGGTGATATGAATCTGGCAACACATAAAAGCGGATTCTTTCAGAATGCATTGAACCTACCCAGAGTTCCAAAGGCTCTGTCTGACAGCAATTTGTAGTGAATGTAGTGAAGGAGAGAGATGATCCTTACCTAGGGTAGCCTCTCCTACAGGGCCTAGGCACTGGGGTTTCCCGACTTCTTTGGACAAGTGTGGATATAATGCTTGGAACTGCCACAGTAGAAACAGCTCCCCTCCGGGCGGCGGTTGCAGAAGCTTACTCGATCTACCTCCATAGCCAAAGGTGAGGGAGACGAAGTCGAGGAGGTCGATGATTTAGGAGTATTAGAAACCAAATCATAGGACCCCTTTTCACGTTTGGTCTCCTTGGATCGCTCTTGAAGCCATAGTTCAATCTGAACTGCCAGGGAAATCAGGTCATCCAGAACTGTAGGTATGTCCCGTCCCGCCAGCTCATCCTTAATTCTTCCTGAAAGACCCTGCCAGAAGGTAGCTACCAAGGCTTTGTTGTTCCAGGATAATTCAGATGATAGGGTTCGAAACTGCACCGCATACTGTACTGAGCTACTGTAAGATCCTCCTGTTGTAGTCGAAGAAGAGCCAAAGCTGTCGATGTAGCATGACCGGATTCATCAAAGTTCCTGAGAAATGCCCCTAGAAAAGACTGGAGATTAGTAACCACATGATTCCTTCTCTCACACAGCGGATTCAACCAGGCAAGAGCCTCTCCATCAAGATGGGACATGATGAAACCCACCTTGGCCAGATCAGAAGAAAACATATGCCCCAGGAGTTCAAAGTGCAGTTTGCACTGGTTAATGAACACCGACACTGAACAGGAGCCACTAGGCGAGGACCTTTACTTGCAGTACAGCTAGATACCTGGATACCAGTAGCAGAGACAGGTGCAGTCGAAAAAACCAGGGTATCCATGCGAGCAGACACATTGTGCAGAAAAGTCATGATGTTGTCCTGTTGACCCTTCAGAAGTTTAACTTCTTGACATAGCTCCACGGCCAGCAAAGTCAGGGATCCAGCGGGTTCAATGGCTGGAGCACTCTGTAACAAAAAGAAACAGAGGCACAGAAGTTGAAGTTCACATTCGTTTTTATTAAGATTTAACGTTAAACCTCGGGACCATGGTCCGTGGGGCTCCAAAGGGGGCATGACTACATGAGCCCCAGACACCCGTGGTAAGTCCCCTCGAACAAGGTCAGAATGGAATGCCTGGGGGACATGAGTGCTGCCTCAAGTTAGACCGAACTCGTGGTAGCTGTCCCAGCGGGACAAACAAAGTTAGTGGGGGACATGGAGCTAACAGGTGATACCGGGTGTACGGGTAGAAGCTGGTTCCAGCGGTACTGGTGTTGTCCGGAGATGAGGATGACAAATTGGTGAGACGAGATGGATCTGGCGTAGACAGAGCGAATTTCATCCAAGATAGCTGGGTAACCGGTAACTGATGATCTGTGGAGACAGAGTATAAGCCGAGCACTGGCAGAGAACTTCAGAAACAGAAGCACATGCTGACAGGAACCAGAAGAAGCAACAGTGGATACTTGTTGCTCCGGCACCCTCCCTATGGTGGAGGTGCTAGAAATAACAATGAACAGCACACCATTGGCCAGAAGCATTTTTTAAAAATGCGCGCTGTCTCGTTAAGAGGCCGGGAGTGAGCGCGCGCGTGACATACACACTCAGCTTGAGAACCTGCTGGCAGCGTGCCAGGAAGCAGGAGAGGAAGGAGAGACAGAGGCTGCATCCTGACAGCGTGGAGCTGGCACAGAGCGGGAGTTCCGACGGGGACCCCGCAAAGGTACAGAAACAGAACCGGGTGTAACAAAACCTGTATTAATTGCATCTGTTTGAATATGTTACCTTTATAGAAGTAGATTCAGAGGATAGGCGTACACTCGGTCGAGTTACGAGGTGAAGGTGTAGCACACTCCAATCTCTCCTTATGGCCAAGACCAAAGAGATGCCTAAGGATACCAGGGACAAAATTCCAAATTGCATACCTGCACAAGGTTGGGATTTGCTACAGGATAATAGGCGAGCAGCTTGATGAGAAGGTAACAACTGTTGGCACAATTATTAGAAAATTGAAGAAACAAGAACACTGTCAATCTTCCTCGGTCTGGGGCTCCATGCAAGGCCTCTCCTCGTGGGGTAAGGATGATTCTGAGAAAGGTCAGGAATCAGACCAGAATTACATGGGAGAACCTGGTCAATGAACTGAAGAGTGCTGGGACTACAGTCTCAAACGTTACCATTAGTAACACATTACGCCATCAAGGATTAAAATCCTGCAGGGCATGCAAGGTCTCCCTACTAATGCCAGTGTTCTGTCTCCGCCATCTAATATTGTTGCCCTGATTATTTGCTTGCATAATTGCAGTTTCCTCAGTATACAGTATTGATATATTCATGCCTTTATTCATCTGTGATGCTTTGGCTCCCTCTAGCGGTCAGAGTTATGTTGGCAGTTCAATCTTGTTTTTGTATTATCCATGTCTGATTCTCCTCCTCCTTTGCAATGCATTATGGTAGCTCAGCCTCCATTTCCCTCCATTTTTCCTTTCACTTTCTTCGGTTTGCCTTCAAGGAAAGACGCTTCACTTCATCCCCCTTGCGATTGCATTGCCGGTATGTCTTTATGCTTCCTATAGATATTTCTGATCTATATTAGCTTAGTTTAACCAGTTGTACTCCTAGTTCAGTTACTAGCCTCTCTAAATGTTATGCATAATGTACATCATGTGTAGTATGTATCTGTTCTATACCATGCACTGATTCTATGTATATCATTGTTCACAGTTTCACCGCATCAATATACCACTACGTTTAATAAAGCACAGACTCAACCACAGTCTCCTTATTGGACCCCGGTATAGCGGTTTAGCTGACTGTATAGCTACGTATAAGCCTGCCTCAGCTAGTGAGGACAGAACAGTGAAACGGCAATCATCCAACTAGTGGGATTCATCAGTGAAACGGCAGCCATCCAACTAGTGGGATTCAAGTCACCGGCTACACAGAGACTGAATACAGCTGCAGCAATCTCTGCACAGCCAAGCACTTTCCCAAGACACCATGTCTCACAAATCGCATAGGACAAGATCTGTTACTTCCGTCTCCTCAAAGACAACATCCATCAGCAGCGCGGTCGCCATTGCCCGCGCAAATGCTGAAGCCGCCAAAATACGAGCGAGCTTTGCTGACCAAGAGATGCAACTTAAATTAGAAAACGCACGCCTAGATGACGAAGAGAGAAGGTCACTCTTAGAGAGAGACGAGCAAGAGAGAAGGTCGCGCTTAGAGAGAGACGAGCAAGAGAGAAGGTCGCGCTTAGAGAGAGACGAGCAAGAGAGAAGGTCACGCTTAGAGAGAGCCGACCAAGAGAGAAGAACGCAGTTAGAGAAGGCACGTGTGGATACCGCCTTAGAAAGCCTAGCAGCAAAAAGGGAAGCTGCCGCAGCCCTCGCCGAAGCAGAATCGCTAGAAGCCACGCAAAATCCCAAGCTGCATAGCCAAAGCAGTACGTCGAGTCTGGAGTTTCCACTGCAAGACTCACCACAACGCACATCTCAGTATGTTAATGACCTTCCTGATCCAAACTATAACCCTGAACCAGTACCAAAACCAGAATACGACACCTCCAGCGAAGTGAGCGAGAGTCGTCACGAGGCTCAGGACAGAAACAAGCTCGAAAATGTGAGGGAAAACAACTCTGCTAATGACTACCTTGCCCCTCATCAGGTAACCAACGTGGATCACCCTGCTGACGCACCGTACATCAGGCCGAAGCAATACCGCACCGGCTGGCGCCACCATGAGGATACTAACAGGTACGAACGCACCTCACATCACTATCAGGGCGACCCATCACCAGTATACTCTGCTGACAACCGGTTCACGACAGAATTTGCCAAGTTCTTCACACGACGTGAACTGGTTGCCAAGGGACTCATGAAATTCACTGACCGAGCTGAAGGGTACAGAGCTTGGAAAGCTTCCTTCCAAAATGTCATTAGAGACTTGGGGCTACAACACAGGGAAGAGATAGACCTGTTAGTCAAATACCTGGGAGAAGAGTCAGTCAAACACGCAGTTAGGATCAGAGACATTA
This sequence comes from Ranitomeya imitator, assembly GCF_032444005.1. Taxonomy (NCBI): domain Eukaryota; kingdom Metazoa; phylum Chordata; class Amphibia; order Anura; family Dendrobatidae; genus Ranitomeya; species Ranitomeya imitator. Next base: position 81,830,927 of record NC_091282.1, read on the forward strand.
ATATAAACCGCCCTGTGACTGGCCTCAAAGAAATCTGGAAAAGGCTGGATGAGTGTTACGGCTCAGCAGAACTAATAGAAAGAGCCTTGTTCAAAAGAATCGATGACTTTCCTAAAATATCTAACAAAGGTCTCCAGAAACTTAGAGAGCTAAGCGACCTGCTAAAGGAAGTCCAAGTTGCCAAATATGAGGACGACCTACAGGGACTTGCATTTCTCGACACAGCCAGAGGTGTTAACCCTATAGTCCAGAAGTTGCTCTACAATCTACAGGAGAGGTGGCTCACACATGGTTCCACGTACAAATACAAACACAGCGTTCCATTCCCTCCCTTCTCCGTTTTTGTAGACTTCATACACCAACAAGCAAGAATTAGAAACGATCCCAGCTTTGACTTTGCAATACCATATGCCACACCATCACCACCTGCAAATCCACGCAGAACATCTGTAGCAGTACACAAGACTTATGTTTCTTCTTCAGATTCTAATTACAGGTCTGCTGGCTGCTCCCAATCAGAGACAAAGGTGCAGGACCCTGACAAACAGTGCCCACTTCATCAGAAGCCTCATCCTCTCCTGAAATGCAAAGCCTTCAGAGGAAAATCTATGCCAGATCGCAGAAGCTTCCTGAAAGAAAACGGTATCTGCTACAAGTGCTGCTCGTCCACAGCTCATCTCGCCAAGGATTGCAAGGTCAGTGTAAAATGCACAGAATGTGGCACCACAGATCATAACACTGCTCTACACCCCGGCCCAGCTCCATGGAGTACACAAAACACGCCAGCTGACAGTGAGCATGGCGGGGAGGAAAGGAACACTGATACAGCTACACCAGAGATCACTTCACAATGTACCGAGGTCTGCAAAGGGACAATAGACAGTAGGTCCTGTTCAAAAATATGCCTCGTCAAAGTATACCCGAAGGGCCATAGAGACCAAGCTGTAAGACTGTATGCTATCTTGGATGATCAAAGTAATCGATCCTTGGCTAGATCAACGTTCTTTGACCTATTCAACATCAAAGGGCCAAGCACTCCCTACTCCTTAAAGACGTGTGCAGGTACTGTGACAACAGCAGGCAGGAAAGCTACTGACTACCAGATCGAGTCTTTAGACGGACAATTCTGCCTACCGCTACCTACGATCATCGAATGTAACCAGATCCCAGACAACAGATCTGAAATCCCTACGCCAGATGTAGGAATCCATCACGCTCACTTAAAACAAATAGCACACCTCATACCGGAACTCGACCATCAGGCCCAGATAATTCTGCTGTTGGGGAGAGATATCCTACAGGTTCATAAAGTGAGACGTCATATCAATGGACTTCACAATGCTCCCTATGCCCAAAGGCTAGACCTAGGATGGGTCATAATTGGCAACGTATGCTTGGGACGCATGCACGCCCCATCTTCTGTGACAAGCATGCTGACAAATACATTGGAGAAAGGACGTCCATCTCTGTTTCAACCTTGTAACAATGAGTTCCATGTCAGGGAACTGCCACACAGCATCCAACTGCCCAACCATCTAATAGATTTTACTCACAACAGCAGTATAGTGTCGGGAAGCTATGAGGATCAGTTAGGGTGCACAGTCTTCCAGAGAACTAAGCAGGACAACCAAGTGGCAATGTCGGTAGAGGACATGTTGTTCTTAGCGGTAATGGACAAGGGACTCGTTAAAGATGAGACCAACAGCTGGGTCGCACCTCTTCCCTTCAAAACCCACAGACCACGTCTACCGAACAACAGAAATCAGGCATTACAACGTTTTTCCTCTCTCATTCGTAATCTGCAAAAGAAACCAGAGATGAAAGATCACTTTTTCTCCTTCATGTCAAAGATTTTTGAAAACCGTCACGCAGAACTAGCTCCCACTCTCAAAGACTCTGAAGAATGCTGGTTCCTACCCATGTTCGGAGTATACCACCCTAAGAAACCAGGCCAGATCAGAGTCGTGTTTGATTCCAGTGCTAAATTTAATGATGTCTCCCTGAATGACATTCTGCTGACAGGACCAGACCTCAATAACAAACTACTGGGTGTACTTATGCGCTTCCGTAAGGATTCCATTGCCTTCATCGCTGACATCCAGCAAATGTTCCATTGTTTCCTTGTGAGAGAGAGAGACAGGAACTTCCTAAGATTCTTCTGGTACAGAGACAATGATCCTACTAAAGAAGTCACAGAGTATCGCATGAGAGTGCACATCTTTGGCAACAGTCCTTCACCTGCAGTCGCCATTTACGGACTCAAAAGGTCAGCTCAGGAAGGAGAACCAGAATACGGAGCAGATGTCAGACAATTCATAGAAAAGGACTTTTATGTCGACGACTGTCTAAAAGCCATGCCTTCAAATGAGACTGCCATCAGTCTTCTCAGGAGAGCCCAGGACATGCTTGCCTGCTCAAACCTTAGGCTTCATAAAATAGCCTCAAACAGCCAAGAACTCATGGAAGCGTTCCCTTCTCAAGACCTATGTAATGGTCTCAGAGACCTGGACCTGGGGTCAGACCCCGCACCAATGCAACACAGCCTTGGGCTTCTCTGGAATCTACAATCAGACACTTTCACCTTTCAGGTCAGCCAGGAAGAAAGGCCTTTCACACGTAGAGGCGTCCTGTCTACCATCAACAGTCTGTACGACCCCTTGGGTTTCGCAGCTCCTGTTACTATACAAGGCAAGGCCCTACTAAGAGACTTAACTTGGGAAACATCTGACTGGGATGCACCACTGCCACCTGATAAGAGGATCCAGTGGGAAGAGTGGAAGAACTCGTTAGCGGCACTCTCCAACTTGCATATGCCAAGACCATACACCCCTGTGCCATCTACTGAGATACAGAGCCAAAGACTGTACATATTTGCAGATGCTTCTGTCAAAGCAATTGCCGCTGTTGCCTACCTCAAAACTGTAGACTCCAAATGTCAGTGCCACATTGGTTTCATTATGGGAAAGTCCAAACTCGCACCACAACCAGAGCACACTATACCCAGGTTAGAGCTTTGTGCCGCAGTCCTAGCCGTTGAGTTAGCGGAGTTCATCGCATCCGAAATGGATATCGACCTGACACAGGCCAAGTTCTACTCAGACAGCAAAGTAGTCCTGGGATATATCCACAACCAGGCGATTCTACGTTTATGTCAATAACAGAGTGCTACGAATCAGGAGATCAGTTCACCCACAGCAGTGGCATTACATACCCACAGACCAGAATCCCGCAGATCATGCAACTAGAGCAGTTGACGCAAGTCGACTAGGAAGCACAATGTGGCTCTCTGGACCAAAACTATTGTACATTGAGGAATGTTTTCCAGACACCTTCGAACTTGTAGGAGAGGACTCAGATGCTGAAATCCGCCCTCAGGTGTCTACACTACATACAATGACCTCTGTTATCCAGCTTGGATCTTGCAGGTTCGACAGATTCTCAAGTTGGAAGTCACTTACTCGAGCCATTACCTGCCTGACACATATAGTTCGCTCATTCAGGACCACCAGAACTCGTGACATGGAAAAATGTAAAGGAGCAGCAAGGCTCACTCACGAAAGCCTAATCACCTTCATGGCTGAAGCTGCAACAATAATCAATGCAAGACCCCTGGTTCCAGTTCCTAACGACCCAGAGGAGCCCTTGTTATTGACTCCAGCTACTCTACTTACCCAGAAAACAGGACTGTCCAGTGCCCCTCCAGGAGGATTCGACGCGAAGGACCTCTACAAGCGCCAATGGAGACAGGTACAAAGTCTTGCAAATACTTTCTGGGACAGGTGGCGCAAACAATATTTGTCTACCCTGCAGCCACGGACGAAGTGGCAATCTACTAAACCTAATCTGAACATAGGTGACCTTGTTCTTGTGAAAGACTGTCAGATTCACCGAAACCAGTGGCCACTTGGTCTAGTTACCGCAACGTTCCCGAGCAAGGACGGCAACGTCCACAAAGTTGAGCTAAGGATGACCAAAGGGAATGAACCTAAGACATTTTCCAGACCGGTATCTGAACTGGTCCTATAGTTGCCTTCGGAAGAAAGGAGTAGTGACATCCGTTGATGCCAGACGGGGAGTGTTCTGTCTCCGCCATCTAATATTGTTGCCCTGATTATTTGCTTGCATAATTGCAGTTTCCTCAGTATACAGTATTGATATATTCATGCCTTTATTCATCTGTGATGCTTTGGCTCCCTCTAGCGGTCAGAGTTATGTTGGCAGTTCAATCTTGTTTTTGTATTATCCATGTCTGATTCTCCTCCTCCTTTGCAATGCATTATGGTAGCTCAGCCTCCATTTCCCTCCATTTTTCCTTTCACTTTCTTCGGTTTGCCTTCAAGGAAAGACGCTTCACTTCATCCCCCTTGCGATTGCATTGCCGGTATGTCTTTATGCTTCCTATAGATATTTCTGATCTATATTAGCTTAGTTTAACCAGTTGTACTCCTAGTTCAGTTACTAGCCTCTCTAAATGTTATGCATAATGTACATCATGTGTAGTATGTATCTGTTCTATACCATGCACTGATTCTATGTATATCATTGTTCACAGTTTCACCGCATCAATATACCACTACGTTTAATAAAGCACAGACTCAACCACAGTCTCCTTATTGGACCCCGGTATAGCGGTTTAGCTGACTGTATAGCTACGTATGAGCCTGCCTCAGCTAGTGAGGACAGAACAGCCAGCATATGTCCTGGCCATTTGAAATTCACCAATGACCATCTGGATGATACAGAGGAGGCATGGAGGAAGGTCATGTGGTCAAATGAAACCAAAATAGAACTTTTTGGTATTAACTCCACTCGCTGTGTTTGAAGGAAGAAGGATGAGTTCAACCCCAAGAACACTGCCCAATTGTGAAGCATGGTGGAGGAAACATAATATTTTGAAGGTAAGCCTACAAAACAAACAGCCTAGATTACTGGCACTTCCCAACAAAATATACAAGTCCTATAAGAGAAAGGAATCATAAGACAAATTAAAAAGTATAACACCTCTATTGACAAATAATAAAGAAAAATAGTAAAAAATGAAGATACAAGTAGATAAATAGATGCAGCCTAAACAAGGTCATAAACCCATATCTCACCAGACTTGTGTCAAGAAAAAATATTAATGAGCACAATTAACCAAAACATAGCCAAGAAAAAATGTAGTTTCAACACCAGAATAAATAATGTTCGTCTGTGAACCACATGTAGTGAAATGCATCAAGCATACACCTTATAGAACCAATAAAATAAGTACAAAAATTATTATCGGCAGTGTTAAGGTTAATTCAATCTAACTGATTAAATCTGAAAAAAATCTGTGCTGAGTATATAAATAGAGATATGCATGTCAAGAACTCCTAACAAAGGAGAACTTAAAAAGAAAACAGTGCATAATGCTAGCAAATAGTGTCCAGAACAGACTATAAAGCTATTTAATTGATCACCATAGAATAGCAATAAAAAGGGCAGATGCCTCAGAATAGCAGCAATATAACAGTGGCAGCAAATAGGAGTATCAGATAAATCAGTAAAGTGACAGATGTGCATGAAAAGATGTGAAAGGGTATACAAACTCATGGGGCAGTGCAAATCCCCGATGCGCGTTTCGCCTGCAGCTTCTTCCTGGGGAGTTTCTACATGTGGTACACAGATGAACATTATTTATTCTGGTGTTGAAACTACATTTTTTCTTGGCTATGTTTCGGTTAATTGTGCTCATTAACATATTTTCTTGACACTAGTCTGATGAGACATGGGTTTATAATCTTGTTTAGGCAGTATCTATTTATGTACTTGTATCTTCATTTTTTATTATTATTATTATTATTATTATTATTATTATTATTATTATTATTTATTGTTATAGCGCCATTTATTCCATGGCACTTTACATGTAAGGAGGGGTATACATAATAAAAACAAGTACAATAATCTTTAACAATACAAGTCATAACTGGTACAGGAGGAGAGAGGACTGTTGTGAATTCTGTGGCTGAATTCACTCCTGTGGTCACAAGTGGTACTGCAGCTTCTGAGCTTCCTCCCTCATGTGTTCTGGTGAGCTCGTTAACTGCTTCATTACTTAACTCCGCCTGATGCTGCTATCCTTGCTCCTTGTCAATGTTTCAGTGTTGGATCTGAGCTTCTCCTGATTGTTCCTGTGACCTGCTGCTCTGTATAGCTAAGTGCTTTTTGCTTTTTTGTTGCTTTTTTTCTGTCCAGCTTGTCTTTTGTTTTGCTGGAAGCTCTGAGACGCAAATGGTGTACCGCCGTGCCGTTAGTTCGGCACGGTGGGTTTTTTTTGCCCCCTTTGCGTGGTTTTGCTTTAGGGTTTTTTGTAGACTGCAAAGTTCGCTTTACTGTCCTCGCTCTGTCCTAGAATATCGGGCCCCACTTTGCTGAATCTATTTCATCCCTACGTTTTGTCTTTTCATCTTACTCACAGTCATTATATGTGGGGGGCTGCCTTTTCCTTTGGGGAATTTCTCTGGGGCAAGTCAGGCCTATTTTTCTATCTTCAGGCTAGCTAGTTTCTTAGGCTGTGCCGAGTTGCCTAGGTAGTTGTTAGGCGCAATCCACAGCCGCTTTTAGTTGTGTTTAGGATAGGATCAGGTGTGCAGTCTACAGAGTTTCCACGTCTCAGAGCTCGTTCTTGTATTTTTGGGTATTTGTCAGATCACTGTGTGCGCTCTGATCGCTAAGCACACTGTGTTTCTGGATTGCCTTCATAACACCTGTCATTAGCAAACATTAACAGTACAAGGAGCCAAACTAATGATTCTCAATAGAGGGAAAGAAAAAGTTCTGACATCATTTTTTTTTTTTTTTTTTTTTCTGCTCTGTGTTCACTTTTTTTTTTTCCCCTAGACATTTGGGTGATTCTGGACACAGGTGTGGACATGGATATTCAGGGTCTGTGCTCTTCAATGGATAATCTCGTTATAAATGTACAAAAAATTCAAGATACTATTGATCAGAAATCTATGTTAGAACCAAGAATTCCTATTCCTGATTTGTTTTTTGGAGATAGAACTAAGTTTCTAAGTTTCAAAAATAATTGTAAGCTATTTCTGGCCTTGAAACCTCATTCTTCTGGTAATCCTATTCAACAGGTTTTGATTATTATTTCTTTTTTGCGCGGCGACCCTCAAGACTGGGCATTTTCTCTTGCGCCAGGAGACCCTGCATTGAGTAGTGTCGATGCGTTTTTCCTGGCGCTCGGATTGCTGTACGATGAGCCTAATTCAGTGGATCAGGCTGAGAAAAATTTGCTGGCTTTGTGCCAGGGTCAGGATGATATAGAAGTATATTGTCAGAAATTTAGGAAATGGTCAGTACTCAGTCAGTGGAATGAATCTGCGCTGGCAGCTTTGTTCAGAAAGGGTCTCTCTGAGGCTCTTAAGGATGTCATGGTGGGATTTCCTATGCCTGCTGGTTTGAATGAGTCTTTGTCTTTGGCCATTCAGATCGGTCGACGGTTGCGCGAGCGTAAATCTGTGCACCATTTGGCGGTACTGCCTGAGGTTAAACCTGAGCCTATGCAGTGCGATAGGACTATGACTAGAGTTGAACGGCAGGAATACAGACGTCTGAATGGTCTGTGTTTCTACTGTGGTAATTCCACTCATGCTATTTCTGATTGTCCTAAGCGCACTAAGCCGTCCGCTAGGTCTGCCGTCATTGGTACTGTACAGTCCAAATTCCTTCTGTCCATTACCTTGATATGCTCTTTGTCGTCGTTTTCTGTCATGGCGTTTGTGGATTCGGGCGCTGCCCTGAATCTGATGGATTTGGATTATGCTAAACGTTGTGGGTTTTTCTTGGAGCCTTTGCGGTGTCCTATTCCATTGAGAGGAATTGATGCTACACCTTTGGCCAAGAATAAACCTCAATACTGGGCCCAGCTGACCATGTGCATGGCTCCTGCACATCAGGAAGTTATTCGCTTTCTGGTGTTGCATAATCTGCATGATGTGGTCGTGTTGGGGTTGCCATGGCTACAAACCCATAATCCAGTATTGGATTGGAATTCCATGTCGGTATCCAGCTGGGGTTGTCAGGGGGTACATGGTGATGTTCCATTTTTGTCGATTTCGTCATCCACCCCTTCTGAGGTCCCAGAGTTCTTGTCTGATTATCAGGATGTATTTGAAGAGCCCAAGTCCGATGCTCTACCTCCGCATAGGGATTGTGATTGTGCTATCAATTTGATTCCTGGTAGTAAATTCCCTAAAGGTCGATTATTTAATTTATCCGTGCCCGAACACGCCGCTATGCGCAGTTATGTGAAGGAATCCCTGGAGAAGGGACATATTCGCCCATCGTCATCACCACTGGGAGCAGGGTTCTTCTTTGTAGCCAAGAAGAATGGTTCGCTGAGACCGTGTATTGATTACCGCCTTCTTAATAAGATCACTGTTAAATTTCAGTATCCCTTGCCATTGTTATCTGACTTGTTTGCTCGGATTAAGGGGGCTAGTTGGTTCACTAAGATAGATCTTCGTGGTGCGTATAATCTGGTGAGAATCAGGCAAGGAGATGAATGGAAAACTGCATTCAATACGCCCGAGGGTCATTTTGAGTATCTAGTGATGCCGTTCGGACTTGTCAATGCTCCATCTGTGTTTCAGTCTTTTATGCATGACATCTTCCGTGAGTATCTGGATAAATTCCTGATTGTTTACTTGGATGACATTTTGATCTTCTCAGATGATTGGGAGTCTCATGTGAAGCAGGTCAGAATGGTTTTTCAGGTCCTGCGTGCTAACTCTTTGTTTGTGAAGGGATCAAAGTGTCTCTTCGGTGTGCAGAAAGTTTCATTTTTGGGGTTCATCTTTACCCCTTCTACTATCGAGATGGATCCAGTTAAGGTCCAAGCCATCCAGGATTGGATTCAGCCGACATCTCTGAAAAGTCTGCAAAAGTTCCTGGGCTTTGCTAATTTTTATCGTCGCTTCATCTGTAATTTTTCTAGCATTGCCAAACCATTGACCGATTTGACCAAGAAGGGTGCTGATTTGGTTAATTGGTCTTCTGCTGCTGTGGAAGCTTTTCAGGAGTTGAAGCGTCGTTTTTGTTCTGCCCCTGTGTTGTGTCAGCCAGATGTTTCTCTTCCGTTCCAGGTCGAGGTTGATGCTTCTGAGATTGGAGCAGGGGCGGTTTTGTCACAGAGAGGTTCTGATTGCTCAGTGATGAAACCATGTGCTTTCTTTTCCAGGAAGTTTTCGCCCGCTGAGCGTAATTATGATGTGGGCAATCGAGAGTTGCTGGCCATGAAGTGGGCATTCGAGGAGTGGCGTCATTGGCTTGAAGGAGCTAAGCATCGCGTGGTGGTATTGACTGATCATAAGAACTTGACTTATCTCGAGTCTGCCAAGCGCTTGAATCCTAGACAGGCCCGTTGGTCGTTATTTTTTGCCCGCTTCGACTTTGTGATTTCGTACCTTCCGGGCTCTAAAAATGTGAAGGCGGATGCTCTGTCTAGGAGTTTTGTGCCCGACTCTCCGGGTTTATCTGAGCCAGCGGGTATCCTCAAGGAAGGAGTCATTGTGTCTGCCATCTCCCCTGATTTGCGGCGGGTGCTGCAAAAATTTCAGGCGAATAAACCTGATCGTTGTCCAGCAGAGAAACTGTTCGTCCCTGATAGGTGGACTAATAAACTTATCTCTGAACTTCATTGTTCGGTGTTGGCTGGTCATCCTGGAATCTTTGGTACCAGAGAGTTAGTGGCTAGATCCTTCTGGTGGCCATCTCTGTCACGGGATGTACGTACTTTTGTGCAGTCCTGTGGGATTTGTGCTAGGGCTAAGCCCTGCTGTTCTCGTGCCAGTGGGTTGCTTTTGCCCTTGCCGGTCCCAAAGAGGCCTTGGACACATATTTCGATGGATTTCATTTCTGACCTTCCCGTTTCTCAAAAGATGTCAGTCATTTGGGTGGTCTGTGATCGCTTTTCTAAAATGGTCCATCTGGTGCCCTTGGCTAAGTTGCCTTCCTCCTCTGATTTGGTACCTTTGTTCTTTCAGCATGTGGTTCGGTTGCATGGCATTCCTGAGAATATTGTTTCTGACAGAGGTTCCCAGTTTGTTTCAAGGTTTTGGCGAGCCTTTTGTGGTAGGATGGGCATTGACCTATCCTTTTCCTCGGCTTTCCATCCTCAGACTAATGGCCAGACCGAACGAACCAATCAGACCTTGGAAACATATCTGAGATGTTTTGTTTCTGCAGACCAGGATGATTGGGTGTCCTTTTTGCCGTTGGCTGAGTTCGCCCTTAATAATCGGGCCAGCTCGGCTACCTTGCTTTCTCCATTTTTTTGCAATTCTGGGTTCCATCCTCGTTTCTCTTCAGGACAGGTTGAGTCTTCGGACTGTCCTGGTGTGGATTCTGTGGTGGATAGGTTGCAGCAGATCTGGACTCAGGTAGTGGACAATTTGATCTTGTCCCAGGAGAAAGCTCAACTTTTCGCTAATCGCAGACGCCGTGTGGGTCCCCGACTTCGTGTTGGGGATCTGGTTTGGTTACCTTCTCGTCATATTCCTATGAAGGTTTCCTCTCCTAAATTTAAACCTCATTTTATTGGTCCGTATAGGATTTCTGAGGTTCTCAATCCTGTGTCTTTTCGTTTGACCCTCCCAGACTCCTTTTCCATACATAATGTATTCCATAGGTCGTTGTTGCGGAGATACGTGGCACCTATGGTTCCATCTGTTGAGCCTCCTGCCCCGGTTTTGGTGGAGGGGGAATTGGAGTATATTGTGGAGAAGATTTTGGATTCTCGTGTTTCTAGACGGAAACTCCAGTATCTGGTTAAATGGAAGGGTTATGCTCAGGAAGATAATTCCTGGGTTTTTGCCTCTGATGTTCATGCTTCCGATCTTGTTCGTGCCTTTCATGCGGCTCATCCTGGTCGGCCTGGGGGCTCTGGTGAGGGTTCGGTGACCCCTCCTCAAGGGGGGGGTACTGTTGTGATTTCTGTGGCTGAATTCACTCCTGTGGTCACAAGTGGTACTGCAGCTTCTGAGCTTCCTCCCTCAGGTGTTCTGGTGAGCTCGTTAACTGCTTCATTACTTAACTCCGCCTGATGCTGCTATCCTTGCTCCTTGTCAATGTTTCAGTGTTGGATCTGAGCTTCTCCTGATTGTTCCTGTGACCTGCTGCTCTGTATAGCTAAGTGCTTTTTGCTTTTTTGTTGCTTTTTTTCTGTCCAGCTTGTCTTTTGTTTTGCTGGAAGCTCTGAGACGCAAAGGGTGTACCGCCGTGCCGTTAGTTCGGCACGGTGGGTTTTTTTTGCCCCCTTTGCGTGGTTTTGCTTTAGGGTTTTTTGTAGACTGCAAAGTTCGCTTTACTGTCCTCGCTCTGTCCTAGAATATCGGGCCCCACTTTGCTGAATCTATTTCATCCCTACGTTTTGTCTTTTCATCTTACTCACAGTCATTATATGTGGGGGGCTGCCTTTTCCTTTGGGGAATTTCTCTGGGGCAAGTCAGGCCTATTTTTCTATCTTCAGGCTAGCTAGTTTCTTAGGCTGTGCCGAGTTGCCTAGGTAGTTGTTAGGCGCAATCCACAGCCGCTTTTAGTTGTGTTTAGGATAGGATCAGGTGTGCAGTCTACAGAGTTTCCACGTCTCAGAGTTCGTTCTTGTATTTTTGGGTATTTGTCAGATCACTGTGTGCGCTCTGATCGCTAAGCACACTGTGTTTCTGGATTGCCTTCATAACACCTGTCATTAGCAAACATAACAGAGGACCCTGCTCGCGAAGGCTCACAATCTACAAGGGATGGGTGAGAATACAGTAGGTGAGGGTAGAGCTAGTCATGCAGCGGTTTGGTCAATTGGTTGGTACTGCAGGTTATAGGCTTGTCGGAAGAGGTGGGTCTTCAGGCTCTTTTTGAAGGTTTCGATGGTAGGTGAGAGTTAGATATGTTGTGGTAGAGAGTTTCAGAGTAGGGGTGAGGCGCGAGAGAAATTTTGTATGTGATTGTGGGAAGAGGAGATAAGAGAAGGAGATCTTGTGAGGATCGGAGGTTGCGTGCAGGAAAGTAGCGGGAGACGAGGTCACAGTTGTATGGAGGAGACAGGTTGTGGATGGCTTTGTATGTCATGGTTAGGGTTTTGTACTGGAGTCTCTGGGCAATGGGGAGCCAGTGAAGGGGTGACAGAGGGGAGAAGTCAGGGAATAGCGGGGGGACAGGTTGATTAGTTGGGCAGCAGAGTTTAGAATAGATTGGAGGGGTGCAAGAATGTCTGAGGGGAGGCCACAGAGCAGGAGGTTGCAGTAGTCAAGGCGAGAGATGATGAGGGCATGGACTAGGGTTTTTGCAGATTCTTGGTTGAGGAATGAACGGATTCGTGAAATATTTTTGAGTTGAAGTCGGCAGGAAGTGGAAAGGGCTTGGATATGTGGTTTTACTATTTTTCTTTATTATTTGTCAATAAAGGTGTTATACTTTTACATTTTTGGCTTATGCTTCCTTTTTTGTTATAGGACTTGTATATTTTGGAGGTGCTTGTCTGCAAAGGAGATAGGTCGTCTACACCTTATTGAAAGGGGGATGAATGGGGTCATGTATCACAAGATTTTGGCAACAACCTCCTTCCCTAAGTAAAAGTATTGAAGTAGGTCATGGCTTGGTCTTCCAGCATGACGATGAGCCAAAACACACAGCTATGGCAACTAAGGAGTGGCTCCGTAAAAAGCATTTCAAGGTCCTGAAGTGGCCTAGCCAGTCTCCAGATCTGAACTTAATAGGAAATCTATGGACAGAACTGATACTCAATGTTGCCCAGCGACAGCCCCGAAACCTGAAAGATCTGGAGAAGATCTGTATGGAGGAGTGGGCCAAAATCCCTGCTGTAGTGTGTGCAAACTTGGTCAAGAACTACAGGAAACGTCTGACCTCTGTAATTGCAAACAAATGTTTCTGTACCAAATATTAACTTCTGTTTTTCTATTGTATCAAATACATATTTCATGTAATAAAATGCAAATTGATTTAGTAAAAATCATACAATATGATTTTCTAGCGATATTGGCAGTGTATCAATATTTGTTTTCCCCACTGTAGCTATAATGGTTCCCATTTTAGGTTATTAAATATTTATGTCTGAAATTGGATGAAGATAAGCATAAACTTTTATTAAATTAAAACAAGTAAATTATAGTAAAATTAAAAATGTTTATAATAATCGAACAATGAAAATGGAATTGTTAAATTTCAGATAATAAACTAAATGCAGCAATACAAAATGACCTTTTTTGGGGTTTGTTCATTTGGATTTTTTACTTTTGTTTTTTTTTCAATATTTTTTTTGTCAATATCCTCATTTTCTTTTAACAAGTTGCTTTTTCCTATTTTCTATTTTGTTTATCTGTTCAAATGTTTGGCTTAGATGTAACAGAATTTTGGAATGAGAGATGGATTTTACTGTTTTCGTTTGGTTTTGTATTCTCTTTCCGGCCTCCCTTGCTTACATTATGCCTGTGTTAATTTGCATGCACTCTAATTAGCTTTTCTGGCATCGTATCTACATGTTATTATTGTAATTAAAGGACTAATTACAGTCTAGATTCTCTTTCTGTCTAATACACTATACAGAGAAATGGTTTATGCAAAAAATACCACAAAGATATAAAAGGAAAAAGTGTCTAGGACAAACATAAATATTTCAAAAATTGCATATATTTTATGATTTAGTATGAGCATGTTATGAAGTTTGATTCAGACAAATCTATGTGCTTTGAATATTATTGCATGTCAATTATACTCAATTGGTTATGTGTAGTGATGGGCGAGTATACTCGTTGCTCGGGTTTTCCCCAGCATGCTCGGGTGGTCTCCGAGTATTTGTTAGTGTTCGGAGATTTAGTTTTCATCGCCGCAGCTGAATGATTTACAGCTGCTAGCCAGGCTGAGTACATGTGGGGGTTACCTGGTTGCTAGGGAATCCCCACATGTAATCAAGCAGGCTAGTAGCTGTAAATCATTCTGCTGTTGCAATGAAAGCTGTAATTCCAGAATTACAGTGGCCTTTTTCAGCAGGATAATGCCCCTGTCACATTGCAAAAATGTTCAGGGTTCCTTTGAAGAACATGGCAAAGAAATTAAGGTGTTGACATGTCTTCAAATTCACAAGATCTGAACCTGACTGAGCATCTGTGAGATGTGCTTGTCCTTGCAACCATAGTTTTGTAAAATAGCATTCTTAATTTCTCTCTAATACAGCGTTTGATGGATTATGAATATATTTCAGTATATTGATCACTTGTAAATCGATTTTGTATCGAATTTCCTGAAATTCACAGATTCCAGGCAAATTTGATCAATTTATGATTCAATTCAAATTTGCCTTTCACTATTTCACCCATTGCTGAAAAGTGCAGAAAGGACCTTATTAAGTCAATTTCTGCTTTTATTCTTGACAATGGAAAAAAAGGAGTGTAGTTTAATGTCCCTCTGTCCCGATTTTACGTTTACACTAAGAGACTTTAAAGTGTTATGTACATATTTTCCCGACAATTAGAGGCTTTGCAGTATTGAAATTTGCCGCAAATCAAATCTTTGAGATTAATTAGACGAAGATGGTGAATTTGAATGTGAAAAGATTTGCCCATCTATAATTACGAGCCTTTTTTTTCTTTGGATTACTATAGAATCTTGCAGAAAAAACCTTCAGTAGGTCTCTATCTAAAATCTAGAGGGTATTGAGGTTTAGTAAGGTATGGTTTTCTATGAATGCTGTGTTATGACTCATTGAAGGCTCTTTAACAGGGCCTTTATACTGTATTTGCATTAAATATTAAAATATGTGCAGAATGATGTTGTCTTCCTGCTGGCAGATATGCAGCAGATACAGACTTATTTGTGTGCAGTTGGAGTTTACACTTTTATGACAGTAGATGGCGATGTTGTTACTGTTATATTCTTAGTTGAATGTAATGCATATACTTGTTGTATTTTGGTTTCATGTTCTCTATGGTAAAAGGACCTTTAGATTTAGACTTCCTGTTATGCGGTATTAAGAAGCTGATGCATGTACCTCATGTTCTGTGTAGATAAAAGTTGAATTATCCCATATAATCTACTCTCACAAGTTTCTGCTGCGACCAAACTATGCAAGAGGTTATGGGCCCAGCATAGAAGACAAAAAGGACTTGGTGAATGCAAAAGAATACTTCAGAGCAATTCTCTCCAAGCAAGTAAGTCAAATAAGTTAAAGATGAGCAGCAGTTCAGAGCTGAGACTCACAGTAGCTAAGGTGAACAATGAAAACTATCAGTTATGGAAGTTCAAAGTGGAGATGTTATTGTATAAAGATGATTTATGGAAGGTAATCACTACAGACAGACCCAGTGATAATAATCAGACATGGGATAAGAAAAACAGACAAGCAAGAGCTACTTTCAACTTATTAGTGGAGGATGATCAGTTAATACACATAAGGAATGAGAATACAGCAAAGGGAATGTGGGAAGCATTGAGAAAGCTACATGAAAGATCCAGCTTAGATCACAAACTATTCCTGCTAAGAAAACTTTGCAAGATGAGATTAAGTGCAAGGAAAGACATGCAGGAGCATATAAACTCCATGAAGGAGGTGGTAACACAGCTGAGATCAGTCGGTGAAGACGTTAAGGAAAGCCATATAGCAGCAATATTATTGTGCAGTTTACCAGATTTATACAATGCTCTGATAAATGCACTAGAGACAAGACCTGAAGCAGACATTGCACTAGAGTTTGTAAAGACCAGACTTATAGATGAATATCATAGAAGGAAAGATGTTATGATCCGGTGACTTTGAAGCTGCATGAGAACTTTCACTGGAGATGGTGGCCACTGTACTGACCGCAATCCTGATCTTAACATTGCAACTAGAAGTAGCCGTGGAGTGTACCTAACACACCTAGACACCTCGTCGCAGCCGGAGGACTAATTACCCCTGAAGATGGAAAGAGGAATACTATCTTGCCTCAGAGAAAATCCCCAAAGGATAGACAGCCCCCCCACAAATATTGGCGGTGAGTCGGAGAGGAAAACTCATACACAGGCAGAAAATAGAATTTAGCACAGGAGGCCACTTAGCTAAATAGGACAGGATAGGACAGAGTTCTGTGCGGTCAGTATTAAAAACCCTTCAAAAACATCCACAACAGAAATTACAAAAACTTCCTACATCTAACTAATAGATGTAGGAGCGTAAATCTGCAACTCCAGTGAATCCTACAATCAGAGCAGGAATAAAACTGAAACAAGCACACAGCAGTGTGCAACAAATAGAAAGAACCAAACACTTATCTTTGCTGAATTTGGCAGCAGGCAGGAGAAGCCAGAAAGTGATCCTTCACTTCACAAGTAACATTGACAACTGGAAAGGGCTAAAGGATCCTGCACACCTAAATATCCCAGTCCCAATTGTAATTATCAAGTACACCTGGCCAGGACTGTGACTCAGAGACAACTGCATTCCCTCCTTCAACCACCGGAGGGAACCCAAGAGAAGAATTCACAACAGTACCCCCCCTTGAGGAGGGGTCACCGAACCCTCACCAGGGCCCCTGTTATGACCTGGTGGTCAGGACAATAATGGACATGGTGGTTAAGAGCACACGGAATGACCTGATAGTTACTGATAATAAGGATGAGCTCTGGGACGTGGGAACTCTGCTGACCGCAATCCCTAAACCTATCAAACACACTAGAAATAGCCGTGGATTGCGCCTAACGCTCCCTATGCAACTCGGCACAGCCTAAGAAACTAGCTATCCCTGAAGATAGAAAAATAAAGCCTACCTTGCCTCAGAGAAATTCCCCAAAGGAAAAGGCAGCCCCCCACATATAATGAAAGGTGGCAGATGAGGTTTAACAATGATAAATGTAAGGTTATTATGGGAAGAAGGAATCAATATCACCATTACACACTGAATGGGAAACCACTGGGTAAATCTGACAGGGAGAAGGACTTGGGGATCCTAGTTAATGATAAACTTACCTGGAGCAGCCAGTGCCAGGCAGCAGCTGCCAAGGCAAACAGGATCATGGGGTGCATTAAAAGAGGTCTGGATACACATGATGAGAGCATTATATTGCCTCTGTACAAATCCCTAGTTAGACCGCACATGGAGTACTGTGTCCAGTTTTGGGCACCGGTGCTCAGGAAGGATATAATGGAACTAGAGAGAGTACAAAGGAGGGCAACAAAATTAATAAAGGGGATGGGAGAACTACAATACCCAGATAGATTAGCGAAATTAGGATTATTTAGTCTAGAAAAAAGACGACTGAGGGGCGATCTAATAACCATGTATAAGTATATAAGGGGACAATACAAATATCTCGCTGAGGATCTGTTTATACCAAGGAAGGTGACGGGCACAAGGGGGCATTCTTTGCGTCTGGAGGAGAGAAGGTTTTTCCACCAACATAGAAGAGGATTCTTTACTGTTAGGGCAGTGAGAATCTGGAATTGCTTGCCTGAGGAGGTGGTGATGGCGAACTCAGTCGAGGGGTTCAAGAGAGGCCTGGATGTCTTCCTGGAGCAGAACAATATTGTATCATACAATTATTAGGTTCTGTAGAAGGACGTAGATCTGGGGATTTATTATGATGGAATATAGGCTGAACTGGATGGACAAATGTCTTTTTTCTGCCTTACTAACTATGTTACTATGTTACTATGTTACTATGACTGTGAGTAAAGATGAAAATACAAACACAGAGATGAAATAGATTTAGCAAAGTGAGGCCCGACTTACTGAACAGACCGAGGATAGGAAAGGTTACTTTGCGGTCAGCACAAAAACCTACAAAAATACCACGCAGAGGGTGCAAAAAGACCCTCCGCACCGACTCACGGTGCGGAGGCGCTCCCTCTGCGTCCCAGAGCTTCCAGCAAGCAAGACAACAAATTAAATAGCAAGCTGGACAGAAAAATAGCAAACCAAAGAAATACAAGCAGGAACTTAGCTTCTGATGGGAAGACAGGTCACAAGAACGATCCAGGACTGAACTAGACCAATACTGGAACATTGACAGGTGGCATGGAGCAAAGATCTAAGTGGAGTTAAATAGAGCAGCAGCTAACGAATTAACCTCGTCACCTGTGAAACTCAGAAACACCCACCAGAGGAAGTCCATGGACAGAACCAGCCGAAGTACCATTCATGACCACAGGAGGGAGCCCGACAACAGAATTCACAACAGTACCCCCCCCTTGAGGAGGGGTCACCGAACCCTCACCAGAGCCCCCCGGCCGACCAGGACGAGCCAAATGAAAGGCACGAACCAGATCGGCAGCATGAACATCAGAGGCAAAAACCCAGGAATTATCTTCCTGACCATAACCCTTCCACTTGACCAGATACTGGAGTTTCCGTCTCGAAACACGAGAATCCAAAATCTTCTCCCCCACATAATCCAACTCCCCCTCAACTAACACCGGGGCAGGAGGATCAACAGATGGAACCACAGGCGCCACGTATCTCCGCAATAACGACCTATGGAACACATTATGGATGGCAAAAGAAGCAGGAAGGGCCAAACGAAATGACACAGGATTGATAACCTCAGAAATCTTATACGGACCAATGAAACAAGGCTTAAACTTAGGAGAGGAAACCTTCATAGGAACATAACGAGACGACAACCAAACCAAATCCCCAACACGAAGTCGGGGACCCACACAGCGCCGGCGGTTAGCGAAACGTTGAGCCTTCTCCTGGGACAATGTCAAATTGTCCACCACATGAGTCCAAATCTGCTGCAACCTATCCACCACAGTATCTACACCAGGACAGTCTGAAGACTCAACCTGCCCTGAAGAGAAACGAGGATGGAAACCAGAATTGCAGAAAAACGGCGAAACCAAAGTAGCCGAGCTGGCCCGATTATTAAGGGTGAACTCAGCCAACGGCAAAGAGGACACCCAATCATCCTGATCAGCAGAAACAAAGCATCTCAGATATGTTTCCAAAGTTTGATTAGTTCGTTCGGTTTGGCCATTTGTCTGAGGATGGAAAGCCGAGGAAAAAGACAAATCAATGCCCATCCTAGCACAAAAGGATCGCCAAAACCTTGAAACAAACTGGGAACCTCTGTCAGAAACAATGTTCTCCAGGATACCATGTAAACGAACAACATGCTGGAAAAATAATGGCACCAAATCAGAGGAGGAAGGCAATTTAGACAAAGGTACCAAATGGACCATCTTAGAAAAGCGATCACAAACCACCCAAATGACCGACATCTTTTGAGAGACGGGGAGATCCGAAATAAAATCCATAGAAATATGCGTCCAGAGCCTCTTCGGGACCGGCAAGGGCAAAAGCAACCCACTGGCACGAGAACAGCAGGGCTTAGCCCGAGCACAAGTCCCACAGGACTGCACAAAAGAACGCACATCCCGTGACAAAGATGGCCACCAGAAGGATCTAGCCACCAAATCTCTGGTACCAAAGATTCCAGGATGCCCAGCCAACACTGAACAATGAATTTCAGAGATAACTCTACTAGTCCATCTATCAGGGACAAACAGTTTCTCCGCTGGGCAACGGTCAGGTCTATCAGCCTGAAATTTTTGCAGCACCTGCCGCAAATCAGGGGAGATGGCAGACAAAATTACCCCCTCTTTGAGAATACCCGCTGGCTCAGGAACACCCGGAGAGTCAGGCACAAAACTCCTTGACAGGGCATCAGCCTTCACATTTTTAGAGCCCGGAAGGTACGAAACCACAAAATCAAAACGGGAGAAAAATAATGACCATCGAGCCTGTCTCGGATTCAACCGTTTGGCAGACTCAAGATAAGTCAAATTCTTGTGATCTGTCAAGACCACCACGCGATGCTTGGCTCCTTCCAGCCAATGACGCCACTCCTCAAATGCCCACTTCATGGCCAACAATTCACGATTACCAACATCATAGTTACGCTCAGCAGGCGAAAACTTTCTAGAAAAGAAAGCACATGGCTTCATCACCGAGCCCTCAGATCTTTTTTGCGACAAAACAGCCCCTGCTCCAATCTCAGAAGCATCATCCTCAACCTGAAACGGAAGCGAAACATCTGGCTGGCACAACACAGGGGCAGAACAAAAAACGACGCTTCAACTCCTGAAAAGCCTCTATAGCCGCAGAAGACCAATTGACCACATCAGCACCCTTCTTGGTCAAATCAGTCAACGGTTTAGCAACAGTAGAAAAATTAGCAATGAAGCGCCGATAAAAATTAGCAAAGCCCAGGAACTTTTGCAGGCTCTTCACAGATGTCGGCTGAGTCCAATTGTAAATGGCCTGGACTTTAACAGGGTCTATCTCGATAGTAGAAGGGGAAAAAATGAACCCCAAAAATGAAACCTTCTGAACTCCAAAGAGACACTTTGACCCCTTCACAAACAAGGAATTCGCACGAAGGACCTGGAACACCATTCTGACCTGCTTCACATGAGACTCCCAATCATCCGAAAAGACCAAAATATCATCCAAATACACAATCAGGAATTTATCCAGGTACTCTCGGAAGATGTCATGCATAAAGGACTGAAATACTGATGGAGCATTGGAAAGCACGAATGGCATAACCAGGTACTCAAAATGGCCCTCGGGCGTATTAAATGCTGTTTTCCATTCATCGCCTTGTTTAATACGCACAAGATTATACGCCCCTCGAAGATCTATCTTGGTGAACCAACTAGCCCCTTTAATAAGAGCAAACAAATCAGACAGCAACGGCAAAGGATACTGAAATTTGACTGTAATTTTATTAAGAAGGCGGTAATCAATACAAGGTCTCAAAGAACCATCCTTCTTGGCCACAAAAAAGAACCATGCTCCTAACGGTGATGACGACGGGCGAATATGACCTTTCTCCAAGGATTCCTTTATATAACTCCGCATAGCGGCGTGTTCTGGCACAGATAAATTGAACAATCGGCCCTTAGGAAACTTACTACCAGGAATCAAATTGATTGCACAATCGCAATCCCTATGAGGAGGTAGGGCACTGACTTTGGGCTCATGAAATACATCCCGATAATCTGACAAAAACTCTGGAACTTCAGAAGGAGTGGAAGACGAAATAGACAAAAATGGAACATCACCATGTACCCCCTGGCAACCCCAGCTGGACACAGACATAGATTTCCAGTCCAATACTGGATTATGAACCTGTAGCCATGGCAACCCCAAAACGACCACATCATGCAGATTATGCAACACCAGAAAGCGGATATCCTCCTGATGTGCAGGAGCCATGCACATGGTCAATTGGGTCCAATACTGAGGCTTATTCTTGGCCAAAGGTGTAGCATCAATTCCTCTCAATGGAATAGGATACTGCAAGGGCTCCAAGAAAAAACCACAGCGCCTAGCATACTCCAAGTCCATCAAATTCAGGGCAGCGCCTGAATCCACAAATGCCATAACAGAATAGGATGACAAAGAGCAAATCAGAGTAACAGACAATAGAAATTTAGACTGTACCGTACCAATGGTGGCAGACCTAGCGAACCGCTTAGTGTGCTTAGGACAATCGGAGATAGCATGAGTGGAATCACCACAGTAAAAACATAGCCCATTCCGACGTCTGTGTTCTTGCCGTTCAGCTCTGGTCAAAGTCCTATCACATTGCATAGGCTCAGGCCCATGCTCAGATAGTACCACCAAATGGTGCACAGCTTTACGCTCACGCAAGCGTCGATCGATCTGAATGGCCAAGGACATAGACTCATTCAGACCAGCAGGCATGGGAAACCCCACCATGACATCCTTAAGGGCTTCAGAGAGACCCTTTCTGAAGATTGCTGCCAGGGCACATTCATTCCACTGAGTGAGCACAGACCACTTTCTAAACTTCTGACAACATATCTCCGCTTCATCCTGACCCTGACACAGAGCCAGCAAGATTTTCTCTGCCTGATCCTCTGAATTAGGTTCGTCATAAAGCAATCCAAGCGCCAGGAAAAACGCATCAACATCACGCAATGCCGGATCTCCTGGTGCAAGGGAAAATGCCCAGTCTTGAGGGTCACCACGTAACAAAGAAATAACGATCTTTACTTGTTGAACAGGGTCACCTGAGGAGCGAGGTTTCAAGGCAAGAAACAATTTACAATTATTTTTGAAATTCAAGAACTTAGATCTATCACCAAAAAACAAATCAGGAATTGGAATTCTAGGCTCTGACATCGGATTCTGAACCACAAAATCTTGAATGTTTTGTATCCTTGTAGTGAGATTATCCATCCAAGAGGACAGACCTTGAATGTCCATGTTTACACCAGTGTCCTGAACCATCCAGAGGTAAAGGGGAAAATAGAGACAAAACACACTGCAAAGAAAAAAAAAAGGTCTCAGAACTTCTCTTATCCCTCTATTGAGATGCATTAGTACTTTGGGCCACCTGTACTGCTATGACCTGGTGGTCAGGACAATAATGGACCTGGTGGTTAAGAGCACACGGAATGACCTGATAGTTACTGATAATAAGGACGAGCTCTGGGACGTGGGAACTCTGCTGATCGCAATCCCTAAACCTATCAAACACACTAGAAATAGCCGTGGATTGCGCCTAACGTTCCCTATGCAACTCGGCACAGCCTAAGAAACGAACTAGCCCTGAAGATAGAAAAATAAAGCCTACCTTGCCTCAGAGAAATTCCCCAAAGGAAAAGGCAGCCCCCCACATATAATGACTGTGAGTAAAGATGAAAATACAAACACAGAGATGAAATAGATTTAGCAAAGTGAGGCCCGACTTACTGAACAGACCGAGGATAGGAAAGGTCACTTTGCGGTCAGCACAAAAACCTACAAAAAGACCATGCAGAGGGTGCAAAAAGACCCTCCGCACCGACTCACGGTGCGGAGGCGCTCCCTCTGCGTCCCAGAGCTTCCAGCAAGCAAGACAACAAATTAAATAGCAAGCTGGACAGAAAAATAGCAAACCAAAGAAATACAAGCAGGAACTTAGCTTCTGATGGGAAGACAGGTCACAAGAACGATCCAGGAGTAGTGTTGAGCGATACCTTCCGATATCGTAAAGTATCGGTATCGGATAGGATCGGCCGATATTCAAAAAATATCGGATATCGCCGATACCGATACCCGATCCCAATGGAAGTCAATGGGACCAAAATATCGGAATTAAAATAAACCCTTTCTTTCCTTGTAGGTTCATTCTACATGAAGGAAAACAACTAAGAATAATGCAGGATGTATTTGGGGAGGTGGCGGAGACATTAAAGTCATAGAGGTTTAGCCCAATCAAATAGAATAGCATGTTTTTTTTTTTTTTTTAAAGACGTTCGGAGTGACAAAGATATTGACTATGTAAATTTTTTTTTTATTTTGTCAGATATTGATGTTTCACTATTCCACGCCCTTCCCCTTCTTTTTTTTTTAACTTTTCCCACACTTTCATCTTCATCATCATCAGCATCTTTGACATCAACTTCTTCTTCACCTTATTCATCTTCTTCTTCATCCTTTACCTTTTTTTTTTTTTAATACATTCTTCATATTCATTTTATTCAACTATTATTATTCTTCCTATTCTACATATTCATTTTATTCAACTGTTATTATTCTTCCTATTCTACTTCTTCATCATATTCTCATTTGTGACAGGCATTCCCGTGGTTGTTATCTATAAAAGTTGGAAGATTACACCTTCCGTTCTGCCAGTCACAAAAGTTACATTTGTCCGCGTTCAGTTTGGCCTGCAGCATCAGGCTTTATCCAGGGGCACCACGAGGAGGAACGGACTCACCCCCATACACTGCTTAGTCTTCTTCTGCATATAATTTAGATAATATCTTTTGCTCTGATATTAAGTGTTATGCTTAATGTTCTTCTGCTCTTTGTTCTGCAGCCTCTTGTTCTTCTGCTTCTCGGTCTTCCATGTCGTCGTCTCCAGGGTCGTCGTCTCCAGTGTCGTCGTCTCCGCCGTCGTCGTCTCCGCCGTCGTCGTCTCCGCCGTCGTCGTCGTCGTCATCGGGGTGGTCTTCCGGGTCGTCGACGTTAGGGTCTTCAACTTGGAAATGTAGCAGAAGGTACAAGAAGGCTGAGAAAATGGCAAGAACCAGCTGATGGAACTGGAACTCGGATGGCTACCCGAAGGTTCAAGAGCCTATGGAACTACCGAGGACCAGCTGACGTTACTGGAACCCGGTTACTAAGCAGGAGGTACCCGTGCTAAAAAGCACTACCAAGGACCGCCTGACGTTGGCGGAACTCGGATACCCAGAAGAAGGCACCTAAGCCAAAGGCTCTGCCCGGAACCAGCTGACGGTACTGGAACCAGGATGGGGAGAAGAAGGTATAAGAGCAAAAGACACTGCCGAGAACCAGCTGATGGTACTGGAACCCGGATGGGTAGCCGAAGGTCCAAGAGCCAATGGAACTACCGAGGACCAGCTGACGTTACTGGAACCCGGTTACTAAGCAGGAGGTACCCGTGCCTGAAAGCACTACCAAGGACCACCTGACGTTGGTGGAACTTGGATACCCAGAAGGAGGCACCTAAGCCAAAGGCTCTGCCCGGAACCAGCTGACGGTACTGGAACCAGGATGGGGAGCAGAAGGTACAAGAGCAAAAGACACTGCCGAGAACCAGCTGACGGTGCTGGAACCAGGTGGTGGACCCGAAGGGCCACAGGAGAGGAGAGAACAGCTAGGCCGCGAGGCAGCCGCAGTTACCGAACCCCAACAGTCCTACAGGGGGAGCTGGGCCTACTGGCACTACAGAACCAGCCTTGACTACCAATTCATGCAGCCCACATAGGAAGCTCCTAAACTGGAGGCACCCTGGAGTTGGCTAACTCGACCGCAACACGACGGGGCAAGCATAGGTGTCTCAGTGAGTTTGACAGTACCCGGAAACAGCTGACGGTGCTGGAACCAGGCTGGGCACGAGGGAGTACCCGTGACAAAAACACTGCCAAGAACCAGCTGGCGTTGCTGGAACCCGGATGCGTTGCCCCAGTGTGCAAGAGCCAATGGCACGACCGAGGACCAGCTGGCGGTGCTGGAACCCGGTTACTAAGCTGTAGGTGCCCGCGCTTAAAAGCACTACCAAGGACCGCCTGGCGTTGGCGGAACTCGGATACCCAGGAGCAGGCAGCTAAGCCAAAGGCTCGGCCCGGAACCAGCTGACGGTGCTGGAACCAGGTGGTGGACCCGAAGGCCCACAGGAGAGGAGAGAACAGCTAGGCCGCGAGGCAGCCGCAGTTACCGAACCCCAACAGTCCTACAGGGGGAGCTGGGCCTACTGGCACTACAGAACCAGCCTTGACTACCAATTCATGCAGCCCACATAGGAAGCTCCTAAACTGGAGGCACCCTGGAGTTGACTAACTCGACCGCAACACGACGGGGCGACGCATAGGTGTCTCAGTGAGTTTGACAGTACCCGGAAACAGCTGACGGTGCAGGAACCAGGCTGGGCACGAGGGAGTACCCGTGACAAAAACACTGCCGAGAACCAGCTGGCGTTGCTGGAACCCGGATGCGTTGCCCCAGTGTGCAAGAGCCAATGGCACGACCGAGGACCAGCTGACGGTGCTGGAACCCGGTTACTAAGCTGTAGGTGCACGCGCTTAAAAGCACTACCAAGGACCGCCTGGCGTTGGCGGAACTCGGATACCCAGGAGGAGGCACCTAAGCCAAAGGCTCGGCCCGGAACCAGCTGACGGTGCTGGCACCAGGTGGTGGACCCGAAGGCCCACAGGAGAGGAGAGAACAGGTAGGCCGCGAGGCAGCCGCAGTTACCGAACCCCAACAGTCCTACAGGGGGAGCTGGGCCTACTGGCACTACAGAACCAGCCTTGACTACCAATTCATGCAGCCTACATAGGAAGCTCCTAAACTGGAGGCACCCTGGAGTTGGCTAACTCGACCGCAACACGACGGGGCAAGCATAGGTGTCTCAGTGAGTTTGACAGTACCCGGAAACAGCTGACGGTGCTGGAACCAGGCTGGGCACGAGGGAGTACCCGTGACACAAACACTGCCGAGAACCAGCTGGCGTTGCTGGAACCCGGATGCGTTGCCCCAGTGTGCAAGAGCCAATGGCACGACCGAGGACCAGCTGACTGTGCTGGAACCCGGTTACTAAGCTGTAGGTGCCCGCGCTTAAAAGCACTACCAAGGACCGCCTGGCATTGGCGGAACTCGGATACCAAGGAGGAGGCACCTAAGCCAATGGCTCGGCCCGGAACCAGCTGACGGTGCTGGAACCAGGTGGTGGACCCGAAGGCCCACAGGAGAGGAGAGAACAGCTAGGCCGCGAGGCAGCCGCAGTTACCGAACCCCAACAGTCCTACAGGGGGAGCTGGGCCTACTGGCACTACAGAACCAGCCTTGACTACCAATTCATGCAGCCCACATAGGAAGCTCCTAAACTGGAGGCACCCTGGAGTTGGCTAACTCGACCGCAACACGACGGGGCGACGCATAGGTGTCTCAGTGAGTTTGACAGTACCCGGAAACAGCTGACGGTGCTGGAACCAGGCTGGGCACGAGGGAGTACCCGTGACAAAAACACTGCCGAGAACCAGCTGGCGTTGCTGGAACCCGGATGCGTTGCCCCAGTGTGCAAGAGCCAATGGCACGACCGAGGACCAGCTGACGGTGCTGGAACCCGGTTACTAAGCTGTAGGTGCCCGCACTTAAAAGCACTACCAAGGACCGCCTGGCGTTGGCGGAACTCGGATACCCAGGAGGAGGCACCTAAGCCAAAGGCTCGGCCCGGAACGAGCTGACGGTGCTGGAACCAGGTGGTGGACCCGAAGGCCCACAGGAGAGGAGAGAACAGCTAGGCCGCGAGGCAGCCGCAGTTACCGAACCCCAACAGTCCTACAGGGGGAGCTGGGCCTACTGGCACTACAGAACCAGCCTTGACTACCAATTCATGCAGCCCACATAGGAAGCTCCTAAACTGGAGGCACCAACTCGACCGCAACACGATGGGGCGACGCATAGGTGTCTCAGTGAGTTTGACAGTACCCGGAAACAGCTGACGGTGCTGAAACCAGGTTTGGCACGAGGGAGTACCTGTGACAAAAACACTGCCGAGAGCCAGCTGGCGGTGCTTGAACCCAGATGCGTTGCCTATTAAAGATTTTCTTCCTAGAGCCCCAACTAGCGGTGCTGGAGCAAAGGGTAAGCAGGGGGAGCAGAGTGTAGGCCGAAGCCTGCACTGGAGGCAGCTTTGTGTCTGCGTTGCGTTTGCAGGACACTTTGCCGGCTACACAGTGGGGGAACAGCTGGCGTTGCTGAACCCCACTAACACAATGGCGGGTGTTTTTCTCTGTGCAGCTAGCACTTGCGGGCAAAAACTAGCGATGTTAGAGCCCGTGGTGAAGCAGGAGGAGGAGGAGAGGAGCAGAGTGTAGGCCGAAGCCTAGTTGAACCAATTTCAAAGGAAACCTTTAACCCCCCCTCAAGTGTTACAAAGTACAAGAGACACACCTTGTGCAGTATTTATGCTGCACAAGTGAAAGTTTGCTCTATTAATTTGTCTACTTGCACACGCTGAATGAAAGACCATTCTACAGTCAAACTGTAGTGGATGCGTGACTTGTCTTTTTAAGGAGACGCAGCACAGGTGTCCCAAATAACGCCTTGGTGCTTGGCGCAGCTTCCTGAGCGTTGTTATTTGCTGTACAGGAGTCTGCGCTCTTGTGTTATCCCTTGGCAATGCCCTGTTAGCGCTGCCCATCTTATGACCTCATTTCATGTTGGCCGGTGCGGTTAACGATGGCCATAAATCCCAGACCCACAGTGCCTTTTCATAAAGTCACACTGCGGTGCTGGGATTCGTGGCCTTGAGCAGTAAATATTTTGGCCGCTCACACACGTCCTTACACCTGCTTCAGACTGGGCGGCCTCTGCTGATCCCTTCTCGCATGCCGCGGCCATGAGGCTGCACAGTCTGAAGAAGGCGGAAGGAGATGAGTGATGACAGGCTAACATATGCACTGCTCGTGCCCATAAACCACACCCTTGCTGACAAAATAATTAAGAAACCGAGGGGCGTTGTTTGGAGTAGGGCGGACGCACAGGCGCAGCCAGCTAACCAATGATGTCAAAAGATGGGAAGCGCTACCAAGGGAGGTGCTGCGTATCATTAGAAAGGAAAGTCACACCTCAGGGACAGTGTAATGGTCTCAATGAGACACATTTTGTACGTGTTGAGTTCCACGTGGGCAAGAAGAAAAAGTCAGCCACCTTGTACAAATGCAGCAGTACTGCTGTACAAGGTAGCTGTTATACATAGAAACACCTTGGGGTGGGGGGCAGGCTCCCTTCAATTTCAGTTCATGTGCCTGCGTGGTGTTTGCAGGTCACGTTGCCGGCTACACAGCAGGGGAACAGCTGGCGTTGCTGAACCCCACTAACACATTGGCTGGTGTTTTTCTCTGTGCAGCTAGCACATCCGGGCCAAAACTAGCGGTGTTTGAGCCCAGGGGCAGCAGCAGGAGGAGAGGAGCAGAGTGTAGGCCGAAGCCTGCACTGGTGGCAGCTTTTGGTCGGTTGTGCCAGCGTGGCTTGTGCTGGACACGATGCCGGCTACACAGCAGGGGAACAGCTGGCGGTGCTGAACCCCACTAACACATTGGCTGGTGTTTTTCTCTGTGCAGCTAGCACTTCAGGGCAAAAACTAGCGATGTTAGAGCCCAGGGTCAGCAGGAGGAGGAGAGGAGCAGATTGTAGGCCGAAGCCTAGTTGAACCAATTTCAAAAGTTACCTTTAACCCCCCCTCAGGTGTTGCAAGGTACAAGAGCCACACCTTGTGCAGCATTAATGCTGCACAAGTCAAAGGTTGCTCTATTAATTTTGCTCCTTGCACACGCTGAATAAAACACGTACACTATTTAGCCCATTATACTGTCAAACAGTAGTGGAGGCGTGACTTTTCTTTTGAAGAAGACGCAGCACAGGTGTCAAAATTTACACCTAGGTGCTGGGCGCTGATTCCTTACCGTTGTTATTTGCAGTACAGGAGACTGCGCTCTTGTGTTATCCCTTGGCAATACCCTGTTAGTGCAGGCCGTCTTATGACCTCATTTCATGTTGGCCGGTGTGGTTAACGATGACCACAAATCCCAGAACCACAGTGCCTTTTCATAAAGTCACACTGCGGTGCTGGGATTCGTGGCCTTGTGCAGTAAATATGTTCGCCGCTCACACATGTCCTTACACCTGCTTCAGACTGGGCGGCCTCAGCTGATCCCTTATCGCCTGCCACGGCCATGAGGCCGCACAGTCTGAAGAAGGCGGAAGGAGGGGAGTGAAGACAGGCGAAGATATGCACTGCTCGTGCCCAGCAATCACACCCTCGCAGTCATAATATATGAGACAACGAGGGGCGTTGTGTCTGGCAGGGCGGACGCACAGGCACATCCAGCCAACCAATGATGTCAGAAGACGGGCAGCGCTAACAATGGGGGTGATGCGTGTCATTAAAAAGGAAAGTCACACCTCAGGGACAGTGGAATGGTCTCAATGAGACACATTTTGTACGTGTTTAATTAAACGTGGGCAAGGAGAAAAAGTCAGCCACCTTGTACAAATGCAGCAGTACTGCTCTACAAGGTGGTTATTATACATAGAAACACCTGGGGGTGGGGAGCAGGCTCCCTTCAATTTCAGTTCATGTGCCTGCGTGGCGTTTGCAGGTCATGTTGCCGGCTACACAGCAGGGGAACAGCTGGCATTGCTGAACCCCACTAACACATTGGCTGGTGTTGTTCTCTGTGCAGCTAGCACTTCCGGGCAAAAACTGGCGATGTTTGAACCCAGGGTCAGCAGGAGAAGAAGAGGAGCAGAGTGTAGGCCGAAGCCTGCACTGGTGTCAGCTTTTGGTCAGTTGTGCCAGCGTGGCTTGTGCTGGACACGATGCCGGCTACACAGCAGGGGAACAGCTGGCGTTGCTGAACCCCACTAACACATTGGCTGGTGTTGTTCTCTGTGCAGCTAGAACTTCCGGGCAAAAACTAGCGGTGTTTGAGCCCAGGGGCAGCAGGAGGAGGAGAGGAGCAGAGTGTAGGCCGAAGCCTAGTTGAACCAATTTCAAAAGTTACCTTTAACCCCCCCTCAGGTGTTGCAAGGTACAAGAGCCACACCTTGTGCAGCAGTAATGCTGCACAAGTAAAAGGTTGCTCTATTAATTTTGCTCCTTGCACACGCTGAATAAAACACGTACACTATTTAGCCCATTATACTGTCAAACAGTAGTGGAGGCGTGACTTGTCTTTTGAAGGAGACGCAGCACAGGTGTCAAAATTTACGCCTAGGTGCTGGGTGCATATTCCTGAGCATTGTTATTTGCTGTACAGGAGTCTGCGCTCTTGTTATCCCTTGGCCATGCGCTGTGAGCGCTTTCTGTCTTCTGACCTCATTTCATGTCGGCCGTTGCGGTTAGCGATGGACATGAATCCCAGACCCACAGTGTGTTTTCAAAAAAACACACTGCGTGGCTGGGATTCGTGGCCTTGTGCAGTAAATATGTTTGCCGCTCACACATGTCCTTACACCTGCTTCAGACTGGGCGGCCTCATCTGATCCCTTATCGCATGCCGCGGCCATGAGGCCACCCAGTCTGAAGAAGGCGGAAGGAGATGAGTGAACACAGGCAAACATATGCACTGCACATGCCCATCAATCACACCCTCGCTGTCCAACAAAATAAGACACCGAGGGGCGTTGTTTCGAGCAGGGCAGATGCACAGGCGAAGCCAGCTAATTAATGATGTCAAAAGACGGGAAGCGCTACCAAGGGTGGTGCTGCGTATCATTAGAAAGGAAAGTCACACCTCAGGGACAGTGGAATGGTCTCAATGAGACACATTTAGTACGTGTTTAATTAATCGTGGGCAAGGAGAAAAAATCAGACACCTTGTACAAATGCAGCAGTACTGCTGCACAAGGTGGCTGTTATACATAGAAACACCTGGGGGGGTGGGGGCTGGTTCCCTTTAATTTCAGTTCAGGTGCCTGCATGGCGTTTGCAGGACACGTTGCCAGCTACACAGCAGGGGAACAGCTGGCGGCGCTGAACCCCACAGACACATTGACTGGTGTTTTTCTCTGTGCAGCTAGCACGTCCGGGCAAAAACTGGCGGTGTTAGAGCCCAGGGTCAGCAGGATGAGGAGAGGAGCAAAGTGTAGGCCGAAGCCTGCACTGGTGGCAGCTTTTGGTCTGTTGTGCCAGCGTGGCTTGTGCTGGACACGATGCCGGCTACACAGCAGGGGAACAGCTGGCGTTGCTGATCCCCACTAACACATTGGCTGGTGTTGTTCTCTGTGCAGCTAGCACTTCCGGGCAAAAACTATCGGTGTTTGAGCCCAGGGGCAGCAGGAGGAGGAGAGGAGCAGAGTGTAGGCCGAAGCCTGCACTGGTGGCAGCTTTTGGTCTGTTGTGCCAGCGTGGCTTGTGCTGGACTCGTTGCCGACTACACAGCAGGGGAACAGCTGGCGGTGCTGAACCCCACTGACACATTAGCTAGTGTTTTTTCTGTGTAGACAACACTTCCAGGTGGCAACTGACAGTGTTGAAACCCAGGGAATCAAACAGGAGCAGAGTGTAGGCCGAAGCCTGCAGTGGAGCAAGTTGAAAGGGAACCTTTAACCCCCCCCCCCCAGGCATTTGTTGCTGAAAGAGCCATCTTGTACAGCAGTAATACTGCACATGGAAAATGATGGCTCCGAAAATTATGCTCCTTGCAAACGCTGAAGTACACACTCATATAATGTGTCCCCTCACACCGTCAAACCGTCCCGGAAGTGGGACTTTCCTTTGTAATGTGACACAGCACAGCCGTCTTTCCAACCCCCTTGGTGCCGTGCGCCACCTCCTCAATGTTGTTTGGTTCTGTCACGGAGCCCGCGCTGTAATGTTATCCCTTGGCCATGCACAGTTAGCGGTGCCCGTCTTCTAACATCATTTAGGTGTCAGGCTGGCAGTGCCTGTGCGTCCAAGCTGCCCGAGATCCAACCTCGCAGTGTCATCTAATGTAATCCCACTGCGGGCCAGGGATCCATGGGCATGCGCAGTGCATATCATCGCCTCTCACTCACCTCCTTCCTGCTTCTTCAGACTGTGCGGCGTCACGGCCGTGGCATGTTATTAGGGATCAGCTGACGCCGCCTAGTCTGAAGAAGCGTGAAGAAGGGGAGTGAGAGGCTAGTATATGCACTGCGCATGGCCATGGATACCATGCCCACTGTGGGATCACATTAGACGACACTGCGAGGTGGGATTTCGGGCAGCGTGGACGCACAGGCGCAGCCAGGACGACAACAAATGATGTCAGAGGACGGGCAGCGCAAACAGTGCATGGCCAAGGGATAACATAACAGCGCAGGGTCCATGACGGAATCAAACAACGCTAAGGAGGCAGCGCACGGTGCCAAGGGGGTAGCAATGACGGCTGTGCTGCGTCACATTACAAAGGAAAGTCCCACCTCCGGGACGGTTGGACGGTGTGAGGGGACACATTACATGAGTGTGTAGTTCAGCGTTTGCAAGGAGCATAATTTCAAGAGCGACCTTTTCCTTGTGCAGTATTAGTGCTGCACAAGGTGGCTCTTTCAGTAACAAACGCCTAGGGGCGGGGGGGACAGGTCCCCTTACATTTTAGTTGTGCCAGCGTGGCGGTCGCATGACACGTTGCCGGATACACAGCTGGGGATCAGCTGACGTTACTGAACCCCAATAACAGAGGAGCGACTGTTGACTGTGCAGACAGCACTTCCAGGCACCAACTGGCGGTGTTAGTGCCCAGGGACAGCAGGAGGAGCAGATTGGAGGTATTGCCGCACACACAGCTGGGGATCAGCTGACGTTACTGAACCCCAATAACAGAGGAGCGACTGTTGACTGTGCAGACAGCACTTCCAGGCACCAACTGGCAGTGTTAGAGCCCAGGGACAGCAGGAGGAGCAGATTGGAGGTATTGCCGCACACACAGCTGGGGATCAGCTGACGTTACTGAACCCCAATAACAGAGGAGCGACTGTTGACTGTGCAGACAGCACTTCCAGGCACCAACTGGCGGTGTTAGAGCCCAGGGACAGCAGGAGGAGCAGATTGGAGTTATTGCCGCACACACAGCTGGGGCTCAGCTGACGTTACTGAACCCCAATAACAGAGGAGCGACTGTTGACTGTGCAGACAGCACTTCCAGGCACCAACTGGCGGTGTTAGAGCCCAGGGACAGCAGGAGGAGCAGAGGAACAGAGTGTAGGTCCGAAGCCTGATTGGAGCAAGTTGAAAGGGAACCTTTAACCCCCCCCCCCCAAGACGTTTGTAGCTGAAAGAGCCATCTTGTGCAGCACTAAGGATGCAAAAGGAAAAGGTTGCTCTTTTAATTATGCTCCTTGCAAACACAGAAGTAAACACTAAAAATGTGTCCCCTTATACCGTTAAACCATCCCGGAGGTGCGAATTTCCTTCGTAATGGGACACAGCACAGCTGTCATTCCTATCCCCTTGGTGCCGTGCGCTGCCTCCTCAGCGTTGTTTTAAGCTGTCACGGAGCCTGCGCTGTTCTTTTATCCCTTGGCCATGCCCAATTAGCGCTACCTGTCTACTGACATAATTTGGTGTCAGGCTGTCAGTGCCTGTGCGTCCACGCTGCTCCAGATCCCACCTCGCAGTGTCGTCTAACGTAATCCCACTGCGGGCCTTGGATCCATGGGCATGCACAGTGCATATCCTCGACTCTCACTCCCCTCCTTCCCTCTTCTTCAGACTGTGCGGTGTCACGGCCGTGGCATGCTATTAGGGATCAGCTGACGGCGCACAGTCTAAAGAAGGCGGAGGGAGATGAGCGAGAGCCCGAGGGGAAGATATGCACTGCGCATGCCCATGGATCCCAGGCCCGCAGTGTGATTCAATCAGAAGACACTGCGAGGCGGGATCTCGGGCAGCGCGGCCGCACAGGCGCAGCCAGCCTGACACCAAATTATGTCAGAAGACAGGCAGCGCAAATAGGGCATGGCCAAGGGATAACAGAACAGCGCAGGCTCCGTGACAGCTTAAAACAACGCTGAGGAGGCAGCGCATGGCACCAAGGGGGTAGGAATGACGGCTGTGCTGCGTCACATTACGAAGGAAAGTCCCAGCTCCGGGACAGTATAACGGTATGAGTGAACACATTTTATAAGTGTTAAGTTCTGCGTGTGCAAGGAGCTAAACTAAAAGAGCTACCTTTTCCTTGTGCAGCATTGCTACTGCACAAGATGGCTCTTTCAGTAACAAACGACGGGGGGGGGGGACAGGTTCCCTTACATTTAAGTTGTTGTGCCAGCGTGGCGGTCGCAGGACACATTGCCGGCTACACAGCTGGGGATCAGCTGACGTTACTGAAACCCAATAACACTGGGTCGTATGT
The DNA here is from genome assembly GCF_032444005.1 of Ranitomeya imitator. Taxonomy (NCBI): domain Eukaryota; kingdom Metazoa; phylum Chordata; class Amphibia; order Anura; family Dendrobatidae; genus Ranitomeya; species Ranitomeya imitator. Next base: position 81,865,317 of record NC_091282.1, read on the forward strand.
TTTTACTGTGCAGCCTGCACTTCTGAGCCGCAACTGGCGGTGTTGGAGCCCAGGAATAGCAGTTCAGGTGGTAGAAAGATGAACACATCAGGAGACCTGGATGACACCCAATTACTTAATCAGGCAGAGGAGTGGCAAATTCCTGCGAGATCCAGGCCTGGTTCATTTTCAGGAAAGTAAGCCGGTCAACGTTATCGGAGGATAGTCGCATGCGATGGTCTGTTAGTACACCACCTGCGGCACTAAAGACACGTTCCGATAAGACACTAGCCGCAGGGCAAGCCAGCACCTCCAATGCATACTGGCTTAGCTCTGGCCATGTATCCAGCTTAGAGACCCAAAACTTGAACGGGGAAGAGCCGTCTGGGGGTACAGTAAGAGGGCAAGCCATGTAGTCTGTCACCATCTGACGGAACCGTTGCCTCCTGCTGACTGGAGCCGCCGGTGATGGTGTAGACATTTGGGGCGGGCACACAAAAGTGTGCCAGAGTTGTGCCATACTGGGCTTGCCTTGGGCAGAGGCACTGCTTCTGCTCCCTCTTTGGGCAGAGCCTCCCCCACTGCCTTGACGCACTGAGCTGCTTTGTAAAGCACTAGCAGCACTCCTCTCAGTTGGACTGGAGAAGATGATGGAATTCACCAGTGTGTCGTGGTACTCCCGCAATTTACGCTCCCGGGTCAACGCTGGGATGACGTTTTGGACGTTGTCCCGGTAGCGAGGATCGAGGAGGGTGAACACCCAATAATCAGGCATGTTGAGAATGTGGTCAATGCGGCGGTCGTTTCTCAGGCACTGCAGCATGAAATCCACCATGTGCTGCAGACTGGCCCAGAAACGCTGTCCCCTGCTTGAGACATGATCTCTGCCCGCTCGTCATCACCCCACCCTCGCTGTACACACTGACCACTGGACAATTGTGTCGCTCCCTCCTCTGGACGGAGCTCTTCCTCCTCCATTGACTCCTCCTCATCCTCCTCACAAAGTGGCCCCTGCGTACCCCTTTGTGAGGAACCACGTGGCGCTGACTCTCCAGAAGCTGATGGAAAAGGTGACTCCTCATCCTCCACCTCTTCTACAACATCATCCCTTAACCCTTGCAAAGTTTGCTGAAGCAGGCAGATAAGGGGGACAGTCATGCTGACTAGTGCATCATCTGCACTTGCCATCCGCGTGGAATAATCAAAAGGACGCAAAACCTGGCAGACGTCCTTCATAGTGGCCCACTCTGTGGTTGTGAAGTCTGATCGGCGGTGACTGCGACTTCTTTGCGCCTGATGCAGCTGGTACTCCATAACTGCTTGCTGCTGCTCACACAACCGCTCCAACATATGTAACGTGGAATTCCACCGGGTAGGTAGGTCACATATGATGCGGTGTTCCGGAAGGCGGAATCGGCGCTGCAGAGCAGCAATGCGGGATCTGGCCAAGCTGGAACGCCGCAAGTGAGCACACTCTAGGCGGACCTTGTGCAACAGGGCATCAAGATCCGGATAGTCCCTCAGAAAACTCTGCACAACCAAATTGAGCACATGTGCCAGACATGGGATGTGAGTGAGGTTGCCAAGGGCCAAAGCTGCCACCAGATTTCGGCCATTGTCACACACTACCATGCCTGGCTGGAGATTCGCTGGCAGTAACCACACATCGCTCTCCTGCTTGATGGCATTCCACAGCTCCTGCGCTGTGTGGCTTCGATTCCCCAATGAAACTAGTTTCAAGACGGCCTGCTGACGTTTGGCCACGGCTGTGCTCATGTCAGTCATAGGTAAACGTTCACGGGTCCATGTGGAGGTGGACTGTGACGGCTCCTGCAGAGATGATTCTGAGGAACTTGTGTAAGAGGAGGAGTCAATGCGTACAGACTGGATTCCTGCAATCCTTGGAGTGGGCAGGACACGTCCTGCGCCACTCGCACGATCTGTACCTGGCTCAACAACATTAACCCAATGGGCAGTGAGGGAAACGTATCGCCCCTGTCCATGCTGACTGGTCCACGCATCGGTGGTGAGGTGGACCTTGCTACTGACGGCGTTCAGTAGCGCATGTTTTATGTTTCCCTCAACATGCCTGTGCAGGGCAGGGACAGCTTGCCTGCTGAAGTAAAAGCGGCTGGGCACCTTGTACTGTGGGACTGCCAATGCCATCAAGTCACGGAAGCTGTCAGTCTCCACCAGCCTGAATGAGAGCATTTCCAGGGACAACAGTTTGGCAATGCCTGCATTCAGAGCCTGTGCTCGGGGGTGGTTGGCCGAGAATGCCCGCCTTTTCTCCCATGCCTGTACTACCGATGGCTGTAGAGTAGACTGGGAGTGTGAGGATGACTGGGAAGGTGGTGCTGTGGGTGGAATTACACAAGGTCTCTGGACAACAGTGCCAGAGGTTCTTCCATGGCTATCCTGGGAGGAAGCCAAACCAGCTGTGCGTGAGCTGGAGGAAGAGGCAACACGAGCTGAAGAGGTGGTAGCTGCCGCTGTTGGTTGGCCTACATCTTCAGTGTGTTTCTGTAACTCCACCGCGTGCCTGGTCCGCACATGTTTCCACATATTTGTGGTATTGAGGTTGCTGACATTTTTCCCTCTTTTTACTTTCTGATGACACAGCTTGCATTTGACAAAAAAAATGTCATCTGCAACTGTGTCAAAAAAGGACCAGGCACTGCAAGTCTTGGGAGCGCCCTTTTTGGCTTTGGAAAGAGACAGGCTCCTAACGGGTGCCAAAGTGGAGGCTACAGGCTCCGCAGTCTTCCCCCTCCCTCTCCCTCTTTGGCCCGTAAGGGGAAGCTCTTCCTCAGATGGGTCAACGACCTCATCATCTCCACTACCCTCTGCCACCAACTGCTCCTCCTGGCTAGTCTCGGCAGCACAGTACGCACCAGAAAGCGGCACCTGAGTTTCATCATCAGATGCGTACTGCGCTGTGGTCACCGGAGGCACTGGCCCACCCGCCTCTTCAGAGTCAGAGAGACAAAGCTGTTGGGCATCACTGCACACTGCCTCTTCTTCCATTTCTCCAATGCTGCTTGGCTGGCCCCCTGTTTCCAAGCCAAGAGATTCAGAGAACAGAAGTAGAGATGGCTCCTGTCCTGGGCTCTCTGACTGCCTGGCCAATTTGGCAGGTGATGAAGAGACAGATGGCTGCTCTCCAGTGGTCTGTGCCTGAGAGGATGTGGCACTAACTGAAGTCGATGCCGAGGTGTTAGCTGCCATCCACCTGACAACGGCTTCAATTTGGTCTTCACGCAGCAGCGGTGCACGGCGCTCTCCGACAAAGCTGCGCATGAAGGACTGTTCCCTGCTGAAACTGAGTGACGACGAGTCACCGGTGCCCGCAGCAGGCACAGAATCACCACGTCCTCTCCCTGCTCCTCTCCCTGCTCCGCGCCCACGCCCACGTGCCTTACTCCCTGCCCTCTTCATCTTGGTTGACAGATAAAGATAAGCAGAAAAGTACTAAGGCCTTAGTGTGCTTATTCCTGAAATGCTCCTCCTAACAGGTGTAAGAAACACTAATGTTGTAAAGTGTGGACTAAACTTTATTATTTTTCAAATGTGGCCTACACAAGTGTTAAGTTGTGTTTGGTGAACTTTCCTTTTTTTTTTGTTTCTGCAGATCGGACTACAGAGCAAGTTTAACTCACACGGGGACCGTGCAGACAGCCGTAAATGGCGCGGCAAGGCCCAAAAACCTTCCTCTAGGTTATCCTATATAGTGTTTTTCCACTATTTAGCTGGAGACGGGTGGAAAGACACTAATAGGATTTTTTTTTTTTAAATTTTAAACAGGCTGCACTATTTGAAAAAAAGGAACTTTTTTTTCAAGGTATGAGGCAGTAACGCACCCTGAGCTGAATCCAACCGGCTATGGCTGCACACAGACTACAGGGCGAGCTGCGCTCACACAGAGACCGTGCAGACAGCCGTAAACGGCGCTGCAAGGCCCAAAAAAACCCCTCTAGTTATCCTATGTAGTGTTTTTCCACAATTTAGCTGGAAACGGGTGGAAAAACACTAATAGGAAATTTTTTTTTAACATTTTAAACAGGCTGCACTATTTGAAAAAAAGGAAAATTTTTTTCAAGGTATGAGGCAGTAACGCACCCTGAGCTGAATACAACCGGCTATGGCTGCACACAGACTACAGGGCGAGCTGGGCTCACACGGAGACCGTGCAGACAGCCGTAAACGGCGCTGCAAGGCCCAAAAAACCCCCTCTAGGTTATCCTATGTAGTGTTTTTCCACAATTTAGCTGGAGACGGGTGGAAAAACACTAATAGGAAATTTTAGAAAAAATGTGCAGCAGGCTGCACTATGAGCAAAAAAGGACAACTGTGTGAGGCAGTGTGAACCCCCCCTGAGCTGAATACAACCGGGTATATGTCTGCACACAGACTACAGAGTGAGCTGCACACACACACACAGAGACCTTGCAGAACGCTGTTAAAACAGCGCTGCAAGGCAAGAGCAAGGTGAACAGTGAAGAACACACAGCGTTTTGCTAAATTAGCCTTGGGAAAGGAAAATAAAGCAATTAGCTATCTCAACTGGCCCTCAGTTAGAACACAGCGTCCTGTCCCTAACTGAAATCACAGCAGAGTGAGCGCAAAATGGCGGCAGCGTTTTTTATAGTGCAGAGTGACATCATTTCAGCAGCCAATCACAGCCTTGCCAGTACTTACATGCCCACCATGCTAAACAGGATGTGCCCACACTTCCAATCATTCCTCATTGGCTGCTGCGTTCAGTTTGAATTCTGGGAACTTCCGATTCCGGTATTCGATACGCGGGAAGTATCGGAATTCGGTATCGGAATTCCGATACCGCAAATATTGGCCGATACCCGATACTTGCGGTATCGGAATGCTCAACACTATCCAGGAGTGAACTAGACCAATACTGGAACATTGACAGGTGGCATGGAGCAAAGATCTAAGTGGAGTTAAATAGAGCAGCAGCTAACGAATTAACCTCGTCACCTGTGAAACTCAGAATCACCCACCAGAGGAAGTCCATGGACAGAACCAGCCAAAGTACCATTAATGACCACAGGAGGGAGCCCGACAACAGAATTCACAACAGGCCCCCAGGACGATCAGGACGAGCCAGATGAAAGGCACAGACCAAATCAGCAGCATGGACATCAGAGGCAAAAACCCAAGAATTATCCTCCTGGCCATAACCCTTCCATTTGACCAGGTACTGAAGCTTCCGCCTCGAAAAATGGGAATCCAAAATCTTCTCAACAACATATTCCAACTCCCCATCAACCAACACAGGGGCCGGAGGATCAACAGAGGGAACTACAGGCTCCACATATTTCCGCAGCAAAGATCTATGGAAGACATTATGGATAGCAAAAGAGGCCGGAAGCGCCAGTCGAAAAGACACCGGATTAATAATCTCAGAAATCCTATAAGGACCAATAAACCGAGGCTTAAACTTAGGAGACGAAACCTTCATAGGAACATGACGGGAGGACAACCAAACCAGATCCCCAACCCGAAGCCGGGAACCAACACACCAACGACGATTAGCAAAACGTTGAGCCTCCTCTTGAGACAACACCAACTTGTCCACCACATGAGCCCAAATATGCTGCAACCTGTCCACCACAGAATCCACACCAGGACAGTCAGAAGGCTCAACCTGCCCAGAAGAAAAACGAGGATGAAAACCAAAATTACAAAAGAAAGGCGAAACTAAGGTAGCAGAACTAGCCCGATTATTAAGGGCAAACTCGGCCAATGGCAAGAAAGCCACCCAATCATCCTGATCAGCAGACACAAAGCATCTCAAATAAGTCTCCAAGGTCTGATTAGTGCGCTCGGTCTGTCCATTTGTCTGAGGATGAAATGCAGAAGAAAAAGACAAATCAATGCCCAGCCTAGCACAAAAAGTCCACCAAGACCTAGAAACAAACTGGGAACCTCTGTCGGACACAATATTCTCCGGAATACCATGCAAACGAACCACATGCTGAAAAAACAACGGAACCAAGTCTGAAGAGGAAGGCAATTTAGGCAAGGGCACCAAATGAACCGTCTTAGAGAATCGGTCACAAACAACCCAGATAACAGACATCTTCTGGGAGACCGGAAGATCAGAAATAAAATCCATCGAAATATGCGTCCAGGGCCTCTCAGGGATTGGCAATGGCAAAAGCAACCCACTAGCACGGGAACAACAAGGCTTAGCCCGCGCACAAGTCCCACAGGACTGCACAAAAGAACGCACATCATGTGACAATGAAGGCCACCAAAAGGACCTACCAACCAAATCTCTGGTACCAAAAATGCCAGGATGACCAGCCAACATGGAACAGTGAACCTCAGAAATCACTCTACTAGTCCATCTGTCAGGAACAACCAATTTCCCCACAGGACAGCGGTCAGGCCTGTCAGCCTGAAATTCCTGAAGAGCCCGTCGCAAATCAGGGGAAATGGCAGAAAGGACCTGTTAGGAGTCGAGTTTCCTCTGCTGCACAGGGGGAATCTCGATCCGTCTCCGCTGCGGTCTCCCATTCTCCTCCAGCCGCAGTGGAGTCTGCTCAGCAGGGACGTCGCTCCCAGTGTCTTGCTCGCTCTCACTCTGTACAGAGAGTTACTGCTGCTTCTTCAGCTCCTGCCATTAAAGTCAGTGCTGGTCAGCGGCGAGCGGACTTTCCTGGGACTAAGTCTTTGTTTGCGCACACTGAGCATGCCCAGAGCAAGATCTCCCGTTGGAGATCGAGGGTCATGTGCTCTGGCTCTGCAGCGCATTCCATTGGTCCTCTTGGCAGGTCTTGGAAGGGCAAAGTTTCTGTGGCCACTTCCTGTCCTGCAATTATATAAACTGCGCATGACCGCACGGCCATGCGCTAGTGTACATTTGAATACGTGTGTTTGTTGTGAGTGCAAGTCGTTCATTAAATACCCCTACCCTATTGTATGACTGTTCGCGTATGGAGTATGGCTGCTATCTAGCGCCCGACAAATCACTCAACGTGTCACACACGTATCAGCGTCTATTGCTGTGACCGCCAGTGCGGCGCCACGCGCCAGTAGTGCGCTTCCTGACCCACGTCTGGGTGCTTAGTGGTGCCTGCCAGCACGGCACAGTTCGCACTTCGGTGCTCTAATTATAAGTGTTGCCTTTACACACCCAGTTGAGGTGTTGTGCCAGCAAGGGTCTAATCGGACTTCAATCCTAGTTGGGGTTAAGTTCGCTGACTGCTTGCTCGCCTTCTATGTGCGGTACCGCGATCCTGTGACGCAACAGGATCGCTTCCTTCACGTTGGGTGAGGTTTAACCCACGTGTGTATTCTTATGAGTACCGCCATATAGTCCGTCGTTACTTAGCAGCAGGTTCCATCTCTGCACGGTGGACCCCGGGCTGCGAACGCACCATACACTATCAGTCTTATTATTAGGTGCGTTCCGCTAGCCCTAACATTACACTAGCGCCAGGGTCTGGCTAGTAATGACGGACAAACAGCAATCCCTGCGGTATATACAGCAGCTGGAGGGTAGGTTGGCGGCTCTTGAGAGCGCAACCTCAGCTGTGGATGTTACCGCAGTTGCTGTACAGGCTGCCAGCGTGGCTGCAGCAACTTTGTCCATTGCCACCCCTGTTCCGACATTTTCTCGCCTCCCGCTGCCAGAAAAATTTTCTGGTAATAGCAAATTTTGTAGGGGATTTGTGAGTCAGTGCTCTATTCATCTCGAGCTTCTGGCTGCACGTTTCCCCACAGAGCGGGCTAAGGTGGGATTTATTGTGTCTCTATTGTCGGACAGGGCGTTGGAATGGGCTACGCCGCTGTGGGAGCGTGGCGATCATGTGGTGCAGAGTGCTCCCCTGTTTTTGAGCACTTTGAAACAGGTCTTTTTAGGACCTCAAGTCACCCATGACACTGCGCTCAAACTGCTGGCATTAACTCAGGGAGAGTCCTTGGTCAGTCATTTTGCCGTCCAATTCCGCACTTTAGCATCTGAGCTGGAATGGTCGGATAAAGCCCTTATCCCCATATTTTGGAGGGGCTTGGCTGACCACGTAAAGGACGCTCTGGCCACTAGGGAGATTCCTGCCACACTGGAGGAGCTAATAACTGTCTCCACTCGAATTGACCTCCGTTTTAACGAGCGGAGGTTAGAGCGAGCCCAGTGTAGGCAGAGGTTTCGGCTGGCTCCTACTTTCGCCAAACCTCTGGAATCTCCGGTCCTGGTTCCTGAGTCACATGAGGCCAGGGAAGTGTCACAAGCGGGATCTAGGTCCCGGCCCGCTTGTGCACTCAGGGTCTGTCATGTTTGCCAGCAGTCTGGACATTTAGCCACCAGATGTCCTCAGCGGTCGAGGAAACGTCAGCGTCTAGTGGTCGTAGGTGGAGGTACACTAGACACGGCGACGTTTGCCTCTAAATTGTCCTTTAAGGGGAAAATTACTATTGGCTCATTCTCCCACTCGGTAGAGCTCTGCGTGGATTCTGGGGCGGAGGGCAATTTTATGTCTTCTGCCTTCGCCCAACGCCACGCAATACCTCTGGTTATGCTAGCTCAACCTGTAACGGTACGAGTGGTGAATGGGTCGACTCTGCCCTCACAGATAACTCACCATACCATCCCTTTTACTCTGTCCATGTCTCCATCTCATCAGGAGATTATTTCTCTGCTCGTCATTCCCGAGGGAATTGATGAGGTCCTGTTGGGAATACCTTGGCTACGGTACCACTCTCCTCATATCGAGTGGTCCTCAGGCAGAATTCTGGGATGGGGTGAATCTTGTGGGGGTAGGTGTCAGAGGGAGTGCGTTCAGGTTGCTACAACAGAGGTACCCACAGATCTTTCCTCTCTCCCCAAGCAGTATTGGTCTTATGCAGACGTATTCTCCAAAAAGGCAGCGGAGAACCTTCCGCCCCATCGCCCCTATGACTGTCCTATTGACCTCTTGCCTGGTGCTGAGCCTCCCCGGGGTCGAGTCTATCCGCTATCTCCCCCGGAGACGGAGGCAATGTCACAGTACATCCAGGAAAATCTGGCAAGAGGGTTCATCAGGAAGTCAGTGTCACCTGCTGGGGCAGGGTTCTTCTTCGTGCAGAAGAAGAGTGGGGAATTGCGCCCATGCATAGATTACAGGGGTCTTAACGCCATCACCGTTAAGAATAAATACCCTTTGCCTTTAATATCTGAACTATTCGATAGGCTTCGGGGAGCAAGGGTATTTACTAAACTGGATCTGCGGGGTGCTTACAACCTGATTCACATCCGTGAGGGGGACGAATGGAAGACGGCTTTTAACACCAGGGATGGGCACTATGAATATCTGGTGATGCCCTTCGGGCTCTGTAATGCCCCAGCCGTTTTCCAAGACTTTGTGAACGATATCTTCCGGAATATGCTTTCCACCTCGGTCGTAGTCTATCTGGATGATATTCTCATCTACTCTCCTGATATTGACTCCCACCGGAGAGATGTTTGCAAAGTCTTCGACCTCCTACGGGCAAACTCCCTCTATGCCAAGTTGGAGAAGTGTATGTTTGAGCAGGAGTCCTTACCTTTCCTAGGCTACATCATCTCAGCTCAGGGATTGGCTATGGATCCTGCCAAACTACAGGCTGTGATGGACTGGCAGGAACCCCATTCTCTTAAAGCGGTGCAGCGCTTTATGGTGTTCATCAATTATTATCGCCAGTTCATCCCGCACTTCTCAACTTTGGTAGCTCCCTTGGTTGCCCTCACCAAGAAGGGGGCGAATCCCAAATTGTGGTCTGAGGAGGTCTCCAAGGCCTTTATCTCTATAAAGTCACACTTCGCTAGCGCTCCCATTCTTCATCGCCCCGATGTTGATAAGCCATTTATCATGGAGGTGGATGCCTCTTCTGTTGCTGCTGGAGCAGTCCTCTTCCAAAAGGATGCTCAAGGTCGGAAGCATCCTTGCTTCTTTTTCTCCAAGACCTTCGCACCAGCAGAGAGGAATTATTCCATCGGGGACAGGGAGTTGCTAGCCATGAAGTTGGCTTTCTCGGAGTGGAGACATCTCTTGGAGGGAGCACGTTTTCCCTTCCAAGTCTTCACAGATCACAAAAATTTGGTGTATCTGCAGACAGCTCAGCGGTTGAATTCTCGCCAGGCCAGATGGTCCTTGTTCTTCTCCCGGTTTCATTTCACCCTCCATTTCCTTTCTGGGGAGAAGAACATTCGGGCCGACGCTCTCTCTCGCTCCGTTGTGTCATCTGCGGAGGAGGAGGAGGAGCCTCGGCTTATTGTCCCCACCGAGAGTTTGAGAACCGTGGCCCCGGTTTCGCTGGAGTCTGTGCCCCGGGCAAGACTTTTGTTCCATCTAGTTTGCGACCGGAGGTTCTCTCTTGGGCGCACTCGTCCAGGGTGGGTGGACATTTTGGTACTAAAAGGACATCAGAGTTACTGGCGAGGACATACTGGTGGCCGCATATGGCTCGTGATGTCGCGGAGTACGTTCGGGCGTGTGTCTCTTGCGCCAGGAACAAGACTCCTCGGCAACGGCCAGCTGGTTTGCTGTATCCTCTGCCCGTGGCTGACAGGCCCTGGGAGATGGTCGGGATGGACTTTGTGGTTGGCTTACCCAAGTCTCGTAATTGCACCATTATCTGGGTGATCACCGATCATTTTTCCAAAATGGTGCATTTGGTGCCTCTTCCACGGCTACCATCTGCACGGGCGTTGGCTGTCTTGTTTATCAAGCATATCTTTCGCTTACACGGTATGCCAGACAAAATTGTTAGTGACCGGGGTCCCCAGTTTGCGTCTCGATTCTGGAGGGAGCTATGTCGTCTACTCAGTATTGAGTTAAATCTCTCTTCGGCATATCATCCCGAGACGAATGGGTTGGTAGAAAGGGCCAACCAGACCTTGGTCACATATCTGCGACATTTTGTTTCTGCCAGACAGGATGACTGGGCATCCTTGCTACCGTGGGCAGAGTTTGCACTTAACAATGCCGTAGCCGACTCCACCGGTCAGACTCCATTCCTCTTAAATTACGGCCAGCATCCGCGTGTTCCTGTGCCCATGCCTGTGTCTTCTGCTGATCCCAGGGTGGCAGACTGGGCTGTGGAGGCACGGGACATTTGGGATCGCACGCAGGATGCCATTCGGGCCTCCAAGGATAGAATGAGGTCCTCCGCCGATGTTCATCGGCGCCCCGCTCCGACTTTTGCCCCTGGCGACTTGGTGTGGCTCTCCGCCCGTAACATCAGGCTGCGAGTTGAGTCCACTAAGTTTGCTCCTCGCTACTTGGGTCCCTTCAAGGTTCTCGAATAGGTTAATCCTGTGGTCTACCGCCTGGCTCTTCCTCCACGCTTGGGTATCACCGACACCTTTCATGTGTCCCTCTTGAAACCCGTATACATGTCCCGGTTTTCCGAGTCATCTGCCGGGACATCGGGTTCGTCTACGGACGATTACGAGGTGAACGCTATTTTGGGGTGCAAGGTGGTACGCGGCAAAAAGTTTTATTTGGTGGATTGGAAGGGTTATGGTCCAGAGGACAGGTCTTGGGAGCCTGCTGAAAACATTCGGGCCCCACAGCTCATTGCTGCCTTCGAGCGTAGCGAGGCCCAAGGAGGGGGGGGCCCTAGGAGGGGGGGTAATGTTAGGAGTCGAGTTTCCTCTGCTGCACAGGGGAAATCTCGATCCGTCTCCGCTGCGGTCTCCCATTCTCCTCCAGCCGCAGTGGAGTCTGCTCAGCAGGGACGTCGCTCCCAGTGTCTTGCTCGCTCTCACTCTGTACAGAGAGTTACTGCTGCTTCTTCAGCTCCTGCCATTAAAGTCAGTGCTGGTCAGCGGCGAGCGGACTTTCCTGGGACTAAGTCTTTGTTTGCACACACTGAGCATGCCCAGAGCAAGATCTCCCGTTGGAGATCGAGGGTCATGTGCTCTGGCTCTGCAGCGCATTCCATTGGTCCTCTTGGCAGGTCTTGGAAGGGCAAAGTTTCTGTGGCCACTTCCTGTCCTGCAATTATATAAACTGCGCATGACCGCACGGCCATGCGCTAGTGTACATTTGAATACGTGTGTTTGTTGTGAGTGCAAGTCGTTCATTAAATACCCCTACCCTATTGTATGACTGTTCGCGTATGGAGTATGGCTGCTATCTAGCGCCCGACAAATCACTCAACGTGTCACACACGTATCAGCGTCTATTGCTGTGACCGCCAGTGCGGCGCCACGCGCCAGTAGTGCGCTTCCTGCCCCACGTCTGGGTGCTTAGTGGTGCCTGCCAGCACGGCACAGTTCGCACTTCGGTGCTCTAATTATAAGTGTTGCCTTTACACACCCAGTTGAGGTGTTGTGCCAGCAAGGGTCTAATCGGACTTCAATCCTAGTTGGGGTTAAGTTCGCTGACTGCTTGCTCGCCTTCTATGTGCGGTACCGCGATCCTGTGACGCAACAGGATCGCTTCCTTCACGTTGGGTGAGGTTTAACCCACGTGTGTATTCTTATGAGTACCGCCATATAGTCCGTCGTTACTTAGCAGCAGGTTCCATCTCTGCACGGTGGACCCCGGGCTGCGAACGCACCATACACTATCAGTCTTATTATTTGGTGCGTTCCGCTAGCCCTAACAGGACCACCCCCTCTTTCAGAATACCGTCCGGCTCCAAGACCTCAGGAGAATCAGGCAAAAATCTCCTAGAGAGGGCATAAGCCTTAATATTCTTAGAACCCGGAAGGTACGAGACCACGAAATCAAAACGAGAAAAAAACAAGGACCATCGAGCCTGTTTAGGATTCAGCCGTCTAGCAGACTCGAGGTAAATCAAATTCTTATGATCGGTCAAGACCACAATACGGTGCTTAGCTTCCTCCAGCCAATGTCGCCACTCCTCAAACGCCCACTTCATAGCCAAGAACTCCCGATTGCCGACATCATAATTGCGTTCAGCAGGCGAAAACTTACGGGAAAAGAAGGCACACGGTTTCATTAAGGAACCAACAGGATCCCTCTGAGACAAAACGGCCCCTGCCCCAATCTCAGAAGCGTCAACCTCAACCTGAAACGGAAGAGAAACATCCGGTTGGCGCAACACTGGAGCAGAAGTAAATCGACGTTTAAGCTCCTGAAAGACAGAGACAGCCTCAGAGGACCAATTCGCCACATCAGCGCCCTTCTTCGTCAAATCGGTCAAGGGTTTAACCACGCTAGAAAAATTAGCAATGAAACGGCGATAAAAATCTGCAAAACCCCAAAATTTCTGAAGGCTCTTCACTGATGTGGGCTGAATCCAATCATGAATGGCCTGAACCTTTCCCGGATCCATCTCTATAGACGAGGGAGAAAAATTGAAGCCCAAAAAAGAGACTTTCTGCACCCCAATGAGACACTTAGACCCTTTCACAAACAGGGCATTGTCATGAAGGATCTGAAATACCATCCTGACCTGTTGCACATGAGACTCCCAATCATCGGAAAAAATCAAAATATCATCCAAATATACAATCAAGAACTTATCAAGATAAGTCCGGAAAATATCATGCATAAAGGACTGAAAAACAGATGGAGCATTAGAGAGTCCGAATGGCATCACAAGGTATTCAAAATGGCCTTCGGGCGTATTAAACGCAGTTTTCCATTCATCACCCTGCTTAATACGAACAATATTATATGCCCCTCGAAGGTCAATCTTCGTAAACCAACTAGCTCCCTTAATCCTAGCAAACAAATCGGAAAGCAAAGGTAGAGGGTATTGAAACTTGACCGTGATTTTATTCAATAGGCGATAATCTATACAGGGTCTCAAGGAACCATCTTTTTTAGCAGCAAAAAAGAACCCCGCTCCCAACGGTGAAGAAGATGGTCGAATATGCCCTTTCTCCAAAGACTCCTTAATATAGCTCCGCATGGCGGTATGTTCAGGCACAGATAGGTTGAAAAGTCGACCCTTAGGAAACTTACAGCCTGGAATCAAGTCAATAGCACAATCACAGTCCCTGTGCGGTGGAAGGAAACTGGACTTGGGCTCATCGAATACATCCTGAAAATCAGACAAAAACTCTGGAATCTCAGAAGGTGAAGAAGAGGAGATTGACATCAAAGGAACATCATTATGAACCCCCTGACAACCCCAACTAGTCACAGACATGGACTTCCAGTCCAACACAGGATTATGTACCTGCAACCATGGAAAACCCAGCACGACAACATCATGCAAGTTATGCAACACCAGAAATCGACAATCTTTCTGATGGGCTGGCGCCATGCGCATGGTTACCTGTGTCCAAAACTGGGGCTTATTTTTAGCCAAGGGTGTAGCATCAATACCCCTTAAAGGAATAGGGTTCTGCAAAGGCTGCAAGGGAAAACCACAATGCTTGGCAAACTCAAAATCCATTAAATTCAAGGCGGCGCCTGAATCCACAAACGCCATGACAGAAAATGATGACAATGAGCAGATCAAGGACATGGATAACAAAAATTTAGGTTGTACAGTGTTAAGGACTGGCGGAACGCACCAAGTATAGATGGTAAGAAACTAGGTGCGTTCGCAGTCCGAGGTCCACCGTGCAGGTAAAAGACCCTGCAGCTAGCAAGACGGACAATATGGCGGTACACTAAAGGATACACGCGTGGGTTAAACCTCACCCAGCGTGAAGAAAGCGATCCTGTTAATTCACAGGACCGCAGTACCGCACTAGTGCGCGAGCAAGTGGTCAGCGGACTTAACCCCAGAAGGGATTGGAGCCCGATTAGACCCTTGCTGGCGTAACACCGCAACTGGGTGTGTAGAGAACCTTAAGAAATAAAAGTGCACAAGAGTGCGAGCGATGCCGCACTAACGGACGCCACTAACCACCCAGACTCGGGTATGGAAAGCGCAAGGCAGGCGCACGGCGCCGTACTGGCAGGCACAGCTACAGGACGCTGAGATGTGTGTTTAGTGCTGTAGGCTAAGTCGGGCGCTAGGTAGCAGCCATACACCTTCCGCGAACAGACATTCAATAGGGTAGGGGTTTCCAAGGACGACTTGCACTCACAACATACACACATTAGCAATTGTTTGACAATACTAGCGCATGGCCGTGCGGTCATGCGCAGTTTATATAGCAGCAGCACAGGAAGTGGCCACAGCACTTTTGCCCTTCTAGGACCTGCCAAGAGGACCAATGGAATGTGCTGCAGAGCCTGAGCACATGACCCTCGATCTCCAACAGGAGACCTTACGCTGGGCATGCTCAGTACATGCAGACAAGGACTTAGTCCCAGAGAAGTCCGCTCGCTGCTGACCAGCACTGACTTTAATGGCAGAGACTGGAGAAGCAGCACTAACTCTCAGAACAGAGTGAGAATGAGCAAGACGCTGGGACCGACGTCCTTGCTGAGCAGGCTCCACTGCGGCTGGACAAGAATGGGAGACCGCAGCAGAAGTGGCTCGAGATTCCCCCTGTGCAGAAGCGGGAACTCGACCCCTAACATTACCCCCCCTCCTAGGGCCCCCCCCTCCTTGGGCCTCGCTACGTTCGAAGGCAGCAATGAGCTGCGGAGCCCGAATGTGCTCCACAGGCTCCCAGGTTCTATCCTCTGGACCATGACCCTTCCAATCCACCAAATAAAATTTTTTGCCACGTACCACCTTGCTTCCCACAATAGCATTCACCTCAAACTCATCCGTGGATGAACCCGATGTCCCAGCAGATAACTCAGAAAACCGAGACAAACGAACGGGCTTTAAGAGGGAAACGTGAAAGGTATCGGTGATACCAAGGCGTGGAGGAATGGCCAAACGGTAAACCACAGGGTTGACCTGTTCCAGAACTTTAAACGGGCCAATGTAGCGAGGAGCAAACTTAGTGGACTCAACTCGCAGCCTGATGTTACGGGCGGAGAGCCACACTAAGTCGCCGGGAGCAAAGACCGGAGCGGGACGCCGGTGTGTATCAGCCGAAACCCTCATTCTCTCCTTGGAGGCCCGAATGGCATCCTGTGTGCGGTCCCAGATGTCCCGTGCCTCCACCGCCCAGTCTGCCACCCTAGAATCGGTGGATGACACGGGCATGGGCACAGGAACACGCGGATGCTGGCCGTAATTAAGGAGAAAAGGAGTTTGGCCAGTGGAATCGGCTACGGCGTTGTTCAAGGCAAATTCCACCCAAGGTAGCAAAGATGCCCAGTCATCCTGCCTAGCGGAGACGAAATGTCGCAAATATGTCACCAGAGTCTGGTTGGTTCTCTCCACCAACCCATTCGTCTCGGGATGATATGCAGAGGAGAGGTTTAACTCTATGCTGAGCAAACGGCAGAGCTCTCTCCAAAACCGAGACGCGAACTGGGGACCCCGATCGCTGACAATCTTATCAGGCATACCATGCAATCGGAAAACATGCTTCATGAACAACACCGCCAAGGCCCGTGCTGAGGGTAACCGAGGAAGCGGTACCAAATGTACCATCTTAGAGAAATGGTCGGTGACAACCCAAATAATGGAGCAGCCACGCGACTTGGGTAAGCCCACCACAAAGTCCATTCCGACCATCTCCCAGGGCCTGTCTGCCACCGGTAGAGGGTAAAGCAACCCAGCAGGCCGTTGCCGAGGAGACCGATTCTGGGCGCAAGAAACGCACGCCTGAATATAGTCCTTGACATCTCGGACCATATGCGGCCACCAATATGTTCTCGCCAAAAGCTCAGATGTCCTCTTGGTCCCAAAATGCCCACCCACTCTGGAGGAGTGAGCCCAAGAGAGACCTCCGGTCGCAAGTTAGCTGTCACGAAAGTCTTGCCCGGGGGCACAGACTCCAGCGAAACCGGAGCTACAGTTCTCAAGCTCTCAGGCGGGACAATAAGCCGAGGCTCCTCCTCCTCCTCCTCAGATGACACTACGGAGCGGGAGAGAGCGTCGGCACGAACGTTCTTCTCCCCGGAGAGAAAATGGAGGGTAAAATGGAACCGGGAGAAAAACAGGGACCATCTAGCCTGGCGAGAATTTAGCCGCTGGGCCGTCTGTATATACACCAAGTTCTTGTGGTCAGTGAAGACTTGGAAGGGAAAGCGAGCTCCCTCCAAGAGGTGTCTCCACTCTGAAAAAGCCAACTTCATGGCTAGCAACTCCCTGTCCCCGATGGAATAATTCCTCTCCGCTGGTGTGAAAGTTTTGGAGAAGAAGAAGCAAGGATGCTTCCGACCTTGAGCATCCTTTTGGAAAAGGACTGCTCCAGCACCAACGGATGAGGCATCCACCTCCAAGATGAATGGTTTATCTACATCGGGGCGATGTAGGATGGGAGCGCTAGCGAAGTGTGACTTAATCGAGAGAAAGGCCTTGGAGACCTCCTCTGACCACAACTTGGGATTTGCTCCCTTCTTGGTGAGGGCGACCAAGGGAGCTACCAAAGTTGAGAAGTGTGGAATGAACTGGCGATAGTAATTAATGAACCCCATAAAGCGCTGCACCGCTTTAAGAGAATGGGGTTCCTGCCAGTCCATTACTGCCTGTAGCTTGGCAGGATCCATAGCCAAACCCTGGGCAGAAATGATATAACCAAGGAAAGGCAAGGACTCCTGCTCAAACACACACTTCTCCAACTTAGCGTAGAGGGAGTTTGCCCGTAAGAGGTCGAAGACTTTGCGAACATCTCTCCGATGGGAGTCTATATCTGGAGAGTAGATGAGAATGTCATCCAGATAGACTACGACCGAGGTGGTGAGCATATCCCGAAAGATGTCGTTCACAAAGTCTTGGAAAACGGCTGGGGCATTACAGAGCCCAAAGGGCATCACTAGATATTCATAGTGCCCATCCCTGGTGTTAAAAGTCGTCTTCCATTCATCCCCCTCACGGATGCGAATCAGGTTGTAAGCACCCCGCAGATCTAACTTTGTAAATACCTTTGCTCCCCGTAGCCTATCAAAGAGCTCAGATATCAGGGGTAATGGGTACTTGTTCTTAACGGTAATGGCATTAAGACCCCTGTAGTCTATGCACGGACGTAAGTCTCCAGTCTTCTTCTGTACGAAGAAGGACCCAGCCCCTGCCGGTGACACTGACTTCCCAATGAATCCTCTTGCCAGATTCTCCTGAATATACTGGGACATTGCCTCCGTCTCCGGGAGAGATAACGGGTAGACTCGACCCCGGGGAGGCTCAGCACCAGGCAAGAGGTCAATAGGACAGTCATAGGGGCGGTGAGGCGGAAGAGTCTCCGCAGCTCTTTTGGAGAACACGTCTGCATGGGACCAATAGTGCTTGGGGAGAGAGGAAAGATCTGCGGGTACCTGTGTAGTAGCAACCTGAACGCACTCCCTCTGACATCTACCCTCACAGGATTTACTCCATCCCAAAATTCTCCCAGAGGACCACTCAATATGAGGAGAATGGTAGCGAAGCCATGGCATCCCCAACAGGACCTCATCAATTCCCTCAGGAATGACTAATAGGGAGATTATCTCCTGATGTGATGGAGACACAGATAGCGTGAAAGGAATGGTTTGGTGGGTAATCTGTGAAGGTAGTGTTGACCCATTTACCACTCGAACGGTCACTGGCTGGGCGAGCATCACCAAGGGTATTGCGTGACGCTGGGCAAAGGCGGAGGACATAAAGTTACCCTCTGCCCCAGAATCCAAGCATAGCTCGACCGTAAGAGTGGATGGGCCTATGGTAATTGTCCCCTTGAAGGACAACTTTGAGGCAAACGTCGCCGTGTCTAGTGTACCTCCTCCAACTGCCACTAGACGCTGACGTTTCCCCGACCGCTGAGGACTCTTGGAGGCAAGACGTCCTGACTGCTGGCAAACATGACGGACCTTATGTGCACGAGCGGACTGAGACTTAGATCCCGCTCGTGTCACCTCCAAGGTCTCATGTGACTCAGATGCCTGGACTGGGGATTCCAAAGGTTTGGCGAAGGTAGGAGCCAGCCGAAACCTCTGCCTACACTGGGCTCGTTCCAACCTCCGCTCGTTAAAACGGAGGTCTATACGAGTAGAAATAGATATTAACTCCTCCAGTGTGGCAGGAATCTCCCTAGTGGCCAGAGCGTCCTTAACATGGTCAGCCAGGCCCCTCCAGAATATGGGGATAAGGGCTTTATCCGACCACTCCAGCTCGGAAGCTAAAGTACGGAATCGGACGGAAAAATGGCTGACCAAGGACTCACCCTGAGTTAATGCCAGTAGTTGGAGCGCTGTATCATGGGTGAGTTGAGGTCCTAGAAAGACCTTTTTCAGCGTGCCCAGAAACAACGGAGCACTCTGCACCACATGATCATCACGCTCCCACAGCGGCGTAGCCCACTCCAACGCCCTGTCCGACAACAGCGAGACAATAAATCCCACCTTAGCCCGCTCTGTAGGAAAACGTGCAGCCAGGAGCTCGAGGTGGATAGAGCACTGACTCACGAATCCCCTACAAGTTTTGCAATCTCCAGAAAATTTTTCTGGCAACGGGAGGCGGGATAATGTCGGAACAGGGGTGGCAGTGGACAAGTTTGCTGCCGCCACGCCAGCAGCCTTTACAGCAACTGCGGTAACATCCACAGCTGAGGTTGAGTTCTCGAGAACCTTCAACCTACCCTCCAACTGCTGGATATACCGCAAAGATTGCTGAATGTCCGCCATACTAGCCAGACCTTGGCGCTAGTATTATGTTAAGGACTGGCGGAACGCACCAAGTATAGATGGTAAGAAACTAGGTGCGTTCGCAGTCCGAGGTCCACCGTGCAGGTAAAAGACCCTGCAGCTAGCAAGACGGACAATATGGCGGTACACTAAAGGATACACGCGTGGGTTAAACCTCACCCAGCGTGAAGAAAGCGATCCTGTTAATTCACAGGACCGCAGTACCGCACTAGTGCGCGAGCAAGTGGTCAGCGGACTTAACCCCAGAAGGGATTGGAGCCCGATTAGACCCTTGCTGGCGTAACACCGCAACTGGGTGTGTAGAGAACCTTAAGAAATAAAAGTGCACAAGAGTGCGAGCGATGCCGCACTAACGGACGCCACTAACCACCCAGACTCGGGTATGGAAAGCGCAAGGCAGGCGCACGGCGCCGTACTGGCAGGCACAGCTACAGGACGCTGAGATGTGTGTTTAGTGCTGTAGGCTAAGTCGGGCGCTAGGTAGCAGCCATACACCTTCCGCGAACAGACATTCAATAGGGTAGGGGTTTCCAAGGACGACTTGCACTCACAACATACACACATTAGCAATTGTTTGACAATACTAGCGCATGGCCGTGCGGTCATGCGCAGTTTATATAGCAGCAGCACAGGAAGTGGCCACAGCACTTTTGCCCTTCTAGGACCTGCCAAGAGGACCAATGGAATGTGCTGCAGAGCCTGAGCACATGACCCTCGATCTCCAACGGGAGACCTTACGCTGGGCATGCTCAGTACATGCAGACAAGGACTTAGTCCCAGAGAAGTCCGCTCGCTGCTGACCAGCACTGACTTTAATGGCAGAGACTGGAGAAGCAGCACTAACTCTCAGAACAGAGTGAGAATGAGCAAGACGCTGGGACCGACGTCCTTGCTGAGCAGGCTCCACTGCGGCTGGACAAGAATGGGAGACCGCAGCGGAAGTGGCTCGAGATTCCCCCTGTGCAGAAGCGGGAACTCGACCCCTAACATACAGTACTGATGGTAATTGAACTGGCGATCCTCTTTGTCCGCTTAGGGCAGACAGAAATGACATGAGAAGCATCGCCACAATAATAACACAACCTATTTTGACGTCAGAAACCTTGTCATTCCGTTCTAGACAGAATCCTATCACATTGCACAGGCTCAGGAATTTGCTCTGAGGATAATGCCACAGCGCGCACAGTTCTGCGCTCCCGCAGGCGTCTGTCAATCTGAATGGCCAGAGACATAGATTCACTCAGACCGGAAGGCGTGGGAAACCCCACCATAACATCTTTAACGGATTCAGAAAGCCCCCTTCTGAAAATTGCCGCTAAAGCATCATTATTCCATTTAGTCAACACAGACCATTTTCTGCATTTCTGACAATACAATTCTGCCGCCTCTTGACCCTGAGACAGGGCCAACAAGGTCTTCTCAGCTTGATCCACAGAATTAGGCTCATCATACAATAATCCTAAAGCCTGAAAAAAGGAGACAATATCAAGCAAAGCCAGATTTCCAGATTCCAGGGAAAACGCCCACTCCTGCGGGTCGCCACGCAGCAGTGAAATAACGATTTTTACCTGCTGACTGGAATCACCAGAGGATCGAGGTCTCAGGGCAAAGAAAAGTTTACAGTTGTTTTTGAAACTCAAAAATTTAGACCTGTCACCAGAAAATAAATCAGGAGTAGGAATCTTTGGTTCTAAAACAGGAGTCTGAATGATATAATCAGAAATACCTTGCACCTTAGCAGCAATCTGGTCTACACAAAAAGCTAAATCCTGAACATTCATGCTTGCATCAGGCTCCTCAGTCACCCAGATATTAAGAGGGAGGAAAACACAAAACAGACTGGAGAAAAAAAATGGCTCAAGAGCTTCCTTCCCTTCTTCTGAGATGCATTTAACTCATTGTTGGCCAGTTGTACTGTTATGATCCGGTGACTTTGAAGCTGCATGAGAACTTTCACTGGAGATGGTGGCCACTGTACTGACCGCAATCCTGAACTTAACACCGCAACTAGAAGTAGCCGTGGAGTGTACCTAACACACCTAGACACCTCGTCACAGCCGGAGGACTAATTACCCCTAAAGATGGAAAGAGGAATACTATCTTGCCACAGAGAAAATCCCCAAAGGATAAACAGCCCCCCACAAATATTGGCGGTGAGTCGGAGAGGAAAAAACATACACAGGCAGAAAACAGAATTTAGCACAGGAGGCCACTCTAGCTAAATAGGACAGGATAGGAGAGAGTTCTGTGCGGTCAGTATAAAAAAACCCTTCAAAAACATCCACGACAGAAATCACAAAAACTTCCTACATCTAACTAATAGATGTAGGAGCGTAAATCTGCAACTCCAGTGAATCCTACAATCAGAGCAGGAATAAAACTGAAACAAGCACACAGCAGTGTGCAACAAATAGAAAGAACCAAACACTTATCTTTGCTGAATTTGGCAGCAGGCAGGAGAAGCCAGAAAGTGATCCATCACTTCACAAGTAACATTGACAACTGGCAAGGGCTAAAGGATCCTGCACACCTAAATATCCCTGTCCGAATTGTAATTATCAAATACACCTGGCCAGGACTGTGACTCAGAGACAACTGCATTCCCACCTTCAACCATCGGAGGGAACCCAAGAGCAGAATTCACAACAGAAAGAGCAAACAAACAATTCCACTGAAAGGTATAGTGAAAATGCTCTTAAAGCGACAGACAAGAAGCCCCATAATACAGAGACAAGAGAATGTTTCAGATGTAAGAAAAAAGGGAAAGAAGAATAACAGAGATTACACCAAAAGAAGAATAAACAGAAAGTAAAAAGCACAATTTCTAACTCACATGCAGATCACTGGAATGGTACATTTAAAGTAACAGATAAAGAGTCCTCATCAGGCTGGTTTATTGACTCAGGAGCAAAAAGTCACATGACTAGTGATACAAGCGTCTTTACTGAACTTGGTGAAAATAAGAAGGAAGCAATTCATCTTGCAGATAGGAGTAAAATAACCGCAGAAGGTATTGGAGAAGGAATAGTAATCTGTCCTAATAGATTTTGGTATAATTCAAAATTACTAGTAAAGGATGTGTTATATGTTCCAGGACTAGAAGGAGGATTGTTATCTGTAAAGCGTCGGACAACCAAAGGATGTACTGTAAAATTAAAAGATGACAATTGTACAATCCTAGCTGGAGATAAGGTAATAATTAATGTCAAAGCAGGTGAACAATTATATAATCTAGAAACATTAAAGGAACAGATGACATTATGTACACATGATCACAAGAATTATATTCACATGTGGCATAGACATCTAGGACACAGACATCCTGAGAGTATAATGGCGTTACAAAAGAAAAATTTGACAAAAGACCTATTGATATCTGATTGCTCAATTACTGTAAAATGTGAATGTTGTATAGAATCTAAAGCTACAAGAGTATCTATATCTAAAGAGATTGAGACAAAAAGCACAAGACCACTTGACTTGGTGCACACTGATGTATGTGGACCCATGAAAGTGACCACATCAGAAGGTAATAGATAGATAGTGACCTTCATATATGACTACTCAAGATACACAGTCACATACTTCATAAAGAACAAAAGTGAAGTTTTTGAAAATTAGAAGACTACGTGACAAAGTCAAATAACAAATTTCAGAGGAAGCCAATCATCATTAGTGATAATGGAGGTGAATTTATAGGACACCAAAGAGAATATTACTTAAGACAGAATGGAATAGAGCATCAAAAGACTGTTCCATAAACACCTGAACAGAATGGGGTAGCAGAAAGGAAAAACAGAACTGTGACTGAAATTATAAGACGTATGCTAACAGACTCCATACTACCAGATAAATACTGGGTTAAAGCAGCAATGACAGCTACTTTTCTGCAAAACAGACTTTTTTTCAAGAAAACTGAAAAAAAAACATATGAACGGTGGCAAGGTAAGAAACCAAGTGTGAATCATTTAAGAGATTTTGGTTGGAAAGTTTTTATGTTTATTCCAGAAGAAAAACGTTTCAAATTTCAAAACAGAGCCATTGAAGGAATATTTGTCGGCTATAGTGACAATTACAAAGGATACAGAATCCTGGATCCCAAGACAGACAGAATCACAGTAAAAGTGTAACATTCATTGAAAATCTAAATGATGACATAATAGCCTTTAGCTATGAGTCTTGCTCGGTATCGATCAGCTGTGCCGTCTGCTTGGTATTTTACTTTAAAACCCATTTACATCCTATAGCCTTTTTTCTTTTGGTAGCTCTGTCAGTTTCCATGTCTTTGAATCATGCATGGATTTTATTTCTGTTTGTGCAACGTTTATCTATTTGTTGGCCTCTTCTTCTGAAAGTTGAGATATGTCCTCCCAAGATGTAGGTTGATACATTTTATTTGTACTTGTCTTGTATGATAGATGTTGAGGTGGCCTTCCCTTGTTTTCTCTTAGTGAACGTATTGGTTCTGTGTCTGTATCGATCTGTATCTCTTGACTTTCAGCTTTTTCATTTTCATCGATTTCCACTTCTTTCTCATCAGATGTTCTTGCAGTTATATCACTGTCGTTTCTATAATTTTTCGCTTCCTGTGATGTCATTCTCCGAAATATGGAGAAGACTATGTTGAGTAGTGTTGAGCATTCCGATACCGCAAGTATCGGGTATCGGCCGATATTTGCGGTATCGGAATTCCGATACCGAATTTCGATACTTCCCGCGTATCGGATACCGGAATCGGAAGTTCCCAGAATTCAAACTGAACGCAGCAGCCAATGAGGAATGATTGGAAGTGTGGGCACATCCTGTTTAGCATGGTGGGCATGTAAGTACTGGCAAGGCTGTGATTGGCTGCTGAAATGATGTCACTCTGCACTATAAAAAACGCTGCCGCCATTTTGCGCTCACTCTGCTGTGATTTCAGTTAGGGACAGGACGCTGTGTTCTAACTGAGGGCCAGTTGAGATAGCTAATTGCTTTATTTTCCTTTCCCAAGGCTAATTTAGCAAAATGCTGTGTGTTCTTCACTGTTCACCTTGCTCTTGCCTTGCAGCGCTGTTTTAACAGCGTTCTGCAAGGTCTCTCTGTGTGTGTGTGTGTGCAGCTCACTCTGTAGTCTGTGTGCAGCCATATACCCGGTTGTATTCAGCTCAGGGGGGGTTCACACTGCCTCACACAGTTGTCCTTTTTTGCTCATAGTGCAGCCTGCTGCACATTTTTTCTCAAATTTCCTATTAGTGTTTTTCCACCCGTCTCCAGCTAAATTGTGGAAAAACACTACATAGGATAACCTAGAGACTTTTTTTTGGGCCTTGCAGCGCCGTTTACGGCTGTCTGCACGGTCTCTGTGTGAACGCAGCTCGCCCTGTAGTCTGTGTGCAGCCATAGCCGGTTAGATTCAGCTCAGGGTGCGTTACTGCCTCATACCTTGAAAAAAAATTTCCTTTTTTTCAAATAGTGCAGCCTGTTTAAACTTTAAAAAAAAATTTTCCTATTAGTGTTTTTCCACCCGTCTCCAGCTAAATTGTGGAAAAACACTACATAGGCTAACCTAGAGGGGTTTTTTTGGGCCTTGCAGCGCCGTTTACGGCTGTCTGCACGGTCTCTGTGTGAGCGCAGCTCGCCCTGTAGTCTGTGTGCAGCCATAGCCGGTTGGATTCAGCTCAGGGTGCGTTACTGCCTCATACCTTGAAAAAAAATTTAATTTTTTTCAAATAGTGCAGCCAGTTTAAAATTTAAAAAAAAAATTTCCTATTAGTGTTTTTCCACCCGTCTCCAGCTAAATTGTGGAAAAACACTACATAGGATAACCTAGAGGGTGTTTATTGGGCCTTGCAGCGCCGTTTACGGCTGTCTGCACGGTCTCTGTGTGAGCGCAGCTCGCCCTGTAGTCTGTGTGCAGCCATAGCCGGTTGGATTCAGCTCAGGGTGCGTTACTGCCTCATACCTTGAAAAAAAATTTCCTTTTTTTCAAATAGTGCAGGCTGTTTAAAATTTAAAAAAAAAATTCCCTATTAGTGTCTTTCCACCCGTCTCCAGCTAAATAGTGGAAAAACACTAAATAGGATAACCTAGAGGAGGTTTTTTGGGCCTTGCAGCGCTGTTTACGGCTGTCTGCACGGTCTCCGTGTGATTTAAACTAGCTCTGTAGCCCGATCTGCAAAAAAAAAAAAGTAAAGTTCACCAAACACAACTTAACACTTGTGTAGGCCACATTTGAAAAATAATAAAGTTTAGTCCACACTTTACAACATTAGTGTTTCTTACACCTGTTAGGAAGAGCATTTCAGGAATAAGCACACTAAGGCCTTAGTACTTTTCTGCTTATCTTTATCTGTCAACCAAGATGAAGAGGGCAGGGAGTAAGGCACGTGGGCGTGGGCGCGGAGCAGGGAGAGGAGCAGGGAGAGGACGTGGTGATTCTGTGCCTGCTGCGGGCGCCGGTGACTCGTCGTCACTCAGTTTCAGCAGGGAACAGTCCTTCATGAGCAGCTTTGTCGGAGAGCGCCGTGCACCGCTGCTGCGTGAAGACCAAATTGAAGCCGTTGTCGGGTGGATGGCAGCTAACGCCTCGGCATCGACTTCAGTTAGTGCCACATCCTCTCAGGCACAGACCACTGGAGAGCAGCCATCTGTCTCTTCACCACCTGCCAAATTGGCCAGGCAGTCAGAGAGCCCAGGACAGGAGCCGTCTCTACTTCTGTTCTCTGAATCTCTTGGCTTGGAAACAGGGGGCCAGCCAAGCAGCATTGGAGAAATGGAAGAAGAGGCAGTGTGCAGTGATGCCCAACAGCTTTGTCTCTCTGACTCTGAAGAGGCGGGTGGGCCAGTGCCTCCGGTGACCACAGCGCAGTACGCATCTGATGATGAAACTCAGGTGCCGCTTTCTGGTGCGTACTGTGCTGCCGAGACTACCCAGGAGGAGCAGTTGGTGGCAGAGGGTAGTGGAGATGATGAGGTCGTTGACCCATCGTGGCGTGAGGAACAGGAAGGTGGTGGGAGCAGCTCTGAGGAAGAGATTCCCCTTACGGGCCAAAGAGGGAGAGGGAGGGGGAAGACTGCGGAGCCTGTAGCCTCCACTTTGGCACCCGTTAGGAGCCTGTCTCTTTCCAAAGCCAAAAAGGGCGCTCCCAAGACTTGCAGTGCCTGGTCCTTTTTTGACACAGTTGCAGATGACATTTGTTTTGTCAAATGTAAGCTGTGTCATCAGAAAGTAAAAAGAGGGAAAAATGTCAGCAACCTCAATACCACAAATATGTGGAAACATGTGCGGACCAGGCACGCGGTGGAGTTACTGAAACAGACTGAAGATGTAGGCCAACCAACAGCGGCAGCTACCACCTCTTCAGCTCGTGTTGCCTCTTCCTCCAGCTCACGCACAGCTGGTTTGGCTTCCTCCCAGGATCGCCATGGAAGAACCTCTGGCACTGTTGTCCAGAGACCTTGTGTAATTCCACCCACAGCACCACCTTCCCAGTCATCCTCACACTCCCAGTCTACTCTACAGCCATCGGTAGTACAGGCATGGGAGAAAAGGCGGGCATTCTCGGCCAACCACCCCCGAGCACAGGCTCTGAATGCAGGCATTGCCAAACTGTTGTCCCTGGAAATGCTCTCGTTCAGGCTGGTGGAGACTGACAGCTTCCGTGACTTGATGGCATTGGCAGTCCCACAGTACAAGGTGCCCAGCCGCTTTTACTTCAGCAGGCAAGCTGTCCCTGCCCTGCACAGGCATGTTGAGGGAAACATAAAACACGCGCTACTGAACGCCGTCAGTAGCAAGGTCCACCTCACCACCGATGCGTGGACCAGTCAGCATGGACAGGGGCGATACGTTTCCCTCACTGCCCATTGGGTTAATGTTGTTGAGACAGGTACAGATCGTGCGAGTGGCGCAGGACGTGTCCTGCCCACTCCAAGGATTGCAGGAATCCAGTCTGTACGCATTGACTCCTCCTCTTACACAAGTTCCTCAGAATCAACTCTGCAGGAGCCGTCACAGTCCACCTCCACATGGACCCGTGAACGTTTACCTATGACCGACATGAGCACAGCCGTGGCCAAACGTCAGCAGGCCGTCTTGAAACTTGTTTCATTGGGGAATCGAAGCCACACAGCGCAGGAGCTCTGGAATGCCATCAAGCAGGAGAGCGATGTGTGGTTACTGCCAGCGAATCTCCAGCCAGGCATGGTAGTGTGTGACAATGGCCGAAATCTGGTGGCAGCTTTGGCCCTTGGCAACCTCACTCACATCCCATGTCTGGCACATGTGCTCAATTTGGTTGTGCAGAGTTTTCTGAGGGACTATCCGGATCTTGATGCCCTGCTGCACAAGGTCCGCCTAGAGTGTGCTCACTTGCGGCGTTCCAGCTTGGCCAGATCCCGTATTGCTGCTCTGCAGCGCCGATTCCGCCTTCCGGAACACCGCATCATATGTGACCTACCTACCTACCAGGTGGAATTCCACGTTACATATGTTGGAGCGGTTGTGTGAGCAGCAGCAGGCAGTTATGGAGTACCAGCTGCATCAGGCGCAAAGAAGTCGCAGTCAGCGCCGATCAGACTTCACAACCACAGAGTGGGCCACTATGAAGGACGTCTGCCAGGTTTTGCGTCCTTTTGATTATTCCACGCGGATGGCAAGTGCAGATGATGCACTAGTCAGCATGACTGTCCCCGTTATCTGCCTGCTTCAGCAAACTTTGCAAGGGTTAAGGGATGATGTTGTGGAAGAGGTGGAGGATGAGGAGTCACCTTTTCCATCAGCTTCTGGAGAGTCAGCGCCACGTGGTTCCTCACAAAGGGGTACGCAGGGGCCAATTTGTGAGGAGGATGAGGAGGAGTCAATGGAGGAGGAAGAGCTCCGTCCAGAGGAGGGAGCGACACAATTGTCCAGTGGTCAGTGTGTACAGCGAGGGTGGGGTGATGACGAGCGGGCAGAGATCATGTCTCAAGCAGGGGACAGCGTTTCTGGGCCAGTTGGCACTCTGCAGCACATGGTGGATTTCATGCTGCAGTGCCTGAGAAACGACCGCCGCATCGACCACATTCTCAACATGCCTGATTATTGGGTGTTCACCCTCCTCGATCCTCGCTACCGGGACAACGTCCAAAACCTCATCCCAGCGTTGACCCGGGAGCGTAAATTGCGGGAGTACCACGACACACTGGTGAATTCCATCATCTTCTCCAGTCCAACTGAGAGGAGTGCTGCTAGTGCTTTACAAAGCAGCTCAGTGCGTCGAGGCAGTGGGGGAGGCTCTGCCCAAAGAGGGAGCAGAAGCAGTGCCTCTGCCCAAGGCAAGCCCAGTATGGCACAACTCTGGCACACTTTTGTGTGCCCGCCCCAAATGTCTACACCATCACCGGCGGCTCCAGTCAGCAGGAGGCAACGGTTCCGTCAGATGGTGACAGACTACATGGCTTGCCCTCTTACTGTACTCCCAGACGGCTCTTCCCCGTTCAAGTTTTGGGTCTCTAAGCTGGATACATGGCCAGAGCTAAGCCAATATGCATTGGAGGTGCTGGCTTGCCCTGCGGCTAGTGTCTTAACGGAACGTTTCTTTAGTGCCGCAGGTGGTGTACTAACAGACTGTCGCATGCGACTGTCCTCCGATAACGTTGACCGGCTTACTTTCCTGAAAATGAACCAGGCCTGGATCTCGCAGGAATTTGCCACTCCTCTGCCTGATTAAGTAATTGGGTGTCATCCAGGTCTCCTGCTGTGTTCATCTTTCTACCACCTGAACTGCTATTCTTGGGCTCCAACACCGCCAGTTGCGGCTCAGAAGTGCAGGCTGCACAGTAAAAACATACGACCCAGTGTTATTGGGTTTCAGTAACGTCAGCTGATCCCCAGCTGTGTAGCCGGCAATGTGTCCTGCGACCGCCACGCTGGCACAACAACCTAAATGTAAGGGAACCTGTCCCCCCCCGTCGTTTGTTACTGAAAGAGCCATCTTGTGCAGCAGTAATGCTGCACAAGGAAAAGGTAGCTCTTTTGGTTTAGCTCCTTGCACATGCAGAACTTAACACTTATAAAATGTGTTCACTGATACCATTATACCGTCCCGGAGCTGGGACTTTCCTTCGTAATGTGACGCAGCACAGCCATCATTCCTACCCCCTTGGTGCCATGCGCTGCCTCCTCAGCGTTGTTTTAAGCTGTCACGGAGCCTGCGCTGTTCTGTTATCCCTTGGGCATGCCCTATTTGCGCTGCCTGTCTTCTGACATAATTTGGTGTCAGGCTGGCTGCGCCTGTGCGGCCGCGCTGCCCGAGATCCCGCCTCGCAGTGTCTTCTGATTGAGTCACACTGCGGGCCTGGGATCCATGGGCATGTGCAGTTCATGTCTTCCCCTCGGGCTCTCGCTCATTTCCCTCTGCCTTCTTTAGACTGTGCGCTGTCAGCTGATCCCTAATAGCATGCCACGGCCGTGACGCCGCACAGTCTGAAGAAGAGGGAAGGAGGGGAGTGAGAGTCGAGTATATGCACTGTGCATGCCCATGGATCCAAGGCGTTACGTTAGACGAGACTGCGAGGTGGGATCTGGAGCAGCGTGGACGCACAGGCACTGACGGCACCAAGGAGATAGGAATGACAGCTGTGCTGTGTCCCATTACGAAGGAAATTCGCACCTCCGGGACGGTTGAACGGTATAAGGGGACACATTTTTAGTGTTTACTTCAGTGTTTGCAAGGAGCATAATTAAAAGAGCAACCTTTTCCTTTTGCATCCTTAGTGCTGCACAAGATGGCTCTTTCAGCTACAAACGTCTTGGGGGGGGGTTAAAGGTTCCCTTTCAACTTGCTCCAATCAGGCTTCGGCCTACACTCTGTTCCTCTGCTCCTCCTGCTGACCCTGGGCTCTAACACCGCCAGTTGGTGCCTGGAAGTGCTGTGTGCACAGTTAACAGTCGCTCCTCTGTTATTGGGGTTCAGTAACGTCAGCTGATCCCCAGCTGTGTGTGCGGCAATACCTCCAATCTGCTCCTCCTGCTGTCCCTGGGCTCTAACACCGCCAGTTGGTGCCTGGAAGTGCTGTCTGCACAGTCAACAGTCGCTCCTCTGTTATTGGGGTTCAGTAACGTCAGCTGATCCCCAGCTGTGTATCCGGCAACGTGTCATGCCACCGCCACGCTGTCACAACTAAAATGTAAGGGGACCTGTCCCCCCCCCCCCCCTAGGCGTTTGTTACTGAAAGAGCCACCATGTGCAGCACTAATACTGCACAAGGGAAGGGTCGCTCTGGAAATTATGCTCCTTGCAAACGCTGAACTACACACTCATGTAATGTGTCCCCTCACACCGTCCAACCGTCCCGGAGGTGGGACTTACCTTTGTAATGTGACGCAGCACAGCCGTCATTGCTACCCCCTTGCCACCGTGCGCTGGCTCCTTAGCGTTGTTTGATTCCATCACGGACCCTGCGCTGTTATGTTATCCCTTGGCCATGCACAGTTTGCGCTGCCCGTCCTCTGACATCATTTGTTGTCGTCCTGGCTGCGCCTGTGCGTCCACGCTGCCTGAAATCCCACCTCGCAGTGTCGTCTAATGTGATCCCACAGTGTGCCTGGTATCCATGGCCATGCGCAGTGCATATACTAGCCTCTCACTCCACTTCTTCATGCTTCTTCAGACTCGGCGGCGTCAGCTGATCCCTAATAGCATGCCACGGCCGTGACGCCGCACAGTCTGAAGAAGCAGGAAGGAGGTGAGTGAGAGGCGATGATATGCACTGCGCATGCCCATGGATCTCTGGCCCGCAGTGGGACTACATTACATGACACTGCAAGGTTGGATCTCGGGCAGCTTGGACGCACAGGCACTGACAGCCTGACACCTACATGATGTCAGAAGACGGGCACCGCTAACTGTGCATGGCCAAGGGATAACATTACAGCGCGGGCTCCGTGACAGAACCAAACAACGTTGAGGAGGTGGCGCACGGCATCAAGGGGGTTGGAATGACGGCTTTGCTGTGTCACCTTACAAAGGAAAGTCCCACTTCCGGGATGGTTTGACAGTGTGAGGGGACACATTATATAGAGTGTGTACTTCAGCGTTTGCAAGGAGCATAATTTTCGGAGCCACCATTTTCCATGTGCAGTATTACTGCTGTACAAGATGGCTCTTTCAGCAACAAATGCCTGGGGGGGGGTTAAAGGTTCCCTTTCAACTTGCTCCACTGCAGGCTTCAGCCTACACTCTGCTCCTCTTTGATTCCCTGGGTTTCAACACTGTCAGTTGCCACCTGGAAGTCTGGAAGTGTTGTCTACACAGAAAAAACACTGGGTGATGTGTCAGTGGGGTTCAGCACCGCCAGCTGTTCCCCTGCAGTGTAGTCGGCAACGTGTCCAGCACAAGCCACGCTGGCACAACAGAACAAAAGCTGCCACCAGTGCAGGCTTCGGCCTACACTCTGCTCCTCTCCTCCTCCTGCTGACCCTGGGCTTAAACACCGCTAGTTTTTGCCCGGAAGTGCTAGCTGCACTGAGAAAAACACCAGCCAATGTGTTAGTGGGGTTCAGCAACGCCAGCTGTTCCCCTGCTGTGTAGCCGGCAACGTGACCTGCAAACGCCACGCAGGCACATGAACTGAAATTAAAGGGAACCTGGCCCCACCCCCCCAGGTGATTCTATGTATAACAGCCACCTAGTACTGCAGTACTGCTGCATTTGTACAAGGTGGCTGATTTTTTATCCTTGCCCACGTAGAATTAAACACGTAAAATATGTGTCTTATTACAGACCATTACAATGTCCCTGAGGTGTGACTTTCCTTTCTAATGATACGCAGCACCACCCTTGGTAGCGCTGCCCGTCTTCTGACATCATTGGTTGGCTGCCTGTGCCTGTGCGTCCGCCCTGCCCGACACAACCCCCCTCGTTTCATACATTTTGGCTGCGAGGGTGTGATTGATGGGCATGTGCAGTGCATATGTTCGCCTGTCTTAACTCATCTCCTTCCGCCTTCTTCAGACTGTGCGGCCTCCTGACCGTGGTAGGCGATAAGGGATCAGCTGAGGCCGCCCAGTCTGAAGCAGGTGTAAGGACATGTGTGAGCGGCAAACATATTTACTGCACAAGGCCACGAATCCCAGCCACGCAGTGTGATTTTTTGAAAACACACTGCGGGCCTGGGATTCATATCCATTGCTAACCGCAACGGCCAACATGAAATGAGGTGAGAAGACAGGCAGCGCTCACAGCGCATGGCCAAGGGATCACACTAGCGCAGACTCCTGTACAGCTAATAACAACGCTCAGGAATCTGCGCCCAGCACCTAGGTGTAAATTTTGACACCTGTGCTGCGTCTCCTTAAAAAGACAAGTCACGCCTCCACTACTGTTAGACAGTATAATGGGCTAAATAGTGTACGTGTTTTATTCAGCGTGTGCAAGGAGCAAACTAAATAGAGCAACCTTTTACTTGTGCAGCGTTAATGCTGCACAAGGTGTGGCTCTTGTACCTTGCAACACCTGAGGGGGGGTTAAAGGTTACCTTTGAAATTGGTTCAACTAGGCTTCGGCCTACACTCTGCTCCTCTCCTTCTCCTGCTGACCCTGGGCTCTAACACCGCTAGTTTTTGCCCGGAAATGCGAGCTTCACAGAGAAAAACAACAGCCAATGTGTTAGTGGGGTTCAGCACTGCCAGCTGTTCCCCTGCTGTGTAGCCGGCATCGTGTCCAGCACAAGCCACGCTGGCACAACCGACCAAAAGCTGCCACCAGTGCAGGCTTCGGCCTACACTTTGCTCCTCTCCTTCTCCTGCTGACCCTGGGCTCTAACAACGCCAGTTTTTGCCATGACATGCGAGCTGCACAGAGAAAAACACCAGTCAATGTGTCAGTGGGGTTCAGCAACGCCAGCAGTTCCCCTGCTGTGTAGCTGGCAACGTGTCCTGAAAACGCCACGCAGGCACATGAACTGAAATTGAAGGAAGCCTGCCCCCCACCCCCAGGTGTTTCTATTTATAACAGCCACCTTGTACAGCCGTACTGCTGCATTTGTACAAGGTGGCTGACTTTTTCTCCTTGCCCACGTTTAATTAAACACGTACTAAATGTGTCTCATTGAGACCATTCCACTGTCCCTGAGGTGTGAATATCCTTTCTAATGATACGCAGCACCACCCTTGGTAGCGCTGCCCGTCTTCTGACATCATTGGTTAGCTGGCTGCGCCTGTGCGTCTGCCCTGCTCGAAACAACGCCCCTCGGTGTCTTATTTTTTTGGACAGCGAGGGTGTGATTGATGGGCATGTGCAGTGCATATGTTCGCCTGTGTTCACTCATCTCCTTCCGCCTTCTTCAGACTGGGTGGCCTCATGGCCACGGCATGCGATAAGGGATCAGATGAGGCCGCCCAGTCTGAAGCAGGTGTAAGGACATGTGTGAGCGGCAAACATATTTACTGCACAAGGCCACGAATCCCAGCCACGCAGTGTGATTTTTTGAAAACACACTGTGGGTCTGGGATTCATGTCCATCGCTAACCGCAACGGCCGACATGAAATGAGGTCAGAAGACAGGAAGCGCTCACAGCACATGGCCAAGGGATAACAAGAGCGCAGACTCCTGTACAGCAAATAACAACGCTCAGGAAGCTGCGCCCATGCACCAAGGTGTTATTTTCGACACCTGTGCTGCTTTTCTTTAAAAAGAAAAGTCACGCCTCCACTACTGTTTTACAGTAGAATGGGCTAAATAGTGTACGTGTTTTATTCAGCGTGTGCAAGGAGAAAAATTAAGAGAGCAACCTTTTACTTGTGCAGCATTAATGCTGCACAAGGTGTGGCTCTTGTACCTTGCAACACCTGAGGGGGGTTAAAGGTTACCTTTGAAATTGGTTCAACTAGGCTTCGGCCTACACTCTGCTCCTCTCCTCCTCCTGCTGACCCTGGGCTATAACACCGCCAGTTGTAGCCTGGAAGTGCTAGGTGCACAGAGAAAAACACCCGCCAATGTGTTAGTGGGGTTCAGCACCGCCAGCTGTTCCCCTGCTGTGTAGCCGGCATCGTGTCCAGCACAAGCCACGCTGGCACAACTGACCAAAAGCTGCCACCAGTGCAGGCTTCGGCCTACACTCTGCTCCTCTCCTCCTCCTGCTGCCCCTGGGCTCAAACACCGCTAGTTTTTGCCCGGAAATGCGAGCTGCACAGAGAAAAAAAACAGCCAATGTGTTTGTGGGGTTCAGCACCGCCAGCTGTTCCCCTGCTGTGTAGCCTGCATCGTGTCCAGCACAAGCCACGCTGGCACAACTGACCAAAAGCTGCCACCAGTGCAGGCTGCGGCCTACACTCTGCTCCTCTCCTCCTCCTGCTGACCCTGGGCTCTAACACAGCAAGTTTTTGCCCGGAATTGCTAGCTGCACAGAGAAAAACACCAGCCAATGTGTTAGTGGGGTTCAGCACCGCCAGCTGTTCCCCTGCTGTGTAGCCGGCAACGTGACCTGCAAACGCCACGCAGGCACATGAACTGAAATTGAAGTGAGCCTGCCCCCCACCCCCAGGTGTTTCTATGTATAACAGCCACCTTGTACAGCAGTACTGCTGCATTTGTACAAGGTGGCTGACTTTTTCTCCTTGCCCACGTGGAACTCAACACGTACAAAATGTGTCTCATTAGAGACCATTACAATGTCCCTGAGGTGTGACTTTCCTTTTTAATGACACGCAGCACCCCCATTGTTAGCACTGCCCGTCTTCAGACATCATTGGTTGGCTGGCTGTGCCTGTGCGTCCGCCCTGCCCGACACAACGCCCCTCGTTGTCTCATATATTTTGACTGCGAGGGTGTGATTGATGGGCACGAGCAGTGCATATGTTCGCCTGTCTTCACTCCCCTCCTTCTGCCTTCTTCAGACTGTGCGACCTCATGGCCGTGGCAGGCAATAAGGGATCAGCTGAGGCCGCCCAGTCTGAAGCAGGTGTACGGACATGTGTGAGCGGCGAACATATTTACTGCACAAGGCCACGAATCTCAGCACCGCAGTGTGACTTTATGGAAAGGCACTGTGGGTCTGGGATTTATGGCCATCGTTAACCGCACCGGCCAACATGAAATGAGGTCATAAGACGGCCTGCGCTAACAGGGTATTGCCAAGGGATAACACAAGAGCGCACTCTCCTGTACTGCAAATAACAACCGTAAGGAGTCTGCGCCCAGCACCTAGGTGTAAATTTTGACACCTGTGCTGCGTTTTCTTCAAAAGAAAAGTCACGCCTCCACTACTGTTTGACAGTATAATGGGCTAAATAGTGTACGTGTTTTATTCAGCGTGTGCAAGGAGCAAAATGAAGAGAGCAACCTTTTACTCGTGCAGCATTAATGCTGCACAAGGTGTGGCTCTTGTACCTTGCAACACCTGAGGGGGGGTTAAAGGTTACCTTTGAAATTGGTTCAACTAGGCTTCGGCCTACACTCTGCTCCTCTCCTCCTCCTGCTGACCCTGGGCTATAACACCGCCAGTTGTAGCCTGGAAGTGCTAGGTGCACAGAGAAAAACACCCACCAATGTGTTAGTGGGTTTCAGCACCGCAAGCTGTTCCCCTGCTGTGTAGCCGGCATCGTGTCCAGCACAAGCCACGCTGGCACAACCAACCAAAAGCTGCCACCAGTGGAGGCTTCGGCCTACACTCTGCTCCTCTCCTCCTCCTGCTGACCCTGGGCTCTAACACCGCTAGTTTTTGCCCGGAATTGCTAGCTGCACAGAGAAAAACACCAGCCAATGTGTTAGTGGGGTTCAGCACCGCCAGCTGTTCCCCTGCTGTGTAGCTTGTAACGTGACCTGCAAACGCCACGCAGGCACAACAGAACAAAAGCTGCCACCAGTGCAGGCTTCGACCTACACTCTGCTCCCCTCCTCCTCCTGCTGACCCTGGGCTCTAACACCGCTAGTTTTAGCCTGGAAGTGCTAGCTGCACAGAGAAAAACACCAGTCAATGTGTCAGTGGGGTTCAGCAACGCCAGCTGTTCCCCAGCTGTGTAGCCGGCAACGTGACCTGCAAACGCCATGCAGGCACATGAACTGAAATTGAAGGGAGCCTGCCCCCCACCCCCAGGTGTTTCTATGTATAACAGCCACCTTGTTCAGCAGTACTGCTGCATTTGTAAAAGGTGGCTGACTTTTTCTCCTTGCCCACGTGGAACTCAACACGTACAAAATGTGTCTCATTGAGACCATTCCACTGTCCCTGAGGTGTGACTTTCCTTTCTAATGATACGCAGCACCCCCCTTGGTAGCGCTTCCCGTCTTTTGACATCATGGTTAGCTGGCTGCGCCTGTGCATCCGCCCTGCGTGAAACAACGCCCCTCGTTGTCTTATTTATTTTGTCAGCGAGGGTGTGGTTTATGGGCACGAGCAGTGCATATGTTCGCCTGTCGTCACTCATCTCCTTCCGCCTTCTTCAGACTGTGCGGCCTCATGGCCGCGGCATGCGAAAAGGGATCAGCAGAGGCCGCCCAGTCTGAAGCAGGTGTAAGGACGTGTGTGAGCGTCGAAAATATTTACTGCTCAAGGCCACGAATCCCAGCACCGCAGTGTGACTTTATGAAAAGGCACTGTGGGTCTGGGATTTATGGCCATCGTTAACCGCAGCGGCTAACATGAAATGAGGTCATAAGACGGGCAGCGCTAACAGGGCATTGCCAAGGGATAACACAAGAGCGCAGACTCCTGTACAGCAAAAAACAACGCTCAGGAAGCTGCGCCAAGCACAAAGGCGTTATTTGGGACACCTATGCTGCGTCTCCTTAAAAATACAAGTCACGCCTCAACTACAGTTTGACTGTAGAATGGGCTAAATTGTGTACGTGTTGCATTCAGCGTGTGCAAGTAGAAAAATGAATAGAGCAACCTTTTACTTGTGCAGCATTAATGCTGCACAAGGTGTGGCTCTTGTACTTTGTAACACCTGAGGGGGGGTTAAAGGTTACCTTTGAAATTGGTTCAACTAGGCTTCGGCCTACACTCTGCTCCTCTCCTCCTCCTGCTGACCCTGGGCTCTAACACCGCTAGTTTTTGCCAGGAAGTGCTAGCTGCACAGAGAAAAACACCAGCCAATGTGTTAGTGGGGTTCAGCACCGCCAGCTGTTCCCCCGCTGTGTAGCCGGCAAAGTGTCCTGCAAACGCAACGCAGACACAAAGCTGACTCCAGTGCAGGCTTCGGCCTACACTCTGCTCCCCCTGCTTACCCTTTGCTCCAACACCGCTAGTTGGGGCTGTGGGAAGACAATCTTTGATAGGCAACGCATCCGGGTTCCAGCACCGCCAGCTGGTTCTCGGCAGTGGTTTTGTCACAGGTACTCCCTCGTGCCAAACCTGGTTTCAGCACCGTCAGCTGTTTCCGGCCTATGCTTGCCCCGTCGTGGTGTGGTTGGGTTAGCCAACTCCAGGGTGCCTCCAGTTTAGGAGCTTCCTATGTGGGCTGCGTGAACTGGTAGTCAAGGCTGGTTCTGTAGTGCCAGTAGGCCCAGCTCCCCCTGTAGGACTTTTGGGGTTCGGTAACTGCGGCTGCCTCGCGGCCTAGCTGTTCTCTCCTCTCCTGTGGGCCTTGGGGTCCACCACCTGGTTCCAGCACCGTCAGCTGGTTCCGGGCCGAGCCTTTGGCTTAGGTGCCTCCTCCTGGGTATCCGAATTCCACCAACGTCAGGCGGTCCTTGGTAGTGCTTTTAAGCGCGGGCACCTACAGCTTAGTAACCGGGTTCCAGCACCGTCAGCTGGTCCTCGGTCGTGCCATTGGCTCTTGCACACTGGGGCAACGCATCTGGGTTCCAGCACGCCAGCTGGTTCTCGGCAGTGGTTTTGTCACAGGTACTCCCTCGTGCCAAACCTGGTTTCAGCACCGTCAGCTGTTTCCGGGTCGTGTCAAGCTCACTGAGACGCCTATGCTTGCCCCGTCGTGGTGCGGTCGGGTTAGCCAACTCCAGGGTGCCTCCAGTTTAGGAGCTTCCTATGTGGGCTGCGTGAACTGGTAGTCAAGGCTGGTTCTGTAGTGCCAGTAGGCCCAGCTCCCCCTGTAGGACTGTTGGGGTTCGGTAACTGCGGCTGCCTCGCGGCCTAGCTGTTCTCTCCTCTCCTGTGGGCCTTGGGGTCCACCAACTGGTTCCAGCACCGTCAGCTGGTTCCGTGCCGAGACTTTGGCTTAGGTGCCTCCTCCTGGGTATCCGAGTTCCGCCAACGTCAGGCGGTCCTTGGTAGTGCTTTTAAGCGCGGGCACCAACAGCTTAGTAACCGGGTTCCAGCACCGTCAGCTGGTCCTCGGTCGTGCCATTGGCTCTTGCACACAGGGGCAACGCATCTGGGTTCCAGCATCGGCAGCTGGTTCTCGGCAGTGTTTTTGTCACAGGTACTCCCTCGTGCCAAACCTGGTTTCAGCACCGTCAGCCGTTTCCGGGTTGTGTCAAGCTCACTGTCACGCCTATGCTTGCCCCGTCGTGTTGCGGTCGGGTTAGCCAACTCCAGGGTGCCTCCAGTTTTGGAGCTTCCTATGTGGGCTGCGTGAACTGGTAGTCAAGGCTGGTTCTGTAGTGCCAGTAGGCCCAGCTCCCCCTGTAGGACTGTTGGGGTTCGGTAACTGCGGCTGCCTCGCGGCCTAGCTGTTCTCTCCTCTCCTGTGGGCCTTGGGGTCCACCACCTGGTTCCAGCACCGTCAGCTGGTTCCGGGCCGAGCCTTTGGCTTAGGTGCCTCCTCCTGGGTATCCGAGTTCCGCCAACGTCAGGCGGTCCTTGGTAGTGCTTTTAAGCGCGGGCACCTACAGCTTAGTAACCGGGTTCCAGCACCGTCAGCTGGTCCTCGGTCGTGCCATTGGCTCTTGCACACTGGGGCAACGCATCTGGGTTCCAGCACCGCCAGCTGGTTCTCGGCAGTGGTTTTGTCACAGGTACTCCCTCGTGCCAAACCTGGTTTCAGCACCGTCAGCTGTTTCCGGGTCGTGTCAAGCTCACTGAGACGCCTATGCTTGCCCCGTCGTGGTGCGGTCGGGTTAGCCAACTCCAGGGTGCCTCCAGTTTAGGAGCTTCCTATGTGGGCTGCATCAACTGGTAGTCAAGGCTGGTTCTGTAGTGCCAGTAGGCCCAGCTCCCCCTGTAGGACTGTTGGGGTTCGGTAACTGCGGCTGCCTCGCGGCCTAGCTTTTCTCTCCTCTCCTGTGGGCCTTCGGGTCCACCACCTGGTTCCAGCACCGTCAGCTGGTTCTTGGCAGTGTCTTTTGCTCTTGTACCTTCTGCTCCCCATCCTGGTTCCAGTACCGTCAGCTGGTTCCGGGCAGAGCCTTTGGCTTAGGTGCCTCCTTCTGGGTATCCAAGTTCCACCAACGTCAGGTGGTCCTTGGTAGTGCTTTCAGGCACGGGTACCTCCTGCTTAGTAACCGGGTTCCAGTAACGTCAGCTGGTCCTCGGTAGTTCCATTGGCTCTTGGACCTTCGGCTACCCATCCGGGTTCCAGTACCGTCAGCTGATTCTCGGCAGTGTCTTTTGCTCTTGTACCTTCTGCTCCCCATCCTGGTTCCAGTACCGTCAGCTGGTTCCGGGCAGAGCCTTTGGCTTAGGTGCCTCCTTCTGGGTATCCGAGTTCCGCCAACGTCAGGCGGTCCTTGGTAGTGCTTTTTAGCACGGGTACCTCCTGCTTAGTAATCGGGTTCCAGTAACGTCAGCTGGTCCTCGGTAGTTCCATAGGCTCTTGAACCTTCGGGTAGCCATCCGAGTTCCAGTTCCATCATCAGGTTCTTGGCATTTTCTCAGCCTTCTTGTACCTTCTGCTACATTACCAAGTTGAAGACCCTAAAGTCGACGACCCGGAAGACCACCCCGATGACGACGACGACGACAACCCGGAAGACAACCCGGAAGACCACCCCGATGACGACGACGACGACGGCGGAGACTACGACGGCGGAGACGACGACGGCGGAGACGACGACGGCGGAGATGACGACACTGGAGACGACGACATGGAAGACCGAGAAGCAGAAGAACAAGAGGCTGCAGAACAAAGAGCAGAAGAACATTAAGCATAACACTTAATATCAGAGCAAAAGATATTATCTCAATTATATGCAGAAGAAGACTAAGCAGTGTATGGGGGTGAGTCCGTTCCTCCTCGTGGTGCCCCTGGACAAAGCCTGATGCTGCAGGCCAAACTGAACGCGGACAAATGTAACTTTTGTGACTGGCAGAACGGAAGGTGTAATCTTCCAACTTTTATAGATAACAACTACGGGAATGCCTGTCACAAATGAGAATATGATGAAGAAGTAGAATAGGAAGAATAATACAGTTGAATAAAATGAATATGTAGAATAGAAAGAATAATAATAGTTGAATAAAATGAATATGAAGAATGTAATAAAGAAAAAAAAAAAAAGGTAAAGGATGAAGAAGAAGATGAATAAGGTGAAGAAGAAGTTGATGTCAAAGATGCTGATGATGATAAAGATGAAAGTGTGGGAAAAGTAAAAAAAAAAGAAGGGGAAGGTCGTGGAATAGTGAAACATCAATATCTGACAAAATAAAAAAAATATTTACATAGTCAATATCTTTGTCACTCCGAACGTCTTTAAAAAAACAAAACAAAAACATGCTATTCTATTTTATTGGGCTAAACCTCTATGACTTTAATGTCTCCGCCACCTCCCCAAATACATCCTGCATTATTCTTAGTTGTTTTCCTTCATGTAGAATGAACCTACAAGGAAAGAAAGGGTTTATTTTAATTCCGATACTTTGGTCCCATTGACTTGCATTGGGATCGGGTATCGGTATCGGCGATATCCGATATTTTTTGAATATCGGCCGATCCTATCCGATACCGATACTTTCCGATATCGGAAGGTATCGCTCAACACTAATGATGAGACATTTGCTCCACTTGTCAAGCACACCACAATCAGAACCTTGTTTGCAGTTGCAGCAATGAAACAAATGCAGTTGAAACATCTGGATGTAAAGGCAGCATTTCTGAACGGAGACTTAACAGAAGACATTTACATGGAACAACCCCCAGGATTCAAGGATAAAAGGAAACCAAACATGGTTTGTAAGCTACGGAAAAGTATATATGGTTTAAAACAAGCCACTAAAGCATGGAATGATAAAATCACAGAAGTACTCAAAAATGAACATTTTCAAAGAAGCAGAGCGGATTCTTGTTTATATACAAAGAGACTGATAGACAGATGGATCTTTGTGCTGATATATGTGGACAATAATTTAGTTTGTTTTGAAAAAGAAAGTGATGAAGCGGAGATAGTAAAAACTTTGGATCAACACTTCAAGAGCAAAGATCTGGGAAATGTGAAACAGTACCTAGGAATACAGATAAAAAGAGAAGAAGACGGCAGTTTCCTTCTTAATCAAAATCACATGATTCAAGACATAATGAAAACATTTGGATTGAAAGATGCAAATCTAG
Organism: Ranitomeya imitator; assembly: GCF_032444005.1. NCBI lineage: Eukaryota > Metazoa > Chordata > Amphibia > Anura > Dendrobatidae > Ranitomeya > Ranitomeya imitator. The sequence continues at coordinate 81,907,309 of NC_091282.1, forward strand.
TAAAGTCTCCAATGGAAACCAACTATCTGAAGGAAATAAATAGTGAACAGAATCTGTTACCGAATACCTCTGTATTTTGCTGATCCACGTCAAGTCCTGACAGAGTTCCATGCACCTGTGGTAGTCGGTGAGCTAGCTAGGGTGTACAGCACAAACCTTCTTTTTTTGTATTAAACTTAAACTACCTGCAAGTGAGAAATGCATTTTAACCAGATACGTTGATGCAGACTGGGCTGGAGACCCAATTGACAGGAAATCTACCAGATGGACTAGTAAGAAACAATCTATAGTAATACTGTCATCAACAGAAGCAAAAATATGTTGTCGCAGCACGTCAGTCAAGAAGTTCTATGGTTAAGACAACTGCTAACAGACTTAGGACAACAACAATTAGGACCAACACAGATGTATGAGGACTAGTGTTGAGCGATACCTTCCGATATCGGAAAGTATCGGTATCGGTTTGGATCGGCCGATATTCAAAAAATATCGGATATCGCCGATACCGATACCCGATCCCAATGCAAGTCAATGGGACCAAAATATCGGAATTAAAATAAACCCTTTCTTTCCTTGTAGGTTCATTCTACATGAAGGAAAACAACTAAGAATAATGCCGGATGTATTTGGGGAGGTGGCGGAGACATTAAAGTCATAGAGGTTTATCCCAATCAAATAGAATAGCATGTTTTTTGTTTTTTTTTAAGACGTTCGGAGTGACAAAGATATTGACTATGTAAATTTTTTTTTTATTTTGTCAGATATTGATGTTTCACTATTCCACGCCCTTCCCCTTCTTTTTTTTCTTTTTTTTTTTCTTTTCCCACACTTTCATCTTCATCATCATCAGCATCTTTGACATCAACTTCTTCACCTTATTCATCTTCTTCTTCATCTTCTACCTATTTTTTTTTTTTTATTACATTCTTCATATTCATTTTATTCAACTATTATTATTCTTCTTATTCTACATATTCTTTTTATTCCACTGTTATTATTCTTCCTATTCTACTTCTTCATCATATTCTCATTTGTGACAGGCATTCCCGTAGTTGTTATCTATAAAAGTTTGAAGATTACACCTTCCGTTCTGCCAGTCACAAAAGTTACATTTGTCCGCGTTCAGTTTGGCCTGCAGCATCAGGCTTTATCCAGGGGCACCACGAGGAGGAACGGACTCACCCCCATACACTGCTTAGTCTTCTTCTGCATATAATTTAGATAATATCTTTTGCTCTGATATTAAGTCTTATGCTTAATGTTCTTCTGCTCTTTGTTCTGCAGCCTCTTGTTCTTCTGCTTCTCGGTCTTCCATGTTGTCGTCTCCAGGGTCGTCGTCTCCAGTGTCGTCATCTCCGCCGTCGTCGTCTCCGCCGTCGTCGTCGTCGTCATCGGGGTGGTCTTCCGTGTCGTCGTCATCGTGGTGGTCTTCCGGGTCGTCGACGTTAGGGTCTTCAACTTGGAAATGTAGCAGAAGGTACAAGAAGGCTGAGAAAATGCCAAGAACCAGCTGATGGAACTGGAACTCGGATGGCTACCCGAAGGTTCAAGAGCCTATGGAACTACCGAGGACCAGCTGACGTTACTGGAACCCGGTTACTAAGCAGGAGGTACCCGTGCTAAAAAGCACTACCAAGGACCGCCTGACGTTGACGGAACTCGGATACCCAGAAGGAGGCACCTAAGCCAAAGGCTCTGCCCGGAACCAGCTGACGTTACTGGAACCAGGATGGGGAGCAGAAGGTACAAGAGCAAAAGACACTGCCGAGAACCAGCTGACGGTACTGGAACCCGGATGGGTAGCCGAAGGTCCAAGAGCCAATGGAACTACCGAGGACCAGCTGACGTTACTGGAACCCGGTTACTAAGCAGGAGGTACCCGTGCCTGAAAGCACTACCAAGGACCACCTGACGTTGGTGGAACTTGGATACCCAGAAGGAGGCACCTAAGCCAAAGGCTCTGCCCGGAACCAGCTGACGGTACTGGAACCAGGATGGGGAGCAGAAGGTACAAGAGCAAAAGACACTGCCGAGAACCAGCTGACGGTGCTGGAACCAGGTGGTGGACCCGAAGGTCCACAGGAGAGGAGAGAACAGCTAGGCCGCGAGGCAGCCGCAGTTACCGAACCCCAACAGTCCTACAGGGGGAGCTGGGCCTACTGGCACTACAGAACCAGCCTTGACTACCAGTTCACGCAGCCCACATAGGAAGCTCCTAAACTGGAGGCACCCTGGAGTTGGCTAACCCGACCGCACCACGACGAGGCAAGCATAGGTGTCTCAGTGAGCTTGACACAACCCGGAAACAGCTGACGGTGCTGAAACCAGGCTTGGCACGAGGGAGTACCTGTGACAAAAACACTGCCGAGAACCAGCTGGCGGTGCTGGAACCCGGATGCGTTGCCCCAGTGTGCAAGAGCCAATGGCACGACCGAGGACCAGCTGACGGTGCTGGAACCCGGTTACTAAGCTGTAGGTGCCCGCGCTTAAAAGCACTACCAAGGACCGCCTGGCGTTGGCGGAACTCGGATACCCAGGAGGAGGCACCTAAGCCAAAGGCTCGGCCCGGAACCAGCTGACGGTGCTGGAACCAGGTGGTGGACCCCAAGGCCCACAGGAGAGGAGAGAACAGCTAGGCCGCGAGGCAGCCGCAGTTACCGAACCCCAACAGTCCTACAGGGGGAGCTGGGCCTACTGGCACTACAGAACCAGCCTTGACTACCAGTTCACGCAGCCCACATAGGAAGCTCCTAAACTGGAGGCACCCTGGAGTTGGCTAACCCGACCGCACCACGACGAGGCAAGCATAGGTGTCTCAGTGAGCTTGACACAACCCGGAAACAGCTGACGGTGCTGAAACCAGGCTTGGCACGAGGGAGTACCTGTGACAAAAACACTGCCGAGAACCAGCTGGCGGTGCTGGAACCCGGATGCGTTGCCCCAGTGTGCAAGAGCCAATGGCACGACCGAGGACCAGCTGACGGTGCTGGAACCCGGTTACTAAGCTGTAGGTGCCCGCGCTTAAAAGCACTACCAAGGACCGCCTGGCGTTGGCGGAACTCGGATACCCAGGAGGAGGCACCTAAGCCAAAGGCTCGGCCCGGAACCAGCTGACGGTGCTGGAACCAGGTGGTGGACCCCAAGGTCCACAGGAGAGGAGAGAACAGCTAGGCCGCGAGGCAGCCGCAGTTACCGAACCCCAACAGTCCTACAGGGGGAGCTGGGCCTACTGGCACTACAGAACCAGCCTTGACTACCAGTTCACGCAGCCCACATAGGAAGCTCCTAAACTGGAGGCACCCTGGAGTTGGCTAACCCGACCGCACCACGACGAGGCAAGCATAGGTGTCTCAGTGAGCTTGACACAACCCGGAAACAGCTGACGGTGCTGAAACCAGGCTTGGCACGAGGGAGTACCTGTGACAAAAACACTGCCGAGAACCAGCTGGCGGTGCTGGAACCCGGATGCGTTGCCCCAGTGTGCAAGAGCCAATGGCACGACCGAGGACCAGCTGACGGTGCTGGAACCCGGTTACTAAGCTGTAGGTGCCCGCGCTTAAAAGCACTACCAAGGACCGCCTGGCGTTGGCGGAACTCGGATACCCAGGAGGAGGCACCTAAGCCAAAGGCTCGGCCCGGAACCAGCTGACGGTGCTGGAACCAGGTGGTGGACCCGAAGGTCCACAGGAGAGGAGAGAACAGCTAGGCCGCGAGGCAGCCGCAGTTACCGAACCCCAACAGTCCTACAGGGGGAGCTGGGCCTACTGGCACTACAGAACCAGCCTTGACTACCAGTTCACGCAGCCCACATAGGAAGCTCCTAAACTGGAGGCACCCTGGAGTTGGCTAACCCGACCGCACCACGACGAGGCAAGCATAGGTGTCTCAGTGAGCTTGACACAACCCGGAAACAGCTGACGGTGCTGAAACCAGGCTTGGCACGAGGGAGTACCTGTGACAAAAACACTGCCGAGAACCAGCTGGCGGTGCTGGAACCCGGATGCGTTGCCCCAGTGTGCAAGAGCCAATGGCACGACCGAGGACCAGCTGACGGTGCTGGAACCCGGTTACTAAGCTGTAGGTGCCCGCGCTTAAAAGCACTACCAAGGACCGCCTGGCGTTGGCGGAACTCGGATACCCAGGAGGAGGCACCTAAGCCAAAGGCTCGGCCCGGAACCAGCTGACGGTGCTGGAACCAGGTGGTGGACCCCAAGGCCCACAGGAGAGGAGAGAACAGCTAGGCCGCGAGGCAGCCGCAGTTACCGAACCCCAACAGTCCTACAGGGGGAGCTGGGCCTACTGGCACTACAGAACCAGCCTTGACTACCAGTTCACGCAGCCCACATAGGAAGCTCCTAAACTGGAGGCACCCTGGAGTTGGCTAACCCGACCGCACCACGACGAGGCAAGCATAGGTGTCTCAGTGAGCTTGACACAACCCGGAAACAGCTGACGGTGCTGAAACCAGGCTTGGCACGAGGGAGTACCTGTGACAAAAACACTGCCGAGAACCAGCTGGCGGTGCTGGAACCCGGATGCGTTGCCCCAGTGTGCAAGAGCCAATGGCACGACCGAGGACCAGCTGACGGTGCTGGAACCCGGTTACTAAGCTGTAGGTGCCCGCGCTTAAAAGCACTACCAAGGACCGCCTGGCGTTGGCGGAACTCGGATACCCAGGAGGAGGCACCTAAGCCAAAGGCTCGGCCCGGAACCAGCTGACGGTGCTGGAACCAGGTGGTGGACCCCAAGGCCCACAGGAGAGGAGAGAACAGCTAGGCCGCGAGGCAGCCGCAGTTACCGAACCCCAACAGTCCTACAGGGGGAGCTGGGCCTACTGGCACTACAGAACCAGCCTTGACTACCAGTTCACGCAGCCCACATAGGAAGCTCCTAAACTGGAGGCACCCTGGAGTTGGCTAACTCGACCGCACCACGACGGGGCAAGCATAGGCGTCTCAGTGAAGTTGACACAACCCGGAAACAGCTGACGGTGCTGAAACCAGGCTTGGCACGAGGGAGTACCTGTGACAAGAACACTGCCGAGAACCAGCTGGCGGTGCTGGAACCCGGATGCGTTGCCTTGCCTATTAAAGATTGTCTTCCTAGAGCCCCAACTAGCGGTGTTGGAGCAAAGGGTAAGCAGGGGGAGATGAGTGTAGGCCGAAGCCTGCACTGGAGGCAGCTTTGTGTCTGCGTTGCGTTTGCAGGACACTTTGCCGGCTACACACTGGGGGAACAGCTGGCGTTGCTGAACCCCACTAACACAATGGCGTGTGTTTTTCTCTGTGCAGCTAGCACTTGCGGGCAAAAACTAGCGATGTTAGAGCCCGTGTTGAAGCAGGAGGAGGAGGAGAGGAGCAGAGTGTAGGCCGAAGCTTAGTTGAACCAATTTCAAAGGAAACCTTTAACCCCCCCCTCAGGTGTTACAAAGTACAAGAGACACACCTTGTGCAGTATTAATGCTGCACAAGTGAAAGGTTGCTCTATTAATTTGTCTACTTGCACACGCTGAATGAAAGACATACACAATTTACCCCATTCTACAGTCAAACTGTAGTGGATGCGTGACTTGGTTTTTTGATGAGACGCAGCACAGGTGTCCAAAATAACGCCTTGGTGCTTGGAGCAGCTTCCTGAGCGTTGTTATTTGCTGTACAGGAGTCTGCGCTCTTGTGTTATCCCTTGGCAATGCCCTGTTAGCGCTGCCCATCTTATGACATCATTTCATGTTGGCCGGTGCGGTTAACGATGGCCATAAATCCCAGACCCACAGTGTCTTTTCATAAAGCCACACTGCGGTGCTGGGATTCGTGGCCTTGAGCAGTAAATATTTTGGCCGCTCACACACGTCCTTACACCTGCTTCAGACTGGGCGGCCTCTGCTGATCCCTTCTCGCATGCCGCGGCCATGAGGCTGCACAGTCTGAAGAAGGCTGAAGGAGATGAGTTAAGACAGGCGAAGATATGCACTGCTCGTGCCCATCAATCACACCCTCGCAGTCAAAATAATTAAGACAACGAGGAGCATTTTATTCAGGCAGGGCGGACGAACAGGCGCAAGTAGCCAACCAATGATGTCAGAAGACGGGAAGCGCTACCAAGGGGGGTGCTGCGTATCATTAGAAAGGAAAGTCACACCTCAGGGACAGTGGAATGGTCTCAAAGAGACACATTTTGTACGTGTTGAGTTCCACGTGGGCAAGGAGAAAACATCAGCCACCTTGTACAAATGCAGCAGTACTGCTGTACAAGGTGGCTGTTATACATAGAAACACCTGGGGGTGGGGGCCAGGCTCCCTTCAATTTCAGTTCATGTGCCTGCGTGGCGTTTGCAGGTCACGTTGCAAGCTGCACAGCAGGGGAACAGCTGGCGGTGCTGAACCCCACTAACACATTGGCTGGTGTTTTTCTCTGTGCAGCTAGCATTTCCGGGCAAAAACTAGCGGTGTTTGAGCCCAGGGTCAGCAGGAGGAGGAGGAGAGGAGCAAAGTGTAGGCCGAAGCCTGCACTGGTGGCAGCTTTTGGTCGGTTGTGCCAGCGTGGCTTGTGCTGGACACGATGCCGGCTACACAGCGGGGGAACAGCTGGCGTTGCTGAACCCCACTAACACATTGGCTGGTGTTTTTCTCTGTGCAGCTAGCATTTCCGGGCAAAAACTAGCGTTGTTAGAGCCCAGGGTCAGCAGGAGGAGGAGAGGAGCAGAGTGTAGGCCGAAGCCTAGTTGAACCAATTTCAAAGGTTACCTTTAACCCCCCCTCAGGTGTTACAAAGAACAAGAGCCACTCCTTCTGCAGCATTAATGCTGCACAAGTAAAAGGTTGCTCTATTAATTTGTCTACTTGCACAAGCTGAATGCAACACGTAGACTATTTAGCCCATTATACTGTTTAACAGTAGTGGAGGCGTGACTTGTCTTTTTAAAGAAAAGCAGCACAGGTGTCGAAAACAACACCTTTTTGCATGGGCGCAGCTTCCTGAGCGTTGTTAGTTGCTGTACAGGAGTCTGCGCTCTTGTGATCCTTTGGCCATGCGCTGTGAGCGCTTCCTGTCTTATGACCTCATTTCATGTTGGCCGTTGCGGTTAGCGATGGACATGAATCCCAGACCCACAGTGTGTTTTTAAAAAATCACACTGCGGTGCTGGGATTCGTGCCCTGGTGCAGTAAATATGTTTGCCGCTCACACATGTCCTTACACCTGCTTCAGACTGGACGGCCTCATCTGATCCCTTATCGCCTGCCGAGGCCATGAGGACACCCAGTCTGAAGAAGGCGGAAGGAGATGAGTGAACACAGGCAAACATATGCACTGCACATGCCCATCAATCACACCCTCGCTGTCCAAAAAAATAAGACACCGAGGGCCGTTGTTTCGAGCAGGGGAGATGCACAGGCGCAGCCAGCTAACCAATGATGTCAAAAGACGGGCAGCGCTAACAAGGGTGGTGCTGCGTGTCATTACAAAGGAAAGTCACACCTCAGGGACATTGTAATGGTCTCTAATGAGACACATTTTGTACGTGTTGAGTTCCACGTGGGCAAGGAGAAAAAGTCAGCCACCTCGTACAAATGCAGCAGTACTGCTGTACAAGGTGGCTGTTATACATAGAAACACCTGTGGGTGGGGGGCAGGCTCCCTTCAATTTCAGTTCATGTGCCTGCGTGGCGTTTGCAGGTCACGTTGCAAGCTACACAGCAGGGGAACAGCTGGCGTTGCTGAACCCCACTGACACATTGACTGGTGTTTTTCTCTGTGCAGATTGCATGTCCGGGCAAAAACTAGCGGTGTTAGAGCCCAGGGTCAGCAGGAGGAGGAGGAGAGGAGCAAAGTGTAGGCCGAAGCCTGCACTGGTGGCAGCTTTTGGTCGGTTGTGCCAGCGTGGCTTGTGCTGGACACGATGCCGGCTACACAGCGGGGGAACAGCTGGCGGTGCTGAACCCCACTAACACATTGGCTGGTGTTTTTCTCTGTGCAGCTAGCATTTCCGGGCAAAAACTAGCGGTGTTTGAGCCCAGGGTCAGCAGGAGGAGTAGAGGAGCAGAGTGTAGGCCGAAGCCTAGTTGAACCAATTTCAAAGGTTACCTTTAACCCCCCCCCTCAGGTGTTGCAAGGTACAAGAGCCACACCTTGAACAGCATTAATGATGCACAAGTCAAAGGTTGCTCTATTTAATTTTGCTCCTTGCACACGCTGAATTAAACACGTACACTATTTAGCCCATTATACTGTCAAACAGTTGTGGAGGCGTGACTTGTCTTTTTAACGAGACGCAGCACAGGTGTCAAAATTTGCACCTAGGTACTGGGCGCAGATTCCTGAGCGTTGTTATTTGCTGTACAGGAGTCTGCGCTATTGTGTTATCCCTTGGCAATACCCTGTTAGTGCAGGCCGTCTCATGACCTCATTTCATGTTGGCCGGTGCGGTTAACGATGGCCATAAATCCCAGACCCATAGTGGCTTTTCCTAAAGTCACACTGCGGTGCTGGGATTCGTGGCCTTGTGCAGTAAATATGTTCGCCGCTCACACATGTCCTTACACCTGCTTCAGACTGGGCGGCCTCAGCTGATCCCTTATCGCATGCCGCGGCCATGAGGCCGCACAGTCAGAAGAAGGCGGAAGGAGGGGAGTGAAAACAGGGGAACATATGCACTGCTCGTGCCCATCAATCACACCCTCGCAGTCAAAATATATGAGACAACGGGGGGCGTTGTGTCGGACAGGGGGGACGCACAGGCACAGCCAGCCAACCAATGATGTCAGGAGACGGGCAGCGCTAACAATGGGGGTGCTGCGTGTCATTAAAAAGGAAAGTCACACCTCAGGGACATTGTAATGGTCTGTAATGAGACACATTTTGTACTTGTTGAGTTCCACGTGTGCAAGGAGAAAAAGTCAGCCACCTTGTACAAATGCAGCAGTACTGCTGTACAAGGTGGCTGTTATACATAGAAACACCTGTGGGTGGGGGGCAGGCTCCCTTCAATTTCAGTTCATGTGCCTGCGTGGCGTTTGCAGGTCACGTTGCAAGCTACACAGCAGGGGAACAGCTGGCGTTGCTGAACCCCACTGACACATTGACTGGTGTTTTTCTCTGTGCACATTGCATGTCCGGGCAAAAACTAGCGGTGTTAGAGCCCAGGGTCAGCAGGAGGAGGAGGAGAGGAGCAAAGTGTAGGCCGCAGCCTGCACTGGTGGCAGCTTTTGTTCTGTTGTGCCAGCGTGGCTTGTGCTGGACACGTTGCCGACTACACAGCAGGGGAACAGCTGGCGGTGCTGAACCCCACTAACACATTGGCTGGTGTTTTTCTCTGTGCAGCTAGCATTTCCGGGCAGAAACTGGCGTTGTTTGAGCCCAGGGTCAGCAGGAGGAGTAGAGGAGCAGAGTGTAGGCCGAAGCCTAGTTGAACCAATTTCAAAGGTTACCTTTAACCCCCCCCTCAGGTGTTGCAAGGTACAAGAGCCACACCTTGAACAGCATTAATGATGCACAAGTCAAAGGTTGCTCTATTTAATTTTGCTCCTTGCACACGCTGAATTAAACACGTACACTATTTAGCCCATTATACTGTCAAACAGTTGTGGAGGCGTGACTTGTCTTTTTAACGAGACGCAGCACAGGTGTCAAAATTTGCACCTAGGTACTGGGCGCAGATTCCTGAGCGTTGTTATTTGCTGTACAGGAGTCTGCGCTCTTGTGTTATCCCTTGGCAATACCCTGTTAGTGCAGGCCGTCTCATGACCTCATTTCATGTTGGCCGGTGCGGTTAACGATGGCCATAAATCCCAGACCCACAGTGGCTTTTCCTAAAGTCACACTGCGGTGCTGGGATTCGTGGCCTTGTGCAGTAAATATGATCGCCGCTCACACATGTCCTTACACCTGCTTCAGACTGGGCGGCCTCAGCTGATCCCTTATCGCATGCCGCGGCCATGAGGCCGCACAGTCAGAAGAAGGCGGAAGGAGGGGAGTGAAAACAGGGGAACATATGCACTGCTCGTGCCCATCAATCACACCCTCGCAGTCAAAATATATGAGACAACGGGGGGCGTTGTGTCGGGCAGGGGGGACGCACAGGCACAGCCAGCCAACCAATGATGTCAGGAGACGGGCAGCGCTAACAATGGGGGTGCTGCGTGTCATTACAAAGGAAAGTCACACCTCAGGGACATTGTAATGGTCTCTAATGAGACACATTTTGTACGTGTTGAGTTCCACGTGGGCAAGGAGAAAAAGTCAGCCACCTCGTACAAATGCAGCAGTACTGCTGTACAAGGTGGCTGATATACATAGAAACACCTGTGGGTGGGGGGCAGGCTCCCTTCAATTTCAGTTCATGTGCCTGCGTGGCGTTTGCAGGTCACGTTGCAAGCTACACAGCAGGGGAACAGCTGGCGTTGCTGAACCCCACTAACACATTGGCTGGTGTTTTTCTCTGTGCAGCTAGCATGTCCGGGCAGAAACTGGCGTTGTTTGAGCCCAGGGTCAGCAGGAGGAGGAGAGGAGCAAAGTGTAGGCCGAAGCCTGCACTGGTGGCAGCTTTTGGTCGGTTGTGCCAGCGTGGCTTGTGCTGGACACGTTGCCGACTACACAGCAGGGGAACAGCTGGCGGTGCTGAACCCCACTAACACATTGGCTGGTGTTTTTCTCTGTGCAGCTAGCATTTCCGGGCAAAAACTAGCGGTGTTTGAGCCCAGGGTCAGCAGGAGGAGTAGAGGAGCAGAGTGTAGGCCGAAGCCTAGTTGAACCAATTTCAAAGGTTACCTTTAACCCCCCCCCTCAGGTGTTGCAAGGTACAAGAGCCACACCTTGTGCAGCATTAATGCTGCACAAGTAAAAGGTTGCTCTATTTGTTTTGCTCCTTGCACACGCTGACTAAAACACGTACACTATTTAGCCCATTATACTGTCAAACAGTTGTGGAGGCGTGACTTGTCTTTTTAACGAGACGGAGCACAGGTGTCAAAATTTGCACCTAGGTACTGGGCGCAGATTCCTGAGCGTTCTTATTTGCTGTACAGGAGTCTGCGCTATTGTGATCCCTTGGCCATGCGCTGTGAGCGCTTCCTGTCTTCTGACCTCATTTCATGTCGGCCGTTGCGGTTAGCGATGGACATGAATCCCAGACCCACAGTGTGTTTTTAAAAAATCACACTGCGGTGCTGGGATTCGTGCCCTGGTGCACTAAATATGTTTGCCGCTCACACATGTCCTTACACCTGCTTCAGACTGGGCGGCCTCATCTGATCCCTTATCGCCTGCCGCGGCCATGAGGACACCCAGTCTGAAGAAGGCGGAAGGAGATGAGTGAACACAGGCAAACATATGCACTGCACATGCCCATCAATCACACCCTCGCTGTCCAAAAAAATAAGACACCGAGGGCCGTTGTTTCGAGCAGGGGAGATGCACAGGCGCAGCCAGCTAACCAATGATGTCAAAAGACGGGCAGCGCTAACAAGGGTGGTGCTGCGTGTCATTACAAAGGAAAGTCACACCTCTCGGACATTGTAATGGTCTCTAATGAGACACATTTTGTACGTGTTGAGTTCCACGTGGGCAAGGAGAAACAGTCAGCCACCTCGTACAAATGCAGCAGTACTGCTGTACAAGGTGGCTGATATACATAGAAACACCTGTGGGTGGGGGGCAGGCTCCCTTCAATTTCAGTTCATGTGCCTGCGTGGCGTTTGCAGGTCACGTTGCAAGCTACACAGCAGGGGAACAGCTGGCGTTGCTGAACCCCACTGACACATTGACTGGTGTTTTTCTCTGTGCAGATTGCATGTCCGGGCAAAAACTAGCGGTGTTAGAGCCCAGGGTCAGCAGGAGGAGGAGGAGAGGAGCAAAGTGTAGGCCGAAGCCTGCACTGGTGGCAGCTTTTGGTCGGTTGTGCCAGCGTGGCTTGTGCTGGACACGATGCCGGCTACACAGCGGGGGAACAGCAGGCGGTGCTGAACCCCACTAACACATTGGCTGGTGTTTTTCTCTGTGCAGCTAGCATGTCCGGGCAGAAACTGGCGTTGTTTGAGCCCAGGGTCAGCAGGAGGAGGAGAGGAGCAAAGTGTAGGCCGAAGCCTGCACTGGTGGCAGCTTTTGGTCGGTTGTGCCAGCGTGGCTTGTGCTGGACACGTTGCCGACTACACAGCAGGGGAACAGCTGGCGGTGCTGAACCCCACTAACACATTGGCTGGTGTTTTTCTCTGTGCAGCTAGCATTTCCGGGCAAAAACTAGCGGTGTTTGAGCCCAGGGTCAGCAGGAGGAGTAGAGGAGCAGAGTGTAGGCCGAAGCCTAGTTGAACCAATTTCAAAGGTTACCTTTAACCCCCCCCTCAGGTGTTGCAAGGTACAAGAGCCACACCTTGTGCAGCATTAATGCTGCACAAGTAAAAGGTTGCTCTATTTGTTTTGCTCCTTGCACACGCTGACTAAAACACGTACACTATTTAGCCCATTATACTGTCAAACAGTTGTGGAGGCGTGACTTGTCTTTTTAACGAGACGCAGCACAGGTGTCAAAATTTGCACCTAGGTACTGGGCGCAGATTCCTGAGCGTTCTTATTTGCTGTACAGGAGTCTGCGCTATTGTGATCCCTTGGCCATGCGCTGTGAGCGCTTCCTGTCTTCTGACCTCATTTCATGTCGGCCGTTGCGGTTAGCGATGGACATGAATCCCAGACCCACAGTGTGTTTTTAAAAAATCACACTGCGGTGCTGGGATTCGTGCCCTGGTGCACTAAATATGTTTGCCGCTCACACATGTCCTTACACCTGCTTCAGACTGGGCGGCCTCATCTGATCCCTTATCGCCTGCCGCGGCCATGAGGACACCCAGTCTGAAGAAGGCGGAAGGAGATGAGTGAACACAGGCAAACATATGCACTGCACATGCCCATCAATCACACCCTCGCTGTCCAAAAAAATAAGACACCGAGGGCCGTTGTTTCGAGCAGGGGAGATGCACAGGCGCAGCCAGCTAACCAATGATGTCAAAAGACGGGCAGCGCTAACAAGGGTGGTGCTGCGTGTCATTACAAAGGAAAGTCACACCTCAGGGACATTGTAATGGTCTCTAATGAGACACATTTTGTACGTGTTGAGTTCCACGTGGGCAAGGAGAAACAGTCAGCCACCTCGTACAAATGCAGCAGTACTGCTGTACAAGGTGGCTGATATACATAGAAACACCTGTGGGTGGGGGGCAGGCTCCCTTCAATTTCAGTTCATGTGCCTGCGTGGCGTTTGCAGGTCACGTTGCAAGCTACACAGCAGGGGAACAGCTGGCGTTGCTGAACCCCACTGACACATTGACTGGTGTTTTTCTCTGTGCAGATTGCATGTCCGGGCAAAAACTAGCGGTGTTAGAGCCCAGGGTCAGCAGGAGGAGGAGGAGAGGAGCAAAGTGTAGGCCGAAGCCTGCACTGGTGGCAGCTTTTGGTCGGTTGTGCCAGCGTGGCTTGTGCTGGACACGATGCCGGCTACACAGCGGGGGAACAGCAGGCGGTGCTGAACCCCACTAACACATTGGCTGGTGTTTTTCTCTGTGCAGCTAGCATGTCCGGGCAGAAACTGGCGTTGTTTGAGCCCAGGGTCAGCAGGAGGAGGAGAGGAGCAAAGTGTAGGCCGAAGCCTGCACTGGTGGCAGCTTTTGGTCGGTTGTGCCAGCGTGGCTTGTGCTGGACACGTTGCCGACTACACAGCAGGGGAACAGCTGGCGGTGCTGAACCCCACTAACACATTGGCTGGTGTTTTTCTCTGTGCAGCTAGCATTTCCGGGCAAAAACTAGCGGTGTTTGAGCCCAGGGTCAGCAGGAGGAGTAGAGGAGCAGAGTGTAGGCCGAAGCCTAGTTGAACCAATTTCAAAGGTTACCTTTAACCCCCCCTCAGGTGTTGCAAGGTACAAGAGCCACACCTTGTGCAGCATTAATGCTGCACAAGTAAAAGGTTGCTCTATTTGTTTTGCTCCTTGCACACGCTGACTAAAACACGTACACTATTTAGCCCATTATACTGTCAAACAGTTGTGGAGGCGTGACTTGTCTTTTTAACGAGACGCAGCACAGGTGTCAAAATTTGCACCTAGGTACTGGGCGCAGATTCCTGAGCGTTCTTATTTGCTGTACAGGAGTCTGCGCTATTGTGATCCCTTGGCCATGCGCTGTGAGCGCTTCCTGTCTTCTGACCTCATTTCATGTCGGCCGTTGCGGTTAGCGATGGACATGAATCCCAGACCCACAGTGTGTTTTCAAAAAATCACACTGCGTGGCTGGGATTCGTGGCCTTGTGCAGTAAATAGGTTGGCCGCTTACACATGTCCTTACACCTGCTCCAGACTGGGCGGCCTCAGCTGATCCCTTATCGCCTACCACGGCCAGGAGGCCGCACAGTCTGAAGAAGGCGGAAGGAGATGAGTTAAGACAGGCGAACATATGCACTGCTCGTGCCCATAAACCACACCCTCGCTGACAAAATAAATATGACAACGAGGGGCGTTGTTTCTAGCAGGCCGGATGCACAGGCGCAGCCAGCTAACCATGATGACAAAAGACGGGAAACGCTACCAAGGGGGGTGCTGCGTATCATTACAAAGGAAAGTCACACCTCAGGGACAGTGGAATGGTCTCAATGAGACACATTTTGTACGTGTTGAGTTCCACGTGGGCAAGGAGAAAAAGTCAGCCACCTTGTACAAATGCAGCAGTACTGCTGTACTAGGTGGCTGTTATACATAGAAACACCTGGGGGGGTGGGGCCAGGTTCCCTTTTAATTTCAGTTCCTGTGCCTGCATGGCGTTTGCAGGTCACGTTGCCGGCTACACAGCAGGGGAACAGCTGGCGTTGCTGAACCCCACTAACACATTGGCTGGTGTTTTTCTCTGTGCAGCTAGCACTTCCGGGCAAAAACTAGCGGTGTTTGAGCCCAGGGTCAGCAGGAGGAGGAGAGGAGCAGAGTGTAGGCCGAAGCCTGCACTGGTGGCAGCTTTTGTTCTGTTGTGCCAGCGTGGCTTGTGCTGGACACGTTGCCGACTACACAGCAGGGGAACAGCTGGCGGTGCTGAACCCCACTGACACATCACCTAGTGTTTTTTTCTGTGTAGACAACACTTCCAGGTGGCAACTGACAGTGTTGAAACCCAGGGAATCAAAGAGGAGCAGAGTGTAGGCCGAAGCCTGCAGTGGAGCAAGTTGAAAGGGAACCTTTAACCCCCCCCCCCAGGCATTTGTTGCTGAAAGAGCCATCTTGTACAGCAGTAATACTGCACATGGAAAATGGTGGCTCCGAAAATTATGCTCCTTGCAAACGCTGAAGTACACACTCATATAATGTGTCCCCTCACACCGTCAAACCATCCCGGAAGTGGGACTTTCCTTTGTAATGTGACACAGCACAGCCGTCATTCCAACCCCCTTGGTGCCGGGCACCACCTCCTCAACGTTGTTTGGTTCTGTCACGGAGCCCGCACTGTAATGTTATCCCTTGGCCATGCACAGTTAGCGGTGCCCGTCTTCTGACATCATGTAGGTGTCAGGCTGGCAGTGCCTGTGCGTCCAAGCTGCCCGAGATCCAACCTTGCAGTGTCATCTAATGTAGTCCCACTGCGGGCCAGGGATCCATGGGCATGCGCAGTGCATATCATCGCCTCTCACTCACCTCCTTCCTGCTTCTTCAGACTGTGCGGCGTCACGGCCGTGGCATGCTATTAGGGATCAGCTGACGCCGCCTAGTCTGAAGAAGCGTGAAGAAGGGGAGTGAGAGGCTAGTATATGCACTGCGCATGGCCATGGATACCAGGCCCACTGTGGGATCACATTAGACGACACTGCGAGGTGTGATTTCGGGCAGCGTGGACGCACAGGCGCAGCCAGGACGACAACAAATGATGTCAGAGGACGGGCAGCGCAAACTGTGCATGGCCAAGGGATAACATAACAGCGCAGGGTCCATGACGGAATCAAACAACGCTAAGGAGGCAGCGCACGGTGCCAAGGGGGTAGCAATGACGGCTGTGCTGTGTCACATTACAAAGGAAAGTCCCACCTCCGGGACGGTTGGACGGTGTGAGGGGACACATTACATGAGTGTGTAGTTCAGCGTTTGCAAGGAGCATAATTTCAAGAGCGACCTTTCCCTTGTGCAGTATTAGTGCTGCACATGGTGGCTCTTTCAGTAACAAACGCCTAGGGGGGGGGGGGGGACAGGTCCCCTTACATTTTAGTTGTGCCAGCGTGGCGGTCGCATGACACGTTGCCGGATACACAGCTGGGGATCAGCTGACGTTACTGAACCCCAATAACAGAGGAGCGACTGTTGACTGTGCACACAGCACTTCCAGGCACCAACTGGCGGTGTTAGAGCCCAGGGACAGCAGGAGGAGCAGATTGGAGGTATTGCCGCACACACAGCTGGGGATCAGCTGACGTTACTGAACCCCAATAACAGAGGAGCGACTGTTGACTGTGCACACAGCACTTCCAGGCACCAACTGGCGGTGTTAGAGCCCAGGGACAGCAGGAGGAGCAGAGGAACAGAGTGTAGGCCGAAGCCTGATTGGAGCAAGTTGAAAGGAAACCTTTAACCCCCCCCCCCAAGACGTTTGTAGCTGAAAGAGCCATGTTGTGCAGCACTAAGGATGCAAAAGGAAAAGGTTGCTCTTTTAATTATGCTCCTTGCAAACACCGAAGTAAACACTAAAAATGTGTCCCTTTATACCGTTAAACCGTTCCGGAGGTGCGAATTTCCTTCGTAATGGGACACAGCACAGCTGTCATTCCTATCCCCTTGATGCCGTGCGCTGCCTCCTCAGCGTTGTTTTAAGCTGCCACGGAGCCTGCGCTGTTCTGTTAGCCCTTGGCCATGCCCAATTAGCGCTGCCTGTCTTCTGACATAATTTGGTGTCAGGCTGTCAGTGCCTGTGCGTCCACGCTGCTCCAGATCCCACCTCGCAGTCTCATCTAACGTAATCCCACTGCGGGCCTTGGAACCATGGGCATGCACAGTGCATAACCTCGACTCTCACTCCCCTCCTTCCCTCTTCTTCAGACTGTGCGGTGTCACGGCCGTGGCATGCTAGGGATCAGCTGACGGCGCACAGTCTAAAGAAGGCGGAGGGAAATGAGCGAGAGCCCGAGGGGAAGATATGCACTGCGCATGCCCATGGATCCCAGGCCCGCAGTGTGACTCAATCAGAAGACACTGCGAGGCGGGATCTCGGGCAGCGCGGCCGCACAGGCGCAGCCAGCCTGACACCAAATTATGTCAGAAGACAGGCAGCGCAAATAGGGCATGCCCAAGGGATAACAGAACAGCGCAGGCTCCGTGACAGCTTAAAACAACGCTGAGGAGGCAGCGCATGGCACCAAGGGGGTAGGAATGACGGCTGTGCTGCGTCACATTACGAAGGAAAGTCCCAGCTCCGGGACGGTATAACGGTATCAGTGAACACATTTTATAAGTGTTAAGTTCTGCGTGTGCAAAGAGCTAAAAAAAAAGAGCTACCTTTTCCTTGTGCAGCATTACTGCTGCACAAGATGGCTCTTTCAGTAACAAACGACGGGGGGGGGGGGGACAGGTTCCCTTACATTTAGGTTGTTGTGCCAGCGTGGCGGTCGCAGGACACATTGCCGGCTACACAGCTGGGGATCAGCTGACGTTACTGAAACCCAATAACACTGGGTCGTATGTTTTTACTGTGCAGCCTGCACTTCTGAGCCGCAACTGGCGGTGTTGGAGCCCAGGAATAGCAGTTCAGGTGGTAGAAAGATGAACACAGCAGGAGACCTGGATGACACCCAATTACTTAATCAGGCAGAGGAGTGGCAAATTCCTGCGAGATCCAGGCCTGGTTCATTTTCAGGAAAGTAAGCCGGTCAACGTTATCGGAGGATAGTCGCATGCGACGGTCTGTTAGTACACCACCTGCGGCACTAAAGACACGTTCCGATAAGACACTAGCCGCAGGGCAAGCCAGCACCTCCAATGCATACTGGCTTAGCTCTGGCCATGTATCCAGCTTAGAGACCCAAAACTTGAACGGGGAAGAGCCGTCTGGGAGTACAGTAAGAGGGCAAGCCATGTAGTCTGTCACCATCTGACGGAACCGTTGCCTCCTGCTGACTGGAGCCGCCGGTGATGGTGTAGACATTTGGGGCGGGCACACAAAAGTGTGCCAGAGTTGTGCCATACTGGGCTTGCCTTGGGCAGAGGCACTGCTTCTGCTCCCTCTTTGGGCAGAGCCTCCCCCACTGCCTCGACGCACTGAGCTGCTTTGTAAAGCACTAGCAGCACTCCTCTCAGTTGGACAGGAGAAGATGATGGAATTCACCAGTGTGTCGTGGTACTCCCGCAATTTACGCTCCCGGGTCAACGCAGGGATGAGGTTTTGGACGTTGTCCCGGTAGCGAGGATCGAGGAGGGTGAACACCCAATAATCAGGCATGTTGAGAATGTGGTCGATGCGGCGGTCGTTTCTCAGGCACTGCAGCATGAAATCCACCATGTGCTGCAGAGTGCCAACCGGCCCAGAAACGCTGTCCCCTGCTTGAGACATGATCTCTGCCCGCTCGTCATCACCCCACCCTCGCTGTACACACTGACCACTGGACAATTGTGTCGCTCCCTCCTCTGGACGGAGCTCTTCCTCCTCCATTGACTCCTCCTCATCCTCCTCACAAATTGGCCCCTGCGTACCCCTTTGTGAGGAACCACGTGGCGCTGACTCTCCAGAAGCTGATGGAAAAGGTGACTCCTCATCCTCCACCTCTTCCACCACATCATCCCTTAACCCTTGCAAAGTTTGCTGAAGCAGGCAGATAAGGGGGACAGTCATGCTGACTAGTGCATCATCTGCACTTGCCATCCGCGTGGAATAATCAAAAGGACGCAAAACCTGGCAGACGTCCTTCATAGTGGCCCACTCTGTGGTTGTGAAGTCTGATCGGCGCTGACTGCGACTTCTTTGCGCCTGATGCAGCTGGTACTCCATAACTGCTTGCTGCTGCTCACACAACCGCTCCAACATATGTAACGTGGAATTCCACCGGGTAGGTAGGTCACATATGATGCGGTGTTCCGGAAGGCGGAATCGGCGCTGCAGAGCAGCAATGCGGGATCTGGCCAAGCTGGAACGCCGCAAGTGAGCACACTCTAGGCGGACCTTGTGCAGCAGGGCATCAAGATCCGGATAGTCCCTCAGAAAACTCTGCACAACCAAATTGAGCACATGTGCCAGACATGGGATGTGAGTGAGGTTGCCAAGGGCCAAAGCTGCCACCAGATTTCGGCCATTGTCACACACTACCATGCCTGGCTGGAGATTCGCTGGCAGTAACCACACATCGCTCTCCTGCTTTATGGCATTCCAGAGCTCCTGCGCTGTGTGGCTTCGATGCCCCAATGAAACTAGTTTCAAGACGGCCTGCTGACGTTTGGCCACGGCTGTGCTCATGTCGGTCATAGGTAAACGTTCACGGGTCCATGTGGGGGTGGACTGTGACGGATCCTGCAGAGAGGAATCAGAGGAACTGGTGTAAGAGGAGGAGTCGATGCGTACAGACTGGATTCCTGCAATCCTTGGAGTGGGCAGGACACGTCCTGCGCCACTCGCACGATCTGTACCTGGCTCAACAACATTAACCCAATGGGCAGTGAGGGAAACATATCGCCCCTGTCCATGCTGACTGGTCCACGCATCGGTGGTGAGGTGGACCTTGCTACTGACGGCGTTCAGTAGCGCATGTTTTATGTTTGCCTCAACATGCCTGTGCAGGGCAGGGACAGCCTGCCTGCTGAAGTAAAAGCGGCTGGGCACCTTGTACTGTGGGACTGCCAATGCCATCAAGTCACGGAAGCTGTCAGTCTCCACCAGCCTGAACGAGAGCATTTCCAGGGACAACAGTTTGGCAATGCCTGCATTCAGAGCCTGTGCTCGGGGGTGGTTGGCCGAGAATGCCCGCCTTTTCTCCCATGCCTGTACTACCGATGGCTGTAGAGTAGACTGGGAGTGTGAGGATGACTGGGAAGGTGGTGCTGTGGGTGGAATTACACAAGGTCTCTGGGAGGAAGCCAAACCAGCTGTGCGTGAGCTGGAGGAAGAGGCAACACGAGCTGAAGAGGTGGTAGCTGCCGCTGTTGGTTGGCCTACAT
This sequence comes from Ranitomeya imitator, assembly GCF_032444005.1. Taxonomy (NCBI): domain Eukaryota; kingdom Metazoa; phylum Chordata; class Amphibia; order Anura; family Dendrobatidae; genus Ranitomeya; species Ranitomeya imitator. Next base: position 81,927,453 of record NC_091282.1, read on the forward strand.
CTTCAGTGTGTTTCTGTAACTCCACCGCGTGCCTGGTCCGCACATGTTTCCACATATTTGTGGTATTGAGGTTGCTGACATTTTTCCCTCTTTTTACTTTATGATGACACAGCTTGCATTTGACAAAACAAATGTCATCTGCAACTGTGTCAAAAAAGGACCAGGCACTGCAAGTCTTGGGAGCGCCCTTTTTGGCTTTGGAAAGAGACAGGCTCCTAACGGGTGCCAAAGTGGAGGCTACAGGCTCCGCAGTCTTCCCCCTCCCTCTCCCTCTTTGGCCCGTAAGAGGAAGCTCTTCCTCTGAGCTGCTCCCACCACCTTCCTGTTCCTCACGCCACGATGGGTCAAGGACCTCATCATCTCCACTACCCTCTGCCACCAACTGCTCCTCCTGGGTAGTCTCAGCAGCACAGTACGCACGAGAAAGCGGCACCTGAGTTTCATCATCAGATGCGTACTGCGCTGTGGTCACCGGAGGCACTGGCCCACCTGCCTCTTCAGAGTCAGAGAGATAAAGCTTTTGGGCATCACTGCACACTGCCTCTTCTTCCATTTCTCCAATGCTGCTTGGCTGGCCCCCTGTTTCCAAGCCAAGAGATTCAGAGAACAGAAGTAGAGACGGCTCCTGTCCTGGGCTCTCTGACTGCCTGGCCAATTTGGCAGGTGGTGAAGAGACAGATGGCTGCTCTCCAGTGCTCTGTGCCTGAGAGGATGTGGCACTAACTGAAGTCGATGCCGAGGCGTTAGCTGCCATCCACCCGACAACGGCTTCAATTTGGTCTTCACGCAGCAGCGGTGCACGGCGCTCTCCGACAAAGCTGCGCATGAAGGACTGTTCCCTGCTGAAACTGAGTGACGACGAGTCACCGGCGCCCGCAGCAGGCACAGAATCACCACGTCCTCTCCCTGCTCCTCTCCCTGCTCCGCGCCCACGCCCACGTGCCTTACTCCCTGCCCTCTTCATCTTGGTTGACAGATAAAGATAAGCAGAAAAGTACTAAGGCCTTAGTGTGCTTATTCCTGTAATGCTCCTCCTAACAGGTGTAAGAAACACTAATGTTGTAAATTGTGGACTAAACTTTATTATTTTTCAAATGTGGCCTACACAAGTGTAAGTTGTGTTTGGTGAACTTAACCTTTTTTTTGGTGCAGATCGGGCTACAGAGCTAGTTTAAATCACACGGAGACCGTGCAGACAGCCGTAAACGGCGCTGCAAGGCCAAGAAACCCTCCTCTAGGTTATCCTATATAGTGTTTTTCCACTATTTAGCTGGATACAAGTGGAAAGACACTAATAGGAATTTTTTTTTTCAAATTTTAAACTGGCTGCACTATTTGAAAAAAAGGAAATTGTTTTTCAAGGTATGAGGCAGTAACGCACCCTGAGCTGAATCCAACCGGCTATGGCTGCACACAGACTACAGGGCGAGCTGGGCTCACACGGAGACCGTGCAGACAGCCGTAAACGGCGCTGCAAGGCCAAAAAACCCTCCTCTAGGTTATCCTATATAGTGTTTTTCCACTATTTAGCTGGATACGAGTGGAAAGACACTAATAGGAATTTTTTTTTTCAAATTTTAAACAGGCTGCACTATTTGAAAAAAAGGAAAATTTTTCTCAAGGTATGAGCCAGTAACGAACCCTGAGCTGAATCCAACCGGCTATGGCTGCACACAGACTACAGGGCGAGCTGGGCTCACACGGAGACCGTGCAGACAGCCGTAAACGGCGCTGCAAGGCCAAAAAACCCTCCTCTAGGTTATCCTATATAGTGTTTTTCCACTATTTAGCTGGATACGAGTGGAAAGACACTAATAGGAATTTTTTTTTTCAAATTTTAAACAGGCTGCACTATTTGAAAAAAAGGAAAATTTTTCTCAAGGTATGAGCCAGTAACGAACCCTGAGCTGAATCCAACCGGCTATGGCTGCACACAGACTACAGGGCGAGCTGGGCTCACACGGAGACCGTGCAGACAGCCGTAAACGGCGCTGCAAGGCCAAAAAACCCTCCTCTAGGTTATCCTATATAGTGTTTTTCCACTATTTAGCTGGATACGAGTGGAAAGACACTAATAGGAATTTTTTTTTTCAAATTTTAAACAGGCTGCACTATTTGAAAAAAAGGAAAATTTTTCTCAAGGTATGAGCCAGTAACGAACCCTGAGCTGAATCCAACCGGCTATGGCTGCACACAGACTACAGGGCGAGCTGGGCTCACACGGAGACCGTGCAGACAGCCGTAAACGGCGCTGCAAGGCCCAAAAACCCCCCTCTAGGTTATCCTATGTAGTGTTTTTCCACAATAGAGCTGGAGACTGGTGGAAAAACACTAATAGGAAATTTGAGAAAAAATGTGCAGCAGGCTGCACTAAGAGCAAAAAAGAACAACTGTGTGAGGCAGTGTGAACCCCCCCTGAGCTGAATACAACCGGGTATATGGCTGCACACAGACTACAGAGTGAGCTGCACACACACACACACACAGAGACCTTGCAGAACGCTGTTAAAACAGCGCTGCAAGGCAAGAGCAAGGTGAACAGTGAAGAACACACAGCGTTTTGCTAAATTAGCCTTTGGAAAGGAAAATAAAGCAATTAGCTAGCTCAACTGGCCCTCAGTTAGAACACAGCGTCCTGTCCCTAACTGAAATCACAGCAGAGTGAGCGCAAAATGGCGGCAGCGCTTTTTTATAGTGCAGAGTGACATCATTTCAGCAGCCAATCCAAGCCTTGCCAGTACTTACATGCCCACCATGCTAAACAGGATGTGCCCACACTTTCATTCATTCCTCATTGGCTGCTGCGTTCAATTTGAATTCTGGGAACTTCCGATTCCGGTATCCGATACGCGGGAAGTATCGGAATTCGGTATCGGAATTCCGATACCGCAAATATCGGCCGATACCCGATACTTGCGGTATCGGAATGCTCAACACTAATGAGGACAATCAAAGATGTCTAGTGCTTGCTCAGATGGAAAGAACACATTGATGTTAAGTTTCATTTCTTGAGAGATCACCAGGAACAATGAATCCTAATTTTAGAGTACTGGCCAACTAAAGATATGACTGCAGATATTTTCACAAAGGCATTGAACGCTGAAAGACATCAGACACTGATTAAAAAATTAGGCTTAACTGAATAAGTCTTTACTGCTAAGAAAGGGTGTTGGCAGATATGCAACAGATACAGACTTATTTGTGTGCAGGAGGAGTTTACACTTTTCTGACAGTAGATTGCGACGTTGTTACTGTTATATGCTTAGTTTAATGTAATGCATATACTTGCTGTACTTTGGTCTCACTTCCTTCCTGATAAAAGGTCTTTTAGACTTCCGGTTATGCTGTATTAAGAAGCTGATGCATGGAGCTCATGTTCTGTGCAGATAAAAGTTGAATTACCCCATATAATCTACTCTCACAAATGTCTTCTGTGAAACTATGCAACACTTCTAATGTAACATAAAGCAAACCATTTCAAATGTTTAATCTTTATTTTGATAGAATTAGTGTTTTTTTTTTAACATTGCACTTATTATATTATTAAGTATTGGATAGCAGGAAAAAAAAGAACAAATTTAACTTTTTTTATTTTCTCATTCTTTTACAAACCATATAGAATCTGTAATTACTGTCAGTTATTTCAAGTGATAATTATATCCTAAAAATTAATTAGTATATTTTATTAAAAGAAATGTTTTGTAATATCTCAAAGAATTGAAAAATTGTATAAAGTCTAGCGCTGTTTTAGTTCTTAATAATAGCTACTTTATTATTTTTGTTTTTAGAATTATAGCCTTTATTTCTTGAGGAATTCCTGACAGATTTATAATTTGCTATAATTAAATCAACCTTTTGGCTTTAAAAACCAGAACAAAAGAAAACTTCCTGTGATTAAATTTGCATGTTGTGTCAATCAATATTATAATATATCCAGACAAGTCTCTGTGACTGCTCAGCGGTTGGGATTTATTATACTGTCAGGTAATATGTGGGACTCCTTAGGATATTACTGCTCCCCTTTGGTAGTCTTATGATAAGGAAGGCAAAGGCACTGGACTACATGCCTGTTCTTTACGGTATGATATTATGTATTAATAATAGGCCAAAGTAAGATATAGAAATGAAGACAAAAAATACTATATGTCCCAGCATGATAATTTTATATACCCTATTAACTTTTTATTTTGCTGAAGTCGTTTTCATGCCGCCCACTACATGTGCATGCAAACTTATACTATTCATTATTGCATTTTTGTATTTTTTACTTCTAGTTTTTGGTGTTTTGTCATCTATTTTTCATTTACTCCTAATTCTTTTTTTAAGTTGTGCTTTTTTTTAAGTCTATTTCATATGTGTACACCTGTTCTTTTTTTATTTTATATTCGTCATTGTCAATATGGTTTGGGGTTTCCAGCTGATAACTCAATTGCTGCTCCTTAAAAAGTCACAAAATGTTTGCATTTCAGTCAAACCCTTTTTTATATCTGTCTGAAATATTTGTGAACATTTTGTGACAGTTTCGTTTAGCAGAACATGCAACTCTAAAAAGTCACTAAATGCTAAAAAGATTTTTGAATTTGTGAAAAATTAATGAATCACGTGCACCATTTTTAAGAATTTTGCACAAAAATATTAATAAATTAAAGTGAAAAAAATGGACCCTATATATACATAAGCATACATCCGTGTGAGCCAAAACACAATTTCCTCAAAAACTTCTACAAAATTCCGACATACCAGAAAAATCCATGACAAGCTGAAACTCAAATTCAATAACAATGAATGTCCCCAGATGAAGGTATACCGCCGAAACGCGCATCAAGGCTGGCACCATTCCAGCAGGAGATGACTCTATGAGAGTGGGTACTGTGCTCCATATTTGTGCCATTTAATTATGCATTTGTTTTCACATAACATGTTATGTTTACCATTGCTACTTTGCACTTATTTGCACTGTCAATGTACCCTTTGAATCCTAATTACCTTGCATGTATATATATTTACTAGCTATTGAACCCGTTCTACGGCCGGGTGGCGAGCATTTATATTGGTACATGGTCTCCATCCTGGTATGTGCTGCTTCCATCCTGTGTCCTAACTTTGTTATGTGCTGCTACCATCTTGCACCTCCATCCTGTCATATGCTGCTCTATCCTGCGCTCATTTTCTGTCATGTGCAGCCCCTATCCTGTGGTCTTATCTTGTTTTTTGCGTCTGCATGTTGTCATTCTGTTATGTGATGCTCACATTATGTCATGTGCTGCTTCTATCCTGTGCCTCCATCCTGTCATGTGCTGCTCCCATCCTGCTCCCCCGTTTTGTGATGTGGTGCTGTCATCCTACGTCCCCATCCTGGTATGTGCTGCTGCCATGTTGTGATGTGGTGCTCGTATAAAATAGAACCTGAGTAAACGTGTGCGTATCTCACAATATGTGGTGCCATTTTTTTTTAAGACACTGTGTGTAATGTGCACACACAAAATGTCATCATGAGGGTGGGATCGTGTCCACACACTCCCTGTTTCTGACTCATAAATGTCCCCCTGCTCCCAGAATCGGCACCTGTGCAGTCCGCGCTTACCGGCGCCATTTTCTTGAAGACACACTGCAGTATCCAAGAAAATGGCGTCAGAAAGCGCGGCCTATGCAGGTGCCGATTCCGGGAGCAGGGGGACATTCATGGCCCGGAATCAGGTGGCGTAAGTAAAAAATTGCTGTGGCATGAACTGCCACAGCATCATGAGGGCAGGATCATGTCCACCGTGTCCCCACGTCCCCTGTTTACAGTTCATAAATGTACCCCTGCTCCCGGAATCGGCGCCTGCGCAGTCCGCGCTTTACGGCGCAATTTTTCTTTCTAGAATACGGACACTGGCTATAATATAACGCTAGGAGTGACACTCCTACCATTATATTATAGATATATACAGTATATATATTCCATACTCTCAAGCTGTGGATGTCGCCCCTCCGCTACTGATGTGTCCACCTTTCTGTCTTTTTATTATTTTAACAAATAAAAATTGTTCAAATTTGCATTATATTTTGGCTTTTTTCTTAATTTATTTGACATTTTTTTTGGTTAAGCTCCATATAAATCCTCCATATAAATTCCAGTTGTAAATTTGTATTCATTACATAGTGGAATGTGTTGAGAACAATTAAACCTAAAAATGATCAACATAAATCACAACTAATATCCCAAAGGAGGTCTGGAGTTGGAATGATGCTCAAAATCAAAGTGGAAAATGAAGTTACAGGCTGATCCAACTTCAGTGGAAATGCCTCAAGACAAGGAAATGATGCTCAGAAGTGTGTGTGGCCTCCACGTTCCTGTATGACCTCCCTACAATGCCTGGGTATGCTCCTCATGAGGCGGTGGATGGTCTCCTGAGGGATCTCCTCCAAGACCTGGACTAAAGCATCCGCCAACTCCAGTCTCTGGTGCACGGTGTGAGACATGATGTCCCAGATGTGTTCAATCGGATTTCGGGTCTGGGGAATGGGTTGGCCAGTCCACAGCTTCAATGCCTTCATCTAGCAGGAACTGCTGACTCATTCCAGCCACATGAGGTCTGGCATTGTCCTGCATTAGGAGGAACCCAGGGCCAACCGCACCAGCATATGGTCTCACAAGTGGTCTGAGGATCTCATCTCAGTACCCAATGGCAGTCAGGCTATCGCTGGTGAGCACATGGAGGGCTGTGCGGCCCTCCAAAGAAATGCCACATCATTACTGACCCACTGCCAAACCGGTCATAATGAAGATTGTTGCAGGCAGCAGATCGCTCTCGATGGCGTCTCCAGACTCTGTCACGTCTGTCACATGTGCTCAAGGTGAAATTGCTTTCATCTGTGAAGAGCACAGGGCGCCACTGGCAAATTTGCCAATCCTGGTGTTCTGTGGCAAATGCCAAGCGTCCTGCCCAGTCTTGGGGTGTGAGCACAACCCCCAAGTGTGGACATCAGGCAATCAGACCATCCTCATGGAGTCGGATTCTAACCATTTGTGCAGACACATGCACATTTGTGGCCTGCTGGAGGTCATTTTGCAGGGCTCTGGCAGTGCTCCTTCTGTTCCTCCTTGCACAAAGGCTGAGGTAGCAGTCCTGCTGCTGGGTTACTGTCCTACTACGGCCCCCTCCACGTCTTCTGAAGTACTGGCTTGTCTCCTGGTAGCGCATCCAGCCTCTAGACACTATGCTTATAGACACAGCAAACCTTGTCACAGCTCGCATTGATGTGCCATCCTGGATGAGCTGCACTACCTGAGCCACTTGCGTGGGTTGTAGAGTCCATCTCATGCTACCACGAGTGTGAAAGTGCAACCAACATTCAAAAGTAACCAAAACATCAGCCAGAAAGCATTGGTACTGAGATGCGGTCTGTTGTCCCCACTTCTAGAACCACTCCTTTATTGAGTGTGTCTTGATAATTGCCAATAATTTCAAACTGTTGGCTATTCCATTTGCACAACAGCATGTGAAATTGATTGTCAAACAGTGTTGCTTCCTAAGTGGACAGTTTGATTTCACAGAAGTTTGATTTACTTGGAGTTATATTCTGTTATTTACGGGTTCCCTTTATTTTTTGAGCAGTGTATATATATATATATATATATATATATATATATATATATATCTATGTATCTATCTATGTATCTATATATGTGTATATATATACACACACACACACGCTCTGGTCACTTGGCACGTTTATGAGTACTTTATTATTATTTTTTCATTATTTATACTCTTTAACTTTGCCTAACATACTGTGTATAGCTGAGCTGTTTGAGATTTGTATGCTCATATTACTTTGGCCAAGGTTTCAGACCTTAATTGGCCTGTTATGGTTATGGCTTGTTCGCTATCTTCGTTAGGAAAGGCCATATAATACAAATTCCCCAGCGTTATAAAAACCCAGCCTCCTCTAACTTTGTGTCAAAAACAGCAGCCATGGGTTCTTCAAATCAGCTACCTAGCACTGTGAAAATAAAAATGGTGGAGGCCCACAAAGCAGGAGAAGGCTATCAGGAGATAGCAAAGTGTTTTCAAACTGGCAGATAACAGGAACAGTAGAGGTCACGATAAGTTCGGAAATCCAAGCAAACTTTCTGTGAGAGCTGCTCGAATGATTCCTAGAGAGGCAAATCAGAACCCCTGCTTGACTGCAAAAGACCTTCAGAAAGATTTAGCAGACTCTGAGGTTGTGGTACAATGTTCTACTCTTCAGAGACAGAGACATTGGCACAAAAATGGCCTTCAAAGAAGAGTCATCAGTAGAAAACCTCTCCTTTGTCCTTTCCATAAATTTCAACATCAGAACAATACAAAAGAACATATAAACAATATACCGCATAGAATTGTAGAACAGGACGGCACTAGAGCGATACCGCTTTCAGAAGCCAGGACAAAAAATGTAGGATCCAGAGCGCTAGGCGTCACGCATGCTAGGGGGTATTGGTGCTCAGCATACTAAATGAAAACCAATAGTTCGTATATACACATAGGAAAGAGAATATGCGGCACTCACCCCAATTCAGCAGTGGAAAGCGTGAATTTTAATGGAAAACATTCGACGGGTCCTGGACCCGTCGAAGCACCTGCTGTGCGAAACGGCCGTCGTCCAAGCTCCAACACCACACCCTCCTGCTTACCTGATGTTGTAACGGATTTTTATCTGTTTATGTTTTCCATTAAAATTCACGCTTTCCACTGCTGAATTGGGGTGAGTGCCGCATATTCTCTTTCCTATGTGAACATATAAACAAGCCTGATGCATTTTGGAAACAAGTCCTACGGACCAATGATCATAGGTATGTGTGGAGATAAAAGGGCACAGGATTTCAGGAAAAGAACATCTTGCATGGAATCAATGAAATGTCAACAAACAAGCATCTGTAAAAAAGCTGAAGTTGAAAAGACGAAGGCTTCTACAAGTGGATAATGATCCTAAACACAAGTCAAAAACCACAATAGACTACCTCAAAAGGTGCAAGCTGAAGGTTTTACAGCAGCCCTCACAGTCCCCTGGTCTGAACATCATTGAAAATCTGTGGCTAGACCTCAAAATAGCAGAGCATGCAAAATGATCCAGGAATCTCACAGAATAGGAAGAATTTTCAAAGGAAGAATGGATGAAAATCTATCAAACAAGAATTGAAAAACTTTTGGATGGCTACAAAAACTGTTTACAAGCTGTGATACTTTAAAAAGGCGGTGATACCATATACTAGCCATGCAGGGTGCCCAAACTTTTGCATTGACCCATTTTTCTTTTTGTGATTTTTAAAACGTACAAGATAAAAAAATATATATTTTTTTTGCCTAACATACAAAGGAAAAGTGTCATCTTTTAACTCTAGGCCTTTTAGAGATCATTTAATCTTCAACTTGCTTAACTGTTCACAATAACAGTCAATTTGACCAGGGGTGTCTAAACTTTTACATCCCACAGTAACAACATAATTGAGAGAAGAGTGTTTTAGAACTGTCATTCACTGTTATCCCTGAGAAGAGATGGACACCTTGAAGATATTGGCTCCATTATATGTAGCACCCCATAATAGCTGCAATGATTGATATGCAAGTGATTACAGTCATGCTTAACATAAAGCATTATGCTTACTGACACACAAAAGCCATTTCTTAATTCCATCCATGAGGACTTGCTATGGAAGCCTGATCCACTTTTTACTTCAGCACCTACTGCATATATTTCTATTTTTTAGTCTATTTTTAAAGAATTTAATCACTACTTTGTTATTGACGCCCTATCCTTTGGCATCTGATTAGCCAGGGAGACTGATGTTGAATTACCACCAATTTGAGAATGATGACCAATGACAAGGATAAGTCATTAAAGGGAACCTGTCACCTGAATTTTGTGGGGCCGGTTTTGGGTCATATGGGCGGAGTTTTCGGGTGTTTGATTCATCCTTTTCTTACCCGCTGGCTGCATGCTGGTGGAAATATTTGATTGACGTTCATTCTCTGTCCTCCGTAGTACACACCTGCGCAAAGCAAGATTGCCTTGTGCAGGCATGTACTACGGAGGAGAGAATGAACTTCAATCCAATATTGCGGCCAGCATGCAGCCAGCGGGTAAGGAAAGGGTGAATCAAACACCTGAAAACTCCGCCCATATGACCCAAAACCGGTCTCGCAAAATTCAGGTGACAGGTTCCCTTTAATATCAAATAGTAGACAATCCTTTTAATCTACAGTACTTTTTGTTTCTATGAGGAAGTAGAAAATGGAAAACTAATCACTAATGAAGGTCCAATTGATATTCTAAGTGAATTGTCTTTTTATGCCAACTACTTGTAAAAAATAGAGATTCAAACTAAAAGAGTTAAGGTGCCTATACCTATAAGCAAAAGTCACTAATTTCTGCAACACCAGTCAAGTATCCTATGTAAATGGGGGTCTCCAGACTGTTTCCTGAAAAATAATCTATGGGGAAAGAAGAATTGAGGGTGCTGAATTTTAACACCTGAACTTTTTCTTCACTTTCCCCATTGAGACTATATGCATGCTCAGATTAGCTAAGCATGCATGTGCATGAAAGGAATATGGAGACAGCTATTAAAGATGCATGCAAAAAAAACTGAAAAAAAGTCATTTCAGCTGACCACTTATGTATTAGAGATAAGTGTCCCAGGAGAATTCCAGGATAGACAGTTTGGTGTGGTGCACTGAGTATACACTGGTTTGGCTTCCAGGCAGGGCCGTATTTGCCACTAGTCACTTGAGGGGACAATGCGGGGGGGGGGGGGGGCGACACATGAGTAAGTTTTTTTCTGTTTTATTTTTTATTTTTTTAATTAAAGTTCGGGGTCACCACCCGACAGTATTGAGCATCATGTGTGGCCATTATACAGTATGGAGCACTGTGTGGCCATTATATAGTATTGAGCATCATGTGGGGCCATTATACAGTATGGAGCATCGTGTATGGCCATTATACAGTATGGAGCATCATGTGTGGCCATTATACAGTATGGAGCATCGTGTGTGGCCATTATACAGAACTGAGCATCATGTGGGGCCATTATACAGTATGGAGTATCATGTGTGGCCATTATACAGTATGGAGCATCAGGTGTGGCCATTATACAGTATGGAGCACTGTGTGGTCATTATACAGTATGGAGCATCATGTGTGGCCATTATACAGTATGGAGCACTGTGTGGCCATTATATAGTATTGAGCATCATGTGGGGCCATTATACAGTATGGAGCATTGTGTATGGCCATTATACAGAATTGAGCATCATGTGGGGCCATTGTACAGTATGGAACATCATGTGTGGCCATTATACAGTATTGAGCATCATGTGTGGCCATTATACAGTATGGAGCATCATGTGTGGCCATTATACAGTATGGAGCACTGTGTGGTCATTATACAGTATGGAGCATCTTTTGTGGCCATTATACAGTATGGATCACTGTGTGGCCATTATACAGTATGGAGCATCATGTGTGGCCATTATACAGTATGGAGCACTGTGTGGCCATTATATAGTATTGAGCATCATGTGTGGCCATTATACAGTATTGAGCATCATGTGTGGCCACTATACCGTATGGAGCATCATGTGTGGCCATTATACTGTATGGAGCATCATGTGTGGCCATTATACAGTATGGAGCACTGTGTGGTCATTATACAGTATTGAGCATCATGTGTGGCCATTATACAGTATGGAGCACTGTGTGGCCATATTTTTTTGTTTATAATTATTGTTTATGAAACAGTGTGATCAGCAGTGCTAAATGGGTGTGGTTGGGGCGTGGATATGGGTGTGACTAGTTGGGAAATGGGTGTGGTCAGAGGCACGGCCTAAAATTTCCTGCGCTATGCATGCCTCAAACTTTGTCCCTCTTTCCCTTCTTCACAAGTTGGGAGGTATGGTACCACATTTGCCGGATCAAAGCAAGTGCCGCAAATGTCCGCAAATCCTATAGGGAATGAATGAGGCTGAACGCAGTGTTGCCGTAAGTGATCCGTTACGCGGCAGATGCGGAAAAACTGCCGGATCTGCTGTGAAAGACTACTTTCACATCAGCGATTTTTGCCAAAGTCAATGTAGATAGTGTCATACTCACCAAAGGGGGAGGCAGCACTAAAAGTGCCTAGGGCAGCAGAAACTCTAAATACGGCCCTGCTTCCAGGTAAAATAGTTTGCAAAGGTCCAAAAGGGGATGTCCTCCAGCATCTAAGGAAAGTCGTTAAAACTTAGTCTTTAATCATACAGTTAGGTCCATATATATTTGGACAGAGACAACGTTTTTCTAACTTTGGTTATAGACATTACCACAATGAATTTTAAACAAAACAATTCAGATGCAGTTGAAGTTCAGACTTTCAGCTTTCATTTGAGGGTATCCACATTAAAATTGGATAAAGGGTTTAGGAGTTTCAGCTCCTTAACATGTGCCACCCTGTTTTTAAAGGGACCAAAAGTAATTGGACAGATTAAATAATTTTAAATAAAATGTTCATTTCTAGTACTTGGCTGAAAACCCTTTGTTGGCAATGACTGCCTGAAGTCTTGAACTCATGGACATCACCAGACGCTGTGTTTCCACCGTTTTGATGCTCTGCCAGGCCTTCACTGCGGTGGTTTTCAGTTGCTGTTTGTTTGTGGGCCTTTCTATTTGAAGTTTAGTCTTTAACAAGTGAAATGCATGCTCAATTGGGTTGAGATCAGGTGACTGACTTGGCCATTCAAGAATATTCCACTTCTTTGCTTTAATAAACTCCTGGGTTGCTTTGGCTTTATGTTTTGGGTCATTGTCCATCTGTAGTATGAAACGACGACCAATCAGTTTGGCTGCATTTGGCTGGATCTGAGCACACAGTATGTCTCTGAATACCTCAGAATTCATTCGGCTGCTTCTGTCCTGTGTCACATCATCAATAAACACTAGTGACCCAGTGCCACTGGCAGCCATGCATGCCCAAGCCATCACACTGCCTCCGCCGTGTTTTACAGATGGTGTGGTATGCTTTGGATCATGGGCTTTACCACGCCTTTGCCATACTTTTCTCTTTCCATCATTCTGGTAGAAGTTGATCTTGGTTTTGTCTGTCCAAAGAATGTACCTCCAGAACTGTGCTGGCTTTTTTAGATTTTTTTTGCAAAGTGCAGTCTAGCCTTTTTTTTATTCTAGATGCTTATGAGTGGCTTGCACCGTGCAGTGAACCCTCTGTATTTACTTTCATGCAGTCTTCTCTTTATGGTAGATTTGGATATTGATACGCCGACCTCCTGGAGAGTGTTGGTCACTTGGTTGGCTGTTGTGAAGGGGTTTCTCTTCACCATGGAGATTATTCTGCGATCATCCACCAATGTTGTCTTCCGTGGGCGCCCAGGTCTTTTTGCATTGATGAATTCACCAGTGTTTTCTTTCTTTCTCAGGATGTACCAAACTGTAGATTTTGCCACTCCTAATATTGTAGCAATTTCTCGGATGGGTTTTTTTCTGTTTTCACAGCTTGAGGAAGGCTTGTTTCACCTGCATGGAGAGCTCCTTTGACTGCATGTTTGCTTCACAGCAAAACCTTCCGAATGCAAGCACCACATCTCAAATCAACTCCAGGCCTTTTATCTGCTTAATTGAGAATGACATGACAAAGGGATTGCCCACACCTGTCCATGAAATAGCCTTGGAGTCAATTGTCCAATTACTTTTGGTCCCTTTAAAAATAGGGTGGCACATGTTAAGGAGCTGAAACTCCTAAACCCTTCATCCAATTTTAATGTGGATACCCTCAAATGAAAGCTGAAAGTCTGAACTTCAACTGCATCTGAATTGTTTTGTTTAAAATTCATTGTGGCAATGTCTATAACCAAAATGAAAAAAATGTTGTTTCTGTCCAAATATATATGGACCTAACTGTATAGGATAAAAAATATGGTTGAATAATAATAAAAAGAAAAAACATAATGCTTATGCATTTCAGGTAGAGAAACCCTGACTCGTAGTTTTTCTATCTAATTATGAGCATTATGAGTTTTCTTTGTTAATATGTGCACATTCTCCCATTTTATAAATCCTATATAATTAAAGGTTAAATTTTAATTTCTTTCCTTTAGTGCTGGAGAACATCCTCTTTGGGCCATTGAAGATATATGTCCATGGTCACCTTTATTGCTATTCAAGAATAGTAAAGGACAAGGATGGTCTAGTTCACTTGTGGATCATAAAAAACAGAGGATATCCACTAAGTTAAAACATAACCTTTAATAGATATGACTAAAAGCTCGGATCCTAACAAGACACACACATAAACAAAACAAAAAAAGTGCTCAAGTGAACCAGTGCTCGAAATAAAAAATGGATCGGTCTTACCAATTCAGACCGACATATGGAAAAAATCCCTCAAAATCCATGAGGGTGGTGGTTCCTCTTGGGAGAAGAGAGACATTTAGGGCTACACTTTGGTTGGTGGATTCCCATAGTAGTGCTCACTTGGGGCCTGTCCTTGTTAGGACAGGAGTCCTTCTAAGGCTTTACAGGGAAGATAGTGGCGTCGTACCTTTCCCTACCCTTGGCCCTTAGCAATCTGGAACCACCACCCTCATGGATTTTGAGGGATTTTTTCCATATGTCCGTCTGAATTGGTAAGACCGATCCATTTTTTATTTCGAGCACTGGTTCACTTGAGCACTTTTTTTGTTTTGTTTATGTGCGTGTCTTGTTAGGATCCAAGCTTTTAGTCATATCTATTAAAGGTTATGTTTTAACTTACTGGATATCCTGCATAGCTATTCCTGCATTTTTCCTGAGGGTACAGACGAGGCTAGTTCTTGTATAGGCCTTAGCTATTCCTGATCATAAAAAACAACCAAATCATGGACTTTAACAACTGGCAGCATGCAACCACATCTGAACTTAATAGAATTATTACTAAAACTGAGGTTATTATAACATGAATAGCAATATAAAGCTTGAGCGTAGGAATCTTACTCCGCAGTAGTCTCAACATGCTCCAGTCTTCAGAAAATATTAACTTATATTCAGATTGCAAAAAAATCTTTGAAAAAACAGGCTAAGTCCTCTTGAGGACAGCAGAGAAAACACTAAGAAGTGTATTATTGAAATTATTATTATTGAAAAATATACAAAAATAAAGACATAAAACAAATACACCCAAACAATTTATTTTCACATAGAATGTCCTTTTTCTTGGTCTTCAGGCAAGATAAATGGGCTATGAAGATTGACAGAGTAATATCATAAAAATATTAAAATTAGCCTTAAATTACTATTCAGATTATCACATTTGGCTAAGTGGGCCTTGGTTGGAATTGTGAAAGATGCTATTTGGGGAAAAGCTTTGTGGGTCTCACAAGAAGGTCAGAAGCACTGAGTGTGTAATAAGCAGGAAACTATAGAGCAGCCATTATCTTCCCTGTGACAACAGAGCAATTCAATGACCTGGCATGCTGACAAATGGAGAGGAAAATTCTGTACTGAGATGTAAATTCCTCATGCAGGTCCCTCATGAATATCTTGTCTCCGGGATACAATCTAGTGACCTGGAAAACGAGGTTCCTCCCCAATCAAGATGACAGGCAGAGCTGGTTTCCTGTTAGGAAGACTACTAGGTGTGTAAAAAATTACTATTCCTGAAGAAAAAAATGAGATGTCACACAGAGGAAAATATTACTTTTAAATGGTCTTCGGCAGAGCCTTTGAATGGCAGCTGTTAAAAATTCAATTGTGTGTATGTCACACTGAACGGCAGACAGGGACTTCACGGGGAAGGACATTTTCTTTTCCATCTTTATTATTTTAGTTAAAAAAAGACCAAAGGGAAAAAAAAAAAAGATTTCATCGCATGCAAAATTCAACCCACATTTACATATTGATAGAATTTCCCATTGACCCTTAACGACAACAACACGGCACGCAATGAAATATAATAGTCATTATTTCAAATAGATCAAGTTTGAGATAGGATTTGCCAAAAACTAGCTTTCCCGATGAATTAAAGAGTCTAGGACTGATAATCATGGACCCATGACTTTTCGCAGTGATTAGACATATTGTATAGTTCATTTTCTGATGATTTGACTCTTGTGTAAATAATTGGCTACGGCTTCATTAATTTTGAAAGGAGGCACCAGTTTAAACTAATTTTAGAGGTGAATTTCCAACATCTATAGTCACCACAGATGAGTGAATCTTTTGAAATTCGTATTTGCTAGCATCCTTGGATTTTTCAAAAAAAAATTGATTTGAAGCAAATAGACTTTCTGGTAATTGAAAGTACACCAAAGCCTTCTATTGTCCTCACAACGTGTGTGTAACACTCTGGGGTCTCCTAGAATTATATTGAACATTTTTTAAGTTCTTTAACGCAATCACAGCCTTAGTAATGTTCAAGTAACCACAACTAACTGTACTGTGCCAATGTTTTATACAGTTATGGAAAAAACCTTGGCTGCTATCAATGACATTATTAATGGTTGTCTGAGGAATATTCTGCAAAGCTGTATGCATTTGGTCAAATCAAATAAAATCAACTTCTGGCAGCTCTGATGAAATTGCCAACCAATGATAAACTAGATGTGCTCAACTGGAGACAAGTCCAGACATGCTGTAGGGCATGGCATCATGTTTAGGCCATACAAGCTTCTCATAGTAGCATGAACAACATGATGCCTGATGTTGTTGTGTTGAAAAGCAGCTCGTGGAGCACTTTGTAGAAATGGCCATACCATGGGTTACATGACCAAATCAATGTAATGTCAAACTGTTAATGTACCTGGAATGATGACTAGAGGGGTCCATCCATTGTACATTATGCCACTTTACACCATAATTCTGGGAGTAGGACCAGTGTAACATTCCCTCATGATGATGTTCCATTGACCTCCTGCCATAAGTCTCAAACACGATTATGGTGCATAGCAGGGTGGTAGGCTGGTGTGGAGCTCTATCCTCTGAACTGAATACATAGTCCTTGTCTCAGGGCTTCCTCCATTGGGATGTTGGCCAGATTTGAAAGATCATATGAGCTTTCCTGCTTTCCTGTTATACACAAGGATGGAATGGGGATTGTGGCATTTATTCGCAAGTAAGACATGGAATATGCATTAAGGATAATGGATGATACAAAGTTTCATTCTCATCTGGCTGCCAAGTCAACAGCGACCCACGACAGTATCCAGCAGTCTCGGGGCAATTAAAGAAGATGAAGAACGTGACCGCACAGCATTTATTCTTAATTAGGTCAGACGTAAGTTCAGAAGGTCAAGGGACATGAGCCATTGTTCATATTAGCCAAAATATGATGACTCTTGTTGTATCTTAAAGGGAACCTGTCACCTGAATTTGGCGGGACCGGTTTTCGGTCACATGGGCGGAGTTTTCAGGTGTTTGATTCACTCTTTCCTTACCCGCTGGCTGCATGCTTGCTGCAATATTGGATTGAAGTTCATTCTCTGTCCTCCGTAGTACACGCCTGTGCAAGGCAATCTTGCCTTGTGCACGCACAGTATGCTTTGCCCAACTGGGGGCAAAGCCAAAAAGCATTAGTGCGCATGCGCCAGAGCACTATATCCCGGAACACAGCGAAATAGTTCCAGGACATAGTGCGCCAGTGCATGCGCACTAATGCTTTTCGGCTTTGCCCGCAGTTGGGCAAAGCATGCTGTGCGTGTGCAAGGCAAGATTGGAGGACAGAGAATGACCTTCAATCCAATATTGCGGCCAGCATGCAGCCAGCGGGTAAGGAAAGGGTGAATCAAACACCCGAAAACTCCACCCATATGACCGAAAACCAGACCCGCCAAATTCAGGTGGCAGGTTCCCTTTAATCTGTGGAATGCCTGCTGGTTTGGTATTGTATCAGTCCCCTGTGGATTACTAGTCTACAAACATTGAAGGACAAATACACAGGATAATTGACCAATCAAGGTTTGTTAATTTGTTGCATGCCTGCTGATTACATATTTTTCTGCCACTGCGGTTTGCTAGTCTACACAACTTAGAGGACAAATAGGCAGGTTATTTAAACAATAGAACAATGAGGGATTACCTCCCCCCAATTCTGTGGGATAATGCTATGAATGAGAGCTGTGGTTATAAAAAAAGTGGCCTGTTTCCCTCTCCTGTTACAATCCACAGGACATCAGCTGAGGAACCATGGCCCCAACTAGTAGAATACATATCTGCTTCACTGCCTATCACTGAACCTAGGTTGGGACAATAAGATCTCCTTGCCACATGCCTCACTGCACTCGATCAGCTTCCTAAGCTTGCCGCTACCTACTCTCTGTGGGTACCCACCAAAAGCGTGGTCTACTGGTTGGGGCAGTTGGCCCAGGATGACCAAAGTTGCAGATGTTCTAATCCCCAGTGAGCCAGTGGAAGGGTGAGATTCTGTCATTTGCCCTATCTTGTGTACTTGCTGGGACTGTACCAAATGTTATTTACTGTTGCTGATCCAATAAGTATTACTGAAGTGTGTTACCCTTACCCTGTGTTGTCTGACTAGTATTCTGCCTACATGGAAGGAGTGTGGCATTCAGTGGGATGAGCACTGGCCCGTGTCTAGCGAATGAGGGCCCCCACTGACCCTCATGTCTTCACAGTGACATAGTCAGAAAGAGGAATGAGTGAGGAATCATGATTTTCCTGATTTTATGGATTGGAATAACTTTGTACAATGCAGTTCAAATCTAATTTAAAAAGGTCCATTTAAAAATACAGCCTATCTTAAGTAAGCCTCTAGCAAGGGCAGGAGGGGTGGATTAGATTTCCAATATACTATTCATTTTTTTTCTGTGATTAAAATGAATGAATATGAACTTAAGTAGTTAAAAAGGTTAAAAATGAATAATTTATTTGACAGAAAATGCAAAAATTATTTGAACAGCTAAAAATATAATGAGAATATAGTTGATTAACATGTAAATGTAAAAAAAACAAATCCTGAAAAAAAATGTAGCCATAAACGGGTTTGTCCAGCCTTAGGTTATAAACTGCAGTCAGTCTAAGTGACTGCAGACTTGTGAATCCTCACAGCGTGCTCATTGAACTTTGTGAGGATTCTCCAGTGCTGGTCATATGAAAGTATGTGATTTGCGTACATACGGTCTCCTGCCTCACTCAAGTGTATCGGACAGTCTAGTCGGAATGTGGCTGGAAGTATGCAAATCATATACTTGTGGTCACATGACCGCTCGCTTCCAGCACTGGAAAATCCTCACAGAACGCAGTGTGCACATAATCCCATAAAGTGACTGCAGACTTGTGCCCCAAGTTCGGCCAAGCCCTTTAAGGCTCAAGTATTCTGCAGGGTCCTGTGGGTTAAAATATTTCTGCACCTACAGCATCTAATGGAAGATGTGATGAAATTTGACTCAATAAACCTCCTTACATTTCAGCACGAAATCTTGGTTATTAGAAGGTGCAACTCTTGGACCTATTTTTAGCAGTAGCATTTAAATTCGAAACAAACCAGAGACCTAAAACTGTTGTGTGTATGAAGTCTAAAGCCATTTTTGCCAACAGTCCTAAATTTGCTCAGACATCCCTAGAATTAGTCCACAAATAAAACAAAGATTAGGATCATCATACCCCCAAAAATAGCAATTTCCTGGTAGCCCTTGGCTTTTTGGGATAGTTCTAAAGGCAGTGCTTAAAATACCCAATTCGAGGGTCTATAAATTTTGGTTAGTCCGCAAGACCCAGAATTGTCCAGGAAAGAAAGGGATTTATAAAACATTTCATAAAACTGATGAACTAATCATACAATGCAAGCATTACAATAGAGCCCAGATATATCAAGCATGTACAAGGCTGTAGTTTATTATTATTTTTGCTTATTTAGCTTTCTTTTTGACAATAAAAATTTCTTTTAAACAGATTTTAACATATTTTTGTCCTTCATATTTTTTTTTTCAAACTCCCCTGCCATCACAATAGCAATCCTTTACTTTTGTCAGAATGAAAGATAATTCTACTGTTTGCATGAAAGAAGCTCGGAAAACACAGAAAACTTTGTTTCTCGATGATATTGTTGTCAGCTGGTGATGCTGCGGTGCCTTCAGTATATGACATATTGTTTTGTCTTGTAATCAGCTTAGTTCAAGGATGCCCGTGAATCCGGCAAAACATTCTGATTTCAGATAACAATAAGTAAAGAAATTATTGAAAAATCAGGGCCAAGGATATATAGGAGAGGAGGAATTAACGTCTCAGGGCCAGATTGCCGAAGATCGGCAGAATGTAGCACAATAAATGAATTACAGCGAGTCGACTCGAGTCCATTTCCCTTGGATGTTCATAATATGAGGGTCCTCTTAGAGCATTCTGATAATATTCAGATGAAATTATCCCGCTGATTGAATTTCAGAAGAATGCTTATTTTGTTTTCACGACTCTAGTTAATTTGCCTATGTGATTTCTAAACGCCTCGCTGCTCCGCCGCTCAATGACATCTTGAAGCTAAAAATATGTTGATAAAATTGTAATCAAAAGCTATAACAATTCCTAGTGGTTTGCAAGTCATTATATTAATGTCACTAGTCATACATGTGATTGCATGATTATTCTAAGTACATGTCTCAAGCAAAATGTTTCAATCTCTCTAAAGAAGATCTGTCATCTCTCCTGACATGTCTTTAAAAAAAAAAAAAAAATGCGTTTGCTCCCTATAAATAACCATACACTATGCTGTTCCTCTGTTATTCTTCCTGTAAAATGATTACATTGAAAAATGGTTCCTATTATTCCCGTTTTTTGCTTTTTTTTTAAATCTGTCAGCCGGCTTTTTCAATGAAAATTTAGAGCAGCAAGATATAGGGGCTAAGTGCCTGATTCCGGCAATTTGTCACATACTGGGCTGTGCATTGCTGTTTTCAATAAAGTCAGTGTTTTATCAGCAGGAGATTATCACTATAGGTCTAAGTGTCTCATGCCCCCTAGTCAACTGGTCTGTGTAACTCCGCCCCAGCCAGTGATTGGCAGCTTTCTGCTTATGCACAGTGTAAAGAGAAAGCAGCCAATCAGTGATGTGGGTGTGGTTACATAGGGCTCAGCATTATGATCGCTTCTAGTTCTGAAGAAGTGAAAACAGGGATTGTATCAAAATGACAGCATGTAGACCAGCAATGGAATCAAGGTATCAGCCCCTATATCATGCTGATCGCAGACTACATAGAAATAACCTAATGACAGATTGTCCATTCAGTGCTGATAGTGTCACACCATGCCGGGACACAACTTATGTACAAGGGAATTGTAGCGCCCAACTGTTTCGTTATTCAAACATTTCCATATATAATAATAGAGGAAAAGCAAAATGAAAAGTTCTTAGAATATGTGCTGGATAATTGTTATTTTATGGTAAATATGGATAATTAATAAAGCAGATGTGAATCCTTCCTTGTTAGCCTCTGTTTAATCTGAACTTTTTCAGTACATTCAGGAATTCCATCTCAATTCCTCCTAAGAACGAAACTCAGACTGGGTTCAGAACAAATATACACGTTCAGGAAAAAAAATCACATGGACTCCATTCATGTCACTACACTCTATGGCCCCATTGGGGATTCTCTCTAAAAACGGAACTCAGCTTGAATTCAGATGAAACAGCCAAATGCACTGAAAAAGTGCACTGTGAACAAAGCCTTAGATGTGTCATCTGATATTTCGGGTTCGAAGCACCTACAGTAGCTCTGGAAATCTACCAGGAGACCAAAAAGTCCATATACTGCATATAAAGAGACCAGTAAGATACATTTTGGTTCATGGCTGGGGGACCCTGTTTACGTTTTCACACTGGAGCTAGGAACTTAACATTACACCTCTGGTTGGTACCTGAAAAAGTTAAGGCATTTTTAGAACACACTAGTTTAAAGAGAACCTGTCATCATGATTTTGCTAACTAAACTACAAGCATTGTCAGGTTGGCGGGGTTACACTGATTAAAATGATACCTGGGTTGTAGAAATCTATTTTGTGGTTCTTGTTTAACCTGTGTTTGAAGTTTTGAGTTAATTACAGTTATATGAAAAAGTTTGGGCACCCCTACTAATCTTAAGCTTAATGTTGTATAAAAATTGTTTTTTTTGCAACAGCTATTTCAGTTTTATATATCTATTAACTGTTGGACACAGTAGTGTTTCTGCCTTGAAATGAGGTTTAGTCTACTAACAGAAAATGTGCAATCTGCATTCAAACATAATTTGACAGGTGCATAAGTATGGGCACCCTTATCATTTTCTTGTTTTAAATACTCCTACCTACTTTTTACTGACTTACTAAAGCACTTTTTTTTGTTTTCTAACCTCATTGAGCTTTGAACTTCATAGCCAGGTGTATGCAATCATGAAAAAAATCAAGAAAGACGTGGCAACACTCACCAATCCTGTGAAGCAGACTTTTCCTTTTATTCAAGCAATAGTGAAACCGTCTTCACGGCACGGGGGAGACATAAACCAAGAGAGGTGAGCGGGGAGAGGACAACAGCCGTTTCACGCCAACTCCGGCGCTTCTACGGGTCCACGCGTGGTTTATGTCTCCCCCGTGCCGTGAAGACGGTTTCACTATTGCTTGAATAAAAGGAAAAGTCTGCTTCACAGGATTGGTGAGTGTTGCCACGTCTTTCTTGATTTTCTACTACTATATATGCGCTGTGCTTCAGACGTGAGCACCTCCCTCAAGACTTTGGGCTCGGCGGCTCCATTAGTGACTCCACATTGTATCTCGTTATCGGGCTGTGCTGCTTCCTATTTTCTTTTATACATATTGCAATCATGAAAAAAGTTTCTTTAAGTGGCAACTTGCAAGTTGTTCTCCTGTTTGAATCTCCTCTGAAGAGTGGCATCATGGGCTCCTCAAAACAACTGTCTAATGACCTGAAAACAAAGATTATTCAACATAGTTGTTCAGGAGAAGGATACAAAAAGCTGTCTCAGAGATTTAACCTGTCAATGTCCACTGTGACGAACATAGTAAGGAAATGGAAGAACACAGGTACGGTTCTTGTTAAGGCCAGAAGTGGCAGGCCAAGAAAAACATCAGAAAGGCAGAGAAGAAGAATGGTGAGATCAGTCAAGGACAATCCTCAGACCACCTCCAGAGAGCTGCAGCATCAACTTTCTGCAGATGGTGTCACTGTGCATCGGTCAACTATACAACGCACTTTGCACAAGGAGAAGCTGTATGGGAGAGTGATGCGAAAGAAGCCGTTTCTGCAAGCACGCCACAAACAGAGTCGGCTGAGGTATGCAAAAGCACATTTGGAGAAGCCAATTTCTTTTTGGAAGAAGGTCCTGTGGACTGATGAAACCAAGATTGAGTTGTTTGGTCATACAAAAAGGCGTTATGCATGGTGGCCAAAAAACACAGCATTCCAAGAAAAACACTTGCTACCAACAGTAAAATTTGGTGGAGGTTCCATCATGCTTTGGGGCTGTGTGGCCAATGCCGGCACCGGGAATCTTGTTAAAGTTGAGGGACACGTGGATTCCTCTCAGTATCAGCAGATTCTTGACAATAATGTTCATGAATCAGTGACAAAGTTGAAGTTACACAGGGGATGGATCTTTCAGCAAGACAATGATCCAAAACACCGCTCCAAGTCTACTCAGGCATTCATGCAGAGGAACAATTACACTGTTCTGGAATGGCCATCCCAGTCCCCAGACCTGAATATCATTGAACATCTGTGGGATCATTTGAAGAGGGCTGTCCATGCTCGGCGACCATCAAACTTATCTGAACTGGAATTGTTTTGTAAAGAGGAATGGTCAAAAATACCTTCATCCAGGATCCAGGAACTCATTAAAAGCTACTGGAAGCGACTAGAGGCTGTTATTTTTGCAAAAGGAGGATCTACTAAATATTAATGTCACTTTTCTGGTGGGGTGCCCATACTTATGCACCTGTCAAATTTTGTTTGAATGCAGATTGCACATTTTGTGTTAGTTCAATAAACCTCATTTCAAGGCAGAAACATTACTGTGTCCAACAGTTATTAGATATATGAAACTAAAATAGCTGTTGCAAAAAAAAACTATTTTTATAAAACATTAATCTTAAGATTAATAGGGGTGCCCAAACTTCTAATATATAATTGCCTAGAATACTACTTCCTGCAATTTGTGCCAACTTCCGTGGCTTTGTCCGGAGCTAATGTCCGGAGCTAATGTCCGGAGCTAATGTCCGGAGCTAATGTCCGGAGATAAGTGACGTCAACAGTGTCCAGTGTCTGATTGGTTGCCGCCTGCTGCGAGCGACCAATCAGAAACGTGCCGTACTGTGACACACTCCGCCCGCCATTTTGGTGTGATTTTTGAATTTTTACCTCACAGCAAGTTTCTACTGCGTGGAGGCGGGCCCAGTGACGTTGCTCTTCAAGCTCCTGCCAAATTTCGTCAAAAAAATGATAATACCATTTACCAAAACTATATATATTTAGTTGTGAAGTGGTTCAGTGACATTTTCACACCAATTTTGAACTTTTGTTTGGTGTTTTCTCCATATACTGCCTATTATTTTTGTTCTTTCTTACTATTATTTATTAATTGTATTATTCTTACATTTGAATAAATAAAGTATATATGGATTCTAGACTCCCGATTCTTTAGAATCGGGCTGCCATCTAGTTTTCATATAACTGTATATACTCATGCTATGGGAGAGTCTTTGAGTGGGTCTTTGTTTTGGTGCTCTGGCCTCATTGTCATCATTCTGGGCTTACATGACACTGATCTTTCAGTAACCTGCCTCCTACTTTAAATGCAGTGATTGAGCAGTTAATATTGTGGTCTTCAAAAAAAAAAAGCAGCGGTGGTGCATCTATCGGAAAAAAGAAGATATCATCATTGCTGAACCAAGGAATGCAGTGCACACAGCATTTTTTGGAACACCACAATATTTACTGCTCAGGCGACGTATTTCAAGTAGAAGGCAGGCGACTTTAGGTTTAGTGACCTGTAATTTAAGTCCAGAATTATGAAAATGAGGCCAGAGCACCAAAAAAAGCACGGGCATCTCATTAGGTCAAAACTTCAAACGCAGATTAAACAAGACCCACAAGATGAATTTTGCAAACCAGGTATCATTTTAATCAGTGTAATAGCGCCAACGTGACAATGCTTGTAGTTTACTTAGCAAAATCCCGATGACAGGTTCCCTTTAACATCTTTTTTATTCTTATTACCTGTATGTCCTTCTTTTTTGTTTGTTTTTTTATTTTGATTTATTTATACATTTTGTTTTCAGTGTCTTCTCAGTGTCCCTCCTCCCTGCTGCTGCTGAATCTGTGCCAATATAACCTGGTTAATAGCTCATTTTTATTTAATTGTAGCCACACCCACCTTAACATGTCTGAATTCCATTTAATAATGTATACTGTTTGTTGAGATGGAACGTTCCTACCTTATGAGATGTAGTGACCAGTTTGCAACAGCAAGAAAGCTGAGACTGGGGTCAGTAAGAGGAACCTACCTCAGAGACCTTCTCGTTTCGAGAGACTGTCTCGAGATGAACTGAGCACTATCCTGTCATTGGTGATGTGTTGGGTGCATTGAACTGTTGATCTTCAGGAATTGCCATGGTTTGAGCTCCTCCGTAAGAGAGGTTCTTTCACATGTCATTCCAATAAGTCACCCTATGTGCCTTCTTACTGACCACTTATGTCTACTAACAGGAACATGAGTGGACATAATATACATGTAGCACTAAGTGAACAAAATGATCATGTATGTCAATTGAAATTATTTTTTTCAACATTTTCAGATCTGTATGAGTTGGGAAAATTACCCACTACCATAGAAGCCATACAAGCACAGCAGCATTTACTTTGCTGTCAGTCAACCAGGCACAACATAGGTGGCTGTCAGTCCATACATCCTTACATTCCAAATGTTGGAATTTGATAACCATGTACATTTTGGTTTTATGAATCTAGTTAGTGACGATATACTAAATCTTACCATATATTATACTGCACACTCTCATTGGAAAGAAACTGATATAGAGGATCTGGCATTTTATGTATAATGGCAACCTGGCCAAAGTCATGAAATTGTTCAATAAAAAAATATATGTGAACAAGATGTAGTTTAATGAAGCACTCCTCCCATTAAAGTTTTTATCCTCTTAATATATTGCAGTCATGACATTATATAGCACTGTGTACTCACAATTGCTCATTTAGTTCTTCTACCCACTCAATGTTTCTCTTTTCCATTAGGCCTGTTACATTAAGTGATTCAAAATTGACTAGCTGAATCCTTCTAAGTTCTATGTAGAAACAGAAGGCCAATTTTCCCCGACAGCTGGGTCAGGAGTTGAAGAGGGGAATGATAAATGCAGGGAAAATATACTTCCTTTTTCTACATAGAGAAAAGAGAAAAAATATCTGGGTAGAAAGGCAAAATGAGCAATTGTAAGTGCACAGCGCTATATAATATGATGATCGCAATGTTTTACAAGGATAAAAACTTTGATGGGAATGCTTCTTTAAAAAACCTCAGATTCTGAAAGCGTAAATGACGTCTTAGATGGTAAACTAGAATCATTGATATTGTTAATTAGCCCTTCTGCAAACCCAATTGTTTCTTCTAGCTTGCTTTATAATGTATCTTCATTCATATAACTTGTATTCCAGAAGTTATAAAGAAACTCCCACCATTATTATGTCCTTAAAACAATATAGGACTATACATAGCCAATAATGATCAACATCTTTTTTATGTTTCCCATATGTGCATATGTTCCTTGTTAGGCATAATTTTATTTTTTTTTTCCGTACATGCACCTTAAAGATCTGTATATTTATGTCTTATTTGAACATTTAAAAAAAATCATGCATCTTTTTTCATGATACACCAGGCTTCATTTCTATGTCACTGTCATATTTACTTTTTTATTTTTTTTTGCTGATATTTGAAAAATAAGGAAAATAGGTATTTGTTTTTGCCACTTTTTCATTTTTATGACTGCAAATAACCACCAAAATACATTTAAAAATTAGTTTGCCATTCTGTTACAATTTTTTTGATATATCAGTCACACTTATTTTACGTGATGGAGCTAGCAACAGCGAGTTGGATGGACAGTGCATTTTTATTTATTTTATCTTTACCTGGTACTTTTTATTTATTTACCGTATATACTCGAGTATAAGCCGACCCGAGTATAAGCCGACCCCCCTAATTTTGCCACAAAAAACTGGGAAAACTTATTGACTCGAGTATAAGCCTAGGGTGGAAATGTAGCATTTACCGGTGAATTTCAAAAATAAAAATAGATCATTATTTCCCCATAGCTGTGCCATATAGTGCTCTGCACCGTTCATATTGCCCCATAGATGCTGCACAGATGCCCCATATAGTGCTGTGTGCCATTCATACTGCCCCCATATAGTGCTGTGTGCCGTTCATACTGCCCCCATAGATGCTGCACAGATGCCTCATATAGTGCTGTGTGCCGTTCATACTGCCCCCATATAGTGCTGTGTGTCGTTCATACTGCCCCCATATAGTGCTGTGTGCCGTTCATACTGCCCCCATATAGTGCTGTGTGCCGTTCATACTGCCCCCATATAGTGCTGTGTGCCATTCATACTGCCCCCATATAGTGCTGTGTGCCGTTCATACTGCCCCCATAGATGCTGCACATAAATCTGTGCTGCCGCTGCTGCTGCTGCAATAAAAAAAAAAAAACACATACTCACCTCCCTTGATTGCAGCTCCCAGCGTCCGGTCCCGGCGCCTCCATCTTCCCGGCGTCTCTGCTCTGACTGATCAGGCAGAGGGCGCCGCGCACACTATATGCGTCATCGCGCCCTCTGCCTGAACAGTCAGAGCGCAGACGCCGGGAAGATGGAGGCGCCGGGAAGATGGAGCGACGCCCGGCGGCTGGAACGCGGACAGGTGAATATAACATACTTATGTGACGCCCAGGAGACTGGGATACCCAGCACCGGACCAATGGAGTCTGTCTCTTGAGGGGGATGTCACGGGTGGCTTGACCCGGTGCTGTGGCCTCAGGCAATGCACAGTGTAAGGGGTATCATGAGGGGACAGGCACTTACTTGATCAGCAGCAGGTTCTCCCAGCGGTGACGATCCCGATCCTGGATAGATGGCTATTGTCCAAATGAAAGACTGAGGCACTGAAACGTTTAACCAGTTTACTTTAACATAAAAGGATTTACAACCAGTCCTGTCACCGGAGTCTGTATGGGAACTCTGAGTTACTTTGACCCTGCCGAGGTCTTCGCCTCTTATTGTGCGCAATTTCTGTGTGGCCCTTCTGCTGTATGTGAACTGGCTGCCGGCCCAATCTGTCCCCTCCGGGTCCTGGTTCGACGGGCAACCCGAGTCCTTTTATCGGTTTACCCCCTCCGGGAGTACCGCTGAACTCTGTGTCTGTTGCTGCATCCGACCCTAGTGAAGCTGATATCACCTCACGTTTTTCCGGTTGCTGTATTATATATAATGAATACAGCCATGGATCCGGTATCCGTCTTTGTGCCTGTTCTGGGTAGTGATTAATGCTACCCGGTTCTCACAATGTCCTTTTTCTCTATCCCTCTTCTCCTCAGGCCGGTGATTTAGGCCTGGTAACAGTCACAGGGCTGTTAGAGATTCAACTGTATGACCTCTCACTTTCAGCTCCTTGGCCCAACTGCCATTTCTTCTCTCAGACCAGAATGGATCAAGGGGAGTCTCTGGAGCTCCCCCTTCTGGCCGGAGGTGGTAGTGCAGTCTTGCTATTTTAGTATTTGTACTTACTGTCAGTAACTATTTTTGTGGCAAATACCCCTAGGGGTGCCACATTCCCCCTTAGTTAAGAACAGTACTCCGGGACTGTGGGACAATAACATTTTGAAATAACAATTAATATGTACAGAGTCTTAAAAATGAAAAGTTACAAAAACCACTCAAGGAAACAAAAATAGAGTTCTGTAAAAAGTCACTTCAAATAGCGTCCATTAATACAGTTCTATCCTTAAAGGTATTAGGAACGGCACTGTACTTAGTGTCCAGGAATTTAGTTCCATTTTTCCAACGGAGTTATCAATATAAAGTCTAAAGAAAGTTCAAAAAGAGCAAAAAGCAAAGTTCAAAAAGCAGTCTTTCCGGAGCTTTGATTTAGTGCCTCCGGGCTGATAAAAAGTTCAAGAATATGCAATAAGTTCATACAGACAAGTCTCTGTAGGCACTGGGCTTAAACGTTGCAGACTGATAGCAATGACTATACTACATTTTCTGTTTAACTATATACGGCATAACATATATACAATTCACATTATGAGCTTTATAGTTGGTAATCTGCATACCTGGCCGGTAATTGACCCTGGGTACTACGCTGTGATCTACGTAATAGCGGTGTCTCTTCATGTGGTGTACTACTGTCTACTGCGGATGTAGTATCTGCCCGCTCTGCTAAAGATAATTCCACGACTATGGAGTTGGCAAGTCCACCGTGAATGGGATTACTCTGACCAGGAATCTGTTCTTCCTGGCCTGGAACCTCCTGTAGTACGGGGTCAGCCTCTTCCTGTCTTGGGACTTCTGGTATTGGGTTCGGTGTTGGGTAAAAGGCCACCATGGGAACCACTACCGCACCATGGTATGTTAGTAGGGTTTTGGGAAAGTCTCCTATACAGGTGTGATACACTTCCTCTTCTTTTTCCTTTACTGGTTGAACCTGTATGGGTTGAATAACTTCTGGTTCTGGCTGGACAACGTCTGGCTCTTTCAATGCTTCCGGACATAATTTAAGATTGTCTCTTGACACTAGTACAGATGTTAAGCCTCCGTTTTTGCTAATGAGACACATTTTAGGATTATCCACTCTTGTTGGTAAAACTGTGTAGGGTACGGCTTCCCACTGATTGTCCAGTTTATTGGTTCGACGATTTCTCTTGAGCACTTGGTCACCCGGTCTTAATGGGGTCGCTAGAGCATTCGAGTTGAAAGTTCGCTCTTGTCTTTCTCTAGTTTGCTGAAGGCTTCTTTCCACACTCTCTTGCACTTGGCGATACTGCTTTTGCCGTATGATATCCCAATTGGAGTCTTGAACTTCTGCGTCTGGTTTCAGAATTCCCATTTCTAGATCGATTGGTAATTGGCCGGGTCTTGCACGCATAAGGTAAGCTGGGGTGCAGTTGGTGGAGCTCACCGGGACATGATTATACAGATCCACCAAGTCAGGCAATTTCTCTGGCCATTGATTCCTTTCTGTCTCAGGTAAAGTCTTTAGTAGGTCTATTACAATATGGTTCATCTTCTCGCATAAGCCGTTTGTTTGTGGATGATAGGCCGTCGTCCGGATCTTTTTGCAACCATACATATTACAGAATTCTCTGAAGATCTCTGATTCAAAGGCTGTACCTTGGTCGGTGAGAACCTGTTCCGGATATCCATGGGGTCTACAAAAGTACGTTTGGAACGCTTTGGCTGCTGTTTTTGCTGTCAGATCTTTTACGGGTACTACTACCAAGAAACGTGAATAATGGTCCACGATGGTCAAGGCATAGACATAGCCGGACCGGCTTGGTGTCAACTTCACGTGGTCCATGGCTACAAGTTCAAGTGGTTGTTTGGTGATTATGGGCTGCAGTGGTGCTCTTTGGTTCTTTTGATCGTTTCTTCTGAGGTTGCACGGGCCACAATTTCTGCACCACTGTTCGATTGATTTTCTCATCCCGACCCAATAAAATCTTTCTCTTAGAAGTACTTCTAACTTTTTCCAACCGAAGTGACCAGCACCATTATGGTAAGCTTCGAGGACCATCTTCACATCTTGTTTAGGCACAATAATCTGCCAAACCAATTCATGTGTTTTCGGATTGGTGTATCTTCTACAGAGCTTCCCTTGATACAGGAACATTTTGCCTCTCTCTTTCCAGAGTTGATGCGTCTCTTCTGGGGCATCCTCATAGGGATATGCACTTTGCTCAGTCAACAGTTCCTTCACCAACTTCACAGCCGGATTGCTGTCTTGGGTGTCAGCCCATCTATGGTGTGCTAACGGATTAAAATTCACCTCTTGTTGTTTCTGATAGGTA
Source organism: Ranitomeya imitator (assembly GCF_032444005.1). NCBI lineage: Eukaryota > Metazoa > Chordata > Amphibia > Anura > Dendrobatidae > Ranitomeya > Ranitomeya imitator. The sequence continues at coordinate 81,958,521 of NC_091282.1, forward strand.
CTTGACTGATGATGTTTTGCCTTGGGACGATGGAAGGCTGGTAGTTCAATTTCTTCAAGCTCCCCCGTTTCCTCTTCTACATCTCTCAAGTGTGGCATCCGGGATAGGGCATCGGCATTTCCATTCTTGCGACCTGCTCGATACTTGATTATGAAGTTGTAATTAGATAACCGGGCTATCCATCGCTGTTCTAACGCACCTAATTTGGCTGTGTCCAGGTGGGTCAACGGATTGTTGTCAGTATAGACAATAAATTCTGCAGCGGCCAGATAGTGTTTGAAACGCTCCGTCACAGCCCAAACTACTGCCAGTAGTTCCAATTTGAAGGAGCTGTAATTTTCTGAATTTCTTTCAGTAGGCCGGAGCTTTCTACTTGCAAAGGCGATGACTTTCTCCCGACCTTCTTGCTTTTGTGACAGCACCGCTCCTAGTCCCACATTACTGGCATCGGTGTAGAGGATGAAAGGTTTATGGTAATCTGGGTATGCCAGAACCTCTTCTCCGGTTAGTGCCTTCTTTAGTTGTTCAAAGGAGTCTTCCCTTTCGTCGTTCCACTGAAAAGGAGGGTTTCGGTTTGAAGGTTTCTTCGTCTGCCCTACCAAGGTGTCTTGCAAGGGTGCTGCCAACTTGGTAAATCCTTTTATAAATCTGCGATAGTAACCCACCAATCCCAGGAATTGTCTCACTTCTTTTGCGCTGGTAGGTCTTGGCCAATCCCTTATGGCGCTTATTTTCTCGGGATCTGGTGCTACTCCCTCCGAACTCACGATGTGTCCCAGGTACTGTACCTTTGGCTTGAGAAGGTGACATTTGGATGGCTTGACTTTCATGCCATACCTGGATAAGGCTTCGAACACTTCTGCCAGGTCTATTAAGTGTTGTTCGTAAGTCTTTGAGTAGACGATCACATCATCTAGGTACAGGAGGACGGTCTCGAAGTTCTTGTGTCCGAGGCAGCATTCCATCAGCCGCTGGATGGTACCGGATGCGTTGCAGAGTCCGAACGGCATGCGATTAAATTCACATAGACCCATTGGTGTGGTGAATGCCGTCTTTTCCTTATCTCTCTCAGCCACAGGGACTTGCCAATACCCGCTTGTTAAGTCTAAGGTGGAAAAATAATTAGCAGATTTCAAAGCAGTTAAGGACTCTTCTATCCTAGGCAAGGGGTAGGCGTCTTTATGGGTGATGTTATTAATCTTCCGGTAGTCTACGCACATTCTCATGGTTCCGTCCTTTTTTTTTGACAATCACTAGAGGGGCCGCCCAGGGGCTACAGCTGTCTCTTATTACCCCGGCCTGTTTCATTTCCCTCAGCATATCTTTTGCACATTGATAGTGAGCGGGCGGTATGGGTCTATATCTTTCTTTTATTGGGGGATGGTCACCTGTGGGGATTGTGTGTTCTACCCCTTCTATCCGTCCGAAGTCCAATGGGTGTTTACTGAAGACTTGTTCATATTCCGTCACTAGCCTATACACCCCTTGTTTTTGATGGGTAGGTGTTGAATTTATGCCCACGTGTAGCTGTTGGCACCAATCCTCCATTTCTCCATCTGAGCCATTGCCTTCCACCTGACAGGTTGGTTCTAAGGGCTCAATGGTTGTGATGGCATTGTTGTCAACAGTATATAGCTTTGCCATTGTAGCATACCTTGGCAAAGTGACCTCTTCCTCTCCACAGTTCAAAAGTCATACCGGCACTCGTCCCCGGTGTACCTCGACTATCCCTCGTGCTGTGAGTATAGTGGGCCTGCTGTCGGTGTACACTGGTTCTATTAAGGCTTGATAATCTCGTCCCTTAGTACCAATGGCTGCTCTACACCATACCAGCATTTCTGTTTTTGGTGGGATTACAATAGACGTTGGATCACTTACCCTCACACTGCCGATTTCTCCACCTGCAACTTCTACCTGTTGCCTTAACATCAATACTTTTATTTCCCTCCGGAGAACTCTCTGCTGGCAGGATTGGGCAGTTTCAGCAATTTGCTGTAAGACAGAAATGACTTCGGAAAAGCAGTTCTCTAACACATTCATTCCTATCAATACAGTTGGTTCACAGTTCCGCCGGTCAACATCAACAACAATTATACCCTGTTTCTTCAGTTCTACTTTACCAATCTTTATGGTCATCTCCCTGAATCCTAGTTTCGGTACCAACTTACCATTACTGGCCCATATATCTAGTTCAACATCAGAGGGCCCTTTATCAATATCTGCATCAGCCCAGTACCTCTTATAAAGGATATACGGTATAGATGAAATCTGGGAACCTGTGTCCAGCAAAGCGTTGAGGGGAATTCCGTCCAGCACGATAGGGATAATGGGTCGTCCTCCGATGTACCTGTCGTGCCAGGGTGTTGGGCCTTGAAAGTTCATTCCTGCGAAGCGGCCCGCATTCCCAGGGGATTCCCGTTTAAATCACAATCTCGTGCAAAGTGGCCCGGCTGCTGGCAACGGCGGCAAATGGGCTGTCCATCCGGTTGGTAGCGGTCGCGGGGTCGTCCTCTCCGTGTCGGGTATCTCCGGGGTCTCATCCATGGAACATCCTCTCTACAGTTTGCCAACTCCATCTTGTGTCCTCTCATCTCCTGCATGGTTTTAGCCATTGAAGCAACAACATCAGCTAAAGAGTCAAGCTTTTGTTGAAGAGCCTCATTAGTACTGGGCCCCAGGGGCTTAGCAATGGCCCCAGACATAGCTGATGTCACTGGCACTCCCTGTTGTTGAGGTGCCTCTGCCATGGGTTGCGCAGGATCCTGATCCCGAGGTGCCTCTGCCAGCTGGAGACGTATAGCGCTCTCCTTTAATTGGGCAAATGTCAATTCAGGGTTCTTAAAAACAAGCATGCTCACATGCCCCCGGTGAGAAGGGGTGTAGAGTCCCTCAATAAATTGATCTCTTAGCAGTTTATCCGCTCCGGTGTTAAAAATGGGTTCAGCCAGTGTAAGTGATTTAAGGGCTTCCTGCAGGTTTAAGGCAAAGTCTCTCACGCCCTCATTAGCTTTTTGTTTGCAATTAAAGAATCGTATTTTAGCTTTGCTGCTGGCCGTGGTTTCAAATGTAGCTTTTAATCCAGCAAATATGCGTTCAACAGTGCCTTTTAGATCAGCTGCCCATGCTGTGACTTCTCGCTTAGCATGGCCACTTAACTGCATCATCAGGAGACTAACACGCTGAACTTCACCCACGGGGAACATGTTAAAATGGGCCAGCATCTTTTCTCTGAAATCGTCAAGGGTATTAGGCTCACCTTCATACATTGGAAGCCATGGGCCACCTGGGGTATATGGCATCAGCACCGGCATGATGGGCGCCACTCCTTGCACCGCTGCGCTGCCGGACTCTCTATTGACACTCTGTCTTTCAGCTGCATTAGCGTCGCCGGGTGCTGCGGCATCTCCGTGCTGCGACATACTGTGCCCCCTTAGTTAATCCGGACCCTTCCGGTCCTCCGCTTCCGTCGGGATAGTGTAGATTCGTTCCGCTGTGCAGCAGGATCGATTTTCCCCTTGCTCTGATGTCAGAGCGCTCAGCTTGGTGCCGCCCACAATGACACGCCCCCTGCTGCTCCCACCCGCCGCACGCTCTGTAATGGCGGATTCTGAAGTTTTTCAGTTAGACTGGGGCTCAGGTGATGGCGTAGCTCAATTACCAGTCTCGTGCCTAATGGTTATGAAGTGATTACCTCAGGGGATGGCGGCCATCTTTACTCCATTATAACCAATGGGGAAAAGTCACTTTCAATAGTTTTCAATGGGGAATGGATTTTTCTTTAATAAAGTCAATTTTCAAGATTTTTCATCCCAGTTTTCACAGTTTTGGGCTCCAATCACGGCACACAATACCCGGTATACGGGCTGGCTAGATCCTGTTCGTGACGCCAATTGTGACGCCCAGGAGACCGGGATACCCAGCACCGGACCAATGGAGTCTGTCTCTTGAGGGGGATGTCACGGGTGGCTTGACCCGGTGCTGTGGCCTCAGGCAATGCACAGTGTAAGGGGTATCATGAGGGGACAGGCACTTACTTGATCAGCAGCAGGTTCTCCCAGCGGTGACGATCCCGATTCTGGATAGATGGCTATTGTCCAAATGAAAGACTGAGGCACTGAAACGTTTAACCAGTTTACTTTAACATAAAAGGATTTACAACCAGTCCTGTCACCGGAGTCTGTATGGGAACTCTGAGTTACTTTGACCCTGCCGGGGTCTTCGCCTCTTATTGTACGCAATTTCTGTGTGGCCCTGCTGCTGTATGTGAACTGGCTGCCGGCCCAATCTGTCCCCTCCGGGTCCTGGTTCGACGGGCAACCCGAGTCCTTTTATCGGTTTACCCCCTCCGGGAGTACCGCTGAACTCTGTGTCTGTTGCTGCGTCCGGCCCTAGTGAAGCTGATATCACCTCACGTTTTTCCGGTTGCTGTATTATATATAATGAATACAGCCATGGATCCGGTATCCGTCTTTGCGCCTGTTCTGGGTAGTGATTAATGCTACCCGGTTCTCACAATGTCCTTTTTCTCTATCCCTCTTCTCCTCAGGCCGGTGATTTAGGCCTGGTAACAGTCACAGGGCTGTTAGAGATTCAACTGTATGACCTCTCACTTTCAGCTCCTTGGCCCAACTGCCATTTCTTCTCTCAGACCAGAATGGATCAAGGGGAGTCTCTGGAGCTCCCCCTTCTGGCCGGAGGTGGTAGTGCAGTCTTGCTATTTTAGTATTTGTACTTACTGTCAGTAACTATTTTTGTGGCAAATACCCCTAGGGGTGCCACACTTACCTAGTCCCAGCGATCCTCGCGCTGTCCCTGCCTTCCTCCCCGTCTTCTGTGCTGCAGCATCTTCCTGTCAGCGGTCACCGGCACCGCTGATTAGAGAAATGAATAGGCGGCTCCGCCCCTATGGGAGGTGGAGCCGCTTATTCATATCTCTAATGAGCGGTCCCACGTGACCGCTGAAGAGGGGAAGACGCTGCAGCACAGAAGACGGGGAGGAAGGCAGGGACAGCGCGAGGATCGCTGGGACTAGGTAAGTATACCTCAGCGCCCTCTCCCCCTCACCCGCCGACCCCACCACTACCGTGACTCGAGTATAAGCCGAGGGGGGCACTTTCAGCCCAAAAATTTGGGCTGAAAATCTCGGCTTATACTCGAGTATATACGGTATTTATTTATTTATTTATTCATTTAATTTATTTTACACATTGTGCCACCCCCATAAGGTCATAAAAGACATTTTGGAGGAATTTCAATATTTCAGTATTTTTATTTTCATCTTATTTCCCCTGTAACCTGGACTGGTATATTGGCCCCAGGTACAGAGGTCATGGATGCATAGCAGAGCTGCACAGGTCTTCTGGACCGCACAGACGTTTAAAGTCTATATGGCCAATTTGGAAGCGGTTAAAGCAAAACCGTTGTTTTAATTTTTATTTCATAAATCAATAGTACAGGTGATAATATGCAACTTTGTAATACGTGTTTTCAGGTAGATCAGCTTCTGTCTCCTCCTGGATTGATATTTTACTCTCAATTCATAGGTAAAATCTGTAAAGTCTGTATTCAGAGAAGACAGATCTTTCCTTTTACTTAGGCAGAAGTGATGCTCATAGTGTTCTGTGGAGAGAGGAGCGAGGGGCGGACACAGACCTTCTGCTGCAACGTCTGTTACCGTTCTGCATAGAACATTATGAGCACCAACTGCCATCTTCTATTCACTAAAGGGAAAATCTGTATTCACTGATGACAGATTTCACCGAGGAATTGAGAATTTTGAGAATGAACGATCCGTTCAAGAGCAGAAAGAAGCAAATTTCTCTCATTAGATACAGTCATGGCTGTAAGTGTTGGCACACTTGAATTTGTTCCAATAAAAGAAGTATTTCTCCCAGAAAATTATTGCAGTTACACATGTTTTGCTTTGCATATGTTTATTTCCTTTGTGTGTATAGAAATAGCACAAAAAAAACAGAGGAAAAAAAGACAAATTCAACATAATTTCACCCAAAATCACTAAAATGGGCCAGACAAAATTGTTGGCATGCTTCCAAAAAAGGTGTATTTGCATTGTGTGTTTGTGTGTGCCACACTAAGCATAGAGAATAGAAAAAGGAAAAGAGAACTGTATGAGAACTTGAGAAGCCAAATTGTTGCAAAATAGCTACAATCTCAAGGTTGCAATTCCATCTCCTGAGATCTTGATGTAGTATGGGGTGCATTATACTATATGGAAGACTTTGAGTGCAGCATTATACTATAAATAGGACTATGTTTAGTACATTATACTATATAGAGGATGATGGAGGGTTCATTATACTATATGGAGTACAATGGAGAGTGCATTATACTATATGGAGGACTATGGGGGTGCATTATACTATATGTACTATGGGGGTGCATTAAACTATCTTGAGGACTATGAGGAGTGCAATATAAAATGATGCTATATGGAGGACTATGGAGAGTGCATTATACTGTATGGAGGATTATGGAGAGTGCATTATACTGTATACACTAGTATCAGTGTGCATTATATAATATTGAGGACTATAGGGAGTGCATTATACTATACAGTTAGGGCCAGAAATATTTGGACAGTGACACAAGTTTTGTTATTTTAGCTGTTTACAAAAACATGTTCAGAAATACAATTATATATATAATATGGGCTGAAAGTGCACAGTCCCAGCTGCAATATGATAGTTTCCACATCCAAATCGGAGAAAGGGTTTAGGAATCATAGCTCTGTGATGCATAGCGCCCTCTTTTTCAAGGGACCAATAGTAATTGGACAATGGACTCTAAGGGCTGCAATTAACTCTGAAGGCGTCTCCCTCGTTAACCTGTAATCAATGAAGTAGTTAAAAGGTCAGGGGTGGATTCCAGGTGTGTGGTTTTGCATTTGGAAGCTGTTGCTGTGAGCAGACAACATGCGGTCAAAGGAACTCTCAATTGAGGTGAAGCAGAACATCCTGAGGCTGAAAAAAAAGAAAATATCCATCAGAGAGATAGCAGGCATGCTTGGAGTAGCAAAATCAACAGTTGGGTACATTCTGAGAAAAAAGGAATTGACTGGTGAGCTTGGGAACTCAAAAAGGCCTGGGCGTCCACGGATGACAACAGTGGTGGATGATCGCCGCATACTTAATTTGGTGAAGAAGAACCCGTTCACAACATCAACTGAAGTCCAGAACACTCTCAGTGAAGTAGGTGTATCTGTCTCTAAGTCAACAGTAAAGAGAAGACTCCATGACAGTAAATACAAAGGGTTCACATCTAGATGCAAACCATTCATCAATACCAAAAATAGACAGGCCAGAGTTAAATTTGCAGAAAAACACCTCAAGAAGCCAGCTCAGTTCTGGAAAAGTATTCTATGGACAGATGAGACAAAGATCAACCTGTACCAGAATGATGGGAAGAAAAAAGTTTGGAGAAGAAAGGGAACGGCACATGATCCAAGGCACACCACATCCTCTGTAAAACATGGTGGAGGCAACATGAGGGCATGGGCATGCATGGCTTTCAATGGCACTGGGTCACTTGTGTTTATTGATGACATAAGAGCAGACAAGAGTAGCCGGATGAATTCTGAAGTGTACCGGGATATACTTTCAGCCCAGATTCAGCCAAATGCTGCAAAGTTGATTGGACGGCGCTTCATAGTACAGATGGACAATGACCCCAAGCATACAGCCAAAGCTACCCAGGAGTTCATGAGTGCCAAAAAGTGGAACATTCTGCAATGGCCAAGTCAATCTCCAGATCTAAACCCAATTGAGCATGCATTTCACTTGCTCAAATCCAGACTTAAGACGAAAGACCCACAAACAAGCAAGACCTGAAGGCTGCGGCTGTAAAGGCCTGGCAAAGCATTAAGAAGGAGGAAACCCAGCGTTTGGTGATGTCCATGGGTTCCAGACTTAAGGCAGTGATTGCCTCCAAAGGATTTGCAACAAAATATTGAAAATAAAAATATTTTGTTTGGGTTATGTTTATTTGTCCAATTACTTTTGACCTCCTAAAATGTGGAGTGTTTGTAAAGAAATGTGTACAATTCCTACATTTTCTATCAGATATTTTTGTTCAACCCTTCAAATTAAACGTTACAATCTGCACTTGAATTCTGTTGTAGAGGTTTCATTTCAAATCCAATGTGGTGGCATGCAGAGCCCAACTCGCGAAAATTGTGTCACTGTCCAAATATTTCTGGCCCTAACTGTATGTATCTTCTCACTATCAAATAAACAAAAAACCTTTTCAACACCTTTCACTCCATCCTCAGTCCAAAAACACAGGCCCCTATCACAGACATTTGTGCGGATAAGGTGACCTCACACTTTACAGAGAAAATAGAGAATATCCATCAGGAAATCTGCTCCCACCCACCAAGTGTTATGACTCCCATCTCTCCCTGCATCTACTCTGGCTCACTCTCCACATTTGACCCTGTCACAGAAGAAGTCTCCTGGCTCCTCTCTTTTTGTCCTACTACATGCACCACTGACCCCATTCCCTCACATCTCTTCCAGTCTCTCTCTCCAGTCATCACTACTCACCTAACTAAAATCTTCAATGTCTCCCTCTCCTCTGGTATTTTTCCCTCCTCCTTCAAACAGTCTATCATTACTCCATTATTTTAAAAAACTCTCTCTCGATCTATCCTGCACAAATAACTACAGACCAGTATCAAATCTCCCCTTCATCTCTAAACTTTTGGAGTGCCTGGTCGATTACCGCCTTACCCGTTTCCTCTCCACTCACTCTCTCCTAGATCCATCACAGTCCTGCTTCCGCCCCCTACATTCTACAGAAACTGCACTTATCAAAGTGACCAATGACCATTTGACAGCAAAACGTAATGGTGACCACTTTCTGCTCATTCTTCTAGACCTCTCTGTAGCTTTTGACACTGTTGACCACCATCTCCTACTCTTTATGCTCCAATCAATACGCATAAAGGACACTGCTCTCTCCTGGTTCTCTTCCTATCTTTCTGACCACTCTTTTAGTGTATCGTTCACTGGCTCCACTTCTCCTTTTCCTCTCACTAATGGGGTCCCTCAGGGTTCAGTCCTTGGCCCTCTTTTCTTCTCTCTTTACATGGCCCCAATTGGACAGACCATCAGCAAATTTGGCTTTCAGTACCATCTTTATGCTGATGACACACAACTATACACGTCATCCCCTGACTTTACCCCCGCTGTACTAAAGAACACCAGTGACTGTCTGTCCACAGTCTGAAACATCATGTCCGCTCTCTATCTGAAACTCAACCTTTCTAGAACTGAACTTCTTCTGCTCCAGCCATCTACTGACTCCCCAAAAGCTGACATCTCCCTCTCCATGTGTGGCACTACAATAACCCCCCGGCAACATGCACGCTGTCTGGTTGATATATTTGAGTCCAATCTTTCCTTCACTTCCCATATACAATCTCTTGCCTGCTCTTGCCGCTTACACCTGAAGAACACCCTAGAATTCGCCCCTTTCTCACCATGGAAACAACAAAAACCCTTACTGTTGCTCTGATCCATTCTTGCCTGGACAACTGTCAATCTCTTTTAATTGACCTCCCCTCACTCGACTTTCCCCTCTGCTGTCTATCCTTAAAGGGACCTGTCAGCAGGATTGTGCACAGTGACCTACAGACAGTGTCAGGTCGGCGCCTTTATACTGATTGAAATGATACCTTGGTTGATGAAATCCGTCTCATGGTGGTTCTTTAATATTTATTTTCCGTTTGTACTTAATTAGATTCTTGTGCCCTAAGACACTGTCTGCGCAGTAGAAGCTATCGGATCACAGCTATAGACACCGATTGCTGCTACTGCACAGACACAGATGGCGCCATCTTGGAGGAGGAATTATTTTTTCTTTCTTCTCCAGTAAGATGGCGTGCCGGAGCTTGCGCAGTAGCAGCTATTGGATCACAAATATAGACACCTATAGTTGCTACTGCGCAGGCGCTTTGGGGGCCATTTTCAAGTGTGTTTTTTTTTCCTAGTTGATAAAATCAAGAAAATGTATTATTACCAGGGAAGTTGAGATGGGGTACAGTAGGATCTTCATATTGTGCAGCTGGAGGATAATCTGGCGGAATTCACAGTGGGGGGCATCATACAGTGTTTGTGGGGCACTTTTGATAAAATCATACTTTATGGGTGCAATGCAAGTGGAATCTAGGGCTTCGATAGGAGGAAAGTTACTTTCTAAGGGCTGCAAAGCTGTAACATATGCTCTTCCGTGACCTCGCTGAACATTATTATTATTTTTTTTTTCTGAGGGAGGCACAATCACAACTTGGGGCCCCATGATTTCCGCCCCTGCCCATACTTTAACATCCCTGGTTCAAATTTACAGAATTTACAGCTGCAATACGCTAATAAAACAATCCTAATAAAAATATGCTAATAAAGTTCTTCTTTTTGTGTTACTTTTAATAATCTAATTTCACTGCAGTGAAAAAAGCATCGAGGGCTGTAATCAAATCGAATGTAATAACTTGAAACCATAATTAATTTCTTTATGTAGCTCCTGTAAGAACGTTGAAATGAATGAGAAATTCTGAAAAAAAAAAAGACTGAAAATAATTCTTGGGTAAAATCCAGGAGAAAAGAAATGTGGTATAATTAATTATAATGTTGTCATACTAGTCTGAGACTTACAATTAAATCACAAATAATAATGAAATAATATATTTTCATTGTTTAAAAGGAGGAAAGTAGACGACATTCAAGTCACCATTTTTAGCCATTTGATTTCAGTAATGTACACGTAAGTAAATACCCTTCGCAGTCAAGGCGACAATTTCTATTGAAACACATTGTGCCCTTCTCAGTCATTATTTTTTATGTTATTTTAGCTGAAAATTAGTTTACTTATTTCATTTTAAACAAAAAAAGCAAACATCACACAAAGAGATATTGCATTAAAAAATGCCGCATTGTTTTTAATGAATACAGACGCACGAAAGAGCCATTTCTGTACAAGCGTTTCATATAGCAGGAATAATATTATACACAGCTTGATGAAAGGTCATAAAGGAACAAGTTTATTGTAGCTTTTTCTTAACTAGACATAGATAATATGCTATTTCCTTTTTCTTTCACAATGTATTGTAACACAGTATTAGATGGGGTTTTAGAATTTTCCATTGTATAGGTTAATTTTAGTATCTTGACTGGAATGGTGGAAGAACAGTATGTGGTGAACAATAAAGTTTATTTTGAATGTTAACAATATAACAAATGAGTAATATGAGCAATAACTATTTTTTTCAGTTAGTTTTTTATTCCATAATATATTTCCAATATTGTTTTTTTATTTTCCATTTTTATAACGAGGAATCTATGTGCTTAAAAGGGATTGTCTGGCCTTAAGTAGTTACAAGTCTGCAGTCATTTTATGTGACTGCAGACTTGTGAGTCCTCACATCGAATCCTCACTGCGCACTGTCAGGATTCTCCAGCCCCTGAGTGGGCGGTCATGTGATCGCAAATAAGTGATTTGTGTACTTCCGGCCACATTCCAACTAGCCATATCCAGTCTAGCTGAATACACTTTGAATGAGTGAGGTCAGGCACATCTAGTCGGCATGTGACCACATACTGTATATACAAATCATATGCCTATAGTCACACGCTTACCATTCCCAATACCGGCACAGGAGAGTCGTCACAGCACGCAGTGCGCACAATGTGAGTATTCACAAGTCTGCGGTCACATAGAGTAACTGCAGACTTTCCCCTTTAAATTTTACAAATAGACTATGGCGTTTAAGCACTTTTTCAATATTACGGTTTTTTTTTATTTTTCCAAGTACCAATAGATTTTGTATGTGGTAGAGAAGAAAAATAATTTACAGAAAGGGCTAATCCACTTTATCTTTATTTTAGCAAATTTATTGGGGACATGAATTATTGGGTGCTTAGAACTGTCCATCTAAACTGTTTTCAATTGGAAGACAGGTTTGGTCACATGCTCCTCCACTAGTGGCCGTTTTGAGAACAGTAGACCTATGCAGTCTGTGAGGAAGGAGGAGGACCTGTAATATTTATATATTAGTAAATGCCACAAAATCATGTCCCCAACATGTGTTAAGATAAAACAGATGGCTCATTTAATTACAGTGGGGCAAAAAAGTATTTAGTCAGTCAGCAATAGTGCAATTTCCACCACTTAAAAAGATGAGAGGCGTCTGTAATTTACATCATAGGTAGACCTCAACTATGGGAGACAAACTGAGAAAAAAAAATCCAGAAAATCACATTGTCTGTTTTTTAACATTTTATTTGCATATTATGGTGGAAAATAAGTATTTGGTCAGAAACAAAATTTCATCTCAATACTTTGTAATATATCCTTTGTTGGCAATGACAGAGGTCAAACGTTTTCTGTAAGTCTTCACAAGGTTGCCACACACTGTTGTTGGTATGTTGGCCCATTCCTCCATGCAGATCTCCTCTAGAGCAGTGATATTTTTGGCTTTTCGCTTGGCAACACGGACTTTCAACTCCCTCCAAAGGTTTTCTATAGGGTTGAGATCTGGAGACTGGCTAGGCCACTCCAGGACCTTCAAATGCTTCTTACGAAGCCACTCCATCATTGCCCTGGCGGTGTGTTGTGTATTCTGTGGCAGAGCTCCCTCCTGTGGTCACAAGTGGTACTTCGGCTGATTCTCTCTGTGAGCTTCCGTTGGTGGAGGAAAGTGGTACTGCGGCTTCTGAGTTTCCTTCCTCAGGTGATGTGGTGAAGTCGTTAGGTGCTGCTCTATTTAACTCCACCTAGTGCCTTGATCCTGGCCTCCAGTCAATGTTCTAGTATTGGACCTGTTTCCTCCTGGATCGTTCCTGTGGTCTGCTGCTCTGCATAGCTAAGTTCCGCTTTGCTATTTTGTTTGCTGTTTTTTTCTGTCCAGCTTGTCTATTTGTTTTTTTCTGCTTGCTGGAAGCTCTGGGACGCAGAGGGTGTACCTCCGTGCCGTTAGTTCAGCACGGAGGGTCTTTTTGCCCCCTTTGCGTGGTTTTTGTAGGGTTTTGTGTTGACCGCAAAGTTACCTTTCCTATCCTCGCTCTGTTCAGAAAGTCGGGCCTCACTTTGCTAAATCTATTTCATCTCTACGTTTGTCTTTTCATCTTAACTCACAGTCATTACATGTGGGGGCTGCCTTTTCCTTTGGGGTATTTCTCTGAGGCAAGGTAGGCTTATTTTCTATCTTCAGGCTAGCTAGTTTCTCAGGCTGTGCCGAGTTGCATAGGGAGCGTTAGGTGCAATCCACGGCTGCCTCTAGTGTGGTTGGAGAGGATTAGGGATTGCGGTCAGCAGAGTTCCCACGTCTCAGAGCTCGTTCTATGTTTTTGGGTTATTGTCAGGTCACTGTATGTGCTCTGACCTCTATGTCCATTGTGGTACTGAATTACCTTATCATAACAGCGGTGTGCTTTGGATCATTGTCATGTTGAAAGACCCAGCCACGTTTCATCTTCAATGCCCTTGCTGATGGAAGGAGGTTTGCACTCAAAATCTCACGATACATGGCCCCATTCATTCTTTCATGTACCCGGATCAGTCATCCAGGCCCCTTTGCAGAGAAACAGCCCCAAAGCATGATGTTTCCACCACCATGCTTTACAGTAGGTATTGTGTTTGATGGATGCAACTCAGTATTCTTTTTCCTCCAAACACGACAAGTTGTGTTTCTACCAAACAGTTCCAGTTTGGTTTCATCAGACCATAGGACATTCTCCCAAAACTCCTCTGGATCATCCAAATGCTCTCTAGCAAACTTCAGACGGGCCCGGACATGTACTGGCTTAAGCAGTGGGACACGTCTGGCACTGCAGCATCTGAGTCCATGGTGGCGTAGTGTGTTACTTATGGTAGGCCTTGTTACATTGGTCCCAGCTCTCTGCAGTTCATTCCCACGTGGTTCTGGGATTTTTGCTCACCGTTCTTGTGATCATTCTGACCCCATGGGGTGGGATTTTGCGTGGAGCCCCAGATCGAGGGAGACTATCAGTGGTCTTGTATGTCTTCCATTTTCTAATTATTGCTCCCACTGTTGATTTCTTCACTCCAAGCTGGTTGGCTATTGCAGATTCAGTCTTCCCAGCCTGGTGCAGGGCTACAATTTTGTTTCTGGTGTCCTTTGACAGCCCTTTGGTCTTCACCATAGTGGAGTTTGGAGTCAGACTGTTTGAGGGTGTGCACAGGTGTCTTTTTATACTGATAACAAGTTTAAACCGGTGCCATTACTACAGGTCATGAGTGGAGGAAAGAGGAGACTCTTAAAGAAGAAGTTACAGGTCTGTGAGAGCCAGAAATCTTGATTGTTTGTTTCTGACCAAATACTTATTTTCCACCATAATATGCAAATAAAATGATAAAAAAACAGACAATGTGATTTTCTGGATTTTTTTTTCTCAGTTTGTCTCCCATAGTTGAGGTCTACCTATGATGTAAATTACAGACGCCTCTCATCTTTTTAAGTGGTGGAACTTGCACTATTGCTGACTGACTAAATACTTTTTTGCCCCACTGTAACTAAAGTTAGTTAAAAACATAATGTTATAATTATGTTATAAATAATATTATATATGCTATTAGTAAGGCTTACTAGGGTTTGTCGGAGACTAGAACTTGCACAACATCAAATGAAATATCTGTAATGCTCAAATTAATTTAGCACCATCATCGATGCCATCAGTAGTATCTCTTGACTCCCTACAGAGTCCCTTGGACTTTCTATCTCACTCATTCTTTCATTCTATATTAGTTTTAACTTATGTTATTAGATTAGCCTTGAAGGCATAAAGGTGTTTTCTGGTTTTGGAAAATATCTGGCTGCAGTTTATCTAAAAAAAAAAATTGTGCTTTTCTTGCCCTCTCTGGATCCAGAGCAGAGTGTCCATTGCTGCTCTCAATGTCTGCTCTCGCCTGCATCACTTTCATCATATTGACAGCGCAGCAGCTCTGCCCAAGTAAATGTCACATTGACAGGACTGCAGTCAATCAGTCAGCGCAGCAGCTCTGCCCAAGTAAATGTCACATTGACAGCACTGCAGTCAATCAGTCAGCGCAGCAGCTCTGCCCAAGTAAATGTCACATCGACAGCACTGCAGTCAATCAGTCAGCGCAGCAGCTCTGCCCAAGTAAATGTCACATCGACAGCACTGCAGTCAATCAGTCAGCGCAGCAGCTCTGCCCAAGTAAATGTCACATTGACAGGACTGCAGTCAATCAGTCAGCGCAGCAGCTCTGCCCAAGTAAATGTCACATTGACAGCACTGCAGTCAATCAGTCAGCGCAGCAGCTCTGCCCAAGTAAATGTCACATCGACAGCACTGCAGTCAATCAGTCAGCGCAGCAGCTCTGCCCAAGTAAATGTCACATCGACTGGACTGCAGTCAATCAGTGAGCACAGCAGCTTGGCCCAAGTACAGGGCACAAGCTGCTCAAATTGGCTGCAGTGCTGCCAGATCAATGTCAATGCTGCAGACATTGAGCAGCAGTAGAGGCTCAGCGATGCACCAGGGGAAGGTGAGTAAAGACAGTTTTTTGTTTTTTTTCGAAAAGCATCCAGAGAAAAGAGTTTTTCCAAAATCGGAAACACATAAGCCTTTTCCATAATAAAAACATTTTAGTCTTTCACCAACATCCAGTGTTGGACTAATTGGGGGCTTTTTTAACAACATAAATAAGTGCCTATTTTTTACACTTTATAAACAGATAAACAGGACCTTACGACATACAGCTCTGGCAAAAATTAAGAGACCACCACATCAAAACCCTGTCATGGGCAGCCCTATCTCCAGACCTGAACCCCATTGAAAACCTCTGGAATGTAATCAAGAGGATGATGGAAAGTCACAAGCCATCGAACAGAGAAGAACTGTTTACATTTTTGCCCCAGGAGCAGTGTGAAAGACTGGTGGAAAGCTGCCAAGACGCATGAAAGCTGTGGTTAAAAATCATGGTTATTCCACAAAATATTGATTTCTGAACTCTTCCTGAGTTAAACCATTAGTATTGCTATTCCTAAATGATTATGAACTTGCTTTCTTTGCATTATTTGAGATCTGAAAGCACTGTTGTTGTTTTTTTTTAAATTTTGACCATTTTTCTTTGTCAGAAAAATATGCAAAATGTATTGCTTGGAAATTCGGAGACATGTTGTCAGAAGTTTATAGAATAAAAGAACAATTTACATTTTACTCAAAAATATACCTATAAAGAGAAAAATCAGACAAACTGAACATTTTGCAGTGGTCTCTTAATTTTTTCCAGAGCTGTATAAGGGAGGGCAATATTTATATATCATTGGTCCCTGACAGCATTAATGCTGATACTGGCAAAAGGGGGGCCCTGACCATTGATGTATATGAACAATACTGGACTTTTGGGGCTTTAGTGCAGTAGCAGTAAGTGGTACTGCAGCCTCTCTAACATCCACTTTTTATGTTAGGTTTTAGTATTACGTAATACCCATTTAATCCATACATGATTTCTCATCCATATACACCGCGTTCCAAATTATTATGCAAATGCTTTTTTTCTCTGATTTTCCTAAATGGTCGATGCAAATGAGTCACTATAACGTTCAGATTATGAATCATCAGAATATAAATTACATTTTATTAGAACTGAAAAAAGTTAAAATGCTCAGTTCCAAATTATTATGCACAACAGAGTTTCCAAACATATTATTAGTTGTAAAGAATGGAAAATGGTGATTCATTGAATTTTCAGCATTAAGAGATCACACTAAAATAAAAACTTTTTCAATCAAAAACATTGTAACAGGACAAGTTACATGTCTACATAGGAACACTTCTCTGATATCACCTTAACAATTCTTGCCTCAATTGAACTTGTGAGTTTTTGGAGAGTTTCTACTTGAATTTCTTTGCAGGATGCCAGGATAGCCTCCAAGAGTTGCGGTTTGAGGTGAACTGCCTCCCACCCTCATAGATCTTTTGCTTGATGATACTCCAAAGGTTCTCTATAGGGTTGAGATAAGGGGAAGATGGTGGCCAAACCATGAGTTTCTCTGCTATTATTTCCATAGCAGCCAATGACTCAGAGGTGTTCTTTGCAGCATGAGATGGCGCATTGTCATGCATGAAGATGATTTTGCACTGTTATTTTGTCATCATGGAAGAAAGTGGTTAGGCCGCCGTCACACTTGTGAGTTTTACGTACGTAAGAGCGCAGAAACTACGTCCATAAAACTCGCATAACATACGGCACAATGATTCTCAATGGGTCTAGTCCTATCAGCCGTATATTACGGATCCGTAATATACGGAGTTCTACGGCTGCACAAAATTGCTGCATGCTGCGTTTGTCAGCGTATTGCGCAAAAAATACGCCAATGCAAGTCTATGGGAGAGCGTATAATACGGAATGCATATGGACCATGCGTGTGACTTGCGAGAAATACGGAACTCACTGGCAGATGTCCGGAAATGTCCAAAGGCCTCAATCAGGCAGGTGAGACATGCTAATTAGCTGAAAAAGCCAGACAGTGAACCCGGAAGTCTGCTGCACGCCTCCACGGAGTGAGATTCAGCATGGCCAGCATAATTAATGTAGACATGCTGATCATTTTGGTCCAAGAGAGGCCTGTAATCTGGGACCAAAGAGACCCAAACTATGCCAACAGGGCACAAAAAGAGGCAGCATGGAGGAGTGTGTGTGGGTCCCTCTTCCCACATTATGACCAGCAGCCACGTGAGGCACAGCGACAGATAAGTAAGTACACTCATGTTTGAAATGTAATGTTCTTGTTAAACAGCAGGCCTTTACTACTTTAGTAACATAGTTAGTAAGGCCGAAAAAAGACATTTGTCCATCCAGTTCAGCCTATATTCCATCATAATAAATCCCCAGATCTACGTCCTTCTACAGAACCTAATAATTGTATATAGTAACATAGTTAGTACATATAGTAACATAGTTAGTAGTACTTTGAATTTCTAAACATGAATTTATTAATTAATCCAGAAAGTAATAGAAAGCACACCAGTAGATAGATGGTGTTGTACATGATAAACGGATTTCAGTTATGTTTTTAACAGGTGTCCCTTACCAACAGTGTTTTCCAGTAATTGTGCTTTCTGGGATAGAGGGTAGCGGAGTCTGTCCTTGTGGCCTTGCTTCATAATTGTGTGAGTTTTTCAAATTTAATAATAAATGTGCTCCACAAATGCCTATTTCTATGCTACACTTAAATCTGTGTAGTCAATTACACCTTGTGTGAGCACTCTGCATAATGGGCTAATCAATGTGTTTGATTTTTGTTGTTTCAGTGGGTGATGTTACAACAAGGTGGCGGAGTATCCGTGACCAATACAGGAGGGAGAGGCAGCAGCGGGAGAGAAGTGGAGCCGGGGCACCTCCAAAAAAAGGAAATATGTGTATCTTGACCGGCTAACCTTTTTGAACCCCAGCATGGACCTCAGGCCGTAAGTAAAAACATCACAACCTTTTTTTATTTTTTAAGTTTGAGAAATGATTATAAATAAAAATTCAACTAAATACATTTTTCATTTACAGATCACAGTCTAACCTCACTGACAGGGAGACAGGGTCTGACTCTGAACTGGTCATTGACCCAGTTGGTGAAGGTGAAGAGGTGGCTGGTCCATCTGCTGCTCCCTCATGCTCCATCCCTCCAGGATCCTCCTCATCTGGCCAGCCAGCTCCAGCTGCACCAGAACAACATCAAGAGGCCCCACAGTTCTCATCAGCAGCAGCAGCACCACCACCTAGCCAGGATGACCCTGGAAATAGCAGCAGCCCTACTGTTGCCCTGGAGCGATCACCACAGGCTGCAGTCAGACCACAGCGTTCACGCCGCAGGAGAGAGCTTCTCCAAAGCAGGATAAACGTGAATGCTGGGGTCATGAACTATTTGGCACGGGTTCGAGAGGATGATGGGGAGGAGGGCTTTACAAGGAGCCTTGCCCAGTACTTAAGGTCCATAGAGCAGGAGTTGAGGCTTCGTGTGAGAGGGTGTTTTCAGATCCTTATTGATGCATGCACCCCCCCCAAATAACCCATACAATCTTTTGCAGATGATTGAACAGTGGCAGATGTCACCAGAAAATATTCTGCGGCCTCAGAGATTACAAGGCATGCATGCTCAACAAGGATCTGAAGCACCCCCTCCACGTCAGCCAAACACCTCAACCCCAACTCACAACGAACCCACAATGGCAACCTCAGTACCATATGGCGGGATATCAGCAACCATCCCAATATGGCCACTTGTCCACACCCAGTGCTGGAGTCTGGTCCCAACCTGGGTTTGGACAATATGGTCATTTTGGTTTGGGGTATGATTCCCGGCCATATGGTCATCAACATCAGGGGTATCTCCAAAATCCTGTCCCAAATCTTCAAAGTGCCCAGCATCATAGCAGGCATAATGTCCCTCAGGTCACTACCACATCCGCACAGGGTGCTGGACAATTGGGCCTACAAAGGCCACCTGATGCTGACCCTGAGCAATCAACATCTCCACCACCTACCTACCAGGACTTGTGAATTTTTTTTTTTTAAATTTAACCATTTTGCTTATTTTTTAAATTTGATTTGTATACACAATATTGTGTTTCAGACACTAAAGAACATGGAGTACAAAAAGCACCAACCGATTGCAAAAATAAAACAATCATTTTATTAATACATTAAAACATACAAAAGCAGCCCAATCACAGGGCACAATACAGTAAAGAGGAAAAATTATATAAAGGGAACCTACTAGTACAGCAGACTCTATGGACCAAAAATGCAGTATATGTAGGTGCAGCTAATCCTAAGTCTGGTGAGGAGGGGGGAAAAAGGTACAATCTACATGGGTCTAACATCCAGGCTCTACGTATGAATATCTATGGATGCTACCTTCATTACAAAAGTCCTCACACTCCCCACACATCTAGACCGGATGCCATCACTCACCCATAGTGACAAGTGTCCTAGGTCCTCCTCCTGCTGACCCCTTGACGCGCGTTTCGCGTGAGTGCTTCTTCAAGAAGGGGAGTAGCGTGTGTTGTGTCCCCTGAGTTTAAATAGAGCTCCCATAAATTGCCAGCAGGTGCGGCGCATGCGCCCCGAGGAGCGCAAACCGGAAGTGCCCATCTCATACTGTGGCCGTCAATGCGGTGTGCGCCTGCGGCGAAATCTCGCCGGTTGACGTCACAGGGCAGGCACACATCGCATCAGGAGACGGCCACAGGGATGAATCGATACTGCGCTGATCGGACTGCGCATGCGCACCATGGCATACCTAACTATAAGGAACCCGGCATCGGCCATGTTAATGGAGTGAGGGATGATGTATAACACAGACGTGAGGAAAAGAGGGGGAGTGGTGAAGTCAGAGTCAGTACGCCCACAGAAAAGGGCGCGTATACGGTCCACTTGCGTTATTGATCGGAGATGCTCAGATCTAAGTGAACCTCCCCACACAACAGCTCGGTGAATCGATATTGCGTTGCTCAAGACCACGCCTGCGCACCGTGGCATCCATGATTTTGGAGACCAAGGCGGCGGCCATGTTCGTGAGGTATAAAGAGGGTGCTAGTAGGTAAAGAGCGACCATGGGCATAAAGGATGGGAAAGTGATAGTGTTAGTTAAAGTGAAGACGCTCACAAACGAGGGAAACGTGCACTACCAATAAATGCTGTGAAACAAACGTTCACAGATCTATTTAAAAACTCCCTACACAGTAGATATTATGCACGGTGTATTAAGTGAAAATAGGAATATTGATAGATGCTCATTATGCAAATGAGAATCAATACTAAGTGGAACCCTATCCAAAAAGTGAGAACGGATAATGATCCTAGTGTTATAAATAGGTCCATATACTATATACGGGCATAATGAAAAACATGTACCACATAATAATAATTTGCATTAATAAAGTGACATAGTGCATAACATAATACATAAAAAGATAATATAAATGCCCTGTCCATATAATCATAATATGCAAATAGGTTGGAATGATCCCGATACGACGTACGGCGTAGATCGTCTTCCGAGATGCACAGCAAGTCCACGCTGGGGTTGAACACAAGTGCAGCATCACCGTCAACATAGATCCTGAATGGCACAAATTCGACGGGGGGCATGCGCATAGCACCTGAGGCAAGGAGGTAAGTGAACACTAAAAACTAAAAACAAAACATGACACAACATTAATAAAACGCCAAATAAAAAATACGGTGGGAAAAATATCAAAACGAGATATATGTATTTACATATACGGCAAGATATCTGCTACACAGCCAACACAGACAAAGGTGGACCAGGTACCAAACCAGGTCAAATAAAAGGAAAGGAAGAAGTGGTATAGATCACAGGAAGGAAGCAAAGGATAACTTCTCGTTGAGTCCTTTCGGGGCCATGGTGTCCAAGGTGGCAATCCACCGGCACTCGTGTTGTGCTAAAATTTGATTTAAATTTCCACCCCGAATGCCACCATGAATCCTGTCTATTCCCCGCACCCTAAGTCCGCTGGGATCAGATCCATGAAAGGATCTGAAATGTTTAGGAAGTGTCTTTAGAGACGCCAGAGCCTCGGCGTCTACAATGTCCCGAGCTGCCCTAATGTCCCGCACGTGCTCACGTGTCCTGACTTTCAGCTCCCTTGAAGTCAAGCCGATGTAAATAAGGGAGCAGGGGCAGGTGGCGTAATAGATTACATGGGTAGTATTGCATGATATGTAATCACGAATTTTGTACTCCCTACTCCCATCGGAGGACTTAAACGTGCCACAGTGCAGGACATTAGGGCAGGCTACACAAGATCCACATGGAAAACAGCCAACTCTCCTGATACCAGAACCGCATAATGTCGGTTGTTTAGTAACGTGGTGGCTTTTGACCAGATAGTCTCTTAAATTTTTCCCCCTACGCTGTGTCATCTGGGGACCGGACGATAGGTGAACCGCAAGTGTGCTGTCGGTACACAGAACCGACCAGTGTCCGGAGTTTCTTGGGGCATCACTCTCGGCACCAGAAGATCTTCTCTATTCATATGTTTCGCTCGTCTATATCCTCTCTTAATACAGCGGCGACTGAATCCCCTATCTTTAAATCGGTCACTCAATATAGCTGATTGCTGTTCAAAGCGTGTATCTGTGGAACACACCCGCCTATTCCTCAGAAACTGCCCAACTGGGATCGCCTTAATAGTGGAAAAACTATGTGCGGAGGAGGCATGCAACAAGGAATTCACCGCAGTATCCTTGCGGTACAGATCCGTCTCGATGTTCCCATTCTCCCCCACACATAGAGTAATATCAAGAAAATCAATCTGACGTGCATGGAATTTATAAGTAAATTTCAAATTAAAGAGATTATTGTTAAGAAACTGCATAAATCGAGAAATGCTGGTCTCGTCACCCCTCCAAATCATGAGGACGTCGTCTATATAACGAAACCAGCCTACACTGGGTCGGCGGCGCACGCTCCGTCCACCTGAAGAACCTGACGATCCCAGTAACCGAGAAACAGGTTAGCATATGACGGAGCGCACGCCGCGCCCATGGCTGTACCTTGAATTTGTAAATAAAACCGATCTTTAAAAACGAAAAAATTGTGTGTCAAAATAAATTCAAGTAAATCCAAAATAAATTCCGAAACGTGGCCATCCCAGTTGGTAGTTCCGAGGAAGAAGCGGGCCGCCCGGAGGCCATCGCCATGCCTGATGGAAGTGTAGAGTGACTCGATATCGATCGTGACTAGGAGCATACCTGCTTCAAGAGAGAGGCCATTCACCCGGGTCAGTACATCCATCGTGTCTCTGACATAGGAGGGCAGCGTCTCCACCAAAGGTTTCAGATAATGGTCAATGTATTTACACACATTATCACACAGCCCCCCTATGCCAGAGACGATGGGTCGACCCGGGGGATTCCGAAGGTCCTTATGTATCTTAGGTAACATATAAAAAGTTGGTACTTTAGGATATTTAGGCAACAAGCTATTCAAGACTTTCCTGGGGGCTAGGCCTATTTCGTCAGCATTGGAGATAATACTCTCCAGCTGGCTAGAGAAGCTTTCCAGTGGATTGTTTGGCAACAGACGGTAGGTATTTTTGTCCCTAAGCTGTCGAAATGCCTCTCTTTCGTATTGGTCAACTGGCCATACGACCACATTCCCCCCCTTGTCTGCCGGTTTGAAAATCACGGTATCAAGAGTCTGCAGTTCTCTCAGAGCACATCTCTGTGCCACAGACAAATTGTCATTGCGCACATAGCCAGAAATGCTCTTAAGGTCCTGAGTTACGAGTTTACAGAAAATATCCACCTGTGGACAAACAGACAAGGGGGGGAAGGTCGAAGATTTTGGCATGATAGAACGTGGTAATTTACCTACATCTCCAATGTCCTGCTCTCTCAAGAGGTCCTCCAAGTCACTGAGTGCCTGTCGTTCCGTCGTATTAATGGTATTCAAATCGGAATCGATTTGTTGATGTAGCTTTTTGAGGACAAGCTTGCGACAGAAAAGAAGCAAATCCTTTAGTGCTGTGAAGTAATTGAAACCGTTACTGGGTACAAAATTAAGGCCTAGGCTCAATAACTCCAATTGTGTATCGGATAATGGGATCGAAGAGAGATTAATTACCTATAAACCCGTATTCCTAGACTTGCGATCATATGTAGGTGAGGGAGTAAGTCTCCTTTTATTATTGTGTCGGCCCCTCGTATTTTTGAATGGGGGTACATTTCTGGCAACCTCACTGCCTGAAGTTCTAGTATGATCGGATTTTACACTCCCTCCATCAATTGAGGTGAGGGAGGAGACGGAGCCGGAGAGTGAAGGAGGTGCTTGACGGGACCTATTTGGTCTATTCCTCCATTTATAGACCCGATTTTCCAAGGCATCGGCGTGGTCCCTTTGGAGTTTTTTAGTTTTATTGGCACCTATCTCTTGCTCCCATTTGGTAAGATCTTTCTCTAGATCCCCGTTCAATTTTTCCAACGCCTCACCAGTGAGGGTATCTTTGATATTCCTTTGTATTTCATCGATCTCCTTCTCCAAATCACCCAATTTCGTTTCATCTAATTTTAGGAGTAGTTCCATAAAGCCCCGTGAACACCCAGTAGCCAGGTCTTCCCACTCCTTCAAGGATTCATCTTCCACAGTAAACGCCGGGAATATTTGAACATGTAGGCCCCTGGGAATGAGACCCCGGGCCAAATATTGTCCTAGTGATGCCCTGTTCTACCAGAGTCTAGTCCGCTTGTGGAGCAGAGTCCTAAGTTGTGCAATCTTATCTCTAGTATCACCACCACTATTAATTAAAATACCAGCAGGATCCTCTTTAAACACCTCTTGTAATTGAGACAACCAGGTTTTGTCTCTGGTACGATAATCCATTTGTTTGTGACTAGTAGCTGTGAAAAACACAGAAATCAAACTTAGAACAAAAATCACAACAAATCTAACAAAATATCCAGACTGAGAGGGGTGAAAGCCCTGCTCTCTCCGTAAGTACATGGATGAAACCAAAATAATCATAGGTGTACTACTCCTAAAGCATATCAGACACTAAAGAATCTTTAGTGTCTGATATGCTTTAGGAGTAGTACACCTATGATTATTTTGGTTTCATCCATGTACTTACGGAGAGAGCAGGGCTTTCGCCCCTCTCAGTCTGGATATTTTGTTAGATTTGTTGTGATTTTTGTTCTAAACAATATTGTGTTTGTTTGTGCTTACATAGCAATCTGTAATGTGGATGTTGATCCTAATTTTTAGGGCCACAAAAAACTGTGGAATTTTAAAAAAACAAAAGGTTATGACAAATAAATAACCAACCCCAAAAAAAATTTAAATAAGTAAAATTTTCGTTACTAAAAATCAAACTCTGGATGCGCTCTATTCATTCTTACATCACACACACATGATATGCTCATAACTAGTGTTGAGCATTCCGATACCGCAAGTATCGGGTATCGGCCGATATTTGCGGTATCAGAATTCCGATACCGATTTCCGATACTCACCGCGTATCGGATACCGGAATCGGAAGTTCCCAGAATTCAAACTGCATGCAGCAGCCAATGAGGAATGAATGGAAGTGTGGGCACATCCTGTTTAGCATGGTGGGCATGTAACTACTGGCAAGGCTGTGATTGGCTGCTGAAATGATGTCACCATGCACTATAAAAAACGCTGTCGCCATTTTGCGCTCACTCTGCTGTGATTTCAGTTAGGGACAGGACGCTGTGTTCTAACTGAGGGCCAGTTGAGATAGCTAATTGCTTTATTTTGCTTTTGCAAGGCTAATTTAGCAAACACTGTGTGTTCACCTTGCTCTTGCCTTGCAGCGCTGTTTTAACAGCGTTCTGCAAGGTCTCTGTGTGTGTGTGTGCAGCTCACTCTGTAGTCTGTGTGCAGCCATATACCCGGTTGTATTCAACTCAGGGGGGGTTCACACTGCCTCATACAGTTCTATCCATTGTCCTTTTTTGCTCATAGTGCAGCCTGCTGCACATTTTTTCTAAAGTTTCCTATTAGTGGCTTTCCACCCGTCTCCAGCTAAATTGTGGAAAAACACTACATAGGATAACCTAGAGGGGTTTTTTTGGGCCTTGCAGCGCCGTTTACGGCTGTCTGCACGGTCTCCGTGTGAGCGCAGCTCGCCCTGTAGTCTGTGTGCAGCCACAGCCGGTTGTATTCAGCTCAGGGTGCGTTACTGCCTCATACCGTTAAATAACGTCCTTTTTTTCAAATAGAGCAGCCTGTTGAAAATTTTTTCAAAAATTTCCTATTAGTGTCTTTCCACCCGTCTCCAGCTAAATAGTGGAAAAACACTACATAGGATAACCTAGAGGAGGGTTTTTGGGCCTTGCAGCGCCGTTTACGGTTGTCTGCACGGTCTCTGTGTGAGCGCAGCTCGCCCTGTAGTCTGTGTGCAGCCACAGCCGGTTGTATTCAGCTCAGGGTTTGTCACTGCCTCATACCGTAAAATAACTTTTCCTTTTTTGCAAATAGTGCAGCCTGCTGCACATTTTTTCAAAAATTTCCTATTAGTGTCTTTCCACCCGTCTCCAGCTAAATTGTGGAAAAACACTACATAGGATAACCTAGAGGATGGTTTTTGGGCCTTGCAGCGCCGTTTACGGCTGTCTGCACGGTCCCCGTGTGAGTTAAACTCGCTCTGTAGCCCGATCTGCACAAAAAAAAAAAAGTAAAGTTCACCAAACACCACTTAACACTTGTGTAGGCCACATTTTATCAATAATAAAGTCTAGTCCACACTTTACAACATTAGTGTTTCTTACACCTGTTAGGAGGAGCATTTCAGGAATAAGCACACTAAGGCCTTAGTACTTTTCTGCTTATCTTTATCTGTCAACCAAGAAGAAGAGGGCAGGGAGTAAGGCACGTGGGCGTGGGCGCGGAGCAGGGAGAGGAGCAGGGAGAGGACGTGGTGATTCTGTGCCTGCTGCGGGCACCGGTGACTCATCATCACCCAGTTTCAGCAGGGAGCAGTCCTTCATGCGCAGCTTTGTCGGAGAGCACCGTGCACCGCTGCTGCGTGAAGATCAAATTGAAGCCGTTGTCGGATGGATGGCAGCTAACGCATCGGCATCGACTTCAATTAGTGCCACATCCTCTCAGGCACAGACCACTGGAGAGCAGCCATCTGTCTCTTCACCACCTGCCAAATTGGCCAGGCAGTCAGAGAGCCCAGGACAGAAGCCGTCTCTACTTCTGTTCTCTGAATCTCTTGGCTTGGAAACAGGGGGCCAGCCAAGCAGCATTGGAGAAATGGAAGAAGAGGCAGTGTGTGCAGTGATGCCCAACAGCTTTGTCTCTCTGACTCTGAAGAGGCGGGTGGGCCAGTGCCTCCGGTGACCACAGCACAGTACGCATCTGATGATGAAACTCAGGTGCCGCTTTCTGGTGCGTACTGTGCTGCAGAGACTACCCAGGAGGAGCAGTTGGTGGCAGAGGGTAGTGGAGATGATGAGGTCCTTGACCCATCGTGGCGTGAGGAACAGGAAGGTGGTGGGAGCAGCTCTGAGGAAGAGATTCCCCAAACGGGCCAAAGAGGGAGAGGGAGGGGGAAGACTGCGGAGCCTTTAGTCTCCACTTTGGCACCCGTTAGGAGCCTGTCTCTTCCAAAAGCCAAAAAGGGCGCTCCCAAGACTTGCAGTGCCTGGTTCTTTTTTGACACAGTTGCAGATGACATTTGTTTTGTCAAATGCAAGCTGTGTCATCAGAAAGTCAAAAGAGGGAAAAGTGTCAGCAACCTCAATACCACAAATATGTGGAAATATGTGCAGACCAGGCACGCGGTGGAGTTACAAAAACACACTGAAGACCTAGGCCAACCAACAGCGGCAGCTACCACCTCTTCAGCTCGTGTTGACACATCCTCCAGCTCACGCACAGCTGGTTCGGCTGCCTCCCAGGATCGCCATGGAAGAACCTCTGGCACTGTTGTCCAGAGATCTAGTGTAATTCCACCCACAGCACCACGTTCCCAGTCATCCTCACACTCCCAGCATAGTCTACAGCCATCGGTAGTACAGGCATGGGAGAAAAGGCGGGCATTCTTGGCAAACCACCCCCGAGCACAGGCTCTGAATGCAGGCATTGCCAAACTTCTGTCACTGGAAATGCTCTCATTCAGGCTGGTGGAGACTGACAGCTTCCGTGACTTGATGGCATTGGCAGTCCCACAGTACAAGGTGCCCAGCCGCTTTTACTTCAGCAGGCAAGCCGTCCCTGCCCTGCACAAGCATGTGGAGGGACACATAAAACACGCGCTACTGAACGCCGTCAGTAGCAAGGTCCACCTCACCACCGATGCGTGGACCAGTCAACATGGACAGGGGCGATACCTTTCCGTCACTGCCCATTGGGTTAATGTTGTTGAGCCGGGTACAGACCGTGCGAGTGGCGCAGGACGTGTCCTGCTCACTCCAAAGATTGCAGGAATCCAGTCTGTACGCATTGACTCCTCCTCATACACAAGTTCCTCAGAGTCATCGCTGCAGGAGCCTTCACAGTCCACCTCCACATGGACCCGTGAACGTTTACCTGTTACGACTGACATGAGCACAGCCGTGGCCAAACGTCAACAGGCCATCTTGAAATTAGTTTCATTGGGGAATCAAAGCCACACAGCGCAGGAGCTCTGGAATGCCATCAAGCAGGAGAGCGATGTGTGGTTTGTGCCAGCGAATCTCCAGCCAGGCATGGTAGTGTGTGACAATGGCCGAAATCTGGTGGCAGCTTTGGCCCTTGGCAACCTCACTCACATCCCATGTCTGGCACATATGCTCAATTTGGTTCTGCAGAGTTTTCTGAGGGACTATCCGGATCTTGATGCACTTCTGCACAAGGCCCGCCTAGAGTGTGCTCACTTGCGGCGTTCCAGCTTGGCAAGATCCCGCATTGCTGCTCTGCAGCGCCGATTTCGCCTTCCTGAACATCGCATCATATGTGACCTACCTACCAGGTGGAATTCCACGTTACATATGTTGGAGCGGTTGTGTGAGCAGCAGCAAGCAGTAATGGAGTACCAGCTGCATCAGGCGCAAAGAAGTCGCAGTCAGCACCGATCAGACTTCACAACCACAGAGTGGGCCACTATGAAGGACGTCTGCCAGGTTTTGCGTCCTTTCGATTATTCCACGCGGATGGCAAGTGCAGATGATGCACTAGTCAGCATGACTGTCCCCCTTATCTGCCTGCTTCAACAAAGCCTGCAAGGGATAAGGGATGATGTTGCGGAAGAGGTGGAGGATGAGGAGTCACCTTTTCCATCAGCTTCTGGACAGTCAGCGCCACATGGTTCCTCACAAAGGGGTCGGCAGGGGACACATTGTGAGGAAGATGAGGAGGAGTCAATGGAGGAGGAAGAGCTCCATCCAGAGGAGGGAGTTACACCATTGTCCAGTGGTCAGTGTGTACAGCGAGGGTGGGGTGATGAAGAGCGGGCAGAGATCATGTCTCAAGCAGGGGACAGCGTTTCTGGGCCAGTTGGCAGTCTGCAGCTCATGGTTGATTTCATGTTGCAGTGCCTGAGAGACGACCGCCGCATCGACCACATTCTCAACATGCCTGATTATTGGGTGTACACCCTCCTCGATCCTCGCTACCGGGACAACGTCCAAAACCTCATCCCAGCGTTGACCCGGGAGCGTAAAATGTGGGAGTACCACGACACACTGGTGAATTCCATCATCTTCTCCAGTCCAACTGAGAGGAGTGCTGCTAGTGCTTTACAAAGCAGCTCAGTGCGCCGAGGCAGTGGAGGAGGCTCTGCACAAAGAGGGAGCAGAAGCAGTGCCTCTGCCCAAGGCAAGACCAGTATGGCACAACTGTGGCAAACTTTTGTGTGCCCGCCCCAAATGTCTACACCATCACCGGCGGCTCCAGTCAGCAGGAGGCAACGGTTCCGTCAGATGGTGACAGACTACATGTCTTGCCCTCTTACTGTACTCCCGGACGGCTCTTCCCCTTTCAAGTTTTGGGTCTCTAAGCTGGATACCTGGCCAGAGCTAAGCCAGTATGCATTGGAGGTGCTGGCTTGCCCTGCGGCTAGTGTCTTATCGGAACGTGTCTTTAGTGCCGCAGGTGGTGTACTAACAGATCGTCGCATGCGACTATCCTCCGATAACGTTGACCGGCTTACTTTTCTGAAAATGAACCAGGCCTGGATCTCACAGGAATTTGCCACTCCTCTGCCTGATTAAGTAATTGGGTGTCATCCAGGTCTCCTGATGTGTTCATCTTTCTACCACCTGAACTGTAATTCCTGGGCTCCAACACCGCCAGTTGCGGCTCAGAAGTGCAGGCTGCACAGTCAAAACATACGACCCAGTGTTATTGGGTTTCAGTAACGTCAGCTGATCCCCAGCTGTGCAGCCGGCAATGTGTCCTGCGACCGCCACGCTGGCACAACAACCTAAATGTTAGGGAACCTGTCCCCCCCCCCCCGGTGTTTGTTACTGAAAGAGCCACCTTGTGCAGCAGTAATGCTGCACATGGAAAAGGTAGCTCTTTTAGTTTTGCTCCTTGCACACGCAGAACTTAACACTTATAAAATGTGTTCACTGATACCGTTATACCGTCCCGGAGGTGGGACTTTCCTTCGTAATGTGAAGCAGCACAGCCGTCATTCCTACCCCCTTGGTGCCGTGTGCTGCCTCCTAAGCTGTCACGGAGTCTGCGCTGTTCTGTTATCCCTTGGCCATGCCCAATTTGCGCTGCCTGTCTTCTGATAATTTGGTGTCAGGCTGCCTGCGCCTGTGTGGCCGCGCTGCCCGAGATCCCGCCTCGCAGTGTCTTCTGATTTAATCACACTGCGGGCCTGGGATCCATGGGCATGCGCAAAGCATATCTTCCCCTCAGGCTCTCGCTCATCTCCCTCCGCCTTCTTCAGACTGTGCGCCGTCAGCTGATCCCTAATAGCATGCCACGGCCGTGACGCCACACAGTCTGAAGAAGAGGAAAGGAGGGGAGTGAGAGGCGAGGATATGCACTGCGCATGCCCATGGATCCCAGGCCCGCAGTGGGATTACATTAGACGACACTGCGAGGTGGGATCTTGGGCAGCGTGGATGCACAGGCACTGCCAGCCTGACACCTAAATGATGTCAGAAGACGGGCACCGCTAAGTGTGCATGGCTGTTGTGAATTCTGTGGCAGAGCTCCCTCCTGTGGTCACAAGTGGTACTTCGGCTGATTCTCTCTGTGAGCTTCTGTTGGTGGAGGGAAGTGGTACTGCGGCTTCTGAGTTTCCTCCCTCAGGTGATCTGGTGAGGTCGTTAGGTGCTTCTCTACTTAACTCCACCTAATGCTTTGATCCTGGCTTCCTGTCAGTGTTCCAGTGTTGGACTTGCTTTTCCCTGGATCATTCCTGTGGCCTGCTGCTCTGCATAGCTAAGTTCTTCTTTGCTATTTGTTTGCTATTTTTTCTGTCCAGCTTGTCTATTTTGTTGCTGGAAGCTCTGGGACGCAAAGGGTGTACCTCCGTGCCGTTAGTTCGGTACGGAGGGTCTTTTTGCCCCCTTTGCGTGGTTTTCTTTAGGGTTTTATGTAGACCGCAAAGTTACCTTTTCTATACTCGCTCTGTTAAGAAAGTCGGGCCTCACTTTGCTGAATCTATTTCATCTCTACGTTTGTCTTTTCATCTTAACTCACAGTCATTATATGTGGGGGGCTGCCTTTTCCTTTGGGGTATTTCTCTGAGGCAAGGTAGGCTTATTTTCTATCTTCAGGCTAGTTAGTTTCTCAGGCTGTGCCGAGTTGCATAGGCAGAGTTAGGCGCAATCCACGGCTGCCTCTAGTGTTGTTTGGAGAGGATTAGGGATTGCGGTCTGCAGAGTTACCACGTCTCAGAGCTCGTTCTATGATTTTGGGTTATTGTCAGATCACTGTATGTGCTCTGACCGCTATGTCCATTGTGGTACTGAATTGCCTTTCATAACAGTACAGGAAGCCAAAAGTACTAATGATTCTCAATAGAGGGAAAAAAGAAGTTCTGAGACCATTTTTTTTTCTTTGCACTGTATTTTGCCTTTTTTTTCCCCTAGATATTTGGGTGGTTCAGTACACAGGTGTAGCGATGGACATTAGAAGTCTGTCTTCATTTGTGGATCAGCTCTCGGCAAGAGTGCAAAAGATTCAAGACACTATTGATCAGAAATCTATGTTAGAACCAAGAATTCCTATTCCTGATTTGTTTTTTGGAGATAGAACTAAGTTTCTGAGTTTCAAAAATAATTGTAAATTATTTCTGGCCTTGAAACCTCGCTCCTCTGGTGATCCAGTTCAACAGGTTTTGATTGTTATTTCTTTTTTGCGCGGCGACCCTCAGGACTGGGCATTTTCTCTTGCGCCAGGGGATCCTGCATTGAGTAATATCGATGCATTTTTCCTGGCGCTCGGATTGCTGTACGATGAACCTAATTCAGTGGATCAGGCAGAGAAAAATTTGCTGGCTCTTTGTCAGGGTCAGGATGAGATAGAGGTATATTGTCAGAAATTTAGAAAGTGGTCCGTGCTCACTCAATGGAATGAATCTGCGCTGGCAGCTATGTTCAGAAAGGGTCTCTCTGAAGCCCTTAAGGATGTCATGGTGGGATTTCCTATGCCTGCTGGTTTGAATGAGTCTAAGTCTTTGGCCATTCAGATCGGTCGACGCTTGCGTGAGCGTAAATCTGTGCACCATTTGGCGGTATTACCTGAGCTTAAACCTGAGCCTATGCAGTGCGATAGGACTTTGACCAGAGTTGAACGGCAAGAACACAGACGTCTGAAGGGGCTGTGTTTCTACTGTGGTGATTCCACTCATGCTATCTCTGATTGTCCTAAGCGCACTAAGCGGTTCGCTAGGTCTGCCACCATTGGTACGGTACAGTCAAAATTTCTTCTGTCCGTTACCTTGATCTGTTCTTTGTCATCATATTCTGTCATGCCATTTGTGGATTCAGGCGCTGCCCTGAATTTGATGGACTTGGAGTATGCTAAGCGTTGTGGGTTTCTCTTAGAGCCCTTGCAGTGTCCTATTCCATTGAGAGGAATTGATGCCACGCCTTTGGCCAAGAATAAGCCTCAATACTGGACCCAGCTGACCATGTGCATGGCTCCTGCACATCAGGAGGTTATTCGCTTTCTGGTGTTGCATAATCTGCATGATGTGGTCGTGTTGGGGTTGCCATGGCTACAAGCCCATAATCCAGTATTAGATTGGAAATCCATGTCGGTGTCCAGCTGGGGTTGTCAGGGTGTACATGGTGATGTTCCATTTCTGTCAATTTCGTCATCCACCCCTTCTGAGGTTCCAGAGTTCTTGTCTGATTACCGGGATGTATTTGATGAGCCCAAGTCCGATGCCCTACCTCCGCATAGGGATTTTGATTGTGCTATCAATTTGATTCCTGGTAGTAAATTCCCAAAAGGTCGACTGTTTAATTTATCCGTGCCTGAGCATGCCGCTATGCGCAGTTATGTGAAGGAATCCCTGGAGAAGGGGCATATTCGCCCGTCATCGTCACCATTAGGAGCAGGGTTCTTTTTTGTAGCCAAGAAGGATGGTTCGCTGAGACCTTGTATAGATTACCGCCTTCTAAATAAGATCACTGTTAAATTTCAGTACCCCTTGCCATTGTTATCTGATTTGTTTGCTCGGATTAAGGGGGCTAGTTGGTTCACCAAGATAGATCTTCGTGGTGCGTATAATCTGGTGCGTATCAGGCGAGGAGATGAATGGAAAACTGCATTTAATACGCCCGAGGGTCATTTTGAGTATCTAGTGATGCCATTCGGACTTGCCAATGCTCCATCAGTGTTTCAGTCCTTTATGCATGACATCTTCCGAGAGTACCTGGATAAATTCCTGATTGTGTACTTGAATGACATTTTGATCTTCTCGGATGATTGGGAGTCTCATGTGAAGCAGGTCAGAACAGTTTTTCAGGTCCTGCGTGCTAATTCTTTGTTTGTGAAGGGATCAAAGTGTCTCTTTGGTGTGCAGAAGGTTTCATTTTTGGGGTTCATCTTTTCCCCTTCTACTATCGAGATGGATCCTGTTAAGGTCCAAGCCATCCATGATTGGACTCAGCCGACATCTCTGAAAAGTCTGCAAAAGTTCCTGGGCTTTGCTAATTTTTATCGTCGCTTCATCTGCAATTTTTCTAGTATTGCCAAACCATTGACCGATTTGACCAAGAAGGGTGCTGATTTGGTCAATTGGTCTTCTGCTGCTGTGGAAGCTTTTCAGGAGT
Source organism: Ranitomeya imitator (assembly GCF_032444005.1). Classification (NCBI taxonomy): domain Eukaryota; kingdom Metazoa; phylum Chordata; class Amphibia; order Anura; family Dendrobatidae; genus Ranitomeya; species Ranitomeya imitator. The sequence continues at coordinate 81,992,298 of NC_091282.1, forward strand.
TGAAGCGTCGTTTTTCTTCTGCCCCTGTGTTGTGTCAACCAGATGTTTCTCTTCCGTTCCAGGTCGAGGTTGATGCTTCTGAGATTGGAGCAGGGGCTGTTTTGTCGCAGAGAGGTTCTGATTGCTCAGTGATGAAACCATGCGCTTTCTTTTCCAGGAAGTTTTCGCCTGCTGAGCGAAATTATGTTGTGGGCAACCGAGAGTTGTTGGCCATAAAGTGGGCATTCGAGGAGTGGCGTCATTGGCTTGAAGGAGCTAAGCATCGCGTGGTGGTATTGACTGATCATAAGAACTTGACTTATCTTGAGTCTGCTAAGCGGTTGAATCCTAGACAAGCTCGTTGGTCGCTGTTTTTTGCCCGTTTTGACTTTGTGATTTCGTACCTTCCGGGCTCTAAAAATGTGAAGGCGGATGCTCTGTCTAGGAGTTTTGTGCCTGACTCTCCGGGTTTGTCTGAGCCGGCGGGTATCCTCAAGGAAGGAGTAATTGTGTCTGCCATCTCCCCTGATTTGCGGCGGGTGCTGCAAAAATTTCAGGCTAATAAACCTGATCGTTGTCCAGCGGAGAGACTGTTTGTCCCTGATAGGTGGACCAATAAAGTTATCTCTGAGGTTCATTGTTCGGTGTTGGCTGGTCATCCTGGAATCTTTGGTACCAGAGAGTTAGTGGCTAGATCCTTTTGGTGGCCGTCTCTGTCGCGGGATGTGCGTGCTTTTGTGCAGTCCTGTGGGATTTGTGCTCGGGCTAAGCCCTGCTGTTCTCGTGCCAGTGGGTTGCTTTTGCCCTTGCCGGTCCCGAAGAAGCCTTGGACACATATCTCTATGGATTTTATTTCTGATCTTCCCGTTTCTCAAAAGATGTCAGTCATTTGGGTGGTCTGTGATGGCTTTTCTAAGATGGTCCATCTGGTACCCTTGTCTAAATTGCCTTCCTCCTCTGATTTGGTGCCATTGTTCTTCCAGCATGTGGTTCGTTTACATGGCATTCCAGAGAATATCGTTTCTGACAGAGGTTCCCAGTTTGTTTCAAGGTTTTGGCGAGCCTTTTGTGGTAGGATGGGCATTGACTTGTCTTTTTCCTCGGCTTTCCATCCTCAGACTAATGGCCAGACCGAACAAACCAATCAGACCTTGGAAACATATCTGAGATGCTTTGTTTCTGCCGATCAGGATGACTGGGTGTCCTTTTTGCCTTTGGCTGAGTTCGCCCTTAATAATCGGGCCAGCTCGGCTACCTTGGTTTCGCCATTTTTCTGCAATTCTGGGTTCCATCCTCGTTTCTCTTCAGGACAGGTTGAGTCTTCGGACTGTCCTGGTGTGGATACTGTGGTGGACAGGTTGCAGCAGATTTGGACTCATGTAGTGGACAATTTGACCTTGTCCCAGGAGAAGGCTCAACGTTTCGCTAATCGCAGACGCCGTGTGGGTCCCCGACTTCGTGTTGGGGATCTGGTTTGGAGATCAACGCTGAGGAGGCGGCGCACGGCACCAAGGGGGTTGGAATGACGGCTGTGCTGTGTCACATTACAAAGGAAAGACCCACCTCCGGGACGGTTTAACGGTGTAAGGGGACACATTATATGAGTGTGTAGTTCAGCGTTTGCAAGGAGCATAATTTAAAGAGCCACCTTTTTCCTTTTGCAGTATTACTGCTGTACAAGATGGCTCTTTCAGCAGCAAATGCCTGGGGGGGGGTTAAAGGTTCCCTTTTAACTTGCTCCAGTGCAGGCTTCGGCCTACACTCTGCTCCTACTGCAGACCCTGGGCTCTAACACCGCCAGTTTTAGCCCAGAACTGCTAGCTGCGCAGAGAAAAACACCAGCCAATGTGTCAGTGGGGTTCAGCACCGCCAGCTGTTCCCCTGCTGTGTAGCCGGCAACGTGTCCAGCACAAGCCACGCTGGCACAAAAGACTTAAAGCTGCCACCAGTGCAGGCTTCGGCCTACACTCTGCTCCTCTCCTCCTCCTGCTGCCCCTGGGTTCTAACACCGCCAATTTTAGCCCGGAAGTGCTAGCTGCACAGAGAAAAACACCCGCCAATGTGTCAGTGGGGTTCAGCAACGCCAGCTGTTCCCCTGCTCTGTAGCCGGCAACGTGTCCAGCACAAGCCACGCTGGCACAAAAGACTTAAAGCTGCCACCAGTGCAGGCTTCGGCCCACACTCTGCTCCTCTCCTCCTCCTGCTGACCCTGGGCTCTAACACCGCCAGTTTTAGCCTGGAAGTGCTAGCTGCACAGAGAAAAACACCCGCCAATGTGTCAGTGGGGTTCAGCACCGCCAGCTGTTCCCCTGCTGTGTAGCCGGCAACGTGACCTGCAAACACCACGCAGGCACCTGAACTGAAATTAAAGGGACCCTGCCCCCCCCCAGGTGTTTCTATGTATAACAGCCACCTTGTACAGCAGTACTGCTGCATTTGTACAAGGTGGCTGACTTTTTCTCCTTGCCCACGTGGAACTCAACACGTACAAAATGTGTCTCATTAGAGACCATTACACTGTCCCTGAGGTGTGACTTTCCTTTCTAATGATACGCAGCACCCCCCTTGGTAGCGCTGCCCGTCTTCTGACATCATTGGTTGGCTGGCTGTGCCTGTGCGTCCACCCTGCCCGACACAACGCCCCTCGTTGTCTCATATATTTTGACTGCGAGGGTGTGATTGATGGGCATGTGCAGTGCATATGTTCGCCTGTCTTCACTCATCTCCTTCCGCCTTCTTCAGACTGTGCGGCCTCATGGCCGCGGCATGCGATAAGGGATCAGCTGAGGCCGCCACGTCTGAAGCAGGTGTAAGGACATGTGTGAGCGGCGAACATATTTACTGCACAAGGCCATGAATCCCAGCCCCGCAGTGTGAATTTTTGAAAACACACTGTGGGTCTGGGATTCATGGCCATCGCTAACCGCACCGGCCTTCATGAAATGAGGTCAGAAGACAGGCAGCGCTCACAGGGCATTGCCAAGGGATAACACAAGAGCGCAGACTCCTGTACAGCAAATAACAACGCTCAGGAGGATACGCCCAGCACCTAGGTGTAAATTTTGACACCTGTGCTGCGTCTCCTTAAAAAGACAAGTCACGCCTCCACTACAGTTTGACTGTATACTGGGCTAAATTGTGTACGTCTTTCATTCAGCGTGTGCAATGAGCAAAATTTAAAGAGCAACCTTTCACTTGTGGAGCATTACTGCTGCACAAGGTGTGGCTCTTCTACATTGTAACACCTGAGGGTGGGTTAAAGGTTACCTTTGAAATTGGTTCAATTAGGCTTCGGCCTACACTCTGCTCCTCCTGCAGACCCTGGGCTCTAACACCGCCAGTTGGTGCCTGGAAGTGCAGGCTGCACAGAGAAAAACACCCGCCATTGTGTCAGTGGGGTTCAGCAACGCCAGCTGTTCCCCCGCTGTGTAGCCAGCAACGTGTCCTGCAAACGCAACGCAGACACAAAGCTGCCTCCAGTGCAGGCTTCGGCCTACACTCTGCTCCCCCTGCTTACCCTTTGCTCCAACACCGCTAGTTGGGGTTCTAGGAAGACAATCTTGAATAGGTCCAAATCCGGGTTCCAGCACCGTCAGCTGGTTCTCGGCAGTGTCTTTGTCACGGGGACTCCCTCGTGCCCAGCCTGGTTCCAGCACCGTCAGCTGTTTCCGGGTAGTGTCAAGGTCACTTACACGCCTATACGTTGTCCCGTCGTGTTGCGGTCGGGTTAGCCAACTCCATGGTGCCTCCAGATTAGGAGCTTCCTATGTGGGCTGCGTGAATTGGCAGTCAAGGCTGGTTCTGTAGTGCCAGTAGGCCAAGCTCCCCCTGTAGGACTGTTGGGGTTCAGTAACTGCGGCTGCCTCGCGGCCTTGCTGTTCTCTCCTCTCCTGTGGGCCTTCTGGTCCACATCCTGGCTCCAGCACCGTCAGCTGGTTCCGGGCAGAGCCTTTGGCTTAGGTGCCTCCTCCTGGGTATCCGAGTTCCGCCAACGCCAGGCGGTCCTTGGTAGTGCTTTTAAGCGTGGGTACCTACAGCTTAGTAACTGGGTTCCAGCACCGTCAGCTGGTCCTCGGTGCCATTGCCTCTTGCACACTGGGGCAACGCATCCGGGTTCCAGCACCGTCAGCCTGTTCTCGGCAGTGTCTTTGTCATGGGTACTCCCTCGTGCCCAGCCTGCTTCCAGCACCTTCAGCTGGTTCTGGGTAGTGTCAGGGTCACTTACACGCCTATACGTTGTCCCGTCGTGTTGCGGTCGGGTTAGCCAACTCCATGGTGCCTCCAGTTTAGGAGCTTCCTATGTGGGCTGCTTGAATTGGCAGTCAAGGCTGGTTCTGTAGTGCCAGTAGGCCAAGCTCCCCCTGTAGGACTGTTGGGGTTCGGTAACTGCGGCTGCCTCGCAGCCTAGCTGTTCTCTCCTCTCCTGTGGGCCTTCTGGTCCACATCCTGGTTCCAGCACCGTCAGCTGGTCCCGGGCAGAGCCTTTGGCTTAGGTGCCTCCTCCTGGGTATCCGAGTTCCGCCAACGCCAGGTGGTCCTTGGTAGTGCTTTTAAGCGCGGGTACCTACAGCTTAGTAACCGGGTTCCAGCACCGTCAGCTGGTCCTCGGTGCCATTGGCTCTTGCACATTGGGGCAACGCATCCGGGTTCGAGCACCGTCAGCTGGTTCGCGGCAGTGTCTTTGTCACGGGTACTCCCTCGTGCCCAGCCTGGTTCCAGCACCGTCAGCTGGTTCCGGGTAGTGTCAAGGTCACTTACATGCCTATACGTTGTCCCGTCGTGTTGCGGTCGGGTTAGCCAACTCCATGGTGCCTCCAGTTTAGGAGCTTCCTATGTGGGCTGCGTGAATTGGCAGTCAAGGCTGGTTCTGTAGTGCCAGTAGGCCAAGCTCCCCCTGTAGGACTGTTGGGGTTCGGTAACTGCAGCTGCCTCGTGGCCTAGCTGTTCTCTCCTCTCCTGTGGACCTTCTGGTCCACATCCTGGTTCCAGCACCATCAGCTGGTTCCGGGCAGAGCCTTTGGCTTAGGTGCCTCCTCCTTGGTATCCGAGTTCCGCCAACGCCAGGCGGTCCTTGGTAGTGCTTTTAAGCGCGGGTACCTACAGTTTTGTAACCGTGTTCCAGCACCATCAGCTGTTCCTCGGTCGTGCCATTGGTTCTTGCACAGTTGGCCAACGCATCCGGGTTCCAGTACCGTCAGCTGGTTCTCGGCAGTGTCTTTTGCTCTTGTACCTTCTGCTCCCCATCCTGGTTCCAGTACCGTCAGCTGGTTCTGGGCAGAGCCTTTGGCTTAGGTGCCTCCTTCTGGGTATCCGAGTTCCACCAACGTCAGGTGGTCCTTGGTAGTGCTTTCAGGCACGGGTACCTCCTGCTTAGTAACCGGGTTCCAGTAACGTCAGCTGGTCCTCGGTAGTTGCATTGGCTTTTGGACCTTCGGCTACCCATCCGGGTTCCAGTACCATCAGCTGGTTCTCGGCAGTGTCTTTTGCTCTTGTACCTTCTGCTCCCCATCCTGGTTCCAGTAACGTCAGCTGGTTCCGGGCAGAGCCTTTGGCTTAGGTGCCTCCTTCTGGGTATCCGAGTTCCATTGGCTCTTGGACCTTCGGGTAGCCATCCAAGTTCCAGTTCCATCAGCTGGTTCTCGGCATTTTCTCAGCCTTCTTGTACCTTCTGCTACATTGCCAAGTTCAAGACCCTAAAGACGACGACCCGGAAGACCACCCCTAAGATGACGACGACACCAGAGACGACAACCACTGAGATGACGACGACCCTGGAGATGACGACCCTGAAGACCACCCCGATGACGACGGCGGAGATGACGACGGCGGAGACGACGACCCTGGAGACGACGACCCTGGAGACGACGACATGGAAGACCGAGAAGCAGAAGAACAAGAGGCTGCAGAACAAAGAGCAGAAGAACATTAAGCATAACACTTAATATCAGAGCAAAAGATATTATCTAAATTATATGCAGAAGAAGACTAAGCAGTGTATGGGGGTGAGTCCGTTCCTCCTCGTGGTGCCCCTGGATAAAGCCTGATGCTGCAGGCCAAACTGAATGCGGACAAATGTAACTTTTGTGACAGGCAGAACGGAAGGTGTAATCTTCAAACTTTTATAGATAACAACTACGGGAATGCCTGTCACAAATGAGAATATGATGAAGAAGTAGAATAGGAAGAATAATAATAGTTGAAGAAAATGAATATGAAGAATGTCATAAAAAAAATATGTAGAAGATGAAGAAGATGAATAAGGTGAAGAAGAAGTTGATGTCAAAGATGCTGATGATGATGAAGATGAAAGTGTGGGAAAAGTAAAAAAAAATAAAGGGGAAGGGCGTGGAATAGTGAAACATCAATATCTGACAAAATAAAAAAAAATCTTAACATAGTCAATATCTTTGTAACTCCGAACGTCTTTAAAAAAAATTAAAATTCCTGCTATTCTATTTGATTGGGCTAAACATCTATGCCTTTAATGTCTCCGCCACCTCCACAAATACATCCTGCATTATTCTTAGTTGTTTTCCTTCATGTAGAATGAACCTACAAGGAAATAAAGGGTTTATTTTAATTTCGATATTTTGGTCCCATTAACTTGCATTGGGATCGGGGATCGGGGATCGGTATCGGCGATATCCGATATTTATTGAATATCGGCCGATCCAATCCGATACCGATACTTTCCGATATCGGAAGGTATCGCTCAACACTACTCATAACCATATGTGAAATAATTAAATACAACAGACCTAGTTTCAAAATTGTGACTAAAAATATTTATATATCTCAATAATTACACATGCAAAATTGCATAGTCTTGCCAGGGAGTAGCACCTTGAGGAGTCAAAAAATAATTTGTCAATACATCCCGAACTTTGAGGCCAGAAAGTGGACGACGCGGAGGAGGGACATATGGGGTAGTGTTGTGAATTCTGTTGTCGAACTCCCTCCTGTGGTCGTGAATGGTACTTCGGCGAGTTCTGTCTATGGGCTCCCTCTGGTGGCTATGAGTGAAGCTGCTGCTTCTGAGGTTCTTACACAGGTGACGTGGGTTATCCTTTGGTTGGCTGCTCTATTTAACTCCTCTCAGATTGTTACTCCATGCCAGCTGTCAATGTTTTTGCATTTGTTCAGTTCGCTCCTGGATCTCTCTGGTGACCTGCCTTCTCCTGCAGAAGCTAAGTTCCTGATAGTCATTATTTGTTCACTGTTTTCTTGTCCAGCTGGTTTTCATGATTTTGTCTTGCTAGCTGGAAGCTCTGGGATGCAGAGTGGCCCCTCCAAACCGTGAGTCGGTGCGGAGGTCTTTTTTGCACACTCTGCGTGGTCTTTTGTAGGTTTTTATGCTGATCGCAAAGTTACCTTTCCTATCCTCTGTCTATTGAGTAAGTCTGGCCTCCCTTTGCTGAAACCTGTTTCATTTCTGCATTTGTGACTTTCATCTTTACTCACAGTCAATATATGTGGGGGGCTTCCTTTACCTTTGGGGAATTTCTCTGAGGCAAGGTAGGCTTTATTTTCTATCTCTAAGGCTAGATAGTTCTTAGGCTGTGACGAGGCGCCTAGGTCTGGTCAGGAGCGCTCCATGGCTATTTCTAGTGTGTGTGATAGGATTAGGGCTTGCGGTCAGCAGAGCTCCCACATCCCAGAGCTCGTCCTGTATGAGGTTTATCTATCAGGTCATTCCGGGTGCTCCTAACCACCAGGTCATAACAGTACAGCTGGCCCAAAGTATTAATGCATCTCAATAGAGGGATAAGAGAACTTCTGAGACCATTTTTTTTTCTTTGCACTGTGTTTTGTCTTTCTTTTTCCCTAGACCTTTGGGTGGTTCAGGACACAGGTGTAGATATGGACATTCAAGGTCTGTCCTCTTGTGTGGATCATCTCATTGAAAGGGTACAAAACATTCAAGATTTTGTGGTTCAGAATCCTATGTTAGAGCCTAGAATTCCTATTCCTGACTTATTTTCTGGGGATAGATCTAGGTTCTTGAATTTCAAAAATAATTGTAAGCTGTTTCTAGCTTTGAAACCCCGCTCCTCTGGTGACCCCGTTCAACAGGTAAAAATCATTATTTCTTTGTTGCGTGGTGACCCTCAAGACTGGGCATTTTCCCTTGCGCCAGGAGATCCTGCATTGCGTGATGTTGATGCGTTTTTTCTGGCGCTTGGATTGCTCTATGATGAACCAAATTCAGTGGATCAGGCAGAGAAAATCTTGCTGGCTTTGTGTCAGGGTCAGGATGAAGCGGAGGTGTACTGTCAGAAGTTTAGAAAGTGGTCTGTGCTTACTCAGTGGAATGAATGTGCCCTGGCGGCAATTTTCAGAAAGGGTCTTTCTGAAGCCCTTAAGGATGTCATGGTGGGATTTCCCACGCCTGCTGGTCTGAATGAGTCTATGTCTTTGGCCATTCAGATCGATCGGCGCATGCGTGAGCGCAAAGCTGTGCACCATCTGGCGGTATTCTCTGAGCATAGGCCTGAGCCTATGCAGTGTGATAGGACTTTGACCAGAGCTGAACGGCAAGAACACAGACGTCGGAATGGGCTGTGTTTTTACTGTGGTGAATCCACTCATGCTATCTCCGATTGTCGGACGTAAGATCTCCAACAACATGTCAAAAGTCCTGATGGACATGCGACTATACAGGTAAAACTTGTCAGGATGTGCCCTCAAAGCTGAATATAGTCTCTGGAAATGTCCTTTACTCTGGCGTTGGGACAATAGAGGATGTACCCACAATCTTCGTCTCCTCCTTCGCGGATCAACATTGACCGGATATGGCTGGCCAAAGCGATGAGACAACACCCAGTGAAGCAACACCCGCTGAGTTGTGCTTAAATACACATGGTCAGACATGTTTGTAAGGTCAAAGCAACACAGCCAAAATATGCTAGAGAACATATAGGGCAGATGGGAGGGGTCCACCTGTTGTAGAGGGCTTAAATAGTGTTGTTAATGATGGTTTAAATGATTTGCAGGCATGTAAACAGTTAAATGTCCATTTTGTGATGGTGCGTGCAAAATACGCCATACGGATCACATACGGATTACACACGCACAAGCACATGCGCAAAATACGCGACCACACCTAAGCAACGCATTAACTACGGAAGTAGATTTCTGGGACATTTTGGTGTATTGCACACGTAGTACGGACGTATAATACGTTCCGTATTGTCTTACGCTGAGTGTGACGCCGGCCTTAGTCATTATCTCTGTATACTTTGCCAAGGTCATTTTACACCTTCAGTGATTCTAATGGGCCTACCAGTAATATCCCTATTATTCCAGCCCAGAACACGAATCTGCCATCTCCTTGCTGACATACCAGCTTTGTTGGGACATGGTGGCCATCTACCAACCATCCACCATTTCATCCATTTAGACCATTTAGGGTTGCAATGCACACTTCAGTAAACAAGACTTTTAAAATCAGTCTTCATGTATGTCTGGGATCACTGAATCTGTTTCTGTTTGTGAGCACTGTTTAGGGTTGGCAAAAAAGTAGGCTTATGTGTAAGAAGAGGGACCGTGCCGTGGGTACCTTTTTAATGCCGGCTACGAGACTGTCGGGGCTCTCTCCTCTGTTGTCCGGGGGACAGCTTAGGAGACTGGACCAATCATTGCAGAATTTGCAGGTGGAAACAGGGGGTGTGGCTAAGGGTTTACAGGCTCAGCGTGTGTGGAATTGGGCAGACTTGGTGGGAAGAGACAGCACGCAGCAGGGGCATGTGAGTGCTCCAGCCCTTGAGCATCAGTGTAGCACAGGCCTGCACTCGAGCTTCCCCACCACCACTGACAGAGACTGTGAGGAGGGACGTGCAGTGTGTCCATTGGTGACCACAAAGCACGGTGTTAGGTGTTCCGTGCTAGTGAGTACTGCACGCATGCTGCCAGAGAGAGACCGGGTGCAGGATTGTCATCTGCGCCCCAATTCATCAATGTATGTCTGCCGGATCCTGTCAGGCTCAGACAGTGCTGTGGTCCACGCTCCTCCGGCCACATCAGTGTATGGACTAGGGGCTCAGCAGAAGGTACCGAAGACCAACTGCTGCTACCAGAAGACAGATCATCATTACTTCCAGGACCATATTGGACAAGCGCCGCGCCAGCCGTTGTTGGTGGCATCACCTATCCTGGGATGACCACGTCTTGATAAACGTCTGACAGGATAAGTTAACCCCCCAAGAACTGTTAATACCTTTTTTGCACTGTTTCTTAACCTCTGCATCTCCCCCATATTTTTGAACTGCCTACCCAACTCCCGAGTTAACCTGTAACCTCCCTGCGTAAATTAAAATTGTTAACTCTTGCTCTGTCTCCTGTTCGTCACTTCATACCCCAACCTGCTCACATACACAAAGTTGCAAGCCTATGGAGAATCCCACACCTTGAGGTTAATGGGACTTCAGAGGCGTCAGCTTAAAATACCTGTTTTTTGCTTTGTAAGGCCAGTCTCACACGTCCAGATAATTCCGGTACCGGAAAAAAATCAGTACCGGAATTATCCGTGTCCGTGTGCCCCTACGTTTCTGTGGCACATCAGTGTGGCACACGGGCAGCACGCGTGTGCCGCCCGTGTGCCCCCCCGCTGTTCTGAAAATACTCACCCGGCTCCCTCGCTGGCGCTGCTTCCTATTCTGGCCGCATCTTCTCCTGTATGCTGTCACGTGGGGCCGCTCATTTACAGTAATGAATATGCAGCTCCACCCCTATGGGAGGTGGAGCCGCATATTCATGACTGTAATCGGCGGCACCACGTGACCGCTGATACAGTAGAAGATGCGGCCAGAACAGGAAGCAGCGCCAGCGAGGGAGCCGGGTGAGTATTTTCAGAACAGCGGGGGGGCGCACAGGGGGTGGGAGGGCGGGGGGCACATAGATCTTTATTTTAAACACAATTATTCATATCTTCTCTACAGCAAACGCTGCTGCAGGGAAGATATGAATCGCGGTTTCAGCACCATGTTAATGTAGCGCTGTCTCCTGCATGGCACACGGACTGCACACGGACAACGTCCGTGTGCGGTACGTGGTTTACACGGACCCATTGACTTTAATGGGTTCGTGTAATACGTGCGCTCCCACGAACACTGACATGTCTCCGTGTTTGGCACTTGGAGACACGGTCCGCAAAAAATCAATGAGATCTGAACAGATGCATTGATTTTTATGTGTCTACATATGTCAGTGGCTCCGGTACGTGAGGAAACTGTCACCTCTAGGGTTGAGCGAAACGGGTCGAACATTTTCAAAATTCGCCGACTTTTGACAAAGTCGGGTTTCATGAAACCCGATCCGACCCCTGTGCGGGGTCGGCCATGCGGTACGCGACTTTCGCGCCAAAGTCGCGTTTCAATGACGCGAAAAGCGCCATTTCTCAGCCAATGAAGGTAAATGCAGAGTGTGGGCAGCGTGATGACATAGGTCCTGGTCCCCACCATCTTAGAGAAGGGCATTGCAGTGATTGGCTTGCTGTCCGCGGCGTCACAGGAGCTATAAAGGGGCGTTCCCGCCGACCGCCATGTTACTGCTGCTGATCTGAGCCTAGGGAGAGGTTGCTGCCGCTTCGTCAGCAACATTAAGCGCTGTCCCGCCCACATGATGCTGAAACCGCGATTCATATCTTCCCTGCAGCAGCGTTTGCTGTAGAGAAGATATGAATAATTGTGTTTAAAATAAAGATCTATGTGCCCCCCGCCCTCCCACCCCCTGTGCGCCCCCCCGCTGTTCTGAAAATACTCACCCGGCTCCCTCGCTGGCGCTGCTTCCTATTCTGGCCGCATCTTCTCCTGTATGCGGTCACGTGGGGCCGCTCATTTACAGTAATGAATATGCAGCTCCACCCCTATGGGAGGTGGAGCCGCATATTCATGACTGTAATCGGCGGCACCACGTGACCGCTGATACAGTAGAAGATGCGGCCAGAACAGGAAGCAGCGCCAGTGAGGGAGCCGGGTGAGTATTTTCAGAACAGCAGGGGGGCGCACAGGGGGTGGGAGGGCGGGGGGCACATAGATCTTTATTTTAAACACAATTATTCATATCTTCTCTACAGCAAACGCTGCTGCAGGGAAGATATGAATCACGGTTTCAGCACCATGTGGGCGGGACAGCGCTTAATGTAGCGCTGTCTCCTGCATGGCACACGGACTGCACACGGACAACGTCCGTGTGCGGTACGTGTTTTACACGGACCCATTGACTTTAATGGGTTCGTGTAATACGTGCGCTCCCACGAACACTGACATGTCTCCGTGTTTGGCACTTGGAGACACGGTCCGCAAAAAATCAATGAGATCTGAACAGATGCATTGATTTTTATGTGTCTACATATGTCAGTGGCTCCGGTACGTGAGGAAACTGTCACTTCTAGGGTTGAGCGAAACGGGTCGAACATTTTCAAAAGTCGCCGACTTTTGACAAAGTCAGGTTTCATGAAACCCGATCCGACCCCTGTGCGGGGTCGGCCATGCGGTACGCGACTTTCGCGCCAAAGTCGCGTTTCAATGATGCGAAAAGCACCATTTCTCAGCCAATGAAGGTAAACGCAGAGTGTGGGCAGCGTGATGACATAGGTCCTGGTCCCCACCATCTTAGAGAAGGGCATTGCAGTGATTGGCTTGCTGTCCGCGGCGTCACAGGGGCTATAAAGGGGCGTTCCCGCCGACCGCCATGTTACTGCTGCTGATCTGAGCCTAGGGAGAGGTTGCTGCCGCTTCGTCAGAAGCAGGGATAGCGTTAGGCAGGGTCCATTAACCACCAAACCGCTTGTGCTGTAGCGATTTCCACTGCCCAACACCACCTTCGGTGTGCAGGGACAGTGGAAGCTACATTTTTTTTTTTTTTTCCCCTCAGCGCTGTAGCTCATTGGGCTGCCCTAGAAGGCTCCCTGATAGCTGCATTGCTGTGTGTACGCCGCTGTGAAAACCAACTGCTTTTTTCAAAGCACAAATCCTCTTGTTCCTTCCTTTCTGCACAGCTATCTTGTTTGTTTGTCCACACTTTTTATTTAATTTGTGCATCAGTCCACTCCTTATTGCTGCCTGCCATACCTGGCTGAGATTACTGCAGGGAGATAGTAATTGAAGGACAGTTCCTTTTTTTTTTTTTTTTTTGTGGGAGATTAAGATTGGCATTTCTGCTAGAGTGCCATCCCTGTCTGTGTCATCTCTCACTCAGTGGGCCATAGAAAGCCTATTTATTTTTTTGCTTGATTTGGGTTCCAAAATCTACCTGAAAAAATCAATAAATCAATCAGTGGGAGATTAATATTGGCCTTTGGGCTTGTGTGCCAGTCCTAAGCGTGCCATCTCTCTCTCTCAGATAGTGGGCCATAGAAAGCCTATTTATTATTTTTTTTATTGGGTTTATAAATTTTCCCTGGAAAAAAAAAAAAAAAGTGGGAGATTAATATTGGCCTCTGGGCTTGTGTGCCAGTCCTGAGCGTGCCATCTCTCTCACAAATAGTGGGCCAAAGAAAGCCTATTTATTTTTTTGGTTGATTTGGGTTCTAAATTCTACCTGAAAAAATCAATAAATCAATCAGTGGGAGATAAATATTGGCCTCTGGGCTTGAAAAAATCATTTTATTTTATTTGGTTTCTAAATTATTCCTGAAAAAAATCATTTTTTTTGTATTTTTTTTTTCTAAAGTCTCCCTGAAAAAAAAAAAAAAAAACAAATCAGTGGGAGATTAATATTGCCCTTTCTGCTTGTGTGCCAGTCTTGACTCCTGGGTGTGCCATCTCTCTCTCTCCAATTGTGGGCCATAGAAAGCCTATTAATTTTTTTGCTTGATTTGGGTTCCAAAATCTACCTGAAAAAATCACTAAATCAATCAGTGGGAGATAAATATTGGCCTCTGGGCTTGTGTGCCACTCCTGACTCCTGTGTGCGTCCTCTCTCACTCAGTGGGCCCTAGAAAGCCTATTTTTTGTTTTATTTGTTTTCTAAATTCTCCCTGAAAAAATCATTTTATTTTATTTGGTTTCTAAATTATTCCTGAAAAAAATCATTTTTTTTGTATTTTTTTTTCTAAAGTCTCCCTGAAAAAAAACAAAAAAAACAAATCAGTGGGAGATTAATATTGCCCTTTCTGCTTGTGTGCCAGTCTTGGCTCCTGGGTGTGCCATCTCTCTCTCTCCAATTGTGGGCCATAGAAAGCCTATTAATTTTTTTGCTTGATTTGGGTTCCAAAATCTACCTGAAAAAATCACTTAATCAATCAGTGGGAGATAAATATTGGCCTCTGGGCTTGTGTGCCACTCCTGACTCCTGTGTGCGTCCTCTCTCACTCAGTGGGCCCTAGAAAGCCTATTTTTTGTTTTATTTGTTTTCTAAATTCTCCCTGAAAAAATCATTTTATTTTATTTGGTTTCTAAATTATTCCTGAAAAAAATCATTTTTTTTGTATTTTTTTTTCTAAAGTCTCCCTGAAAAGAAAAAAAAAATCAAATCAGTGGGAGATTAATATTGCCCTTTCTGCTTGTGTGCCAGTCTTGACTCCTGGGTGTGCCATCTCTCTCTCTCCAATTGTGGGCCATAGAAAGCCTATTAATTTTTTTGCTTGATTTGGGTTCCAAAATCTACCTGAAAAAATCACTAAATCAATCAGTGGGAGATAAATATTGGCCTCTGGGCTTGTGTGCCACTCCTGACTCCTGTGTGCGTCCTCTCTCACTCAGTGGGCCCTAGAAAGCCTATTTTTTGTTTTATTTGTTTTCTAAATTCTCCCTGAAAAAATCATTTTATTTTATTTGGTTTCTAAATTATTCCTGAAAAAAATCATTTTTTTTGTATTTTTTTTTCTAAAGTCTCCCTGAAAAAAAACAAAAAAAACAAATCAGTGGGAGATTAATATTGCCCTTTCTGCTTGTGTGCCAGTCTTGGCTCCTGGGTGTGCCATCTCTCTCTCTCCAATTGTGGGCCATAGAAAGCCTATTAATTTTTTTGCTTGATTTGGGTTCCAAAATCTACCTGAAAAAATCACTTAATCAATCAGTGGGAGATAAATATTGGCCTCTGGGCTTGTGTGCCACTCCTGACTCCTGTGTGCGTCCTCTCTCACTCAGTGGGCCCTAGAAAGCCTATTTTGTGTTTTATTTGTTTTCTAAATTCTCCCTGAAAAAATCATTTTATTTTATTTGGTTTCTAAATAATTCCTGAAAAAAATCATTTTTTTTGTATTTTTTTTCTAAAGTCTCCCTGAAAAAAAAAAAAAAAAAAAAAAAATCAGTGAGAGATTAATATTGCCCTTTCTGCTTGTGTGCCAGTCTTGACTCCTGGGTGTGCCATCTCTCTCTCTCCAATTGTGGGCCATAGAAAGCCTATTAATTTTTTTGCTTGATTTGGGTTCCAAAATCTACCTGAAAAAATCACTAAATCAATCAGTGGGAGATAAATATTGGCCTCTGGGCTTGTGTGCCACTCCTGACTCCTGTGTGCGTCCTCTCTCACTCAGTGGGCCCTAGAAAGCCTATTTTTTGTTTTATTTGTTTTCTAAATTCTCCCTGAAAAAATCATTTTATTTTATTTGGTTTCTAAATTATTCCTGAAAAAAATCATTTTTTTTGTATTTTTTTTTTCTAAAGTCTCCTTTTTAAAAAAAAAAACACAAATCAGTGGGAGATTAATATTTACATTTGCGCTTCAGTGACAGTCCTGCGTGTGTGGCATCTCTCTCATTTGTTGCCACCAACAACAGAGTGTGTAACATTGTGCCTGATTTTCGTTGTGGTCTCACCCACCTGTAAAGGGGTAGCTAAATCATACTGAAGTTATAGCTCACCGTGTAAGTTGTGTGACTGCAACAAATACCGTTAGTTTGGTAACGTTTTTAAAACAATGAGGAAGTCTAAGTCTGGAGCTGTGGAGCCAGGTTCGTCGTCTGGCTACACAAGGCCTCGAACGCTCCCTTTTCTGGGAGTAGGAAAACCGCTTTTAAAGCCGGAGCAGCAAGAGCAAGCTTTGGCTTATCTTGCTGACTCAGCCTCTAGCTCTTTTGCCTCCTCTCGTGAAACTGGTAAAAGTAAAAGCAGCGCGTCGTTAGTGGATGTTCACGGTCAGGGACAAGTCGCTTCCTTGTCCTCTTCAGCAAAAACAACAACAGAGAAGAATGCAGCAGGCGACACAACGGGTTACTCCATGGAGCTCTTTACACATACCGTCCCTGGCTTAGAAAGTGAAGCAGTTAACAGTCCATGCCCATTACAAGTTGAATCTGACATGGAGTGCACTGATGCACAGCCACAACCAGACTATTATGCTGGTCCTTTGACTCAGACCACAACATTGCCCTCGCAGGGTGCTGATCAAAAATCAGACCCTGATGAGACTATGTTGCCCCATCACGAACGCTATACCACCGACCGACAAGGTGACACAGACGAAGTTGCACACGAGCTACAAGAAGAGGTAATAGATGACCCAGTTCTTGACCCCGATTGGCAGCCATTGGGGGAACAGGGTGCAGGCGGCAGCAGTTCTGAAGCGGAGGAAGAGGGGCCGTAGCAGGCATCAACATCGCAACAGGTTCCATCTGCCGGGCCCGTATCTTGCCCAAAACGCGTGGCAAAGTCAAAACCTGTTGGAGGACAGCGTGGCCATCCGGTTAAAGCTCAGTCTGCAATGCCTGAAAAGGTATCCGATGCTAGAAAGAGTGCAGTCTGGCATTTTTTTAAACAACATCCAATTGATCAGCACAAAGTCATCTGTCAAAAATGTTCAACTACCTTAAGCAGAGGGCAGAATCTGAAAAGTCTCAATACAAGTTGCATGCATAGACATTTAACCACCATGCATTTGCAAGCTTGGACTAACTACAAAACGTCCCTTAAGGTTGTAGCACCCTCGGCCAATGAAGCTAGTCATCAACGCAACATCCCTTCCGGCAGTGTAGGGCCACCATTTTCTGCACCACCTGCAGTATCTGTGCAGGTTTCTTTGTCAGGCCAAAGAAGTCAGGGTCAGGGAATCACCAGTTTCGTAGTAGGAAACACTGCATCTAGGGCACCGGCGGCAACAATACCATCTCCCACCGTCTCTCAGTCTGCCATGTCCACCGGCACCCCCGCTAGTTCCACGATCTCCAGCTCTCCAGTCCAGCTCACCCTACATGAGACTATGGTTAGAAAAAGGAAGTATTTAGCCTCGCATCCGCGTACACAGGGTTTGAACGCCCACATAGCTAGACTAATCTCGTTAGAGATGATGCCCTACCGGTTAGTTGAAAGCGAAGCTTTCAAAGCCCTGATGGACTACGCTGTACCACGCTACGAGCTACCCAGTCGACACTTTTTTTTCCAGAAAAGCCATCCCAGCCCTCCACCAGCATGTTAAAGAGCGCATCGTCCATGCACTCAGGCAATCTGTGAGCACAAAGGTGCACCTGACAATAGATGCATGGACCAGTAGGCATGGCCAGGGACGTTACGTGTCCATCACGGCACACTGGGTAAATGTGGTGGATGCAGGGTCCACAGGGGACAGCAAGTTTGGGACAGTTCTGCCTAGCCCACGGTCTAGGAAACAGTTGGCTGTAGCCATTCGCACCCCCTCCTCCTCCTCCTCGTCCTCCTGCAGAAGCGAGACCTCGTCCACAGACCGCAGTCGCACAACCACTCCATCCGCAGCTGCCACTGTTGCACACCAGGTCTCCCATTATGGGGCAGCTACTGGCAAACGTCAGCAGGCTGTATTGGCTATGAAGTGTTTGGGCGACAACAGACACACCGCTGAAGTTCTGTCCGAGTTCTTGCAGAAAGAAACGCAGTCGTGGCTGGGCACTGTAGATCTTGAGGCAGGCAAGGTAGTGAGTGATAACGGAAGGAATTTCATGGCTGCCATCTCCATTTCCCAACTGAAACACATTCCTTGCCTGGCTCACACCTTAAACCTGGTGGTGCAGTGCTTCCTGAAAAGTTATCCGACCTGCTCCTCAAAGTGCGTGGACTTTGCTCACATATCCGCCGTTCGCCCGTACACTCCAGCCGTATGCAGACCTATCAGCGTTCTTTGAACCTTCCCCAGCATCGCCTAATCATAGACGTTGCAACAAGGTGGAACTCAACACTGCACATGCTTCAGAGACTGTGTGAACAGAGGCGGGCTGTTATGTTTTTGTGGGAGGATACACATACACGGGCAGGCAGTAGGATGGCAGACATGGAGTTGTCAGGTGTGCAGTGGTCGAAGATTCAAGACAAGTGTCAAGTCCTTCAGTGTTTTGAGGAATGCACACGGCTGGTTAGTGCAGACAATGCCATAATAAGCATGCGCATCCCCCTAATGCGTCTGCTGATGCAAAGTTTGACGCACATAAAGGATCAGGCGTCTGCAGCTGAGGAAGAGGAAAGCATTGATGACAGTCAGCCATTGTCTGGCCAGGGCAGTGTACAGGACGAGGTAGCGGGCAAAGAGGAGGAGGAGGACGAGGAGGATGATGGGGATGATTATATTTTTAATGAGGAAGCTTTTCCGGGGCCAGTGGAAATTGTTGGCGCGGCAAGGCCGGGTTCTGGTTTTTGGAGGGACACAAGTGACGTGGATTTGCCTGAAACTGCCCCTCAACCAAGCACAACCACAGATTTGAGAACTGGAACTTTGGCCCACATGGCGGATTATGCCTTACGTATCCTCAAAAGGGACACACGCATAACAAAAATGATGAACGATGACGATTGCTGGTTGGCCTGCCTCCTTGATCCTCGCTATAAAGGCAAATTGCAAAATATAATGCCACATGAGAACTTGGAACTAATATTAGCAACCAAACAATCAACTCTTGTTGACCGTTTGCTTCTGGCATTCCCTGCACACAGCGCCCGTGATCGTTCTAACACGAGCTGCAGGGGCCAGCAGACCAGAGGTGTTAGAGGGGCAGAAATCAGAAGTGGCGTTGGCCAGAGGGGTTTTCTGACCAGGTTGTAGAGTGATTTTGCTATGACCGCAGACAGGACAGGTACTGCAGCATCAATTCAAAGCGACAGGAGACAACATTTGTCCAGTATGGTTACTAACTATTTTTCATCCCTTATCGACGTTCTCCCTCAACCGTCATTCCCATTTGATTACTGGGCATCAAAATTAGACACCTGGCCAGAATTGGCAGAATATGCATTGCAGGAGCTTGCTTGCCCGGCAGCTAGTGTCCTATCAGAAAGAGTATTCAGTGCTGCAGGTTCAATACTAACAGAAAAAAGGACTCGTCTGGCTACCCAAAATGTAGATGATCTAACCTTCATTAAAATGAACCACAACTGGATTTCGAAATCTTTTGCCCCACCTTGCCCGGCTGACACCTAGCTTTCCTATGTAAAGGTCTTGCCTGTGGACTATTCTGAACGACTTTTCCAAACTCGTAATTTGCAGCACCTGATTGTCCAGCATCCGACATGTTAACACCTCCCTAAATGGCCAAAGTCCCCACACGGGGCCGTGGTATCGCCACTTGGCGCCAGCACCCGTGAGAGTACTGTTTGTCTGAAGAGGTGGGTGTGCCCGCTTTTGGTCGACGGCACTGCCACTAGGTCCCTCATAGTACAATAAAGTGTCTGGCGGTGGTGGTGCGCACCCAACGTCAGACACACCGTTGTAATATGAGGGGCCCTGGGCCTGTACCGCCGGCCACAAGACAGTCCCCCCCCCCAGGTCAAACAGTGCTCTACCACTTGCAAAATTTTCTCTCACAGCTCCACCAATATTTAGTCTATGCGCTGACATCCTTCAATGCCTGGCACTGTCAATACCATTGTATTGACATTTTTCTTATGTTAGGCCTTCGAAGCCTGTCTGCGGTCACTCCTTCCACTAGGCCTGCACTGACCTGTCTACTGCTGCCCGGGTTCCCCTGGAACCAATTTTAAATTGCCTACAGCCAGCCCAATTTATTATGTTAGGGCTTCGAAGCCTGTCTGCGGTCCCTCCTTCCACTAGGCCTCCACTGACCTGTCTACTGCTGCCCGAGTTCCCCTGGAACCAATTTTAAATTGCCTACAGCCAGCCCAATTTATTATGTTAGGGCTTCGAAGCCTGTCTGCGGTCCCTCCTTCCACTAGGTCTCCACTGACCTGTCTACTGCTGCCCGGGTTCCCCTGGAACCAATTTTAAATTGCCTACAGCCAGCCCAATTTATTATGTTAGGGCTTCAAAGCCTGTCTGCGGTCCCTCCTTCCACTAGGCCTCCACTGACCTGTCTACTGCTGCCCGGGTTCCCCTGGAACCAATTTTAAATTGCCTACAGCCAGCCCAATTTATTATGTTAGGGCTTCGAAGCCTGTCTGCGGTCCCTCCTTCCACTAGGCCTCCACTGACCTGTCTACTGCTGCCCGGGTTCCCCTGGAACCAATTTTAAATTGCCTACAGCCAGCCCAATTTATTATGTTAGGACTTCGAAGCCTGTCTGCGGTCCCTCCTTCCACTAGGCCTCCACTGACCTGTCTACTGCTGCCCGTGTTCCCCTGGAACCAATTGTAAATTGCCTACATCCCAATTTTTGTTATGTTAGGCCTTCGAAGCCTGTCTGCGGCCCGTTTTTCCACTACTACTACACTGACCAGGCCACTGCTGCCCGTGTTCCCCTGGAACCAATTTTAAATTGCCTACAGCCAGCCCAATTTATTATGTTAGGGCTTCGAAGCCTGTCTGCGGTCCCTCCTTCCACTAGGCCTCCACTGACCTGTCTACTGCTGCCCGGGTTCCCCTGGAACCAATTTTAAATTGCCTACAGCCAGCCCAATTTATTATGTTAGGGCTTCGAAGCCTGTCTGCGGTCCCTCCTTCCACTAGGCCTCCACTGACCTGTCTACTGCTGCCCGAGTTCCCCTGGAACCAATTTTAAATTGCCTACAGCCAGCCCAATTTATTATGTTAGGGCTTCGAAGCCTGTCTGCGGTCCCTCCTTCCACTAGGCCTCCACTGACCAGTCTACTGCTGCCCGTGTACCCCTTGAACCAACATCAGAAAATATAAAAATAAGTATTTTGCTTATAAAAAAGAAAATACTGGAGAGATATCAAATGCAGACATTTTAACATTAAAAACAAACACATACAACAAAAATCTGGTACAGTACTAAAAATGGCCACCAGCTACAATAACTTTCTCCTGCAAGTAGTTAACTGAAAGTTTTTTTCAATTTAAAACACAGATATGGCATCCACCGAGTGTTGTCCTGTCGCGTCTTCTTTATATTATTGCCAAGAAGATGCAAAACAATGAAAATAATAAAATCATTATTTACCAAAAAAATAGAGTAAGTCAAAACCACATTGCAAATAAACATTCATTACAAATAAAGAAGCAGGGCGCGTCCGAGGGTGAGTATATACCTAATAAGAATATAATCACCCTCGGACGCGCCCTGCTTCTTTCCGACAGCCTTCCTTCCTAAGAATCAGCCCTTCCGTGGTGTAGAGAGAGGGTGTGTTACACTCCAAGGTGTTCCCCAGGTTGCCTTTCCTGAGCTTCGATCTTCATGCTCTCGTTTAGTAGTTGTCGGAAAGTAGGCTGCATTAGGCCTACAAAATGGGTATGGTGTGGAGAGAGATGGTGTGTTACACTCCAAGGTGTTCTCCAGGTTTCCTCGCCATTGCTTCGATCTTCCGACTCTCGTTTAGTAGTTGTAGAAAACTACACTGCATTAGGCCTACAAAATGGGTATCGGGTGGAGAGAGATGGTGTGTTACACTCCAAGGTGTTCCCCAGGTTGCCTTGCCATTGCTTCGGTCTTCCGACTCTCGTTTAGCAGTTGTAGAAAACTACACAGCATTAGGCCTACAAAATGGGTATGGGGTGGAGAGAGATGGTGTGTTACACTCCAAGGTGTTCCCCAGGTTGCCTTGCCATTGCTTCGGTCTTCCGACTCTCGTTTAGTAGTTGTAGAAAACTACACTGCATTAGGCCTACAAAATGGGTATGTGGTGGAGAGAGATGGTGTGTTCCACTCCAAGGTGTTCTCCAGGTTGCCTTTCCTGAGCTCCCAGGCTTTCTAGGCAAGTTCCCACGATCTATAAACAGCCAGCAGAGGGCGCCTCACCGCAAATGAAGCTAAATATAGCTCATTGATCTATATTTAGACTCATTCCCAGGGGTTTTGCAGCGAGGAGCAGCCTGCATTAGCAAACCTCCTTGCTGCAAAATGTTTTAACCCCTTCAGAAGGATTTACATCGTTGGACGTTACAGATCTGCGGAGGGTAAGTATATTGTTGGTTTATTATGTTTTTTCTTTCACAGAACGAGGGTCTTCAGTGATTGGATTGGGCGTAGAATAAAATACTCCAACAACCATTGTTTTTATTTCATTAAAATAATTTTAAATAATGTGTTTGTGTTTTATTTAACCCTTTCATTCAATTGGATTAATAATGGATAGGTGTCATAATTGACGCCTCTCCATTATTAATTAGGCTTAATGTCACCTTACAATAGCAAGGTGGCATTAACCCTTCATTACCCCATATCCCACCGCTACACGGGAATGGGAAGAGAGTGGCCAAGTGCCAGAATAGGCGCATCTTCCAGATGTGCCTTTTCTGGGGTGGCTGGGGGCAGATATTTTTAGCCAGGGGGGGGCGAATAACCATGGACCCTCTCCAGGCTATTAATATCTGCCCTCAGTCACTGGCTTTACTACTCTGGCGGAGAAAATTGTGCGG
Organism: Ranitomeya imitator; assembly: GCF_032444005.1. Lineage (NCBI taxonomy): Eukaryota > Metazoa > Chordata > Amphibia > Anura > Dendrobatidae > Ranitomeya > Ranitomeya imitator. Next base: position 82,014,948 of record NC_091282.1, read on the forward strand.
GAGCCCACGCCAATTTTTTCCGCCATTTAACCCTTAAATATAATAGCTAGAACGCCCAAATTTTGCATATACACACTACTAACATTAGTAGTGTAGAATATGCAAAAAAAATGGTGATATGAGATGGTTTACTGTATGTAAACCAGGTCTCATATCATGTCGGGTTTGTGAAGGAGAAAGCAAAAGCCGGTAATTGAATTACCAGCTTTAAAGCTATCTCACGCTGCATTAAATATAAATATATATATATAGGTGTCTCCCTGACATATATATATGTATATATACCTATTCTATGTGTATATATCTACTCTCATCTAACCTGTCAGTGTGATTTTACTGTACTCTGCGCTGAATTGCCGGCTTTTCTAAGGACACGGGTGCGTAAAAATCGGACAGCACTCGCATGGTGCGAGTGCTGTGCGTTTTTTTTCTCGCACCCATTGACTTGCATTGGCGAGTCTCGTCCGAGAATCTCAGCAATACGCAGCATGCTGCGATTTTTTTCTCAGCCGACACAGATTTTTCTCAGTCCGATTTCGGCTGGGAAAAAAATCGCAAATGGAGTGTCACATATTGATTAACATTGGTCCGAGTGCAATCCGATTTTTTATCGGATTGCACTCGTCCGTTTTCCTCACAAATGGAAAGGGGCCCTTAATCCGATGAATTTGTCTGGCAGAAACCTACCTCATTATGGCTTTCTGTGCTTTGTATCAGCCACTAGGGTTGAGCGACCTTCACTTTTATAGGATCGGGTCGGGTTTCACGAAACCCGACTTTTGGAAAAGTCGGGTCGAGTGAAATCGGCCGATCCTATAAAAAAGTCGGGGTCGGGGTCGGCCGAAACTCGAAACCCAATGCAGTGCATTGGGTTTCCATGGTTCCCAGGGTCTGAAGGAGCGGAAACTCTCCTTCAGGCCCTGGGATCCATATTTAAGTGTAAAATATAGAATTAAAATAAAAAATATTGCAATACTTACCCTCTGACGCGCCCTGGTACTAACCGGCAGCCTTCCTCCTTCGAATCCGCGCTTCTAGGACCTTGCCGTGACGTCGCGGTGACGTCGCGGCTTGTGATTGGCCGCGCGGCCGCCCATGTGACCGCTCGCGCGGCCAATCACAAGCCGCGACGTCACCCGCGACGTCACCGAAGGTCCTGGAAGGGCTGATTCTTAGGAAGGAAGGCTGTCGGAAGGAAGCAGGGCGCTTCCGAGGGTGAGTATATTCCTATTAGGTATATACTCACCCTCGGAAGCGCCCTGCTTCCTTCCAACAGCCTTCCTTCCTAAGAATCAGCCCTTCCAGGACCTTCGGTGACGTCGCGGGTGACGTCGCGGCTTGTGATTGGCCGCGCGAGTGGTCACATGGGCGGCCGCGCGGCCAATCACAAGCCGCGACGTCACCGCGACGTCACGGCAAGGTCCTAGAAGCGCGGATTCGAAGGAGGAAGGCTGCCGGTTAGTACCAGGGCGCGTCAGAGGGTAAGTATTGCAATATTTTTTATTTTAATTCTATATTTTACACTTTAATCTGAATTCCGATACCAATTCCCGATATCTTAAACATATCGGGAATCGGGATCGGAATTCCGATTCCAGATTCAAAAGATCGCCGACTTCATGGCCGACCCCCCACTGGGGTCGGGTCGGGTTTCATGAAACCCGACCTTGCCAAAAGTCGGCGACTTTTGAACAATTTCGACCCGTTTCGCTCAACCCTATCAGCCACAAATCACTTCAAAATACGATGATCACACTTAAGTTTTTGTAAAATATCTAATGTTTTCTGACCTTGTCCAAGACATTGCACTATTTGACGCCTTTCAGCAGCAGAGAGATCCTTTTTCTTTCCAATATTGCTTGAACCTGTGGCTGCATAATAATGTGGTACGTCCTTCTTAGGCTATGTGCACACGTTGCTGATTTGTGTGCGGATTTTTCCGCACAGTTTTTGAAAAATCCGCAGGTAAAACGCACTGCTTTTTACCTGCGGATTACCCATGGATTTGCCTTGGATTTCCAGCGTTTTTTGTGTGGATTTCACCTGTGTTTTACCACCTACCAATTCCTATACAGGAACAGGTGTAAAACACTGCAGAATCCGGACAAAGAATTGACATGCTGCGGAAAATACAACGCAGTGTTTCTGCGCGGTGTTTTCCACAGCATGTGCACTGCGGATTTGGTTCTCCATAGGTTTACATGGTACTGTAAACCTGATGGAAAACTGCAGCGAATCTGCAGCGGCCAATCCACAACGTGTGCACATACCCATACGCAGTTTTCCTTTAATTGGACTCACCTGGCAAACTAAATATCACATGTGTTTGATATGATTTCAGTGATCTAAAGATCCCTGAGACACAAACCATCCATGAGTTTATTTGAAAAACAAAAAATTACATCTTTAAGACATTTAAATCCAATTTGCATAATAATTTGGAACAAGTTATATGTATATGTGTTCGTTTCGCAGACTGTGCATCCGGTAAGTAGGTAGTCCAGCTCTCTGCTGCAAAGGGAATACAATTGTATCCAATTTCAGAAATGGCTGGAAGCTCAGCAGATCGAACTCCAGACTTAGGCTATGATGCGTTTTTTTCCACAGGCAACACCTGCTCTCTTGGCAGTAAAGAAGCAATGGCAAAAATGCTTGTTTTGCTGAGGGTTTGTGGCATTTTTGCTGCACTTTTGTAGCTTTTTTTTATTGCGTTTTTGTAAGTGTACAAATGTAATGTACTAATCTGTCTCTTGTGCATGCTGATATAGTTTTGTGCATCAAAATATAATCTGATCCAACTTTATCAGGTTTTGGCACCAAAAACGCAGCAAAACCTGATACCTGCGCTTTTGCAGCATTTTCCAAGCGCAATTCATTGATTTCTATGGGTGAAAATGCTGCAAAAATGCTGAAAAAACACTGAAAGAAGTGACATGCTGCATTTTGTAAAAACGTAGCTCTTCAACTAAAAAAAAAAAAACCCAAGGTGTGTGCATGACATTTCTGAAATCTCGTAGACTTTACTGGTACTGCAAAACTCAGCTGAAAATGTGCATTAAAAAAAACGCATTAAGGGTATGTGCACACGTCAGGATTTTTTCCTGACCAAATCCTGAGATTTCTGCCAGAAATCCGCGTTTTTTTTTTGCGCGGACTTCTCGCGGAAATTGCGCGTTTTTTGCGTGGATTTTGCGCTGATTTTTTGCGGAATTTTTGCAGATTTTTTTTTTTTCCGGAATGTCATTTTGGCTTAGAAATCCGCAAAAATTCCGGAAAAAGATAGAGCATGTCCAGATTTTTAGCGGTAAGCGTTTGGTTTTGCGGAAAAAAATGCTTACATCTGCACAAAAAATCCGGAATGCATTCTAAATGATAGGATGCATAATTTTAGCGTTTTTAATGCGGAATTATAGCGTTTTTATAGCAAAATTCCGCAAAAAAAACGCTAAAAATTATGACGTGTGCACATACCCTAAAAAAGCTGCAAAATTGCTACATGTGAGCATAACCTTATAACTACCAGAAAGGTTTGTGAAGTTGCTGCTGTTGTTACATTGCCTAGCCTGGATGCAATACTATCCGCCTCCCAAGGCTGAGCCCTCATCAACAATAGCTAATATCTTGGCAATAGTGAGGAACCAAAACGCTAAGGCTGCCGTCACACGATCAGTATTTGGTCAGTATTTGACATCAGTATTTGTAGCCAAAACCAGGAGTGGGTGATAAATGCAGAAGTGGTGCAAATGTTTCTATTATACTTTTCCTCTATTTGTTCCACTCCTGGTTTTGGCTTACAAATACTGATGTAAAATACTGACCAAATACTGCTAGTGTGATGGCAGCCTAAGGCCGGGATCACACACAGCGAGATACGGCCGAGTCTCGCAGGTTAAAACCAAGCTCTGGCACCTGCACTCCAAAGCTGAGCGTGCGGCCGCACAGCAATACATGGAGCCGCACGCTCCACACCGGAGTGTCGGTGCCAGAGCTTGGTTTTAACCTGCTAGACTCGCCGTATCTCGCTGTGTGTGACTCCGGCCTAAAGGGGATGGCCACTTTAACCCCTTAACTACCAGGGGTATTTCAGTTTTTGCAATATCGTATTTTGCTCCCCTTAATTTTTTATTATTTTTCTGTCTTTATGGCCATTTAAGGGCTTGTTTTTCGTGAGACAAGTTGCAGTTTTATACGACACCATTGGCTTTAACATATCATGTACTCAAAAACGGTAAAAAAATTCTAAATGTGGTGAAATCGCAAAAAAAAAGTGCAATTCCACAGTTGTTTTTTTTTTTTTTTACCATGTTCACTAAATGATAAAACTGACCTTGCATTATGATTCTCCAGGTCATTATGAGTTCATAGACACCAAACATGTATAGGTTCTTTTTTATCTAAGTGGTGAAAAAAATTCCAAAGTTTTTTAAAATAAATTGCACTATTTTCTGATACCTATAGTGTCTCCATTTTTCACGGTCTGGTTGAGGGCTTATTTTCTGAGTGCTGAGCTGACATTCTTAATGATACTATTTTGGTGCAGATACGATCTTTTGATCGCCCATTATTGCATTTTAATGCAATGTTGCAGAGACCAAAAAAATAGAATTTTTATTTTTTTTATATTTTACTGTTTGCATACTTCAATAGTCTCCATGGGAGACTAGAAGATGCAGTTGTCTGATCTCCTCTGCTACACATAGGTAATGATCATATCGCCTGTGTGTTGCAGAAATGCTCATTTGATATGAGCGCCGACCACCGGGCGGCGCTCATAGCAATCTGACTATGACAACCATAGAGGTCTGCTGGAGACCTCTGGATATCATGCCAACCCATCGGTGAACCACGATCATGTGACGGGGTTATCGATTGGCAGGATAAAGGACGCGCATCCGGTAAGCACGAGTTGAATGCCTCTATCAGAAATTGACAGCGGCTTTTAACTAGTTAACAGCCATGGGTGGATTGTGATTCCACCCGCGGCTGTTGCGGGCACATGTCAGCTGTATATATGAGCTGTCATGTGCCCGGAAAGATGCAGGCTCTGCGCCGAAGCCTGCACCAAACAGGGGGAGTACAACGTGTGCATGGCATTATGAAGTCTGAAGACTACCAACAAATCTTGCAGCATAATGTAGGGCCCAGTGTGAGAAAGCTGGGTCTCCCTCCTGGTACAAATATTTAAGCAGTTCTTCTTTGTTTGATGGCTGGTGAGTAGGGTTGTGTGATTTTTACTTTTTTAGGGTCGAGTCGGGTTTCGCGAAACCCGACTATCTCAAAAGTCGAGTCGAGCGAAATCTGCCGATTATCGCGAAAAGTCGGGGATCCACCGAAACACGAAACCCAATGCAAGTCAATGGGGAAGCATAGTCGGCAGTGAGTGAAGGCCAGGAAAACACCTACAGTGCCCATTTTAATGGCAAAAACATCCATTCTTGTTACTGAAGCTTGTCAATCTTAATTTACCTTATAATAATAGTTAGGCATTGGAAATTGGGGTCATTTGGCTAAAGTTGTGGGGGGTAGGGCTGGTTCAAGTATTTAGTGGGGCCAGGAAACGTGGACCACGTCATGGCAGTAGAGCAGGGAGAGGTAAGTATTTCAACTTTGCAAGTGCTGTGATCCTGAGCAAGCAGGGGGGGGGGCCACTTGTTCACATTGGCACCGGCAGCGACACTTTTGCATACTATGATGGGCCCTGTGCCAGTGATGTCGCCAACGAGTATTCCCCCCCACCTGATGAAGGAACCTGCACTTTCATCTGCACCTTCTTCTTTGTCCCCGTGTAAGGTGGTATAGTATGCGGGAAGGGGAACCTGACTTTCAGCAGGGTCACATTCTGGCTGTGTAGCATGCAAGGGGAATGTAGCGGTCTGGGTCAATGTACCAGCAGACTCATCTAGCACTGGCTGGCCAATAGGCAGGATGAGGAAACACAGATATAGGCCCAAATAATAAAGTGGGCTAAATGCAGCTCAAAATTGGTAACAGGACTAACCAGGCGGCATTACTTTGTTCAGTGGAGGACAACTGTAATGAGAGGCTGACACAGTGAGTAGGCCCAAATCAGTAAGTAGGCTAAATGCAGTTCAAAATTGGTAACAGTAGTAAACAGACGGCACTGCTTTGTTCAGTGAAGAACAGCAAGGAGCGGCAGACACCGTTAGTAGGGCCAACAAAACAAGTAGGCCAAATGCAGTGTTATATTAAAAACAATTTAACGAGAGCCTGAAGATAGAAGCTCAGGAAAGGCAACCTGGAGAACTCCTTGGAGCGGCAGACACTGTTAGTAGGCCCCAACCAAACTAGTAGCCCCAATGCAGTTGTTAGATTAAAAACTAATTAACGAGAGCCTGAAGATTAAAGCTCAGGAAAGGCAAGCTGGAGAACACCTTGGAGCGGCAGACACTGTTAGCAGGCCCCAACCAAACTAGTAGCCCCAATGCAGTTGTTAGATTAAAAACTATTTAACGAGAGCCTGAAGATAGAAGCGTAGGAAAGGCAACCTGGAGAACACCTTGGAGCGGCAGACACCGTTTGTAGGCCCCAACCAAACTAGTAGCCCCAATGCATTTGTTAGATTAAAAACTATTTAGCGAGAGCCTGAAGATAGAAGCTCAGAAAAGGCAACCTGGAGAACACCTTGGAGCGACAGACACCATTTGTAGAACCCAACCAAACTTGTAGCCCCAATGCAGTTGTTAGATTAAAAACTAATTAACGAGAGCCTGAAGATTGAAGCTCAGGAAAGGCAACCTGGAGAACACCTTGGAGCTGCAGACACCGTTTGTAGAACCCAACCAAACTTGTGGCCCCAATGCAGTTTTCAAATTCCGATAGTCTGAAAACCTGACAATTGCAGCTCAGCTTTTTTAAGAGGAGGACAGCTGAATTGAGTGGCGCAGACAGACACTGGTAGTAGGCCTTACACCAGAAAGTTGGCTCGATGCAGGTTTAAAAAAGGTTACAGGGGTACATGGGCAGCATTGGTGTGGTCAGTGGAGGACAATTGGCAGGAGGGACCGCAGACAGACTTAGTAGGCCTAAAATAAAAAAATCTGGCTCAATGCAGGTTTAATTATGTTGCAGGGGTGCACAGGCAGCATTGGTGTGGTCAGCGGAAGACAATTGGAAGGAGGGACCGCAGACAGACTTAGTAGGCCTAAAATAAAAAAATAGGCTCAATGCAGGTTTAATTATGTTGCAGGGGTGCACAGGCATCATTGGTGTGGTCAGCGGAGGACAATTGGAAGGAGGGACCGCAGGTAGACGTAGTAGGCCTAAAATAAAAAAAAATTAGGCTCAATGCAGGTTTAATTATGTTGCAGGGGTGCACAGGCAGCATTGGTGTGGTCAACGTAGGACAATTGGAAGGAGGGACCGCAGACAGACTTAGTAGGCCTAAAAAAAACATTAGGCTCAATGCAGGTTCAATTATGTTGCAGGGGTGCACAGGCAACATTGGTGTGGTCAGCGGAGGACAATTGGAAGGAGGGACCGCAGACAGACTTAGTAGGCCTAAAATAAAAAATTAGGCTCAATGCAGGTTCAATTATGTTGCAGGGGTGCACAGGCAGCATTGGTGTGGTCAGCGGAGGACAATTGGAAGGAGTGTCTGACACAGTTAACGACAACGGCTCCAACATGAAGCTCACGTATGTGTACCATCATAGTGAGATCTCCTTTCTGGACATTACATTAAGGGTCCAGGAAAATGGGGATATCTATACCGATATGTATCGGAAGGAGACCTCCGTGAATGCACTTTTGCATTCAATCTCATTCCATCCACCCTCCATGATAAGAGCCATCACCATAGGACAGTTTCTTCGGGCTCGAAGGATCTGTGCCTCTGATACACTCTTTGAGAGGCCGGCTGTGGACCTTGGGGAGCGCTTCAAACAGCGTGCATATAGTGGTCGGGTTATCAAAAAAGGGTATTTAAGGACCAAAAAGATGTGCAGGAATTACCTCCTGGTCGAGAGGAGGAAGATTAAACAAAAAACCTGGGAAGATCAACCTAGATTTGTGTCCACATTTAATCATAGGTGGGAGGAAATGAGGCGTGTTCTGAGAAAACATTGGCCTGTTTTAATAACTGATCCCTTGCTCAAGAGATGCTTATCTGACCAACCCCTTATGACAGCACGAAGGAGTAACAACATCAAAGATATACTTGTACACAGTCAGTACGTGGCAAAAATACCAGACCCATTTAACCCCTTCAAGACCCAGCCTATTTTGACCTTAAAGACCTTGCCGTTTTTTGCAATTCTGACCAGTGTCCCTTTATGAGGTAATAACTCAGGAACGCTTCAACGGATCCTAGCGGTTCTGAGATTGTTTTTTCGTGACATATTGGGCTTCATGTTAGTGGTAAATTTAGGTCAATAAATTCTGCATTTATTTGTGATAAACACGGAAATTTGGCGAAAATTTTGAAAATTTCGCAATTTTCACATTTTGAATTTTTATTCTGTTAAACCAGAGAGATATGTGACACAAAATAGTTAATAAATAACATTTCCCACATGTTTACTTTACATCAGCACAATTTTGGAAACAAAATTTTTTTTTGTTAGGAAGTTATAAGGGTTAAAATTCGACCAGCGATTTGTCATTTTTACAACGAAATTTACAAAACCATTTTTTTTAGGGACCACCTCACATTTGAAGTCAGTTTGAGGGGTCTATATGGCTGAAAATACCCAAAAGTGACACCATTCTAAAAACTGCACCCCTCAAGGTACTCAAAACCACATTCAAGAAGTTTATTAACCCTTCAGGTGCTTCACAGCAGCAGAAGCAACATGGAAGGAAAAAATGAACATTTAACTTTTTAGTCACAAAAATTATCTTTTAGCAACAATTTTTTTATTTTCCCAATGGTAAAAGGAGAAACTGAACCACGAACGTTGTTGTCCAATTTGTCCTGAGTACGCTGATACCTCATATGTGGGGGTAAACCACTGTTTTGGCGCACGGCAGGGCTTGGAAGGGAAGGAGCGCCATTTGACTTTTTGAATCAAAAATTGGCTCCACTCTTTAGCGGACACCATGTCACGTTTGGAGAGCCCCCGTGTGCCTAAAAATTGGAGCTCCCCCACAAGTGACCCCATTTTGGAAACTAGACGCCCCAAGGAACTTATCTAGATGCATAGTGAGCACTTTGAACCCCCAGGTGCTTCACAAATTGATCCGTAAAAAAAAAAAAGTACTTTTTTTTCACAAAAAAATTCTTTTAGCCTCAATTTTTTCATTTTCACATGGGCAACAGGATAAAATGGATCCTAAAATGTGTTGGGCAATTTCTCCTGAGTACACCAATACCTCATATGTGGGGGTAAACCACTGTTTGGGCACATGGTAAGGCTCGGAAGGGAAGGAGCGCCATTTGACTTTTTGAATGAAAAATTATTTCCATCGTTAGCGGACACCATGTCGCGTTTGGATAGCTCCTGTGTGCCTAAACATTGGCGCTCCCCCACAAGTGACCCCATTTTGGAAACTAGACCCCCCAAGGAACTAATTTAGATGCCTAGTGAGCACTTTAAACCCTCAGGTGCTTCACAAATTGATCTGTAAAAATGAAAAAGTAATTTTTTTTCACAAAAAAATTCTTTTCGCCTCAATTTTCTCATTTTCACATGGGCAGTAGGATAAAATGGATCATAAAATTTGTTGGGCAATTTCTCCCGAGTACGCCGATACCTCATATGTGGGGGTAAACCACTGTTTGGGCACTCGGCAGGGCTCGGAAGAGAAGGTGTGCCATTTGACTTTTTGAATGGAAAATTAGCTCCAATTGTTAGCGGACACCATGTCGCGTTTGGAAAGCCCCTGTGTGCCTAAACATTGGAGCTCCCCCACAAGTGACCCCATTTTGGAAACTAGACCCCCCAAGGAACTTATCTAGATGCATATTGAGCACTTTAAACCCCCAGGTGCTTCACAGAAGTTTATAACGCAGAGCCATGAAAATAAAAAATAATTTTTCTTTCCTCAAAAATGATTTTTTAGCCTGGAATTTCCTATTTTGCCAAGGATAATAGGAGAAATTGGACCCCAAATATTGTTGTCCAGTTTGTCCTGAGTACGCTGATACCCCATATGTGGGGGTAAACCACTGTTTGGGCGCACGGCAGGGCTCGGAAGGGATGGCACGCCATTTGGCTTTTTAAATGGAAAATTAGCTCCAATCATTAGCGGACACCATGTCACGTTTGGAGAGCCCCTGTGTGCCTAAACATTGGAGATCCCCCAGAAATGACACCATTTTAGAAACTAGACCCCCAAAGGAACTAATCTAGATGTGTGGTGAGGACTTTGAACCCCCAAGTGCTTCACAGAAGTTTATAACGCAGAGCCATGAAAATAAAAAAAAAAATTATTTTCTCAAAAATGATCTTTTAGCCTGCAATTTTTTATTTTCCCAAGGGTAACAGGAGAAATTGACCCCAAAAGTTGTTGTCCAGTTTCTCCTGAGTACGCTGATACCCCATATGTGGGGGTAAATCACTGTTTGGGCACATGCCGGGGCTCGGAAGTGAAGTAGTGACGTTTTGAAATGCAGACTTTGATGGAATGCTCTGTGGGCGTCACGTTGCGTTTGCAGAGCCCCTGATGTGGCTTAACAGTAGAAACCCCCCACAAGTGACCCCATTTTGGAAACTAGACCCCCAAAGGAACTTATCTAGATGTGTGGTGAGCACTTTGAACCCCCAAGTGCTTCATAGAAGTTTATAATGCAGAGCCGTGAAAATAATAAATACGTTTTCTTTCCTCAAAAATAATTATTTAGCCCAGAATTTTTTAATTTTCCCAAGGGTAACAGGAGAAATTTGACCCCAATATTTGTTGTCCAGTTTCTCCTGAGTACGGTGATACCCCATATGTGGGGGTAAACTACTGTTTGGGCACATGCCGGGGCTTGGAATTGAAGTAGTGACGTTTTGAAATGCAGACTTTGATGGAATGCTCTGCGGGCGTCACGTTGCGTTTGCAGAGCCCCTGATGTGCCTAAACAGTAGAAACCCCCCACAAGTGACCCCATTTTGGAAACTAGACCCTGAAAGGAACTTATCTAGATGTGTGGTGAGCACTTTGAACCCCCAAGTGCTTCATAGAAGTTTATAATGCAGAGCCGTGAAAATAATAAATACGTTTTCTTTCCTCAAAAATAATTATTTAGCCCAGAATTTTTTATTTTCCCAAGGGTTACAGGAGAAATTGGACCCCAAAAGTTGTTGTCCAGTTTCTCCTGAGTACGCTGATACCCCATATGTGGGGGTAAACCACTGTTTGGGCACACGTCGGGGCTCAGAAGGGAAGTAGTGACTTTTGAAATGCAGACTTTGATGGAATGGTCTGCGGGTGTCACGTTGCGTTTGCAGAGCCCCTGGTGTGCCTAAACAGTAGAAACCCCCCACAAGTGACCCCATTTTAGAAACTAGACCCCCCAAGGAACTTATCTAGATATGTGGTGAGCACTTTGAACCACCAAGTGCTTCACAGACGTTTACAACGCAGAGCCGTGAAAATAAAAAATCATTTTTCTTTCCTCAAAAATTATGTTTTAGCAAGCATTTTTTTAGATTCACAAGGGTAACAGGAGAAATTGGACCCCAGTAATTGTTGCGCAGTTTGTCCTGAGTATGCTGGTACCCCATATGTGGGGGTAAACCACTGTTTGGGCACACGTCAGGGCTCGGAAGTGAGGGAGCACCATTTGACTTTTTGAATACGAGATTGGCTGGAATCAATGGTGGCGCCATGTTGCGTTTGGAGACCCCTGATGTGCCTAAACAGTGGTAACCCCTCAATTCTACCTCCAACACTAACCCCAACACACCCCTAACCCTAATCCCAACTGTAGCCATAATCCTAATCACAACCCTAACCCCAACACACCCCTAACCACAACACTAACCCCAACACACCCCTAACCCTAACCACAACCCTAATTCCAACCCTAACCCTAAGGCTATGTGCCCACGTTGCGGATTCGTGTGAGATATTTCCGCACCATTTTTGAAAAATCTGCGGGTAAAAGGCACTGTGTTTTACCTGCGGATTTTCCGCGGATTTCCAGTGTTTTTTGTGCGGATTTCACCTGCGGATTCCTATTGAGGAACAGGTGTAAAACGCTGCGGAATCCGCACAAAGAATTGACATGCTGCGGAAAATACAACGCAGCGTTCCCGCGTGGTATTTTCCGCACCATGGGCACAGCGGATTTGGTTTTTCATATGTTTACATGGTACTGTAAACCTGATGGAACACTGCTGCGAATCCGCAGCGGCCAATCCGCAGCCAAATCAGCACCGTGTGCACATAGCCTAATTCTAAAGGTATGTGCACACGCTGCGGAAAACGCTGCGGATCCGCAGCAGTTTCCCATGAGTGTACAGTTCAATGTAAACCTATGGGAAACAAAAATCGCTGTGCCCATGCTGCGGAAAAACTGCACGGAAACGCAGCGGTTTACATTCCGCAGCATGTCACTTCTTTGTGCGGATTCCGCAGCGGTTTTACAACTGCTCCAATAGAAAATCGCAATTGTAAAACCGCAGTGAAATGCGCAGAAAAAAACGCGGTAAATCCGCCATAAATCCGCAGCGGTTTAGCACTGCGGATTTATCAAATCCGCAGCGGAAAAATCCGCAGAGGACCAGAATACGTGTGCACATTCCTAACCCTAACCCTAGCCCTAACCCTAACCCTAACCCTACCCCTAACCCTACCCCTAACCCTACCCCTAGCCCTACCCCTAACCCTACCCCTAACCCTACCCCTAACCCTACCCCTAACCCTACCCCTAACCCTAACCCTACCCCTAACCCTAACCCTATTCTAACAGTGGAAAAAAAAAAAATTCTTTATTTTTTTATTGTCCCTACCTATGGGGGTGACAAAGGGGGGGGGGGGTAATTTATTATTTTTTTTATTTTGATCACTGAGATAGATTATATCTCAGTGATCAAAATGCACTTTGGAACGAATCTGCCGGCCGGCAGATTCGGCGGGCGCACTGCGCATGCGCCCGCCATTTTGGAAGATGGCGGCGCCCGGGAGAAGACGGACGGGACCACGGCTGGATCGGTAAGTATGATAGGGTGGGGGGGGACCACGGGGGGGGGATCGGAGCACGGGGGGAGGAATCGGAGCGCGGGAGGGGTGGAACGGAGCGCGGGGGGGTGGAACGGAGCACGGGGGGGGGTGGATCGGAGTGCAGGGGGGGTGATTGGAGCACGGGGGGGTGATTGGAGCACGGGGGGAGCGGGCACGAGCACGGGGGGGAGCGGAGCACTGGACGGAGGGGAGCCGGAGCAGTGTACCGGCCAGATCGGGGGGGTGGGGGGGCGATCGGAGGGGTGGGGTGGGGGCACACTAGTATTTCCAGCCATGGCCGATGATATTTCAGCATCGGCCATGGCTGGATTGTAATATTTCACCCGTTATAATGGGTGAAATATTACAAATCGCTCTGATTGGCAGTTTCACTTTCAACAGCCAATCAGAGCGATCGTAGCCACGAGGGGGTGAAGCCACCCCCCCTGGGCTAAACTACCACTCCCCCTGTCCCTGCAGATCGGGTGAAATGGGAGTTAACCCTTTCACCCGATCTGCAGGGACGCGATCTTTCCATGACGCCGCATAGGCGTCATGGGTCGGAATGGCACCGACTTTCATGACGCCTACGTGGCGTCATGGGTCGGGAAGGGGTTAAAGCAGGGAGACAAAAAAATGGCTTTTTTTTATGTGGTGACTGTCTCGCCTGCAGAAACCTTGTCAGATCCTCAATATTTGTATCGTCAGATGGGAAGCGAGAATTCAAGATAAAGGAATACATCACATGTAGTACGACTTATGTTGTTTATTACGCTACCTGCACATGTAAACTAGTGTATATTGGATTGACATCTAGGGAGACATTAAGGCAGCATGTGATGTGGAGGATGAAGAGAATTTAAAACCCATCCCGAAACATTTTCGTAGATATCACAATTGTAACCCTAAAGACCTAAAAGTCTGGGGGATCGACAGGATTCAGATAGGCATAAGGAGTGGTGATGCAAAACAGAAATTGGCTCAACGAAAATGCCGCTGGATTACTGTTTTAAACACACTCGCTCCAGCAGGCCTCAATGAGCAGTTGAGCTTTAGTTCCTTTTTATAGAATTAACTCCGTTTTTTGTTTTGTTTTTATTGGTTGTTGCTGTATGTTTATTTGTGTATGTTTTTAATTTTTTCTTTCTTTGATCAATTATTCATAGTTACCTTATGTAATTTCTCATTCTTCATTGACGTGGTTCCTATCAGGAGAAACCACCAGGTGGCACTCCCCAGTGGTTTATGCTGCCCTGACAGTGAGAACCCAGAGTCTCAGACAGCCTGTGACAGCTATACTCACAGCGCCCGAGAGCTGGGCAAGAAAACACCGTAACAGCTGAGCTGGAGTGAGCAGAACGCCAGGTAGTGAATGTACTGAAAGGACCTGTGGTCTCGTGACAACAGGGGGCGGGGCTTAGTGTCCTGTAGCAGGAGTATGCAGGATACTACAGGAACAAAGGGTACAGGAGAAGGGAAAGGGAGTCACTGGACACCAGGGAAAGGAAGAGGCAGAGGGAGGCGCAATCCAAGACAAGCCGAGGTCAATAAACGGGAGCGGAAACGCAGTACACAAGGAGCAAGGAAATAAAGAATAGTCAGGGACGTGGCAGGAGTCAGAAAACCAGAGAAGCAGATACACAGTACAGAATCAAAAGGCAAAATCACACCAGGGAACAGAACCGAGTCAGAACCATACAAGCAAACTAGAATACTGGCACAAGGCACAAGCAAACAGAGGTCAACACACTCAGCCAATAGCAAAAGTATAACTGACAGAGATTGAAGCTTCCCAGGACTATAAGAAGCTCACCCCGAACCAAAGAGAGGCCAATAACAAGCCCCAGGTGTGCAGGTCAGAGCCTGCACTGATAAACACATTAACCCCTGGCGTGCAGGTGAAATCCTGCACTGGGATCATGACAGTTCCCCCACTGGAAAAGGCTTATATGACCCATAATCAGTCATCGCCATAGCTGAACAGTTCCGGCTACAATCAATTTCATTTTCTGGCACTCTTGATGTCACAGCACCTGCGGAGTGATAGGAGAAAAAATATGCATCACTTCTTTTGTTATGCACATATGTTTCATTATCAATAGTGAAAAATTCTATTGTTATGGACACTGTTATATTTTTTTGTTTTAATTTTATATTTATTGTGCATTTTCAAGATGGTATATGTTAGGGGTCGAGTTCCTGCCTCTGCACAGGGAGAATCTTGGGCCATCTCTGCTGTGATCTCCCATTCTTCTCCTGCCGCAGTGGAGCTTGCTCAGCAGAGATGTCGATCCCAGCGTCTCGCTCGGTCTGACTCTGTGCTAAGAGTTACTGCTGCATTTCTTGCTTCTGCCATTGGAGTCAGTGCTGGGCAGCAGCGAGCGGACGCTTCTGGGGCTAAGTCCTGCTTTTCACATTCTGAGCATGCCCAGTGATGAACGTGATGATCGTGTGGTACAGAGTGCTCCTATCTTCCTGGATGCTCTGAGGCAGGTCTTTTTGGACCTCGTGTCACCCACGATACCGCGCTCCAATTGTTGGCAATTACTCAGTGTTCGTCCATGGTCAGCCAGTTCGCCATCCAATTCTGGACTCTAGCTTCTGAGCTGGAATGGCCAGATAAAGTCCTTATTCTAATGTTCTGGAAAGGACTGGCAGATCATGTAAAGGACGCCTTGGCCACCAGGGAGATTCCCGTCACACTGGAGGAGCTCATTACTATATCTACCCGCATCAATCTCCATTTTAACGAGCAGAGGTTGGAGCGGACCCAGTGTAGGCAGAGGTTTCGGCTGGCTCCCACCTTTGCCAAACCTCTAGAATCTCCTGTTATGGTGTCCAACTCCCATGAGGCCATGGAGGATTCTCGAGCATGACCTAGGTCTCAGACCGCTCGAGTACCTGTGGTGTGTAAAAATTGCCAGCAACTGGGACATTACGCTAACAAATGTCCACGGCGGTCGGGAAACGATCGCGTCTAGTGACCATTGGAGGAGGTTCACTGGACACAGCGGCATTTTCCTCCAAATTGTCCTTTAAAGGGACAATCCTGTTAGGCACATTCACTCATACAGTAGAGCTTTGTGTGGATTCAGGAGCAGAGGGAAATTTCATGTCTTCTGCTTTTGCTCTGCGCCACCCAATACCTCTGGTAATGCTTGCCAAACCAGTAACTGTTAGAGCGGTGAATGGGTCGACACTTCAGTTACAAATCACACATCAGACTGTCCCTTTCACGTTAGCCATGTCCCCATCCCACCAGGAGATTATTTCCCTTCTTGTCCTTCCCGAGGGAATGGATGAGATTCTGCTGGGAATACCCTGGCTCCGTTTCCACTCCCCACATATTGAGTGGACCTCTGGGAGGGTATTGTGTTGGAGTGAATCCTGTAAGGGCAGATGTGTGAAAGAGTGCGTTCAGGTTTCCACCACTGAGATACCCGCAGATCTCTCTTCTGTCACCAAATACTATTGGTCCTATGCAGACGTCTTCTCCAAAAAAGCCACGGAGACCCTTCCGCCTCACTGTCCCTATGACTGTCCTATAGATCTCTTGCCTGGAGCAGAACCTCCTCGGGGACGTGTCTATCCCCTCTCTCTCCCGGAAATGGAGGTTATGTCCCAATACATCCAGGAGAATTTGGCAAGAGGGTTTATTAGGAAGTCAGTGTCACCAGCAGGGGCGGGGTTCTTCTTCGTGCAGAAGAAGAACGGAGAATTACATCCTTGCATAGATTACAGAGGTCTTAACGCCATCACCGTTAAGAATAAGTACCCGCTGCCCCTGATTTCTGAGCTTTTTGATAGGCTACGGGGAGCTAAGGTATTTACCAAATTAGACCTGCGGGGAGCTTACAACCTGATTCGCATCCATGAGGGGGACGAATGGAAGACGGCGTTTAACACCAGAGATGGGCACTATGAGTATCTGGTGATGCCCTTCGGGCTCTGTAATGCCGTTTTCCAAGACTTTGTCAACGACATCTTCCGGGATATGCTTTCCACCTCGGTCGTAGTCTATCTGGATGATATTCTCATCTTCTCTCCAGATATTGACTCCCACCGGAGAGATGTTGGCAGAGTCTTCGACCTCTTACGGGCAAACTCTCTTTACGCAAAGTTGGAGAAGTATGTGTTTGAGCAGGAGTCTTTACCTTTCCTGGGCTATATCATCTTCGCCCAGGGATTGGCTATGGATCCTGCCAAACTACAGGCTGTGATGGACTGGCAAGAACCCCATTCGCTTAAAGCGGTGCAGCGCTTTATGGGGTTCATTAATTATTACTGCCAGTTCATTCCCCACTTCTCAACTTTGGTAGCTCCCTTGGTAGCCCTCACCAAGAAGGGAGCAAATCCCAAAGTGTGGTCGGAAGAGGTCTCCAGGGCCTTTTCTTCTATTAAGTCTCATTTTGCTAGCGCTCCCATCCTACATCGTCCCGATGTCGATAAGCCGTTTATAATGGAGGTGGATGCCTCTTCCTTTGGTGCAGGAGCAGTCCTCTTCCAAAAGGATTCTCAAGGTCGGAAGCATCCATGCTTCTTCTTCTCCAAGACCTTCACACCAGCGGAGAGGAATTATTCCATCGGGGACAGGGAGTTGCTGGCCATGAAGTTGGCTTTCTCAGAGTGGAGACATCTCTTGGAGGGGGCTCGTTTTCCCTTTCAAGTCTTCACAGACCACAAAAATTTGCTATATTTGCAAACAGCCCAGCGGCTAAATTCTCGCCAGGCCAGATGGTCCTTATTCTCCTCCCGATTCCACTTCACCCTCCATTATCTCGCTGGGGAGAAGAACATTCGAGCTGACGCCCTTTCTCGCTCTGTTGTGTCTTCTGAGGAGGAGGAAGGAGAGCTTCGGCTTATTGTCTCTTCGGAGAGCCTGAGAACCATGGCTCCGGTGTCACATGAGTCTGTGCCTCCGGGCAAGACTTTTGTGCCCATAAATTTGCGACCGGAGGTTCTCTCTTGGGCTCATTCCTCCAGGGTGGGTGGACACTTTGGGACAAAAAGGACATCTGAGCTGCTGGCGAGGACGTACTGGTGGCCGCATATGCTCCAAGATGTCAGAGATTACGTTCTGGCATGTGTCTCATGCTCCAAAAATAAGTCTCGTCGACAACGGCCGGCTGGGTTACTCTATCCCTTGCCGGTGGCAGACAGGCCCTGGGAGATGGTCGGGATGGACTTTGTAGTGGGTTTGCCCAAGTCTCGCGGCTGTACCATCATTTGGGTTATTACCGATCATTTCTCGAAAATGGTGCATTTGGTGCTGCTTTCACAGTTACCTTCTGCACGGGCCTTGGCAGCGTTGTTCATGAAACACATCTTCCGCCTACACGGCATGCCAGACAAAATTGTCAGTGACTGGGGTCCCCAGTTTGCGTCTCGGTTCTGGAGAGAGCTTTGTCATCATCTCAGCATTGAGTTAAATCTCTCTTCTGCATATCATCCCGAGACGAATGGGTTGGTAGAGAGGGCCAATCAGACTCTGGTCACATATCTACGACATTTTGTTTCTGCCAGGCAGGATGACTGGGCATCTTTATTACCATGGGCAGAGTTCGCCCTTAACAACGCTGTAGCCGACTCCACCGGTCAGACTCCTTTCCTCCTTAATTACGGCCAGCATCCGCAGGTTCCTGTGCCTATGCCCGTGTCCTCTGCTGACTCCAGGGTGGCAGACTGGGCAGTGGAGGCATGAGACATTTGGGATCGCACTCAGGATGCCATTCGGGCCTTGAAGGAGAGAATGAGGTCCTCCGCCGATGCACATCGGCGCCCTGCCCCGACCTTTGCTCCTAGCGATTTAGTGTGGCTCTCCGCCCGTAACATCAGGCTGCATGTAGAGTCCACTAAGTTTGCACCTCGCTACTTGGGCCCCTTCAAGGTCCTCGAACAGGTTAGTCCTGTGGTCTACCGTCTGGCCCTTCCTCCATGCCTTGGTATCACCGACACCTTTCATGTGTCCCTCCTTAAGCCCGTATACATGTCCCGGTTTTCTGAGTCATCTGCCGGGACATCAGGCTTGTCTATGGACAATTTCGATGTGAACGCTATTTTGGGGTGCAAGGTGGTACGTGGCAAAAAATTTTATTTGGTGGACTGGAAGGGTTACGGCCCTGAGGATAGGTCCTGGGAGCCTGCTGAGCACATTCGGGCTCTGCAGCTCATTGCTGCCTTCGAGCGTAGCAGGGCCCAAGGGGGGGGGCCCTGGGAGGGGGGGTAATGTTAGGGGTCGAGTTCCTGTCTCTGCACAGGGGGAATCTCGGGCCATCTCCGCTGCGGTCTCCCATTCTTCTCCTGCTGCAGTGGAGCATGCTCAGCAGAGACGTCGATCCCAGCGTCTCGCTCGGTCTGACTCTGTGCTAAGAGTTACTGCTGCATTTCCTGCTTCTGCCATTGGAGTCAGTGCTGGGCAGAGGCGAGCGGACGCTTCTGGGGCTAAGTCCTGCTTTTCACATTCTGAGCATGCCCAGAGAAAGATCTCTCAGTGGAGATCGAGGGTCACATGATCAGATACTGCAGCTAAGGTCCTTGTAGTTGCTGGGACTAAATCCTGCTTTGCACTCTGAGCATGCCCAGGGCAAGATCTCTCAGTGGAGATCTAGGGTCACATGCTCAGGTACTGCAGCACTCCATTGGTCCTTCTTTGAAAGGTCCTAAACATGCTGCAGCTATTTAAGGCTCGCATGGCCGCACGGCCATGCGCTAGTATCAACTCTAATATGTGCTTTGCGCCAGTGTGGTTATGCATGTATGTGTTCAGGGACCCGGCTGAAATAAGCCCCTAAAATGCTGGCACCTCCGGCGAGGAGATTGTGTGAACGTGATTCAGGGACCCGGCTGAAATAAGCCCCTAGAATACCGGCACCTCCGGTGAGGAGATTGCGTGTGTGCATAACCACTGACTGCTATCAGTTCGGCAATAAGCTTGTGCTCCTGTGAGGCTAACAGGGCGCAGTGCTTTCCTCTCGCGGCTGCTCTGTGAGGTAACAGATAGGGTTGAGCGAAACGGGTCGTTCATTTTCAAAAGTCGCCGACTTTTGGCAAGGTCGGGTTTCATGAAACCCGATCCGACCCCTGTGCGGGGTCGGCCATGCGGTACGCGACTTTCGCGCCAAAGTCGCGTTTCAATGACGCGAAAAGCGCCATTTCTCAGCCAATGAAGGTAAATGCAGAGTGTGGGTAGCGTGATGACATAGGTCCTGGTCCCCACCATCTTAGAGAAGGGCATTGCAGTGATTGGCTTGCTGTCTGCGGCGTCACAGGGGCTATAAAGGGGCGTTCCCGCCGACCGCCATGTTACTGCTGCTGATCTGAGCTTAGGGAGAGGTTGCTGCCGCTTCATCAGAAGCAGGGATAGCGTTAGGCAGGGTCCATTAACCACCAAACCGCTTGTGCTGTAGCGATTTCCACTGCCCAACACCACCTTCGGTGTGCAGGGACAGTGGAAGCTACATTTTTTTTTTTTTTCCCCTCAGCGCTGTAGCTCATTGGGCTGCCCTAGAAGGCTCCCTGATAGCTGCATTGCTGTGTGTACGCCACTGTGCAAACCAACTGCTTTTTTCAAAGCACAAATCCTCTTGTTCCTTCCTTTCTGCACAGCTATCTTTTTTGTTTGTCCACACTTTTTATTTAATTTGTGCATCAGTCCACTCCTTATTGCTGCCTGCCATACCTGGCTGAGATTACTGCAGGGAGATAGTAATTGTTGGACACTCCCTGTTTTTGTTTTTTTTTTTTTTTTTGTGGGAGATTAAGATTGACATATCTGCTAGAGTGCCATCCCTGTGTGTGCCATCTCTCACTCAGTGGGCCATAGAAAGCCTATTTTATTTTTTTGCTTGATTTGGGTTCTAAAATCTACCTGAAAAAATCACTACATCAATCAGTGGGAGAAAAATATTGGCCTCAGGGCTTGTGTGCCACTCTTGACTCCTGTGTGTGCCATCTCTCAGTCAGTGGGCCATAGAAAGCCCATTTTTTTTTTTTTTTGCTTTATTTGGGTTCTAAATTCAACCTGAAAAAATCAATAAATTAATCAGTGGGAGATTAATATTGGCCTTTGGGCTTGTGTGCCAGTCCTAAGCGTGCCATCTCTCTCTCTCAGATAGTGGGCCATAGAAAGCCTATTTATTATTTTTTTTATTGGGTTTATAAATTTTCCCTGGAACAAAAAAAAAAAAAGTGGGAGATTAATATTGGCCTCTGGGCTTGTGTGCCAGTCCTGAGTGTGCCATCTCTCTCACAAATAGTGGGCCATAGAAAGCCTATTTATTTATTTTTTTTTGGTTTTATAAATTCTCCCTGAAAAAAAAAAGCGAGATTAATATTGGCCTTTGGGCTTGTGTGCCAGTCCTAAGCGTGCCATCTCTCTCTCTCAGATAGTGGGCCATAGAAAGCCTATTTATTTATTTTTTATTGGGTTTATAAATTTTCCCTGAAAAAAAATAAAAAGTGGGAGATTAATATTGGCCTCTGGGCTTGTGTGCCAGTCCTGAGCGTGCCATCTCTCTCACAAATAGTGGGCCATAGAGAGCCTATTTATGTTTTTGGTTGATTTGGGTTCTAAATTCTACCTGAAAAAATCAATAAATCAATCAGTGGGACATAAATATTGGCCTCTGGGCTTGTGTGCCACTCCTGACTCCTGTGTGCGTCATCTCTCACTCAGTGGGCCATAGAAAGCCTTTTTTTGTTTTATTTGTTTTCTAAATTCTCCCTGAAAAAATCATTTTATTTTATTTGGTTTCTAAATTCTTCCTGAAAAAATCATTTTATTCTATTATTTTTTTTTCCTAAAGTCTCCCTGAAAAAAAAAAAAAAACAAATCAGTGGGAGATTAATATTGCCCTTTCTGCTTGTGTGCCAGTCTTGACTCCTGGGTGTGCCATCTCTCTCTCTCTCTCTCCAATTGTGGGCCATAGAAAGCCTATTATTTTTTTAGCTTGATTTGGGTTCCAAAATCTACCTGAAAAAATCACTACATCAATCAGTGGGAGATAAATATTGGCCTCTGGGCTTGTGTGCCACTCCTGACTCCTGTGTGCGTCATCTCTCACTCAGTGGGCCATAGAAAGCCTTTTTTTGTTTTATTTGTTTTCTAAATTCTCCCTGAAAAAATCATTTTATTTTATTTTGTTTCTAAATTCTTCCTGAAAAAATCATTTTATTCTATTATTTTGTTTTCCTAAAGTCTCCCTGAAAAAAAAACAAAAAAACAAATCAGTGGGAGATTAATATTGCCCTTTCTGCTTGTGTGCCAGTCTTGACTCCTGGGTGTGCCATCTCTCTCTCTCTCTCCAATTGTGGGCCATAGAAAGCCTATTATTTTTTTAGCTTGATTTGGGTTCCAAAATCTACCTGAAAAAATCACTACATCAATCAGTGGGAGATAAATATTGGCCTCTGGGCTTGTGTGCCACTCCTGACTCCTGTGTGCATCATCTCTCACTCAGTGGGCCATAGAAAGCCTTTTTTTGTTTTATTTGTTTTCTAAATTCTCCCTGAAAAAATCATTTTATTTTATTTGGTTTCTAAATTCTTCCTGAAAAAAATCATTTTATTCTATTATTTTTTTTTCCTAAAGTCTCCCTGAAAAAAAAAAAAAATCAAATCAGTGGGAGATTAATATTTACATTTGTGCTTCAGTGACAGTCCTGCGTGTGTGGCATCTCTCTCATTTGTTGCCACCAACAACAGAGTGTGTAACATTGTGCCTGATTTTCGTTGTGGTCTCACTCACCTGTAAAGGGGTAGCTAAATCATACTGAAGTTATAGCTCACCGTGTAGGTTGTGTGACAGCAACAAATACCGTTAGTTTGTTTACGTTTTTAAAACAATGAGGAAGTCTGGTGGAAGAGGTCGTGGCCGGGGGCGTTCATTGTCAGCTGGTAATGAGGGTAGTGGTAGTGGTGGAGCATCAGCTGGTCGTGGGAAAAAAAATATTGCACCTAAGTCTGGAGCTGTGGAGCCAGGTTCGTCGTCTGGCTACACAAGGCCTCGAACGCTCCCTTTTCTGGGAGTAGGAAAACCGCTTTTAAAGCCGGAGCAGCAAGAGCAAGTTTTGGCTTATCTTGCTGACTCAGCCTCTAGCTCTTTTGCCTCCTCTCGTGAAACTGGTAAATGTCAAAGCAGCGCGTCGTTAGTGGATGTTCACGGTCAGGGACAAGTCGCTTCCTTGTCCTCTTCAGCAAAAACAACAACAGAGAAGAATGCAGCAGGCGACACAACGGGTTACTCCATGGAGCTCTTTACACATACCGTCCCTGGCTTAGAAAGTGAAGCAGTTAACAGTCCATGCCCATTACAAGTTGAATCTGACATGGAGTGCACTGATGCACAGCCACAGCCAGACTACTATGCTGGTCCTTTGACTCAGACCACAACATTGCCCTCGCAGGGTAATGATCAAGAATCAGACCCTGATGAGGCTATGTTGCCCCATCACGAACGCTATACCACCGACCGACACGGTGACACAGACGAAGTTGCACACGAGCTACAAGAAGAGGTAATAGATGACCCAGTTCTTGACCCCGATTGGCAGCCATTGGGGGAACAGGGTGCAGGCGGCAGCAGTTCTGAAGCGGAGGAGGAGGGGCCGCAGCAGGTATCAACATCGCAACAGGTTCCATCTGCCGGGCCCGTATCTTGCCCAAAACGCGTGGCAAAGCCAAAACCTGTTGGAGGACAGCGTGGCCATCCGGTTAAAGCTCAGTCTGCAATGCCTGAAAAGGTATCCGATGCTAGAAAGAGTGCAGTCTGGCATTTTTTTAAACAACATCCAATTGATCAGCGCAAAGTCATCTGTCAAAAATGTTCAACTACCTTAAGCAGAGGACAGAATCTGAAAAGTCTCAATACAAGTTGCATGCATAGACATTTAACCACCATGCATTTGCAAGCCTGGACTAACTACCAAACGTCCCTTAAGGTTGTAGCACCCTCGGCCAATGAAGCTAGTCAGCAACGCAACATCCCTTCCGGCAGTGTAGGGCCACCATTTTCCGCACCACCTGCAGTATCTGTGCAGGTTTCTTTGCCAGGCCAAAGCAGTCAGGGTCAGGGAATCACCAGTTTCGTAGTAGGAAACACTGCATCTAGGGCACCGGCGGCAACAATACCATCTCCCACCGTCTCTCAGTCTGCCATGTCCACCGGCACCCCCGCTAGTTCCACGATCTCCAGCTCTCCAGTCCAGCTCACCCTACATGAGACTATGGTTAGAAAAAGGAAGTACTTAGCCTCGCATCCGCGTACACAGGGTTTGAACGCCCACATAGCTAGACTAATCTCGTTAGAGATGATGCCCTACCGGTTAGTTGAAAGCGAAGCTTTCAAAGCCCTGATGGACTACGCTGTACCACGCTACGAGCTACCCAGTCGACACTTTTTTTCCAGAAAAGCCATCCCAGCCCTCCACCAGCATGTTAAAGAGCGCATCATCCATGCACTCAGGCAATCTGTGAGCACAAAGGTGCACCTGACAACAGATGCATGGACCAGTAGGCATGGCCAGGGACGTTACGTGTCCATCACGGCACACTGGGTGAATGTTGTGGATGCAGGGTCCACAGGGGACAGCAAGTTTGGGACAGTTCTGCCTAGCCCACGGTCTAGGAAACAGTTGGCTGTAGCCGTTCGCACCCCCTCCTCCTCCTCTTCGTCCTCCTGCAGAAGCGAGAGCTCGTCCACAGACCGCAGTCGCACAACCACTCCATCCGCAGCTGCCACTGTTGTACACCAGGTCTCCCATTATGGGGCAGCTACTGGCAAACGTCAGCAGGCTGTATTGGCTATGAAGTGTTTGGGTGACAATAGACACACCGCGGAAGTTCTGTCCGAGTTCTTGCAGAAAGAAACGCAGTCGTGGCTGGGCACTATAGATCTTGAGGCAGGCAAGGTAGTGAGTGATAACGGAAGGAATTTCATGGCTGCCATCTCCCTTTCCCAACTGAAACACATTCCTTGCCTGGCTCACACCTTAAACCTGGTGGTGCAGTGCTTCCTGAAAAGTTATCCGGGGTTATCCAACCTGCTCCTCAAAGTGCGTGGACTTTGCTCACATATCCGCCGTTCGCCCGTACACTCCAGCCGTATGCAGACCTATCAGCGTTCTTTAAACCTTCCCCAGCATCGCCTAATCATAGACGTTGCAACAAGGTGGAACTCAACACTGCACATGCTTCAGAGACTGTGCGAACAGAGGCGGGCTGTTATGTTTTTGTGGGAGGATACACATACACGGGCAGGCAGTAGGATGGCAGACATGGAGTTGTCAGGTGTGCAGTGGTCGAAGATTCAAGACATGTGTCAAGTCCTTCAGTGTTTTGAGGAATGCACACGGCTGGTTAGTGCAGACAATGCCATAATAAGCATGAGCATCCCCCTAATGCGTCTGCTGATGCAAAGTTTGAGCACATAAAGGATCAGGCGTCTGCAGCTGAGGAAGAGGAAAGCCTTGATGACAGTCAGCCATTGTCTGGCCAGGGCAGTGTACAGGACGAGTTAGCGGGCGAAGAGGAGGAGGAGGACGAGGAGGATGATGGGGATGATTATATTTTTAATGAGGAAGCTTTTCCGGGGCCACTGGAAATTGGTGGCGTGGCAAGGCCGGGTTCTGGTTTTTGGAGGGACACAAGTGACGTGGATTTGCCTGAAACTGCCCCTCAACCAAGCACAACCGCAGATTTGAGAACTGGAACTTTGGCCCACATGGCGGATTATGCCTTACGTATCCTCAAAAGGGACACACGCATAACTAAAATGATGAACGATGACGATTACTGGTTGGCCTGCCTCCTTGATCCTCGCTATAAAGGCAAATTGCAAAATATAATGCCACATGAGAACTTGGAACTAATATTAGCAACCAAACAATCAACTCTTGTTGACCGTTTGCTTCTGACATTCCCTGCACACAGCGCCCGTGATCGTTCTCACACGAGCTGCAGGGGCCAGCAGACCAGAGGAGTTAGAGGGGCAGAAGTCAGAAGTGGCGTTGACCAGAGGGGTTTTCTGACCAGGTTGTGGAGTGATTTTGCTATGACCGCAGACAGGACAGGTACTGCAGCATCAATTCAAAGTGACAGGAGACAACATTTGTCCAGTATGGTTACAAACTATTTTTCATCCCTTATCGATGTTCTCCCTCAACCGTCATTCCCATTTGATTACTGGGCATCAAAATTAGACACCTGGCCAGAATTGGCAGAATATGCATTGCAGGAGCTTGCTTGCCCGGCAGCTAGTGTCCTATCAGAAAGAGTATTCAGTGCTGCAGGTTCAATACTAACAGAAAAAAGGACTCGTCTGGCTACCCAAAATGTAGATGATCTAACCTTCATTAAAATGAACCACAACTGGATTTCGAAATCTTTTGCCCCACCTTGCCCGGCTGACACCTAGCTTTCCTATGAAAAGGTCTTGCCTGTGGACTATTCTGAATGCCTTTTCCAATCTCGTAATTTTCTGCACCTGATTGTCCAGCATACGACATGTTTACACCTCACTAAATGGCCAAACTCCCCACACGGGGCCGTGGTATCCACACTTGGCGACAGCACCCGTGAGAGTGCTGTTTGTCTGAAGAGGTGGGTGTGCCCGCTTTTGGTCGACGGCACTGCCACTGGGTCCCTCATAGTACAATAAAGTGTCTCTGGCGGTGGTGGTGCGCACCCAACGTCAGACACACCGTTGTAATATGAGGGGCCCTGGGCCTGTACCGCCGGCCACAAGACAGTTCCCCCCCCCCCAGCTCATACAGTGCTCTACCACTTGCAAAATTATCTCACAGCTCCATCAATGTTTAGTCTATGCGCTGACATCCTTCAATGCCTGCCACTGACAATACCATTGTATTGACATTTTTGTTATGTTAGGCCTTCGAAGCCTGTCTGCGGTCACTCCTTCCACTATGCCTCCACTGACCACACCACTGCTGCCCGTGTACCCCTGTAACCAATTTAAAATTGCCTACAGCCATGTGTTATTATTTTAGGCCTTCGATGCCTGTCTGCGGTGACTCCTTCCACTAGGCCTCCACTGACCACACCACTGCTGCCCGTGTACCCCTGGAACCAATTTAAAATTGCCTACAGCCATGTGTTATTATTTTAGGCCTTCGATGCCTGTCTGCGGTCACTCCTTCCACTAGGCCTCCACTGACCACACCACTGCTGCCCGTGTACCCCTGGAACCAATTTAAAATTGCCTACAGCCAGCCCAATTTTTTTATTTTAGGCCTTCGATGCCTGTCTGCGGTCACTCCTTCCACTAGGCCTCCACTGACCACACCACTGCTGCCCGTGTACCCCTGGAACCAATTTAAAATTGCCTACAGCCATGTGTTATTATTTTAGGCCTTCGATGCCTGTCTGCGGTCACTCCTTACAATATGCCTCCACTGACCACACCACTGCTGCCCGTGTACCCCTGGAACCAATTTAAAATTGCCTACAGCCAGCCCAATTTTTTTATTTTAGGCCTTCGATGCCTGTCTGCGGTCACTCCTTCCACTAGGCCTCCACTGACCACACCACTGCTGCCCGTGTACCCCTGGAACCAATTTAAAATTGCCTACAGCCATGTGTTATTATTTTAGGCCTTCGATGCCTGTCTGCGGTCACTCCTTACAATATGCCTCCACTGACCACACCACTGCTGCCCGTGTACCCCTAGAACCAATTTAAAATTGCCTACAGCCAGCCCAATTTTTTTATTTTAGGCCTTCGATGCCTGTCTGCGGTCACTCCTTCCACTAGGCCTCCACTGACCACACCACTGCTGCCCGTGTACCCCTGGAACCAATTTAAAATTGCCTACAGCCATGTGTTATTATTTTAGGCCTTCGATGCCTGTCTGCGGTCACTCCTTACAATATGCCTCCACTGACCACACCACTGCTGCCCGTGTACCCCTGGAACCAATTTAAAATTGCCTACAGCCAGCCCAATTTTTTTATTTTAGGCCTTCGATGCCTGTCTGCGGTCACTCCTTCCACTAGGCCTCCACTGACCACACCACTGCTGCCCGTGTACCCCTGGAACCAATTTAAAATTGCCTACAGCCAGCCCAATTTTTTTATTTTAGGACTTCGATGCCTGTCTGCGGTCCGTTCTTTCTACTACTACTACACTGACCAGGCCACTGCTGCCCGTGTTCCCCTGGAACCAATTTAAAATTGCCAACAGCAATGTGTTATTATTGTTAGGCCTTCGATGCCTGTCTGCGGTCACTCCTTCCTCTAGGCCTCCACTGACCACACCACTGCTGCCCGTATACCCCTGGAACCAATTTAAAATTGCCTACAGCCAGCCCAATTTTTTTATTTTAGGCCTTCGATGCCTACCTGCGGTCCGTTCTTTCTACAACTACTACACTGACCAGGCCACTGCTGCCCGTGTTCCCCTGGAACCAATTTAAAATTGCCAACAGCAATGTGTTATTATGTTAGGCCTTCGATGCCTGTTTGCGGTCACTCCTTCCAATAGTTCTCCACTGACCAGACCAATGCTGGCCGTGTACCCCTGGAACCCAGCTGAAAGTGCATGTAGCCTCCTTTTTTTTTTGTTTTATATTTAGAAAGCCCAGATGAACTACGCTGTGCAACGGTTCAAGCTACCCAGTCGACATTTCTTTTGCGAGAAAAGCCATCCCAGCCCTCCACCGGCATGAAAAAGTCTGCATTGTCATAGCACTCAGGCAATCAAACAGTAGAAAGGTGCACCTGACAAGAGACGCATGGACCAGTAGGCATGTCCACAAAAAGTTACGTGTCCATTACAGCGCACTGGGTTAATGTGTTGGATGCATAGTCCACATGGGACAGCCTACAAAGTCTGTCTGCAGTCCCTAATTCCAATTTTCCTCCGCTGACCACCCCACTGCTGCCCGTGTACCCCTGGAACCAATTTTACAGTGTCTACAGCCTAATTTTGTTATGTTAGGCCTACTACGCCTGTCTGCGGTCCCTCCTTCCAATACTCGTCCACTGACCACACCACTGCTGCCCGTGGACCCCTGGAACCTATTTTTAATTGCATAGAGCATCCTTTTTTTAATAGTAGGCGTACAAAGTCTGTCTGCGGTCCACTATTGAAATTGTCCTCCACTGCCCAGAGCACTGCTGCTTGTGTACCCCTGTAACTTTTTTAAGCTGCAGTGAGCCACATTTTTGGGTTAAGTTCTACTACCTGTGTCTGTCTGCGCCACTCAATTCAGCTGTGTTCCTTTGAAAAAAGCTGAGCGTCAATAGTCTTGTTTTCAGCCTCTAGGAATTTTAAAACTGCATTGGGGGTACAACTTTGGTAGGGCCTACTAACGGTGTCTGCCTCCCCAAGGTGTGCCCCAGGTTTCCTCGCCATTGCTTCGATCTTAATGCTCTCGTTTAGTAGTTGTTGGAAACTACACTGCATTAGGCCTACAAATTGGGTATGGGGTGTAGAGAGATGGTGTGTTCCACTCCAAGGTGTTCTCCAGGTTACCTTTCCTGAGCTCCGATCTTCCGGCTCTCGTTTAGTAGTTCTTTGAAACTACACTGCATTAGGCCTACAAATTGGGTATGGGGTGTAGAGAGATGGTGTGTTCCACTCCAAGGTGTTCTCCAGGTTGCCTTTCCTGAGCTTTGATCTTCCGGCTCTCGTTTAGTAGTTCTTGGAAACTACACTGCATTAGGCCTACAAATTGGGTATGGGGTGTAGAGAGATGGTGTGTTCCACTCCAAGGTGTTCTCCAGGTTGCCTTTCTTGAGCTTCGATCTTCCGGCTCTCGTTTAGTAGTTGTTGGAAACTACGCTGCATTAGGCCTACAAATTGGGTTTGGGGTGTAGAGAGATGGTGTGTTCCACTCCAAGGTGTTCTCCAGGTTACCTTTCCTGAGCTCCGATCTTCCGGCTCTCGTTTAGTAGTTCTTGGAAACTACACTGCATTAGGCCTACAAATTGGGTATGGGGTGTAGAGAGATGGTGTGTTCCACTCCAAGGTGTTCTCCAGGTTGCCTTTCCTGAGCTTCGATCTTCCGGCTCTCGTTTAGTAGTTCTTGGAAACTACACTGCATTAGGCCTACAAATTGGGTATGGGGTGTAGAGAGATGGTGTGCTCCACTCCAAGGTGTTCTCCAGGTTGCCTTTCCTGAGCTTCGATCTTCCGGCTCTCGTTTAGTAGTTCTTGGAAACTACACTGCATTAGGCCTACAAATTGGGTATGGGGTGTAGAGAGATGGTGTGTTCCACTCCAAGGTGTTCTCCAGGTTGCCTTTCCTGAGCTTCGATCTTCCGGCTCTCGTTTAGTAGTTCTTGGAAACTACACTGCATTAGGCCTACAAATTGGGTATGGGGTGTAGAGAGATGGTGTGTTCCACTCCAAGGTGTTCTCCAGGTTGCCTTTCCTGAGCTTCGATCTTCCGGCTCTCGTTTAGTAGTTGTTGGAAACTACACTGCATTAGGCCTACAAATTGGGTATGGGGTGTAGAGAGATGGTGTGTTCCACTCCAAGGTGTTCTCTAGGTTACCTTTCCTGAGCTCCGATCTTCCGACTCTCGTTTAGTAGTTCTTGGAAACTACACTGCATTAGGCCTACAAATTGGGTATGGGGTGTAGAGAGATGGTGTGTTCCACTCCAAGGTGTTCTCCAGGTTGCCTTTCCTGAGCTTCGATCTTCCGGCTCTCGTTTAGTAGTTCTTGGAAACTACACTGCATTAGGCCTACAAATTGGGTATGGGGTGTAGAGAGATGGTGTGTTCCACTCCAAGGTGTTCTCCAGGTTGCCTTTCCTGAGCTTCGATCTTCTGGCTCTCGTTTAGTAGTTCTTGGAAACTACACTGCATTAGGCCTACAAATTGGGTATGGGGTGGAGAGAGATGGTGTGTTCCACTCCAAGGTGTTCTCCAGGTTGCCTTTCCTGAGCTTCGATCTTCCGGCTCTCGTTTAGTAGTTCTTGGAAACTACACTGCATTAGGCCTACAAATTGGGTATGGGGTGTAGAGAGATGGTGTGTTCCACTCCAAGGTGTTCTCCAGGTTGCCTTTCCTGAGCTTCGATCTTCCGGCTCTCGTTTAGTAGTTCTTGGAAACTACACTGCATTAGGCCTACAAATTGGGTATGGGGTGTAGAGAGATGGTGTGTTCCACTCCAAGGTGTTCTCCAGGTTGCCTTTCCTGAGCTTCGATCTTCCGGCTCTCGTTTAGTAGTTCTTGGAAACTACACTGCATTAGGCCTACAAATTGGGTATGGGGTGTAGAGAGATGGTGTGTTCCACTCCAAGGTGTTCTCCAGGTTGCCTTTCCTGAGCTCCGATCTTCCGGCTCTCGTTTAGTAGTTCTTGGAAACTACACTGCATTAGGCCTACAAATTGGGTATGGGGTGTAGAGAGATGGTGTGTTCCACTCCAAGGTGTTCTCCAGGTTGCCTTTCATGAGCTTCGATCTTCCGGCTCTCGTTTTGTAGTTGTTGGAAACTACACTGCATTAGGCCTACAAATTGGGTATGGGGTGTAGAGAGATGGTGTGTTCCACTCCAAGGTGTTCTCTAGGTTACCTTTCCTGAGCTCCGATCTTCCGGCTCTCGTTTAGTAGTTCTTGGAAACTACACTGCATTAGGCCTACAAATTGGGTATGGGGTGTAGAGAGATGGTGTGTTCCACTCCAAGGTGTTCTCCAGGTTGCCTTTCCTGAGCTTCGATCTTCCGGCTCTCGTTTAGTAGTTCTTGGAAACTATACTGCATTAGGCCTACAAATTTGGTATGGGGTGTAGAGAGATGGTGTGTTCCACTCCAAGGTGTTCTCCAGGTTGCCTTTCCTGAGCTTCGATCTTCCGGCTCTCGTTTAGTAGTTCTTGGAAACTACACTGCATTAGGCCTACAAATTGGGTATGGGGTGTAGAGAGATGGTGTGTTCCACTCCAAGGTGTTCTCCAGGTTGCCTTTCCTGAGCTTCGATCTTCCGGCTCTCGTTTAGTAGTTCTTGGAAACTACACTGCATTAGGCCTACAAATTGGGTATGGGGTGTAGAGAGATGGTGTGTTCCACTCCAAGGTGTTCTCCAGGTTGCCTTTCCTGAGCTTCGATCTTCCGGCTCTCGTTTAGTAGTTCTTGGAAACTACACTGCATTAGGCCTACAAATTGGGTATGGGGTGTAGAGAGATGGTGTGTTCCACTCCAAGGTGTTCTCCAGGTTGCCTTTCCTGAGCTTCGATCTTCCGGCTCTCGTTTAGTAGTTCTTGGAAACTACACTGCATTAGGCCTACAAATTGGGTATGGGGTGTAGAGAGATGGTGTGTTCCACTCCAAGGTGTTCTCCAGGTTGCCTTTCCTGAGCTTCGATCTTCTGGCTCTCGTTTAGTAGTTCTTGGAAACTACACTGCATTAGGCCTACAAATTGGGTATGGGGTGTAGAGAGATGGTGTGTTCCACTCCAAGGTGTTCTCCAGGTTGCCTTTCCTGAGCTTCGATCTTCCGGCTCTCGTTTAGTAGTTCTTGGAAACTACACTGCATTAGGCCTACAAATTGGGTATGGGGTGTAGAGAGATGGTGTGTTCCACTCCAAGGTGTTCTCCAGGTTGCCTTTCCTGAGCTTCGATCTTCCGGCTCTCGTTTAGTAGTTCTTGGAAACTACACTGCATTAGGCCTACAAATTGGGTATGGGGTGTAGAGAAATGGTGTGTTCCACTCCAAGGTGTTCTCCAGGTTGCCTTTCCTGAGCTTCGATCTTCCGGCTCTCGTTTAGTAGTTCTTGGAAACTACACTGCATTAGGCCTACAAATTGGGTATGGGGTGTAGAGAGATGGTGTGTTCCACTCCAAGGTGTTCTCCAGGTTGCCTTTCCTGAGCTTCGATCTTCTGGCTCTCGTTTAGTAGTTCTTGGAAACTACACTGCATTAGGCCTACAAATTGGGTATGGGGTGTAGAGAGATGGTGTGTTCCACTCCAAGGTGTTCTCCAGGTTGCCTTTCCTGAGCTTCGATCTTCCGGCTCTCGTTTAGTAGTTCTTGGAAACTACACTGCATTAGACCTACAAATTGGGTATGGGGTGTAGAGAGATGGTGTGTTCCACTCCAAGGTGTTCTCCAGGTTGCCTTTCCTGAGCTTCGATCTTCCGGCTCTCGTTTAGTAGTTCTTGGAAACTACACTGCATTAGGCCTACAAATTGGGTATGGGGTGTAGAGAGATGGTGTGTTCCACTCCAAGGTGTTCTCCAGGTTGCCTTTCCTGAGCTTCGATCTTCCGGCTCTCGTTTAGTAGTTCTTGGAAACTACACTGCATTAGGCCTACAAATTGGGTATGGGGTGTAGAGAGATGGTGTGTTCCACTCCAAGGTGTTCTCCAGGTTGCCTTTCCTGAGCTTCGATCTTCCGGCTCTCGTTTAGTAGTTCTTGGAAACTACACTGCATTAGGCCTACAAATTGGGTATGGGGTGTAGAGAGATGGTGTGTTCCACTCCAAGGTGTTCTCCAGGTTGCCTTTCCTGAGCTCCGATCTTCCGGCTCTCGTTTAGTAGTTCTTGGAAACTACACTGCATTAGGCCTACAAATTGGGTATGGGGTGTAGAGAGATGGTGTGTTCCACTCCAAGGTGTTCTCCAGGTTGCCTTTCATGAGCTTCAATCTTCCGGCTCTCGTTTTGTAGTTGTTGGAAACTACACTGCATTAGGCCTACAAATTGGGTATGGGGTGTAGAGAGATGGTGTGTTCCACTCCAAGGTGTTCTCTAGGTTACCTTTCCTGAGCTCCGATCTTCCGGCTCTCGTTTAGTAGTTCTTGGAAACTACACTGCATTAGGCCTACAAATTGGGTATGGGGTGTAGAGAGATGGTGTGTTCCACTCCAAGGTGTTCTCCAGGTTGCCTTTCCTGAGCTTCGATCTTCCGGCTCTCGTTTAGTAGTTCTTGGAAACTACACTGCATTAGGCCTACAAATTTGGTATGGGGTGTAGAGAGATGGTGTGTTCCACTCCAAGGTGTTCTCCAGGTTGCCTTTCCTGAGCTTCGATCTTCCGGCTCTCGTTTAGTAGTTCTTGGAAACTACACTGCATTAGGCCTACAAATTGGGTATGGGGTGTAGAGAGATGGTGTGTTCCACTCCAAGGTGTTCTCCAGGTTGCCTTTCCTGAGCTTCGATCTTCCGGCTCTCGTTTAGTAGTTCTTGGAAACTACACTGCATTAGGCCTACTAATTGGGTATGGGGTGTAGAGAGATGGTGTGTTCCACTCCAAGGTGTTCTCCAGGTTGCCTTTCCTGAGCTTCGATCTTCCGGCTCTCGTTTAGTAGTTCTTGGAAACTACACTGCATTAGGCCTACAAATTGGGTATGGGGTGTAGAGAGATGGTGTGTTCCACTCCAAGGTGTTCTCCAGGTTGCCTTTCCTGAGCTTCGATCTTCCGGCTCTCGTTTAGTAGTTCTTGGAAACTACACTGCATTAGGCCTACAAATTGGGTATGGGGTGTAGAGAGATGGTGTGTTCCACTCCAAGGTGTTCTCCAGGTTGCTTTTCCTGAGCTTCGATCTTCTGGCTCTCGTTTAGTAGTTCTTGGAAACTACACTGCATTAGGCCTACAAATTGGGTATGGGGTGTAGAGAGATGGTGTGTTCCACTCCAAGGTGTTCTCCAGGTTGCCTTTCCTGAGCTTCGATCTTCCGGCTCTCGTTTAGTAGTTCTTGGAAACTACACTGCATTAGGCCTACAAATTGGGTATGGGGTGTAGAGAGATGGTGTGTTCCACTCCAAGGTGTTCTCCAGGTTGCCTTTCCTGAGCTTCGATCTTCTGGCTCTCGTTTAGTAGTTCTTGGAAACTACACTGCATTAGGCCTACAAATTGGGTATGGGGTGTAGAGAGATGGTGTGTTCCACTCCAAGGTGTTCTCCAGGTTGCCTTTCCTGAGCTTCGATCTTCCGGCTCTCGTTTAGTAGTTCTTGGAAACTACACTGCATTAGACCTACAAATTGGGTATGGGGTGTAGAGAGATGGTGTGTTCCACTCCAAGGTGTTCTCCAGGTTGCCTTTCCTGAGCTTCGATCTTCCGGCTCTCGTTTAGTAGTTCTTGGAAACTACACTGCATTAGGCCTACAAATTGGGTATGGGGTGTAGAGAGATGGTGTGTTCCACTCCAAGGTGTTCTCCAGGTTGCCTTTCCTGAGCTTCGATCTTCCGGCTATCGTTTAGTAGTTCTTGGAAACTACACTGCATTAGGCCTACAAATTGGGTATGGGGTGTAGAGAGATGGTGTGTTCCACTCCAAGGTGTTCTCCAGGTTGCCTTTCCTGAGCTTCGATCTTCCGGCTCTCGTTTAGTAGTTCTTGGAAACTACACTGCATTAGGCCTACAAATTGGGTATGGGGTGTAGAGAGATGGTGTGTTCCACTCCAAGGTGTTCTCCAGGTTGCCTTTCCTGAGCTCCGATCTTCCGGCTCTCGTTTAGTAGTTCTTGGAAACTACACTGCATTAGGCCTACAAATTGGGTATGGGGTGTAGAGAGATGGTGTGTTCCACTCCAAGGTGTTCTCCAGGTTGCCTTTCATGAGCTTCGATCTTCCGGCTCTCGTTTTGTAGTTGTTGGAAACTACACTGCATTAGGCCTACAAATTGGGTATGGGGTGTAGAGAGATGGTGTGTTCCACTCCAAGGTGTTCTCTAGGTTACCTTTCCTGAGCTCCGATCTTCCGGCTCTCGTTTAGTAGTTCTTGGAAACTACACTGCATTAGGCCTACAAATTGGGTATGGGGTGTAGAGAGATGGTGTGTTCCACTCCAAGGTGTTCTCCAGGTTGCCTTTCCTGAGCTTCGATCTTCCGGCTCTCGTTTAGTAGTTCTTGGAAACTACACTGCATTAGGCCTACAAATTGGGTATGGGGTGTAGAGAGATGGTGTGTTCCACTCCAAGGTGTTCTCCAGGTTGCCTTTCCTGAGCTTCGATCTTCCGGCTCTCGTTTAGTAGTTCTTGGAAACTACACTGCATTAGGCCTACAAATTGGGTATGGGGTGTAGAGAGATGGTGTGTTCCACTCCAAGGTGTTCTCCAGGTTGCCTTTCCTGAGCTCCGATCTTCCGGCTCTCGTTTAGTAGTTCTTGGAAACTACACTGCATTAGGCCTACAAATTGGGTATGGGGTGTAGAGAGATGGTGTGTTCCACTCCAAGGTGTTCTCCAGGTTGCCTTTCATGAGCTTCGATCTTCCGGCTCTCGTTTTGTAGTTGTTGGAAACTACACTGCATTAGACCTACAAATTGGGTATGGGGTGTAGAGAGATGGTGTGTTCCACTCCAAGGTGTTCTCTAGGTTACCTTTCCTGAGCTCCGATCTTCCGGCTCTCGTTTAGTAGTTCTTGGAAACTACACTGCATTAGGCCTACAAATTGGGTATGGGGTGTAGAGAGATGGTGTGTTCCACTCCAAGGTGTTCTCCAGGTTGCCTTTCCTGAGCTTCGATCTTCCGGCTCTCGTTTAGTAGTTCTTGGAAACTACACTGCATTAGGCCTACAAATTGGGTATGGGGTGTAGAGAGATGGTGTGTTCCACTCCAAGGTGTTCTCCAGGTTGCCTTTCCTGAGCTTCGATCTTCCGGCTCTCGTTTAGTAGTTCTTGGAAACTACACTGCATTAGGCCTACAAATTGGGTATGGGGTGTAGAGAGATGGTGTGTTCCACTCCAAGGTGTTCTCCAGGTTGCCTTTCCTGAGCTTCGATCTTCCGGCTCTCGTTTAGTAGTTCTTGGAAAGTACACTGCATTAGGCCTACAAATTGGGTATGGGGTGTAGAGAGATGGTGTGTTCCACTCCAAGGTGTTCTCCAGGTTGCCTTTCCTGAGCTTCGATCTTCCGGCTCTCGTTTAGTAGTTCTTGGAAACTACACTGCATTAGGCCTACAAATTGGGTATGGGGTGTAGAGAGATGGTGTGTTCCACTCCAAGGTGTTCTCCAGGTTGCCTTTCCTGAGCTTCGATCTTCCGGCTCTCGTTTAGTAGTTCTTGGAAACTACACTGCATTAGGCCTACAAATTGGGTATGGGGTGTAGAGAGATGGTGTGTTCCACTCCAAGGTGTTCTCCAGGTTGCCTTTCCTGAGCTTCGATCTTCTGGCTCTCGTTTAGTAGTTCTTGGAAACTACACTGCATTAGGCCTACAAATTGGGTATGGGGTGTAGAGAGATGGTGTGTTCCACTCCAAGGTGTTCTCCAGGTTGCCTTTCCTGAGCTTCGATCTTCCGGCTCTCGTTTAGTAGTTCTTGGAAACTACACTGCATTAGGCCTACAAATTGGG
Organism: Ranitomeya imitator; assembly: GCF_032444005.1. Taxonomy (NCBI): domain Eukaryota; kingdom Metazoa; phylum Chordata; class Amphibia; order Anura; family Dendrobatidae; genus Ranitomeya; species Ranitomeya imitator. The sequence goes on from NC_091282.1 coordinate 82,052,302, forward strand.
TATGGGGTGTAGAGAGATGGTGTGTTCCACTCCAAGGTGTTCTCCAGGTTGCCTTTCCTGAGCTTCGATCTTCCGGCTCTCGTTTAGTAGTTCTTGGAAACTACACTGCATTAGGCCTACAAATTGGGTATGGGGTGTAGAGAGATGGTGTGTTCCACTCCAAGGTGTTCTCCAGGTTGCCTTTCCTGAGCTTCGATCTTCCGGCTCTCGTTTAGTAGTTCTTGGAAACTACACTGCATTAGGCCTACAAATTGGGTATGGGGTGTAGAGAGATGGTGTGTTCCACTCCAAGGTGTTCTCCAGGTTGCCTTTCCTGAGCTTCGATCTTCTGGCTCTCGTTTAGTAGTTCTTGGAAACTACACTGCATTAGGCCTACAAATTGGGTATGGGGTGTAGAGAGATGGTGTGTTCCACTCCAAGGTGTTCTCCAGGTTGCCTTTCCTGAGCTTCGATCTTCCGGCTCTCGTTTAGTAGTTCTTGGAAACTACACTGCATTAGACCTACAAATTGGGTATGGGGTGTAGAGAGATGGTGTGTTCCACTCCAAGGTGTTCTCCAGGTTGCCTTTCCTGAGCTTCGATCTTCCGGCTCTCGTTTAGTAGTTCTTGGAAACTACACTGCATTAGGCCTACAAATTGGGTATGGGGTGTAGAGAGATGGTGTGTTCCACTCCAAGGTGTTCTCCAGGTTGCCTTTCATGAGCTTCGATCTTCCGGCTCTCGTTTAGTAGTTCTTGGAAACTACACTGCATTAGGCCTACAAATTGGGTATGGGGTGTAGAGAGATGGTGTGTTCCACTCCAAGGTGTTCTCCAGGTTGCCTTTCCTGAGCTTCGATCTTCCGGCTCTCGTTTAGTAGTTCTTGGAAACTACACTGCATTAGGCCTACAAATTGGGTATGGGGTGTAGAGAGATGGTGTGTTCCACTCCAAGGTGTTCTCCAGGTTGCCTTTCCTGAGCTCCGATCTTCCGGCTCTCGTTTAGTAGTTCTTGGAAACTACACTGCATTAGGCCTACAAATTGGGTATGGGGTGTAGAGAGATGGTGTGTTCCACTCCAAGGTGTTCTCCAGGTTGCCTTTCATGAGCTTCGATCTTCCGGCTCTCGTTTTGTAGTTGTTGGAAACTACACTGCATTAGGCCTACAAATTGGGTATGGGGTGTAGAGAGATGGTGTGTTCCACTCCAAGGTGTTCTCTAGGTTACCTTTCCTGAGCTCCGATCTTCCGGCTCTCGTTTAGTAGTTCTTGGAAACTACACTGCATTAGGCCTACAAATTGGGTATGGGGTGTAGAGAGATGGTGTGTTCCACTCCAAGGTGTTCTCCAGGTTGCCTTTCCTGAGCTTCGATCTTCCGGCTCTCGTTTAGTAGTTCTTGGAAACTACACTGCATTAGGCCTACAAATTTGGTATGGGGTGTAGAGAGATGGTGTGTTCCACTCCAAGGTGTTCTCCAGGTTGCCTTTCCTGAGCTTCGATCTTCCGGCTCTCGTTTAGTAGTTCTTGGAAACTACACTGCATTAGGCCTACAAATTGGGTATGGGGTGTAGAGAGATGGTGTGTTCCACTCCAAGGTGTTCTCCAGGTTGCCTTTCCTGAGCTTCGATCTTCCGGCTCTCGTTTAGTAGTTCTTGGAAACTACACTGGATTAGGCCTACTAATTGGGTATGGGGTGTAGAGAGATGGTGTGTTCCACTCCAAGGTGTTCTCCAGGTTGCCTTTCCTGAGCTTCGATCTTCCGGCTCTCGTTTAGTAGTTCTTGGAAACTACACTGCATTAGGCCTACAAATTGGGTATGGGGTGTAGAGAGATGGTGTGTTCCACTCCAAGGTGTTCTCCAGGTTGCCTTTCCTGAGCTTCGATCTTCCGGCTCTCGTTTAGTAGTTCTTGGAAACTACACTGCATTAGGCCTACAAATTGGGTATGGGGTGTAGAGAGATGGTGTGTTCCACTCCAAGGTGTTCTCCAGGTTGCTTTTCCTGAGCTTCGATCTTCTGGCTCTCGTTTAGTAGTTCTTGGAAACTACACTGCATTAGGCCTACAAATTGGGTATGGGGTGTAGAGAGATGGTGTGTTCCACTCCAAGGTGTTCTCCAGGTTGCCTTTCCTGAGCTTCGATCTTCCGGCTCTCGTTTAGTAGTTCTTGGAAACTACACTGCATTAGGCCTACAAATTGGGTATGGGGTGTAGAGAGATGGTGTGTTCCACTCCAAGGTGTTCTCCAGGTTGCCTTTCCTGAGCTTCGATCTTCTGGCTCTCGTTTAGTAGTTCTTGGAAACTACACTGCATTAGGCCTACAAATTGGGTATGGGGTGTAGAGAGATGGTGTGTTCCACTCCAAGGTGTTCTCCAGGTTGCCTTTCCTGAGCTTCGATCTTCCGGCTCTCGTTTAGTAGTTCTTGGAAACTACACTGCATTAGACCTACAAATTGGGTATGGGGTGTAGAGAGATGGTGTGTTCCACTCCAAGGTGTTCTCCAGGTTGCCTTTCCTGAGCTTCGATCTTCCGGCTCTCGTTTAGTAGTTCTTGGAAACTACACTGCATTAGGCCTACAAATTGGGTATGGGGTGTAGAGAGATGGTGTGTTCCACTCCAAGGTGTTCTCCAGGTTGCCTTTCCTGAGCTTCGATCTTCCGGCTATCGTTTAGTAGTTCTTGGAAACTACACTGCATTAGGCCTACAAATTGGGTATGGGGTGTAGAGAGATGGTGTGTTCCACTCCAAGGTGTTCTCCAGGTTGCCTTTCCTGAGCTTCGATCTTCCGGCTCTCGTTTAGTAGTTCTTGGAAACTACACTGCATTAGGCCTACAAATTGGGTATGGGGTGTAGAGAGATGGTGTGTTCCACTCCAAGGTGTTCTCCAGGTTGCCTTTCCTGAGCTCCGATCTTCCGGCTCTCGTTTAGTAGTTCTTGGAAACTACACTGCATTAGGCCTACAAATTGAGTATGGGGTGTAGAGAGATGGTGTGTTCCACTCCAAGGTGTTCTCCAGGTTGCCTTTCATGAGCTTCGATCTTCCGGCTCTTGTTTTGTAGTTGTTGGAAACTACACTGCATTAGGCCTACAAATTGGGTATGGGGTGTAGAGAGATGGTGTGTTCCACTCCAAGGTGTTCTCTAGGTTACCTTTCCTGAGCTCCGATCTTCCGGCTCTCGTTTAGTAGTTCTTGGAAACTACACTGCATTAGGCCTACAAATTGGGTATGGGGTGTAGAGAGATGGTGTGTTCCACTCCAAGGTGTTCTCCAGGTTGCCTTTCCTGAGCTTCGATCTTCCGGCTCTCGTTTAGTAGTTCTTGGAAACTACACTGCATTAGGCCTACAAATTGGGTATGGGGTGTAGAGAGATGGTGTGTTCCACTCCAAGGTGTTCTCCAGGTTGCCTTTCCTGAGCTTCGATCTTCCGGCTCTCGTTTAGTAGTTCTTGGAAACTACACTGCATTAGGCCTACAAATTGGGTATGGGGTGTAGAGAGATGGTGTGTTCCACTCCAAGGTGTTCTCCAGGTTGCCTTTCCTGAGCTCCGATCTTCCGGCTCTCGTTTAGTAGTTCTTGGAAACTACACTGCATTAGGCCTACAAATTGGGTATGGGGTGTAGAGAGATGGTGTGTTCCACTCCAAGGTGTTCTCCAGGTTGCCTTTCATGAGCTTCGATCTTCCGGCTCTCGTTTTGTAGTTGTTGGAAACTACACTGCATTAGACCTACAAATTGGGTATGGGGTGTAGAGAGATGGTGTGTTCCACTCCAAGGTGTTCTCTAGGTTACCTTTCCTGAGCTCCGATCTTCCGGCTCTCGTTTAGTAGTTCTTGGAAACTACACTGCATTAGGCCTACAAATTGGGTATGGGGTGTAGAGAGATGGTGTGTTCCACTCCAAGGTGTTCTCCAGGTTGCCTTTCCTGAGCTTCGATCTTCCGGCTCTCGTTTAGTAGTTCTTGGAAACTACACTGCATTAGGCCTACAAATTTGGTATGGGGTGTAGAGAGATGGTGTGTTCCACTCCAAGGTGTTCTCCAGGTTGCCTTTCCTGAGCTTCGATCTTCCGGCTCTCGTTTAGTAGTTCTTGGAAACTACACTGCATTAGGCCTACAAATTGGGTATGGGGTGTAGAGAGATGGTGTGTTCCACTCCAAGGTGTTCTCCAGGTTGCCTTTCCTGAGCTTCGATCTTCCGGCTCTCGTTTAGTAGTTCTTGGAAACTACACTGCATTAGGCCTACAAATTGGGTATGGGGTGTAGAGAGATGGTGTGTTCCACTCCAAGGTGTTCTCCAGGTTGCCTTTCCTGAGCTTCGATCTTCCGGCTCTCGTTTAGTAGTTCTTGGAAACTACACTGCATTAGGCCTACAAATTGGGTATGGGGTGTAGAGAGATGGTGTGTTCCACTCCAAGGTGTTCTCCAGGTTGCCTTTCCTGAGCTTCGATCTTCCGGCTCTCGTTTAGTAGTTCTTGGAAACTACACTGCATTAGGCCTACAAATTGGGTATGGGGTGTAGAGAGATGGTGTGTTCCACTCCAAGGTGTTCTCCAGGTTGCCTTTCCTGAGCTTCGATCTTCTGGCTCTCGTTTAGTAGTTCTAGGAAACTACACTGCATTAGGCCTACAAATTGGGTATGGGGTGTAGAGAGATGGTGTGTTCCACTCCAAGGTGTTCTCCAGGTTGCCTTTCCTGAGCTTCGATCTTCCGGCTCTCGTTTAGTAGTTCTTGGAAACTACACTGCATTAGGCCTACAAATTGGGTATGGGGTGTAGAGAGATGGTGTGTTCCACTCCAAGGTGTTCTCCAGGTTGCCTTTCCTGAGCTTCGATCCTCCGGCTCTCGTTTAGTAGTTCTTGGAAACTACACTGCATTAGGCCTACAAATTGGGTATGGGGTGTAGAGAGATGGTGTGTTCCACTCCAAGGTGTTCTCCAGGTTGCCTTTCCTGAGCTTCGATCTTCCGGCTCTCATTTAGTAGTTCTTGGAAACTACACTGCATTAGGCCTACAAATTGGGTATGGGGTGTAGAGAGATGGTGTGTTCCACTCCAAGGTGTTCTCCAGGTTGCCTTTCCTGAGCTCCGATCTTCCGGCTCTCGTTTAGTAGTTCTTGGAAACTACACTGCATTAGGCCTACAAATTGGGTATGGGGTGTAGAGAGATGGTGTGTTCCACTCCAAGGTGTTCTCCAGGTTGCCTTTCATGAGCTTCGATCTTCCGGCTCTTGTTTTGTAGTTGTTGGAAACTACACTGCATTAGGCCTACAAATTGGGTATGGGGTGTAGAGAGATGGTGTGTTCCACTCCAAGGTGTTCTCTAGGTTACCTTTCCTGAGCTCCGATCTTCCGGCTCTCGTTTAGTAGTTCTTGGAAACTACACTGCATTAGGCCTACAAATTGGGTATGGGGTGTAGAGAGATGGTGTGTTCCACTCCAAGGTGTTCTCCAGGTTGCCTTTCCTGAGCTTCGATCTTCCGGCTCTCGTTTAGTAGTTCTTGGAAACTACACTGCATTAGGCCTACAAATTGGGTATGGGGTGTAGAGAGATGGTGTGTTCCACTCCAAGGTGTTCTCCAGGTTGCCTTTCCTGAGCTTCGATCTTCCGGCTCTCGTTTAGTAGTTCTTGGAAACTACACTGCATTAGGCCTACAAATTGGGTATGGGGTGTAGAGAGATGGTGTGTTCCACTCCAAGGTGTTCTCCAGGTTGCCTTTCCTGAGCTTCGATCTTCCGGCTGTCGTTTAGTAGTTGTTGGAAACTACGCTGCATTAGGCCAACAAATTGGGTATGGGGTGTAGAGAGATGGTGTGTTCCACTCCAAGGTGTTCTCCAGGTTACCTTTCCTGAGCTCCGATCTTCCGGCTCTCGTTTAGTAGTTCTTGGAAACTACACTGCATTAGGCCTACAAATTGGGTATGGGGTGTAGAGAGATGGTGTGTTCCACTCCAAGGTGTTCTCCAGGTTGCCTTTCCTGAGCTTCGATCTTCCGGCTCTCGTTTAGTAGTTCTTGGAAACTACACTGCATTAGGCCCACAAATTGGGTATGGGGTGTAGAGAGATGGTGTGTTCCACTCCAAGGTGTTCTCCAGGTTGCCTTTCCTGAGCTTCGATCTTCCGGCTCTCGTTTAGTAGTTGTTGGAAACTACACTGCATTAGGCCTACAAATTGGGTATGGGGTGTAGAGAGATGGTGTGTTCCACTCCAAGGTGTTCTCCAGGTTGCCTTTCCTGAGCTTCGATCTTCCGGCTCTCGTTTAGTAGTTGTTGGAAACTACACTGCATTAGGCCTACAAATTGGGTATGGGGTGTAGAGAGATGGTGTGTTCCACTCCAAGGTGTTCTCCAGGTTGATTTTCCTGAGCTTCGATCTTCCGGCTCTCGTTAGTAGTTGTTGGAAACTACGCTGCATTAGGCCTACAAATTGGGTATGGGGTGTAGAGAGATGGTGTGTTCCACTCCAAGGTGTTCCCCAGGTTTCCTCGCCAATGCTTCGATCTTCATGCTCTCTTTTAGTAGTTGTTGGAAACTACACTGCATTAGGCCTACAAATTGGGTATGGGGTGTAGAGAGATGGTGTGTTCCACTCCAAGGTGTTCTCCAGGTTGCCTTTCCTGAGCTTCAATCTTCCGGCTCTCGTTTAGTAGTTGTTGGAAACTACGCTGCATTAGGCCTACAAATTGGGTATGGGGTGTAGAGAGATGGTGTGTTCCACTCCAAGGTGTTCTCCAGGTTGCCTTTCCTGAACTTCTATCTTCAGGCTCTCATTAAATTGTGGTTAAACGGAACAACTGCATTTGGCGTACTAGTTGGTTTGGGGCCTACTATCGGTGTCTGCCACTCCTTGCTGTTCTCCTGGTTTCCTGTCCTGAAATTCCATTTTCAGGCTCTCGTTAAGTAGTTGTTAATGTTAGACTGCATTTGGCCTACTAGTTGGGTTGGGGCCTACTATCGGTGTCTGCCACTCCTTGCTGTTCTCCTCCACTGAACAAAGCTGTGCCGCCTGTTTACTACGGTTGCCAATTTTGAACTGCATTTCGACTACTTACTGATTTGGGCCTACCCTCTGTGTCAGCCTCTCATTCCAGTTGTCCTCCACTGCAATGCCCCCTGGTTAGTCCTGTGTTACCAATTTTGAACTGCATTTAGCCAACTTTATTCTTTGGGCCTATATCTGTGTTTCCTCCTCATCCTGCCCATTGCCCAGCCAGTGATAGATGAGTCTGCTGGTACATTGACCCATAACGCAAAATTCCCCGTGCACGCTACACAGCAAGATTGTGACCCTGCTGAAAGTCAGGTTCCTCTTCCCGCATACCATACCACCTTACACGGGGACAAAGAGGAAGGTGCAGATGAAAGTGCAGGTTCCTTCATCAGGTGGGGGGAGGAATACTAGTTGGCGACGTCACTGGCACAGGGCCTCTCATAGTACGCAAAAGTGTTGCTGCCGGTGGGAGGCGCTCCCGCCATGCAAACACACCGCTGTACTTTGAGGGGCCCTGTGCCAGTGCCAATGCCAACGAGTGGGCCCCCCCTGCTTGCTCAGGATCACAGCACTTGCAAAGTTGAAATACTTACCTCTCCCTGCTCCACTGCCGTGACGTGGTCCAGATTTACTGGGCCCACTAATTACTTGAACCAGCCCTACCCCCCACAACTTTAGCCAAATGACCCCCAATTTCAAATGCCTTCCAATTATTATAAGGTAAATTACGATTGACAAGCTTCTTTAACAAGAATGGATGTTTTTGCCATTAAAATGGGCAGTGTAGGTGTTTTCCTGGCCTCCACTCACTGCCGACTATGCTCCCCCATTGACTTGCATTGGGTTTCGTGTTTCGGGCGATACCCGACTTTTCGCGATAATCGGCCGATTCCACTCGACTAGACTTCTAAGATAGTCGGGTTTCGCGAAAAAACACGGCTCGACTCTAAAAAGGTCAAGGTCGCTCAACCCTAGTAACAGAGCTAGTCTATACCGCCAAACAGTGCCACCATTCACTAGCAGCAGGTTCCTCCTGCACGGTGGACCCCGGGCTGCGAACGCACCATTTATAATAAACATCTATTTCTACTCGGTGCGTTCCGCTAGCCCTAACAGTATGTACACGCGGTTATTATCGCATTGATTCACCTCTCCTCTTTCTCTCTTTTTTTACCCCCCTGTTTTTCTTATGCTAATTATACATAACATTTATGGGGGGTGTAGTGTATAAATTGTATATGTGAAATAGATCTCTTGGATATAGGCACGTCGCACCTTGGTGGGATGTTTATCCCCTCTTTTTTCGTGATTGTGGCACATTTAGTATAAAATTATTTTCTTTTTTATATGATAGTAAGACTGTCGCTTTAAGTGGGAGTACCTGGCCTTTGTATCCGCTGCCGTCTGCTGTTTGGGGCATTGTGGGAGGCGCCGGGTAATGACGCGTGCGGTGCAGTGACGTCAATGCGACGGAACTGACCGCGGCGCCATGTTTGGACGCCGTCCGGGATGCAATTCCCTGCCGGGCGAGCGGGGACACGCGCCGCACCAGGTGGTACCAATATTATTATTGGGGAATCTTTAAATAGCACCTCTGGACATTTAGCAGCACCGCCCCCTGACGAAGCTGACGAGAAATGCGCGTTGGGGCCACGGCGTGGATCTCCTCTGATGCCAGCACATGGGTAAGAACTCGGGGTGGGTTTCTTGACTGCAAATATAGTGATCGTTCGGAGCCTGTGTGCAGGGCTCAGTGATCTAACCACACGGACCTTATTTTTCCATACGGACCCTATATACCCCGGTCTTATGCCTGCTTACTTGTTGCACGATGCAATTTATAATGGTATAAATGGCATCATGTTTTTCCACGTTGTGTTTTTTGATCTGTGCTACCCTACTCTCCCTTTGTTTGCAATAAACTTCTATTTTTGTGGAATATAATTGTAAATATATATTTTATTGTTGTATTTTTGTAATTAATAAATTTGTAATATCATTTTGGATATGTACTCCGTCTTTTTCTATCGCAGTGTCCTATTCGTACTTGTGAGATATATTTCTCCTCAGTAGGCTCCCCCACTGTGGTTGTGAGCATGTTGGAGAAGTTTGGATTTGTATTTATCAGTTTGGGCTTGTTTTATTACTCTCCAGGTCTCCGTCTAACTATTAGACGACCTGGAGATGGGCAAATCTGAAAATTAGAGATTACTAATTACTTACTCCAGTCCTCTATGGTTAAATCCTTATAGTCTTTGGCAAACTTCTTTGGCAAACTTCAGCCTTGCTCTCCTTTGCTTCTCATTGATGAAAGGCTTTTTTTCCAGCTTTACATCACTTGAGTCCTGCCTCTAGAAGCCTGTTACGAACTGTTCTTGCCATGCACTTCACCCCAGCTACCATTTGCCATTCGTTTTTGTAAGTTACTTGATGGCATCCTGCGGTTGCTGAGTGACATTCAAATAAGATGACTGTCATCCCGGTCAGTGGAGAGTTGTTTTCGCCCTTTGCCGGGCTGTAGCTTTGTTGTCCCCAATCTCTGCTGCTTGACCTCGTTGTAATGGACTACCGTCTTAGAAATTTTAATGGTGTAGGCAACATGACGCTCACTGTGTCCCTCTGCTAGTAAAGCCAGAATTGAGCCCTTATTTTCCTCACTTAAGGCTTTTCAACTCCTTTGGCATGGCTAGAAGTTATTTTTTCATTCCTATTACTTTTGGGGTATTACTACCACTTGTTATACCATCCAGCTTGTCCTATTGCAAGAGGGTTGTGAATACCACAGCAGAGTTTTGTATGCTTTCCTTCATTAAATAAGATTTGGTTCAGGAGATCACCTAATCAGAGGCATATTAAGTAGAATGAGGTGTACTCTGGTTGGAATCCAACTGACACTGGAATAGAATGGCTGTGAGACATGTAGAGAAGCTGATTTTTATAAAACCGTGCAGCGGTCTGTTAATTTTTGCCAGAGCTGTATGTATATATATATATGTATATATATATATATATATATATATATATATATATATATATATATATATATCTCGTACTTGTGCATTCATTTCCAAATAATTGCATACCCCGAAACAAGCAGTAGAGGGCGGCATTACCTCACCTTGGAAGCCTACAATAAAATCTGGTGAGCAGTAATATGTGCGTGCCACTATAATAGCATAATGACAATAGTGGTCTTAATATTTCAATACATGCAATTCCTAGAGAAGAGGAAATCAATTTTATATATTTAAGTCATGAATCCACTGAACGATGAATTCTTTGTATTTCACAGATTTTAGCCAAGAGCTGCAGATGACTTTACCAGACACAAAGCAAAACATGCAGAATCCAGAGTTTTTCAGAAAAATGCCAAAAGAAAGAACTATATACGGTAGTTACCATATTGTACAGCATTATTGTAAACAAGAGCTTGCTGGTGCTTGTAGCACAGCAGAAAAAGACAAATACAGATGTAGCAGTGCTGAAATTGTCATATGGAACAATGCATGGAAAGATCAGATAAATGTTTATTTTTCTTTAGCTTTGCTGTGTTATTAGAGTGTATTAAAATTTTTTTTAAAGGGGTTGCCCAGGCTTATGATATTGATGACTTATCCTTAGGTTTGGAGGGAGTTCGACACCCGTCTCCCCATCTAGTGACTGATTTTTGCTCCTGTAGTGGGAAATTGTATTCTGATACGGACTCAGAACAGCTCCGCACCATTCACTCTGTAATTAAATAGGAGCTAAGTTGCAGTTCTCGACAATATCTATAAAGCGGTTGTCCATTACTGGTCAAGCCCTTCTTAAATGGGAGCTATCGTCTGAAAATTACCTTTTAATTAAATCAGTTTTTTTGTGTAAATTTATTATTTAAACATTTTTTAACATCCTTATTCTCTTTTAACATATCACAATTTTTAATAAACATAAAATGTACAAATCTGGACATTTCCACACTGGCCACTAGAGCTATTTATGAATCCTACTTCCTTTTGTTTCAAGAAATAACAAATGTACATTAGCCACAATGGGTCAGACCCAGGAACCTATCTTTTGTATTGAAGTCTCTAATGAGTTGTGTGCAAAGGTCTTTGAGAAAGGTGGTGGAGCAGATCACCTGTTGTGATTGGTGAATCTTGTCAGCTGTGTGTAGTATTGTTACCTGTCATTGTAATCCTTCCTGCCTCTGCTGATAATGAGCCTGCTGAATAGTCTTCTTGGAAGGACAGGAAGTTAGAGTTTGAAAAAATCTCAGTGGCCAGTGTAAAAATTGCAAAAATACTATTTTAAAAATATATATATATATAAGGATCGTGATATGATTAAAAAAATTGCCATTTTTAAAAAAAAAAAAAGCTACATGTAACACAAAAAACCTGATTTAAAAAAAAATGTTTTCTGATGATAGCTTCCCTTTAACTGCTAAAGTGCCCCACACAAAATCAAGTAACACACGTACCTGTGTGTAAGATGTCATTTCTGTGATGTTGGTCCTGTGCCTCACTGTGGTCACATAATAGTATCTGACATGACTACTGCAGCTGATCAGCAGTCACAGGTCTGATCGGACATCTTACGTGGGGCACTTTATAAGAAGGGACTGACCACTAGTGGATAATGAACCAGGGGTTCAAGAGAGGCCTGGATGTCTTCCTGGAGCAGAACAATATTGTATCATACAATTATTAGGTTCTGTAGAAGGACGTAGATCTGGGTATTTATTATGATGGAATATAGGCTGAACTGGATGGACAAATGTCTTTTTTCGGCCTTACTAACTATGTTACTATGTTACTATGTTACTATGTAAGCTTTACTATATCAATACTTGTTTACCAATCATGCACTCTCCAAGTAGTATATTGTTTTGTAACTGATTTTCTTCAAATCACATATATTTTTTCTTTAACCCCTTTCCCACCAAGGGTGGTTTGTACGTTAATGACCGAGCCAATTTTTGCAATTCTGACCACTGTCCCTTTATGAGGTTATAACTATGGAAAACTTCAACGGATCCTGATGATTCTGACATTGTTTTCTATTGACATATTGTACTTCATGATAGTGGTAAAATTTCATTGATATTACCTGCGTTTATTTGAGGGGAAAAAAAGGAAATTTGGCAAAAATTTTGAAAATTTTGCAATTTTCCAACTTTGAATTTTTATGCCCCTAAATCACAGAGATATGTCACACAAAATACTTAATAAGTAACATTTCCCACTTGTCTACTTTACATCAGCACAATTTTGGAACCAAATTTTTTTTTGTTAGGGAGTTATAAGGGTTAAAAGTTGACCAGCAATTTCTCATTTGTACAAAACCTTTTTTCTTTTAGGGACCACATCTCATTTGAAGTCATTTTGAGGGGTCCATATGATAGAAAATACCCAAGTGTGACACCATTCTAAAAACTGCACAACTAAAAGTACTCTTAGGCTATGTGCACACGTTGCGGATTCTGTGTGGATCCGCAGAGTTTTTTGCAGTGCAGAAACGCTGAAGATACGCAAATGATTTACAGTACAATGTAAATCAATGAGAAAAAAAAAAGCTGTGCACACATTGCGGAAAATCCGCTGCGGAAACGCTGCGGTTTAAAAGAAGTAGCATGTCACTTCTTTTTTATGAATCTGCAGCATTTTTGTATCCATTCCATTATAGAAAACAGGGGTAAAAAATGCAGTAAATCCGCAGAAAAACCACAGCAAAAATGCACAAAAAACACTGCGGAACCGAACAAAAACGCGACAAATCCGCAGGTGCGTTTTCTGCCAGGAGAGGCAGAATCCACACCAGAAATTCCTAAGCCTAATCCACAACATGTGCACATAGCCAAAACCACATTCAAGAAGTTTATTAACCCTTCAGGTGTTTCACAGGAATTTTTGGAATGTTTAAAAAAAAATGAACATTTAACTTTTTTTCACAAAAAATTGATGTCAGCTCCAATTTGTTTTATTTTACCAAGAGAAACAGGAGAAATTGGACCCTAAAAATTGTTGTACAATTTGTCCTGAGTACGCTGATACCCCATATGTGGGGGTAAACCACTGTTTGGGCGCATGGCAGAGCTCAGAAGGGAAGGAGCGCCATTTGACTTTTCAATGCAAAATTGACTGGAATTGAGATGGGATGCCATGTCGCGTTTGGAGAGCCCCTGATGTGCCTAAACATTGAAACTCCCCACAAGTGACACCATTTTGGAAAGTAGACCCCCTAAGGAACTTGTGTAGATGTGTGGTGAAAACTTTGAACCTCAAAGTGTTTCACTACAGTTTATAATTCAGAGCCGTGAAAATAAAAATTCTTTTTTTTCCACAAAAATTAATTGTTAGCCCCCAGTTTTGTATTTTCCCAGGGGTAACTGGAGAAATTGGACCCCAAAAGTTGTTATCCAATATGTCCTGAGTACGATGATACCCCATACAGTACAGACCAAAAGTTTGGACACACCTTCTCATTTAAAGATTTTTCTGTATTTTCATCACTATGAAAATTGTACATTCACACTGAAGGCATCAAAACAATGAATTAACAAATGTGGAATTATATACTTAACAACAAAGTGTGAAACAACTGAAATTATGTCTTATATTTTAGGCTCTTAAAAGTAGCCACCTTTTGCTTTGATGACTGCTTTGCACACTCTTGGCATTCTCTTGATGAGCTTCAAGAGGTAGTCACCGGGAATGTTCTTCCAACAATCTTGAAGGAGTTCCCAGAGATGCTTAGCACTTGTTGGCATTTTTGCCTTCACTCTGTGCGGTCCAGCTTGCCCCAAACCATCATCTTGCCAGGTCATCTAGTGTAGCACCCCATCACTCTCCTTCTTGGTCAAATAGCCCTTACACAGCCTGGAGGTGTGTTTGGGGTCATGGTCCTGTTGAAAAATAAATGATGGTCCAACTAAACACAAACCGGATGGAATAGAATGCTGCTGCAAGATGCTTTGGTAGCCATGCTGGTTCAGTATGCCTTCAATTTTGAATAAATCCCCAACAGTGTCACAAGCAAAGCACCTCCACACCATCACACCTCCTCCTCCATGCTTCACGGTGGGAACCAGGCATGTAGAGTCCATCCGTTCACCCCTTCTGCGTTGCACAAAGACACGGTGGTTGGAACCAAAGATCTCAAATTTGGACTCGTCAGACCAAAGCACAGATTTCCACAGGTCTAATGTCCATTCCTTCTGATCTATAGCCAAAACAAGTCTCTTCTGCTTGTTGCCTGTCCTTAGCAGTGGTTTCCTAGCAGCTATTTTACCATGAAGGCCTGCTGCACAAAGTCTCCTCTTAACAGTTGTTGTAGAGATGTGTCTGCTGCTAGAACTCTGTGTTGCATTGACCTGGTCTCTAATCTGAGCTGCTGTTAACTTGCGATTTCTGAGGCTGGTGACTCGGATAAACTTATCCTCAGAAGCAGAGGTGACTCTTGATCTTCCTTTCCTGGGGCGGTCCTCATGTGAGCCAGTTTCTTTGTAGCGCTTGATGGTTTTTTCCATTGCACTTGGTGACACTTTCAAAGTTTTCCCAATTTTTCGGACTGACTGACCTTCATTTCTTAAAGTAATGATGGCTACTCGTTTTTCTTTACTTTGCTGCTTATTTCTTGCCATAAAACAAATTCTAACAGTCTATTCAGTAGGACTACCAGCTGTGTATCCACCAGACTTCTGCACAACACAACTGATGGTCCCAACCCTGTTTATAAGGCAAGAAATCCCACTTATTAAAACTGACAGGGCACAACTGTGAAGTGAAAACCATTCCCGGTGACTACCTCTTGAAGCTCATCAAGATAATGCCAAGAGTGTGCAAAGCAGTCATCAAAGCAAAAGGTGGCTACTTTGAAGAACCTAGAATATAAGACATAATTTCAGTTGTTTCACACTTTTTTGTTAAGTTTATAATTCCACATGTGTTAATTCATAGTTTTGATGTCTTCAGTGTGAATGTACAAATTTCATAGTCATGAAAATACAGAAAAATCTTTAAATGAGAAGGTGTGTCCAAACTTTTGGTCTGTACTGTATGTTGGGGGAAACCATCGTTTGGGCGCATGGCAGAGCTCGGAAGGGAAGGTGTGCCGTTTGGAATGCAGACTTAGATGGATTGGTCGGCAGGTGTCACGTTGCATTTGGAGAGCCACTGATGTACCTAAACAGTAGAAACCCCCACAAGTGACCCCATATTGGAAACTAGACCCCCAAGGAACTTATCTAGATGTGTTGTGAGAACTTTGCACCCCCAAATGTTTCACTACAATTTATAACGCAGAGCCGTGAAAATAAAAAATCATTTTTTTTCCACACAAATTATTTTTTAGCCCCCAGTTTTGTATTTTCCCAAGAATATGAGGAGAAATTGGACGCCAAAAGTTGTTGTCCAATTTGTCCCGAGTATGCTGATACCCCATATGTGGGGGGGACCACCGTTTGGGTGCATGGCAGAGCTCGGAAGGGAAGGAGCGCCATTTGGAATGCAGACTTGGATGGATTGGTCTGCAGGCGTCATGTTACATTTGCAGAGCCCCTGATGTACCTAAACAGTAGAAAACCCCCACAAGTGACCCCATATTGGAAACTAGACCCCCCAAGGAACTTATCTAAATGTGTTTGGAGAACTTGGAACCCCCAAGTGTTTCACAACAGTTTATAACACAGCCGTGGAAATAAAAAATCTTTTTATTTCCACAAAAATTATATTTAGCCCCCGGTTTTGTATTTTCCCAAGGTTAACAGGAGAAATTGGACCCCAAAAGTTGTTGTCCAATTTGTCCTGAGTACGCTGATACCCCGTATTTTGGGTAAACCCCTGTTTGGGCGCACGGGAGAGCTCAGAAGGGAAGGAGCACTGTTTTACTTTTTCAACGCAGAATTGGCTGGAATTGAAATCGGACCCCATGTCGCGTTTGGAGAGCCCCTGATGTGCCTAAACAGTGGAAACCCCCAATTCTATCTGAACCCCTAACCCAAACACACCCCTAACCCTAATCCCAACGATAACCCTAACCACACACCTAACCCTAATCCCAACCCTAATCCAAACTGTAAATGTAATCCAAACCCTAACTTTAGCCCCACCCCTAACCCTAACTTTAGCCCCAACCCTAACCCCAACCCTAACCCCAACCCTAACTTTAACCCCAACCCTAACCCTAACTTTAGCCCCAACCCTAACCCTAACTTTAGCCCCAACCCCAAGCCTAACCCCAACCCTAACTTTGGCCCCAATCCTAACCCTAACTTTATCCCCAACCCTAACCCTATCTTTAGCCCCAACCCTAACCCTAACCACAACTGTTGTGAATTCTGTTGTCGGGCTCCCTCCTGTGGTCATGAATGGTACTTCGGCTGGTTCTGTCCATGGACTTCCTCTGGTGGGTGTTTCGGAGTTTCACAGGTGACGAGGTTAATTCGTTAGCTGCTGCTCTATTTAACTCCACTTAGATCTTTGCTCCATGCCACCTGTCAATATTCCAGTATTGGTCTAGTTCACTCCTGGATCGTTCTTGTGACCTGTCTTCCCATCAGAAGCTAAGTTCCAGCTTGTATTTCTTTGGTTTGCTATTTTTCTGTCCAGCTTGCTATTTAATTTGTTGTCTTGCTTGCTGGAAGCTCTGGGACGCAGAGGGAGCGCCTCCGCACCGTGAGTCGGTGCGGAGGGTCTTTTTGCGCCCTTTGCGTGGTCTTTTTGTAGGTTTTTGTGCTGACCGCAAAGTAACCTTTCCTATCCTCGGTCTGTTCAGTAAGTCGGGCCTCACTTTGCTAAATCTATTTCATCTCTGTGTTTGTATTTTCATCTTTACTCACAGTCATTATATGTGGGGGGCTGCCTTTTCCTTTGGGGAATTTCTCTGAGGCAAGGTAGGCTTTATTTTTCTATCTTCAGGGCTAGCTAGTTTCTTAGGCTGTGCCGAGTTGCATAGGGAGCGTTAGGCGCAATCCACGGCTATTTCTAGTGTGTTTGATAGGTTTAGGGATTGCGGTCAGCAGAGTTCCCACGTCCCAGAGCTCGTCCTTAATATCAGTAACTATCAGGTCATTACGTGTGCTCTTAACCACCAGGTCCATTATTGTCCTGACCACCAGGTCATAACACACAACCCTAACCCAACCCTAACTTTAGCCCCAACCCTAATGCTATCTTTAGCCCCAGCCCTAACCCTAACATTAGTCCAAACCCTAACTTTAGCCCCAACCCTAACCCTAACTTTAGCCCCAACTGTTGTGAATTCTGTGGCAGAGTTCACTCCTGTGGTCACAAGTGGTACTTTGGCTGATTCTCTCTGGGATCTTCCGTTTGTGGAGGAAAGTGGTACTGCAGCTTCTGAGTTTCCTCCCTCAGGTGATCTGGTGAGCTCGTTAGCTTCTTCTCTACTTAACTCCACCTGATGCTTTGATCCATGCTTCCTGTCAATGTTCCAGTGTAGGACTTGCTTTTTCCCTGGATCATTCCTGTGGCCTGCTGCTCTGCAAAGCTAAGTTTTGCTCATGTTATTTTGTTGCTATTTTTCAGTCCAGCTTGCTTTATTGGTTTTTCTCACCTGCTGGAAGCTCTGAGACGCAGAGGGACCATCTCCGTACCGTTAGTCGGTGCAGAGGGTCTTTTTGTCCCCTCTGCGTGGTTATTTATAGGTTTTTGTGCTGACCGCAAAGTTATCTTCCCTATCCTCGTTCTGTTCAGCTAGTCGGGCCTCACTTTGCTAAATCTGTTTCATCTCTATGTTTGTGTTTTCATCTTACTCACAGTCATTATATATGGGGGGCTGCCTTTTCCTTTGGGGAATTTCTCTGAGGCAAGGTAGGCTTATTTTTCTATCTTCAGGACTAGCTAGTTTCTCAGGCTGTGACGAGGCGCCTAGGTTCTGGTCAGGAGCGCTCCACGGCTACCTTTAGTGTGGTTTGATAGGAGTAGGGATTGCTGTCTGCAGAGTTCCCACGTCTCAGAGCTCGTTCTATTATTTTGGGTTATTGTCAGATCACTGTATGTGCTCTGACCTCCATGTCCATTGTGATTCTGAATTGCCTTTCATAACAGTACAGGAAGCCAAAAGTGCTAATGATTCTCAATAGAGGGAAAAAAGAAGTTCTGAGACCATTTTTTTTTCTTTGCACTGTGTTTTGTCTTTTTTTTCCCCTAGACATTTGGGTGGTTCAGGACACAGGTGTAGCAATGGACATTAAAGGTCTGTCTTCATGTGTGGATCAGCTCACGGCAAGAGTTCAAAATATTCAAGATTTTGTGGTTCAGAATTCTTTGCTAGAACCGAGAATTCCTATTCCAGATTTGTTTTTTGGAGATAGAACTAAATTTCTGAGTTTCAAAAATAATTGTAAACTATTTCTGGCTCTGAAACCTCGTTCTTCTGGTGACCCAATTCAACAGGTTAGGATCGTCATTTCTTTTTTGCGCGGCGACCCTCAGGACTGGGCGTTTTCTCTTGCGCCAGGAGATCCTGCATTGAGTAATATCGATGCGTTTTTCCTGGCGCTTGGGTTGCTGTACGATGAGCCTAATTCAGTGGATCAGGCAGAAAAAAATTTGCTGGCTCTTTGTCAGGCTCAGGATGAGATAGAGGTATATTGTCAGAAATTTAGAAAGTGGTCAGTGCTCACTCAATGGAATGAATCTGCGCTGGCAGCAATATTCAGAAAGGGTCTCTCTGAAGCCCTTAAGGATGTCATGGTGGGATTTCCTATGCCTGCTGGTTTGAATGAGTCTATGTCTTTGGCCATTCAGATTGGTCGACGCTTGCGTGAGCGTAAATCTGTGCACCATTTGGCGGTATTACCTGAGCTTAAACCTGAGCCGATGCAGTGTGATAGGACCTTGACCAGAGTTGAACGGCAAGAACATAGATGTCTGAATGGTCTGTGTTTCTACTGTGGTGATTCCACTCATGCTATCTCTGATTGTCCTAAGCGCACTAAGCGGTTCGCTAGGTCTGCCACCATTGGTACTGTACAGTCAAAATTTCTTCTGTCCGTTACCTTGATCTGCTCTTTGTCATCGTATTCTGTCATGGCATTTGTGGATTCAGGCGCTGCCCTGAATTTGATGGACTTGGAATATGCTAAGCGTTGTGGGTTTTTCTTGGAGCCCTTGCAGTGTCCTATTCCATTGAGAGGAATTGATGCTACGCCTTTGGCCAAGAATAAGCCTCAATACTGGACCCAGCTGACCATGTGCATGGCTCCTGCACATCAGGAGGTTATTCGCTTTCTGGTGTTGCATAATCTGCATGATGTGGTCGTGTTGGGGTTGCCATGGCTACAAGCCCATAATCCAGTATTAGATTGGAAATCCATGTCGGTGTCCAGCTGGGGTTGTCAGGGGGTACATGGTGATGTTCCATTCCTGTCAATTTCATCATCCACCCCTTCTGAGGTCCCAGAGTTCTTGTCTGATTACCGGGATGTATTTGATGAGCCCAAGTCCAATACCCTACCTCCGCATAGGGATTGTGATTGTGCTATCAATTTGATTCCTGGTAGTAAATTCCCAAAAGGTCGATTGTTTAATTTGTCCGTGCCTGAGCACACCGCTATGCGCAGTTATGTGAAGGAATCCCTGGAGAAGGGGCATATTCGCCCGTCATCGTCGCCATTAGGAGCAGGGTTCTTTTTTGTAGCCAAGAAGGATGGTTCGCTGAGACCTTGTATAGATTACCGCCTTCTTAATAAGATCATGGTTAAATTTCAGTACCCCTTGCCATTGTTATCTGATCTGTTTGCTCGGATTAAGGGGGCTAGTTGGTTCACAAAGATAGATCTTCGTGGTGCGTATAATCTGGTGCGAATTAAGCAAGGCGATGAATGGAAAACTGCATTTAATACGCCCGAGGGTCATTTTGAGTATCTCGTGATGCCGTTCGGACTTGCCAATGCTCCATCAGTGTTTCAGTCCTTTATGCATGACATCTTCCGAGAGTACCTGGATAAATTCCTGATTGTGTACTTGGATGACATTTTGATCTTCTCGGATGATTGGGAGTCTCATGTGAAGCAGGTCAGAACGGTTTTTCAGGTCCTGCGTGCTAATTCTTTGTTTGTGAAGGGATCAAAGTGTCTCTTTGGTGTGCAGAAGGTTTCATTTTTGGGGTTCATCTTTTCCCCTTCTACTATCAAGATGGATCCTGTTAAGGTCCAAGCCATCCATGATTGGACTCAGCCGACATCTCTGAAAAGTCTGCAAAAGTTCCTGGGCTTTGCTAATTTTTATCGTCGCTTCATCTGCAATTTTTCTAGTATTGCTAAACCATTGACCGATTTGACCAAGAAGGGTGCTGATGTGGTCAATTGGTCTTCTGCTGCTGTGGAAGCTTTTCAAGAGTTGAAGCGTCGTTTTTCTTCTGCTCCTGTGTTGCGTCAACCAGATGTTTCTCTTCTGTTCCAGGTCGAGGTTGATGCTTCTGAGATTGGAGCAGGGGCTGTTTTGTCACAGAGAGGTTCTGGTTGCTCAGTGATGAAACCATGCGCTTTCTTTTCCAGGAAGTTTTCGCCTGCTGAGCGAAATTATGATGTGGGCAACCGAGAGTTGCTGGCCATGAAGTGGGCATTTGAGGAGTGGCGTCATTGGCTTGAAGGAGCTAAGCATCGCGTGGTGGTATTGACTGATCATAAGAACTTGACTTATCTCGAGTCTGCCATGCGCTTGAATCCTAGACAAGCTCGTTGGTCGTTGTTTTTTGCCCGTTTTGACTTTGTGATTTCGTACCTTCCGGGCTCTAAAAATGTGAAGGCGGATGCTCTGTCTAGGAGTTTTGTACCCGACTCTCCGGGTTTGTCTGAGCCGGCGGGTATCCTCAAGGAGGGAGTAATTGTGTCTGCCATCTCCCCTGATTTGCGGCGGGTGCTGCAAAAATTTCAGGCTAATAAACCTGATCGTTGCCCAGCGGAGAAACTGTTTGTCCCTGATAGGTGGACGAATAGAGTTATCTCTGAACTTCATTGTTCGGTGTTGGCTGGTCATCCTGGAATCTTTGGTACTAGAGAGTTAGTGGCTAGATCCTTTTGGTGGCCCTCTCTGTCGCGGGATGTGCGTACTTTTGTGCAGTCCTGTGGGATTTGTGCTCGGGCTAAGCCCTGCTGTTCTCGTGCCAGTGGGTTGCTTTTGCCCTTGCCGGTCCCGAAGAGGCCTTGGACACATATCTCTATGGATTTTATTTCTGACCTTCCCGTTTCTCAAAAGATGTCAGTCATTTGGGTGGTCTGTGATCGCTTTTCTAAGATGGTCCATCTGGTACCCTTGTCTAAATTGCCTTCCTCCTCTGATTTGGTGCCTTTTTTCTTCCAGCATGAGGTTCGTTTGCATGGCATTCCAGAGAATATTGTTTCTGACAGAGGTTCCCAGTTTGTTTCGAGGTTTTGGCGAGCCTTTTGTGGTAGGATGGGCATTGACTTGTCTTTTTCCTCGGCTTTCCATCCTCAGACTAATGGCCAGACCGAGCGAACCAATCAGACCTTGGAAACATATCTGAGGTGCTTTGTTTCTGCTGATCAGGATGACTGGGTGTCCTTTTTGCCTTTGGCTGAGTTCGCCCTTAATAATCGGGCCAGCTCAGCTACCTTGGTTTCACCGCTTTTCTGCAATTCTGGGTTCCATCCTCGTTTCTCTTCTGGACAGGTTGAGTCTTCGGACTGTCCTGGTGTGGATACTGTGGTGGACAGGTTGCAGCAGATTTGGACTCAGGTAGTGGACAATTTGACCTTGTCCCAGGAGAAGGCTCAACTTTTCGCTAATCGCAGACGCCGTGTGGGTCCCCGACTTCGTGTTGGGGATCTGGTTTGGTTATCTTCTCGTCATATTCCTATGAAGGTTTCCTCTCCTAAGTTTAAACCTCGTTTTATTGGTCCGTATAGGATTTCTGAGGTTCTTAATCCTGTGTCTTTTCATCTGACCCTTCCAGATTCTTTTTCCATACATAACGTATTCCATAGGTCATTGTTGCGGAGATACGTGGCACCTATGGTTCCATCTGTTGAGCCTCCTGCCCCGGTTTTGGTGGAGGGGGAATTGGAGTATATTGTGGACAAGATTTTGGATTCTCGTGTTTCAAGACAGAAACCAGTATCTGGTTAAATGGAAGGGTTATGCTCAGGAAGATAATTCCTGGGTTTTTGCCTCTGATGTCCATGCTCCCGATCTTGTTCGTGCCTTTCATGTGGCTCATCCTGGTCGGCCTGGGGGCTCTGGTGAGGGTTCGGTGACCCCTCCTCAAGGGGGGGGTACTGTTGTGAATTCTGTGGCAGAGTTCACTCCTGTGGTCACAAGTGGTACTTCGGCTGATTCTCTCTGGGATCTTCCGTTTGTGGAGGAAAGTGGTACTGCAGCTTCTGAGTTTCCTCCCTCAGGTGATCGGGTGAGCTCGTTAGCTTCTTCTCTACTTAACTCCACCTGATGCTTTGATCCATGCTTCCTGTCAATGTTCCAGTGTAGGACTTGCTTTTTCCCTGGATCATTCCTGTGGCCTGCTGCTCTGCAAAGCTAAGTTTTGCTCATGTTATTTTGTTGCTATTTTTCAGTCCAGCTTGCTTTATTGGTTTTTCTCGCCTGCTGGAAGCTCTGAGACGCAGAGGGACCACCTCCGTACCGTTAGTCGGTGCGGAGGGTCTTTTTGTCCCCTCTGCGTGGTTATTTATAGGTTTTTGTGCTGACCGCAAAGTTATCTTCCCTATCCTCGTTCTGTTCAGCTAGTCGGGCCTCACTTTGCTAAATCTGTTTCATCTCTATGTTTGTGTTTTCATCTTACTCACAGTCATTATATGTGAGGGGCTGCCTTTTCCTTTGGAGAATTTCTCTGAGGCAAGGTAGGCTTATTTTTCTATCTTCAGGACTAGCTAGTTTCTCAGGCTGTGACGAGGCGCCTAGGTTCTGGTCAGGAGCGCTCCACGGCTACCTTTAGTGTGGTTTGATAGGAGTAGGGATTGTGGTCTGCAGAGTTCCCATGTCTCAGAGCTCGTTCTATTATTTTGGGTTATTGTCAGATCACTGTATGTGCTCTGACCTCCATGTCCATTGTGATTCTGAATTGCCTTTCATAACACCCAACCCTAACCCTTACCCTAATGGGAAAATGGAAATAAATATTTTTTTTTTAATTTTATTATTTTTCCCTAACCAAGGGGGTGATGAAGGGGGGTTTGATTTACTTTTATAGCGCTTTTTTTAGCGGATTTTTATGATTGGCAGCCGTCACACACTAAAAGATGCTTTTTATTGCAAAAAATAGTTTTTGCGTCTCCACATTTTGAGACTTAAAATTTTCCCATATTTTGGAACACAGAGTCATATGAGGTCTTGTTTTCTGCAGGACGAGTTGACGTTTTCATTGGTATCATTTTCAGACACATGACATTTTTTGATCACTTTTTATTCCGATTTTTGTGAGGTAGAACAAACAAAAACCAGATATTCATGAATTTCTTTTGGGGGGCGCTAATACCATTCTACATTTGGTAAAATTAATAAAGCAGTTTAAATCATCAGGTCAGAATGATTACAGCGATATGTCACTTATATCATTTTTTTATGTTTTGGCGCTTTTATACGATAAAAACTATTTTATATAAAAAATGATTATTTTTGCATCGCTTTATTCTGAGGAGTAAAACTTTTTTATTTTTTCGTCAATGATGCTGTATGGCAGCTCATTTTTTTGCGGGACAAGATGCAGTTTTCAGCAGTACCATGGTTATTTATATCCGATGTTTTGATCGCATGTTATTCCACTCTTTGTTTGGCAGTATGATAATAAAGCGTTGCTTTTTGCCTCATTTTATTTTTTACGGAGTTCACTGAAGGGGTTAACTAGTGGGACAGATTTATAGGTCGGGTTGTTATGGACGCGGCGATACTAAATATGTGTACTTTTATTTTTTTATTTAGATAAAGAAATGTATTTATTGGAATTTTTTTTTTCTTTATTTAGGAATTGTTTTTTTTTTTACTCATGTAATTTTTTTTTTACTTTTTACATTGCCCCAGTGGGGACATCACAGTAAAGTGACATATCGCTGATCTAACACTTTGCAGTGCACTGTGTCAGATCAGCGATCACACAGGCACTGCAGGAGGCTTTCCGGCGCCTGCTCTGAGCAGGCGCTTGCAAGCCACCTCCCTGCAGGACCAGGAAGACCCCCTACGGCCATTTTTTATCCGGGCCTGCAGGGAGGAGGAGATACGAGACCCTCGTAGCAGCGCGATCACATTGCGTTGCTCCAAGTGTCTCAGGGAAGCACGCAGGGAGCCCCTTCCCTGCGTGATGCTTCCCTGTGCAGCCGGAACGCTCCGATTATTTTTGATCTCAGTGTGCTGGGAGTTAATGTGCCAGGAGTGGTACATGACCACTCCTGGCACATAGTGCCAGATGTCAGCTGCTATAGTCAGCTGACACCCGGCCCTCATCGTCCGCGCTCCCTCCCTGAGCGCGGCTGATCTGTAATGACGTACTATCCCGTCGGTGGTCATACTGGTCCATACCACCTCGACAGGATATTATGTCAGATGTCAGAAAGGGGTTAAATAACAGTTCAACTTTTTTCTTTTTTTAAAAATGGATGGTCTTAAAATATAAGGGTGATCAATGAGCCACAATGTCTACCTAATCTGTTGAGACTAGGGTTGAGCAAAACGGGTTGGCCATTTTCAGAAGTCGCTGACTTTTGGCAAGGTCGGGTTTCATGAAACCCGACCCGACCCCTTTGTGGGGTCGGCCATGAGGTCGGCGATCTTCTGAATCTGGTATCGGAATTCCGATACCGAGTTCCGATATGTTTGCAATATTCTTATTAGGTATATACTCACCCTCGGACACGCCCTGCTTCTTTCCGGCAGCCTTCCTTCCTAAGAATCAGCGCTTGAAGGACCTTCGGTGACGTCGCGGCTTGTGATTGGTCACGTGAGTGGTCACATGGGCCGTCGCGCGACCAATCACAAGCCGCGACGTCACCGAAGGTCTTTCAAGCGCTGATTCTAAGGAAGGAAGACTGCCGGTTAGTACCAGGGCGCGTCAGAAGGTAAGTATAGCAATATTTTTTATTTTAATTCTTTTACACTTAAATATAGATCCCAGGGCCTGAAGGAGAGTTTCCTCTCCTTCAGACCCTGGGAACCATAGTAACCCATTGCAATGCATTGGGTTTCGGGTTTCGGCCGACCCCGACCCCGACTTTTTTATAGGATCGGCCGATTTCATTTGACCCGACTTTTGAGAAAGTCGGGTTTCGTGAAACCCGACCCGATCCTATAAAAGTAAAGGTCGCTCAACCCTAGTTGAGACCTCAGAAAGGAAAACCTGAGTGAGTGAGGTAACCAATTCATTACTAGGTGTAGGGTTTTAGGGGGGTTAAAAAAAATACATACCATGAGATACGGCCTTCCCAAAACCCTGTCTGATGACAAATGCACACTAAGCAGGATGCAGCCGGCCTCCACTGATAAAGGCTAGGGGCGGCACAGGTGCAAACTACTTGATTTTTCTGCTAGGCAGCCAACCCCTGCAATGTTTGGTTGGGGTGGCTGTTTTTATCAAGTAGTTTGCACCTGTGCCGCCCCTAGCCTTTATCAGTGGAGGCCGGCTGCATCCTGCTTAGTGTGCATTTGTCATCAGACAGGGTTTTGGGAAGGCCGTATCTCATGGTATGTATTTTTTCGGAGTTTTTTCTATGTTAGCTGTTTTTGATTTTAGGGGGGTTAGCATGAAGTGAAGGTCCGTAGAAGAAGACATGGTTTTCTACTGTTAATTGCTCCTCAACCACAATTCCACAATCACTCTCCATTCCGTTGCGCTCCTTTCTTTTGAGGTGCACTTGTTCGCATCTACCCCCCCTGGAATCTCCAAATTACTGTAATTTACTGTCCTCCAGGGCCAGCCACCACCTTTTTTGACCACTTCACCACCTGGCTGCTTCATTTCCTTTCAGCTGTCATCCTGACTATCATCATGGGTGACTTCAAAACCTCCATTGGTACTTCCCACTCAGCTGTCTGAGAGCTTCTATCTCTCACTTCCAGATTCATGAGATACTCACAAAGATGGTTACACATGTCTCTGTTCCCTATCTAACCTCTCTAACTCACCTCTCCCTCTGTCTGACCACAACCTTCTCACATTCTATTAATTCTCCTCTCCAGGTGCACATTTCCCTCTAACACAAATTTGCACACCCTTGCAGAAATCTCAAATATCTTGATTTAATCTCACTTTCTGAGTCCTTTCTCCCTCATAAGTTCCTTACAAAATGCAGATGCTGCTGCCACTATATATAGCTTCACAACAGCTTCAGCTCTCAAATCGGTCGCCCCCTTCACACATACCAAAGCTCACATAACAGGCAACCCTAGCACACCAGCCTGACTAAAGAACTGAGGTCGGGCTTCCAGGGTTGCTGAGCGGAGATGGAAAATATCCTACTCCAACGAGCAGTTCATCACATTCTAACAGTTTCTTGCCACTTTCAAGCCTACACACACTGCAGCAAAACAATTCTACTTCTCATCTCTCATATCCTCCCTTAAACAGCTATTCAACACTTTCAATTCTCTCCTCCATTGCCCATGCCTTCTCCCTTTCCTCTCATCTCAGCTGAAGACTTTGCCTCATTCTTCAAGCAGAAAATTATTCATTTTTATCAGAGTGAGCCTGTCATCACTTTCTTTTGACAGGCAAAAGCACCTGTCTATTTTGACCCCCCCCCCCCTAAGTGGCACTCAAAATCCACTAAGACAAGACGCTAATGGCCAAGCAGCACGACACCTCTAAGGCATAGAGGGACAGCTCATGCCAGGTGTCCAGCTTTGAGACCCAATAGTTGAAAGTCGCAGAGGAATTAGGGAGTGCACTGGTTTTGCTGGCCAGGTATTGCTTGACCATCTTTAAAACCTTTTCCCTCCTTGAAAAAAATATCCTATAATCAGGACCTGCATCCTCTGAGGGTGTCATGAAATTGGTCGAGGCCTTTTGCAGTGTACCCCTGACTCTGCTGTACCTGGCGTGTGACTATCTTGCCTCTCCTCCTTGGTTGGGCATGGAAGCTTATCCCCTGCCATTAGCGTTGTCTGATGGGAATTTTTCCAACATGTTTTCCACAGAGACCTTCTCCTATAGCAACATTTTAGTAGACCTTTTCGCCTCAGTAAGGAAAGATGCAAAGGTCTCCTTGTATTGTTTAGAATGGTACATCTAGAAAATTGGAGCTGCATTACTGCCATAGAACATTGGTTAAGTGCTATATTATGAACATGTGGAATTTTGAAAAATTGGAAATGCAGTATTGCTATAGGAAAATTTGCAGTAAAAAGAAGGTAATTAGTACATAAATTGGCCAATGTATATTAGCCCAACTGCATTTTGTGAATGTGTACCTTATAGTTGGGTTCCTGTCCTCATAAGACACCTCTCTTGGACTAAAAAGCCTACAATATATGGTGCAGGAAGGAAACAGCTAAATAAAACCACCTAAGTCTGATGGAATTTGGTGTGGGAGTGCACGTCACATGAATGTGCTACAAACAGAAAAAAAACTGGCCAGCAAATCCCTAACTAGTGTGAATAGGTGCCAGCTAACATAACAATTCTAAGAAAATAATGCTGCGCTCTGCACTTAACCAATGAACTATGGAAATAATGCAGTTCCAGTTTTCCAGATGTACTTTTCTAAACAATCCAGAGTGTAAAGGCCCCTTCACATTAAGCGACGCTGCAGCGATACCGACAACGATCCGGATCGCTGCAGCGTTGCTGTTTGGTCGCTGGAGAGCTGTCACACAGACAGCTCTCCAGCGACCAACGATCCCGAAGTCCCCGGGTAATCAGGGTAAACATCGGGTTACTAAGCGCAGGGCCGCGCTTAGTAACCCGATGTTTACCCTGGTTACCAGCGTAAAAGTAAAAAAAAACAAACACTACATACTTACCTACCGCTGTCTGTCCCCGGCGCTCTGCTTCTCTGCAGTCCTCCTGCACTGGCTGTGAGCACAGCGGCCGGAAAGCAGAGCGGTGACGTCACCACTCTGCTTTCCGGCTGACCAACGCTCACAGCCAGTGCAGGAGGAGTGCAGAGAAGCAGAGCGCCGGGGACAGACAGCGGTAGGTAAGTATGTAGTGTTTGTTTTTTTTTTACTTTTACGCTGGTAACCAGGGTAAACATCGGGTTACTAAGCGCGGCCCTGCGCTTAGTTACCCGATGTTTACCCTGGTTACCAGTGAAGACATCGCTGGATCAGTGTCACACACGCCAATCCAGCGATGTCCACGGGAGATCCAGCGACGAAATAAAGTTCTGGACTTTGTTCAGCGACCAACGATCTCCCAGCAGGAGCCAGATCGTTGGTCGCTGTCACACATAACGATTTCCTTAACGATATCGTTGCTACGTCACAAAAAGCAACGATATCGTTAACGATATCGTTATGTGTGAAGGTACCTTAACTCTGTTGATGTGACATCAGTAGTGTTGAGAATTCCGACACTGCAAATATCGGGTATCGGTCGATATTCGCTGTATCGGAATTCCGATACCGAGTTCCCATACTTTTGCGATATCGGATACCGGAATCGGAATTTCCCATAGTGCAATGATGCTCTATAATGGAGTGTGGGCGGTGTGTGGGCGGAGACTGCATGTGTGTGTGTGTGCGGGCGGGGTCTGTGCGTGACCTTGGGGGGACTTTGCGGGCCTGCCGAGGTCTGTGCGTGCCTGCCGGGGTCTGTGCGGGCTGCTGGGGGTCTGTGTGTGCCTGCCGGGGGTCTGTGCGGGCCTGCCAGGGCACTGTGCGGGCTTCCAGGAGTCTGGGCGGGCTGCCGGGGGTCTGTGCGGGCCTGCCGGGGCTCTATGCGGGCTGCCGGGGGTCTGTGCGGGCTGTCGAGGGTCTGTGCGGGGGGCTGCCTGGGGTCTGTGTGGGCCTGCCAGGGGTCTGTGTGGCCTGCCGGGGCTCTGTGCGGGCTGCCAGGGCTCTGTGTGGGCTGCTGGCAGGCTCGGACTGGCCCACCGGAGAACCGGAGGATCCTCCGGTGGGCTCTGGCACTGACACCTGCTGGCAGGGCCCCCACTGCTCCAGGGCCCCCACTGCTCCAGCCTCCAGGGCCCCCCCGCCGCCCGCCTTGAAGACGATACTCACCCTGCTCCAGCGATGGTCTCGGCGTCTGCACTGCAGCTCGTCCTGAACGAGCGGTCACGTGACACCGCTCATTAAGACCATGAATATGCGCATATTCATGACCTTAAATGAGCAGTGTCACATGACCGCTCAAGCAGGAAGAAGGTGCTGCGCCCGTGCGCCGGCGCCTGGAGTCGGGACAGAGCGCGAGGGATGTCGGCACAGCCGTGCAGTGGGACAGGTGAGTACTGTATGAGGGATGGGGGGGAGAAAGGAGGACATAAGCCGGCGCGCTGAGCAGGAGCGGGTGCGGGTGCCGATGCGGAGAGATAAGGCATGCATACAGGGGCAGACTATGAGCCATGCATACAGTAATGGGGGAATATAAGCCATGCATACAGGGGTGGACTATGAGCCATGCATACAGGGGGAATATAAGCCATGCATACAGGGGGGAATATAAGCCATGCATACAGGGGGGAATATGAGCCATGCATACAGGGGGGAATATGAGCCATACATAGGGGGGCTGAATATGAGCTATGCATACAGGGGGGGATATGAGCCATGCATACAGGTGGGGGGGATATGAGCCATGCATAGGGGGGGAATATAAGCCATGCATACAGGTGGGGGGATATGAGCCATGCATACGGGGGCGGGAATATGAGCCATACATACAGGGGGGAATATGAGCCATGCATACAGGAGGGGTGAATATGAGCCATGCATACAGGTGGGGGTGAATATGAGCCATGCATACAGGAGGGGTGAATATGAGCCTTGCATACAGGAGGGGTGAATATGAGCCATGCATACAGGTGGGGGGGAATATGAGCCATGCATACAGGAGGGGTGAATATGAGCCATGCATACAGGAGGGGGAATATGAGCCATGCATACATGGAGAGATATGAGTCATGGATACAGGAGGGGTAATATGAGCTATGTATGTGGGATGGGAGGGAGATGAGCCATGCATACAGGAGGGGGGCCGTTATACAGTATGGAGCATCATGTGTGGCCGTTATACAGTATGGAGCATCATTTGTGGCCATTATACAGTATTGAGCATTATGTGGGATCATTATACAGTATGGAGAACTGTGTGGCCATTATACAGTATGGAGCACTATGTGTGGGTGGTCATTATACAGTATGGAGCAATGTGTGGCCATTATACCCATTATACACTATGGAGCATCATGTGTGGCCATTATACAGTATTGAGCATCATGTGTGGCCATTATACACTATGGAGCATCATGTGTGGCCATTATACAGTATGGAGAACTGTGTGTGGCCATTATACAGTATGGAGAACTGTGTGTGGCCATTATACAGTATGGAGCATCATGTGTGGTGACCGTTATACAGTATTGAGCATCATGTGTGGCCGTTATACAGTATGGAGCATCATGTGTGGCCATTATACAGTATGGAGCATCATGTGTGGCCGTTATACAGTATTGAGCACCATGTGTGGCCATTATACAGTATGGAGCACCATGTGTGGCCATTATACAGTATGGAGCATCATGTGTGGCCGTTATACAGTATGGAGCATCATGTGTGGCCACTATACAGTATGGAGCATCATGTGTGGCCATTATACAGTATTGAGCATCATTTGTGGCCATTATACACTATGGAGCATCATGTGTGGCCATTATACAGTATGGAGAACTGTGTGTGGCCTTTATACAGTATGGAGAACTGTGTGTGGCCATTATACAGTATGGAGCATCATGTGTGGCCATTATACAGTATGGAGCGTCATGTGTGGCCATTATACAGCATGGAGCATCATGTGTGGCCATTATACAGTATGGAGCATCATGTGTGGCCGTTATACAGTATTGAGCATCATGTGTGGCCATTATACAGTATGGAGCACTGTATGGCCATATTTTTGTTTGCTTATAATTATTGTATATAAAACAGTGTGATCAGAAGTGCTAAATGGCTGCGGTTGGGACGTGGATATGGGTGTGACTAGTTGTGAAATGGGTGTAGTCAGAGGCGTGGCCTAAAATTTTCCACGGTGCACTACGCGCGCCGCAAACTTTATAACTCCTTCCCTTCTTCAAAAGTTGGGAGGTATGGTACCGCATCTGCCAGATCACGGCAAGTGCCGCAAATCCCATAGGGAATGAATGAGGCCAAACGAAGTGTTGCCATAAGTGATCCGTTACGCGGCAGATGCAGAAAAATTGCCGGATCTGCTGAAAAAGGCGACTTTCACATCAGCGATTCTTGCCAAAGTCACTGCCGATAGTGTCATACTCACCAATGGGGGAGGCAGCACTAAAAGTGCCTAGGGCAGCAGAAACTCTAAATACGGCCCTGGGGGGCTACATTATATTCTGTGGGGGGACTGCATTATACTCAGGGTACTACATTATATTATGGGGGGCTACATCATACTATATGAGGGGTTACAGTATACTCTATGGGGGCTGCATTATATTCTGTGGTGGGGCTGCATTATTCTCTCAGGGGACTACATAATATTATGGGGGCAACATCATACTATATGAGGGGGCTACAGTATACTCTATGGGGGGCCTGCATTATATTCTGTGGTGGAACTGCATTCTCTCAGGGGACTACATTATATTCTGTGGTGGGTGGCATTATACTATATGAGGGGGGCTGCATTATACCCTATGGGGTGCTACATTATATTCTATGGTGGGGACTGCGTCATACCTGAGAGGGTTGCATTATATTTTGTGGGCTGCTGCATTATATTTTATGAGAGGGGACTGCATTATATTTTATGAGGGGGCTACATCATATTCTGTGAGGGGGCTACCCCAACCCTTGCTACATTATTAAGACGTGAACTACCTTATATTATACCCTGATATTAGCGCTTTTTACCGCACAATTGGTGGTCTTGTATCTATCTCTATGTAGCTACATAGTGGGCCCCAAGAATGATTTTCTCTGGTGGGCCCAAGGTGTTCCAGTCCGACGCTGGCTGCTGGGGCTCAGTGCGGACTGCCGGGGCTCTGTGCGTGTGTGCAGGCATCATCCGATGGGACTGCAAGTCTGCTAGGGCTCTGTGCAGGTTGCCGGGGCTCTGTGCGGGCTGTCGGGGCTCTGTGCGTGTGTGCAGGCATCATCCGATGGGACTACAAGTCCCATCGGACAATGCCTGCTACAGTGACAGTGATTGACACATTAGCCAATGATGGGACAGTAGTAGTCCGATCATCCGGCTAATGTTTTGAATGTAAAAAAAAAGAAAAAAATATATTACATACATACTACATACATACATCCATAAGCGAGCCCCGACATGCATTTCGCATAGTGAGCTTCCTCGGGGGGCCGTGTGGATAGTGAGGCAGATCAGGTTTTATAACACCCTGTCCCAGCTGTATGTGATTACAGCCAAGATTTGTGCGGCGCATGGGGGTGGACCTAAACGCTGGTATCGCGCTCCTTCTGGCCATCTTGGCCGTCATCCAGAGATGCCTTTGGGAGTGCGACCAAGCCGGAAGTCCACCGCGCATGCGCACTACTGACTCGGCCATTTTGGAACAGGGATGACATACTGGCAAACAGAGGGAGGGGATCGAACAAGCGAGGACGCAACTATAAGAGCAGGTACAGCAATACACAAAGACAGAACGACCCAGCAACCACATAATGCTAATGTACAGAGCAATCATCTGAAATAACATAGATGGTGATAGTGATGAGTCGATATGTCCCAAAGGGTCCAACACATATAGTGCTCTGGAGATGTTATAGTTCCTGCGAAGTCCCTTTAATCACAACAGTTTGTGTCAGTCCTCCTCCTTCCCAAACAAGTGTTCAGCCAGTAAGGACCTGTTAGGGTTGGCGGAACGCACCAAATATATAATTTATTAAATGGAATTGGTGCGTTCGCAACCCGGGATCCACCGTGCAGGAAAGCACCTGCTGCTAAATAATGGCGGCTCTATATGGCGGTATATACCAACTCTGTTAGCTTCACAGAGTAACCACGAGAGGAAAGCTCTGTGCCCTGTTAGACTTTCACAGAGGCACAGACCAACTACCCAGATGTGAGCAGTGAGTGGTCATGCATGCATACAAAACTCCTCGCCGGAGATGCCAGCATTCTAGGGGCTTATTTCAGCCGGGTCCCTGAACACACTTAAACACAATCTCCTCGCCGGAGGTGCCAGCATTCTAGGGGCTTATTTCAGCCGGGTCCCTGAACACATTCAAACACGACCACATTGGCGCAAAGCATATAGCATAAGACGATACTAGCGCATGGCCGTGCGGTCATGCGCAGTTTATATAGTTGCAGCACAGGAAGCTGCTACTGAAGTTTTTGCCCTTTCAGGACCTTCCAGAAGGACCAATGGAAAGTGCTGCAGTACCTGAGCATGTTTTGCCCTTTCAGGACCTTCCAGAAGGACCAATGGAATGTACTGCAGCACCTGAGCATGTGACCGAACATGTGGCCCTCGACCTCCAATGGGAGACCCTACCCTGGGCATGCTCAGTGTGAGTAAACAAGGACTTCGTCCCAGAGAGGCTCGCTCGCCGCAGATCAGTGCAGGGTACCATAGGAAAGCCAGAAAAGGCAGTAGTGACCCTATGCACCGAATCAGCCCCAGCGAGACGCTGGGAGTGACGTCTCCACTGAGCAGAGCCCACTGCGGCCGATACCGAATGGGAGACCGCAGCAGACACGGATTGAGATTCCCCCTGTGCAGCAGAGCAAACTCGACTCCTAACATTACCCCCCCTCCTAGGGCCCCCCCCCCCCCTCCTTGGGCCTCACTACGCTCAAAAGCTGCGATAAGCAGCGGAGCCCGAATGTGCTCCACAGGCTCCCAGGTTCTATCCTCTGGGCTGTGACCCTTCCAGTCCACAGATAAAATTTCTTGCCACGTACCACCTTGCACCCCACAATAGCATTCACCTCAAACTCATCCATGGATGAACCCGATGTCCCAGCAGATGACTCGGAAAACCGGGACAAATGAACGGGCTTTAAGAGGGAAACGTGGAAAGTATCGGTGATACCAAGGTGTGGAGGAATAGCCAAACGGTAGACCACGGGGTTGACCTGTTCCAGAACCTTAAACGGGCCAATGTAGCGAGGAGCAAACTTAGTGGACTCAACTCGCAGCCTGATGTTGCGGGCGGAGAGCCACACTAAGTCGCCAGAAGCAAAGACCGGAGCGGGGCGCCGGTGTGTATCAGCCGAAACCCTCATTCTCTCCTTGGAGGCCCGGATGGCATCCTGTGTGCGGTCCCAGATGTCACGTGCCTCCACCGCCCAGTCTGCCACCCTAGAATCGGTGGATGACATGGGCATGGGCACAGGGACACGCGGATGCTGGCCGTAATTAAGGATAAAAGGAGTTTGACCAGTGGAATCGGCTACGGCGTTGTTCAGGGCAAATTCCGCCCAAGGTAGCAAAGATGCCCAGTCATCCTGCCTAGCAGAGATGAAATGTCGCAAATATGTCACCAGAGTCTGGTTGGTTCTCTCCACCAACCCATTCGTCTCGGGATGGTATGCAGAGGAAAGGTTTAACTCTATGCTGAGTAAACGGCAGAGCTCTCTCCAAAACCGAGATGCGAACTGGGGACCCCGATCGCTGACAATCTTATCAGGCATACCATGCAAACGGAAAAAGTGTTTAATGAACAACACCGCCAAGGCCCGTGCTGAGGGTAACCGAGGAAGCGGCACCAAATGCACCATCTTGGAGAAATGGTCGGTGACAACCCAAATAATGGAGCAGCCACGCGACTTGGGTAGACCCACCACAAAGTCTATCCCGACCATCTCCCAGGGCCTGTCTGCCACCGGTAGAGGGTAAAGCAACCCAGCAGGCCGTTGCCGAGGAGACCGATTCTGGGCACAAGAAACGCACGCCTGAATATAGTCCTTGATATCTCGGGCCATATGCGGCCACCAGTATGTTCTCGCCAGAAGCTCAGATGTCCTCTTGGTCCCAAAATGCCCACCCACTCTGGAGGAGTGAGCCCAAGAGAGAACCTCCGGTCGCAAGTTAGCTGGTACGAAAGTCTTGCCCGGGGGCACAGACTCTAGCGAAACCGGAGCTACAGTTCTCAGGCTCTCAGAAGGGACAATAAGCCGAGGCTCCTCCTCCTCCTCCTCCGATGACACCACGGAGCGGGAGAGAGCGTCAGCACGAACGTTCTTCTCCCCGGAGAGGAAATGGAGAGTAAAATGGAACCGGGAGAAGAACAGGGACCATCTAGCCTGGCGAGAATTCAGCCACTGGGCCGTTTGCAGATACACCAAGTTCTTGTGGTCAGTGAAGACTTGGAAGGGAAAGCAAGCTCCCTCCAAGAGATGTCTCCACTCCGAAAAAGCCAACTTCATGGCCAGCAACTCCCTGTCCCCGATGGAATAATTCCTCTCCGCTGGTGTGAAGGTCTTGGAGATGAAGAAGCAAGGATGCTTCCGACCTTGAGCATCCTTTTGGAAAAGGACTGCTCCAGCATCAACGGATGAGGCATCCACCTCCAAGATAAATGGCTTATCAACATCGGGGCGATGTAGGATGGGAGCGCTAGCGAAGTGTGACTTGATCGAGAGAAAGGCTTTGGAGACCTCCTCTGACCACAACTTGGGATTTGCTCCCTTCTTGGTGAGGGCAACCAAGGGAGCTACCAAAGTTGAGAAGTGTGGAATGAACTGGCGATAGTAATTAATGAACCCCATAAAGCGCTGCACCGCTTTAAGAGAATGGGGTTCCTGCCAGTCCATTACAGCCTGTAGCTTGGCAGGATCCATAGCCAAACCCTGGGCAGAGATGATATAACCAAGGAAAGGCAAGGACTCCTGCTCAAACACACACTTCTCCAACTTGGCGTAGAGGGAGTTTGCCCGTAAGAGGTGGAAAACTTTGCGAACATCTCTCCGATGGGAGTCAATATCTGGAGAGAAGATAAGAATATCATCCAGATAGACTACGACCGAGGTGGTGAGCATATCCCGGAAGATGTCGTTCACAAAGTCTTGGAAAATGGCTGGGGCATTACAGAGCCCGAAGGGCATCACCAGATATTCATAGTGCCCATCCCTGGTGTTAAAAGCCGTCTTCCGGTGGTCTCTAGACCACTGAGGAGCATTCCAGCCATACTAGCAATCCTGGAAAAGTTCAGCGAACTATCAAACTTCAAAATAAATGAAACAAAATCGGAATTCTTAAATTTAGGCCTGCCAATACATGTAGAAAATAAGCTTAAACAAATGTACTCATTCCCTTGGCAACCGAAAAGCCTTAAATATTTGGGTATACAGCTGTGCGCGTCAGATAAAGACTTATTTGAACTTAATTTCAATAAGCTACCGAGAAACACAACGGGAACCCTCCACTCTTGGAAGGATGCACATTTGTCGTGGGTGGGTAGAAAAAATATATTAAAAAGCATAATCCTGCCAAAGTTTCTCTACGTAATTAACATGCTTCCAATCCAAGTCCCTTCCTCCTTCCTTTCTAAAGTGCATTCACTCTTCTTTAGTTACATCTGGCGAAAAAATAAACCGCGGATCAACTCAAAAACCCTAACATTACCAAAAGAGATGGGAGGGATGAGCGCTCCGGACATAATAAAATATTATCATGCAGCACACATTTCAAGAACAATTAACTGGATCAGAAAAACTGAAAGCAAACAATGGCTAAGTATAGAAGAAGAAATGTCGCCTCTTCCTTTGCGTTCCATACTACTAGGACAGACCGCTGATCATTCCCTAACAAAAATAAAAAACATTCACACCTTAGCCACAATTAAAGTATGGGAAAAATATCGCCATAATTTGGCTCCCCCTATGTCTCCCTTAGCAAAAATCACAGACTTGTTGGATTCCCTTCCAAAACAAGCTACGCAAATACCATTAGAGCACATACTGGAAGACGGCGCTCTTATACCATTGAAAGAATTACACAAAATCCCAGGTCTCTCAGGCCTAACATTCTTGCAACACAGAAAACTTTCTCATATAATAAATCAATATAGCCGCCAGGCTGATCTTAATAGACCGTTAACCGCTTACGAAAGACTTTGTGCTGGACTGAGACCTCCTACCAAGGTTCTGTCAACTATATATCAATCATTAATCAAAATAGATACAACATTGAAGCGCGCCTACTTGGCCAGATGGGAAAGAGACTTAGGTTGCTCCTTTTCTGACTCACAAATCAAACACATTTACAGGAACTCACATGGCCACTCAAAATGTGTGAGAATCCAAGAAAATTCTTTTAAACTAGTCACTAGATGGTATATCACGCCCAAACAAATCTAAAGATGGCATCATGCTACGTCTGCAGACTGTTGGAGATGTGGCATTGAAGAAGGTAGCTACCAACACATATGGTGGTCCTGTCCGACATTAGCCCCCCTCTGGAAAGAGGTTAATTCAATAATATACAAGCTACTAAATAAACGTATCACGTGTAAACCCGAAAATATATTCCTACACATCCCAATTTTGACAAATGACAGAGCAGCCGACAAATTAGCCCAATTTGTTATAGCAGCAGGGAAGTCCTTGATTCCGCTACACTGGAACTCCAAAACAATACCCACAAACACCCAACTACATCTGAAAATAGAACAACTATATCACATCGAAGAATTAGCTGCCAGAGTCAATCATAACTTAGAAAACTTTATTCGCGTCTGGAAACCCTGGACTCTTTACAGAACACAACAAGCTTTTATTTAAGAAATAACAGAAACAACGCCTTAAGCCATTGCACTAACATCACAGGTGCCGTTATTACCCCCCCACCTCCCATCCCTACTCTTCTGACCCTAACTTTCATTCCCTTGTTTCTTCCCTCCTTTTCTTTTCTCTAATGTACATGTTGATTTCTCTCTTAACCAGATTCGCCTATCGATAATTTGTGACAAGAATAAAGCTTACTTTAGTTGACAAAAGTTATTATATATGTATAAATATATACCTGATAAATGGCACTTAAGGAATGAGAAACAAGTGATATGCTTGTATTTTACTTTATTTTCTAAAATTGACTTATGTTAATGTTAATTAATTGAAGATGATTGTATAAACATGCTTTTCAATAAAAAGAACATTGAAAGAAAGAAAAGCCGTCTTCCATTCATCCCCCTCACGGATGCGAATCAGGTTGTAAGCACCCCGCAGATCTAACTTTGTAAATACCCTCGCTCCCCGTAGCCTATCAAACAGCTCAGATATCAGGGATAGTGGGTACTTATTCTTAACGGTGATGGCGTTAAGACCCCTGTAGTCTATGCATGGACGTAAGTCTCCAGTCTTCTTCTGTACGAAGAAGAACCCTGCCCCTGCCAGTGACACTGACTTCCTAATGAATCCTCTTGCCAGATTCTCCTGGATGTACTGGGACATTGCCTCCGTCTCCGGGAGAGATAACGGATAGACTCGACCCCGGGGAGGCTCAGCACCAGGCAAGAGGTCAATAGGACAGTCATAGGGGCGGTGAGGCGGAAGGGTCTCCGCAGCTCTTTTGGAGAACACGTCTGCATAGGGCCAATAGTGCTTGGGGAGAGAGGAAAGATCTGCGGGTACCTGTGTAGTAGCAACCTGAACGCACTCCCTCAGACATCTACCCTCGCAAGATTTACTCCATCCCAAAATTCTCCCAGAGGACCACTCAATATGAGGAGAATGGTAGCGAAGCCATGGTATCCCCAACAGGACCTCATCAATTCCCTCAGGAATGACTAATAGGGAGATTATCTCCTGATGTGATGGAGACACAGATAGCATGAAAGGAATGGTTTGGTGGGTAATCTGTGAAGGTAGTGTTGACCCATTTACCACTCGAACGGTTACCGGCTTGGCGAGCATCACCAAGGGTATTGCGTGACGCTGGGCAAAAGCGGAAGACATAAAGTTACCCTCTGCCCCAGAATCCACGCATAGCTCGGCCATAAGAGTGGATGTGCCTATGGTAATTGTCCCCTTGAAGGACAACTTTGAGGCAAACGTCGCCGTGTCTAGTGTACCTCCTCCAACTGCCACTAGACGCTGACGTTTCCCCGACCGCTGAGGACCCTTGGAGGCAAGGTGTCCTGACTGCTGGCAAACATGACGGACCTTATGTGCACGGGCAGACTGAGACTTGGATCCCGCTCGTGTCACCTCTAAGGCCTCATGTGACTCGGATGCCTGGACTGGAGATTCCAAAGGTTTGGCGAAGGTGGGAGCCAGCCGAAACCTCTGCCTACACTGGGCTCGCTCCAACTCCGCTCGTTAAAACAGAGGTCAATACGAGTAGATACAGCTATGAGCTCCTCCAGTGTGGCGGGAATCTCCCTAGTGACCAAAGTGTCCTTCACATGGTCAGCCAGCCCCCTCCAAAATACGGGAATGAGGGTTTTATCTGGCCATTCCAACTCAGACGCTAATGTCCGGAAGTGAACAGCAAAATGGCTGACCATGGTTGAACCCTGAGTCAAAGCCAGCAGTTGGAGCGCTGTATCATGGGTGACTTGAGGTCCTAAAAAGACCTGTTTCAGAGTGTCCAGAAACCTAGGAACACTCCGCACCACATGATCGTTGCGCTCCCACAGCGGCGTAGCCCACTCCAACGCTCTGTCCGACAGGAGAGAGATTATGAATCCCACCTTTGCCCGCTCAGTAGGGAAACGTGCAGCCAGAAGCTCGAGGTGTATACCACATTGGCTCACGAAACCCCTACAGGACTTACTGTCCCCAGAGTATCTCTCAGGCAAAGGAAGGTGTGATAGGGTCGGAACAGAGGTGGCAGTGGGTAAAGCTGCTGCAGCCACGCTAGCAGCCTGAACAGGTATTGCGGTAACATCCACCGCCGAGGTTGTACGCTCAAGAGACGCCAACCGGCCCTCCAGCAGCTGGATGTACCCATGCAATCGCTGTTCATCCACCATTACTTAGCCAGATCCTGGCGCTAGTATACTGTTAGGATTGGCGGAATGCACCAAATATATAATTTATTAAATGGAATTGGTGCGTTCGCAACCCGGGATCCACCGTGCAGGAAAGCACCTGCTGCTAAATAATGGCGGCTCTATATGGCGGTATATACCAACTCTGTTAGCTTCACAGAGTAACCGCGAGAGGAAAGCTCTGTGCCCTGTTAGACTTTCACAGAGGCACAGACCAACTACCCAGATGTGAGCAGTGAGTGGTCATGCATGCATACAAAACTCCTCGCCAGAGATGCCAGCATTCTAGGGGCTTATTTCAGCCGGGTCCCTGAACACACTTAAACACAATCTCCTCGCCGGAGGTGCCAGCATTCTAGGGGCTTATTTCAGCCGGGTCCCTGAACACATTCAAACACATGACCACATTGGCGCAAAGCATATAGCATAAGACGATACTAGCGCATGGCCGTGCGGTCATGCGCAGTTTATATAGTTGCAGCACAGGAAGCTGCTACTGAAGTTTTTGCCCTTTCAGGACCTTCCAGAAGGACCAATGGAAAGTGCTGCAGTACCTGAGCATGTTTTGCCCTTTCAGGACCTTCCAGAAGGACCAATGGAATGTACTGCAGCACCTGAGCATGTGACCGAACATGTGGCCCTCGACCTCCAATGCGAGACCCTGCCCTGGGCATGCTCAGTGTGAATAAACAAGGACTTAGTCCCAGAGAGGCTCGCTCGCCGCAGATCAGTGCAGGGTACCATAGGAAAGCCAGAAAAGGCAGTAGTGACCCTATGCATCGAATCAGCCCCAGCGAGACGCTGGGAGCGACATCTCCGCTGAGCAGAGCCCACTGCGGCCGATACTGAATGGGAGACCGCAGCAGACACGGATCGAGATTCCCCCTGTGCAGCAGAGGAAACTCGACTCCTAACAGGACCTCAATGGAATTATGAAAAATGGCAATATGAGTGCTAAAACTAGAAAAATAAACAAATGAATAATTAGAATAAAACCACGAACATACAGATAAAACAAGAAAAAACAAAGGACCAATGAAGGAAAAAACCATATTAATGAAACGCCCCTACAGAAAAGGAACAATGGACAGTTTCTCATTGAGGCCATGTGGGGTCATGTTCCCCAATGTCACTATCCAGCGGGATTCTAGTTGAGCGAGCGTGCGTTTCAGATTGCCCCCTCTAATGCCAGAATGAACTCGGTCAATCTCCTATATTTTTAAGGCATCGGGGTTACAGTCGTGGTGCAATCTAAAGTCTCTTGGAATGGTTTTTAACTCCGAGATATTAACAGCATCCTTGGCAGCTATGATGTCCCTTACGTGTTCACGGGCCCTGACACAGAGTTCAAGAGAGGTGAGGCCTATATATATCAATTTACAAGTACACACCGCATAGTAAACTACATACGTAGTGCTGCATGAAATGTAGCTGGTGATCCGGTACTCCCTCCCCCCACGCGCCCCCGAAAAAAACCGAGGCGCGCACTATATTCCTGCACGCTTTACAGGATCCACAGGGGAAACAGCCCCACCTCTGACGACCAGACCCAAATAAACTAGGGGGGGGCCGCGACGTAATGGCTCCTCACCAATTGATCCTTGAGGCTACACCCCCTTCTAGCTGTGAGCAACGGTCGATCAGGCAGAATCCTATTGAGGGTCGTTTCTGTCTTCAACACGGACCAGTGTCTCTGCAGAACCTCCCGAATGTCGTCCCATCATACTACTGTTGAGGGAGGATCTAAAGTGATCCTTCACGGTTGACTCAGTGATTTCCAAATTAATCTAAAGGGCGTTGCCGGCAACTGAAAATGACCAGACGGAGACTCGTGCCTCTGTGTGGGGGATCGAGCAGATCTCTGGGCCCCCGTTTATTGTCTGACTTTTCATAGTCATAGAAATTATACTTCAACCAATCAGCATAAGAACACGTTCACAGTTCTTAACCTATAAGAATACAGGACAAACTTAACCCATGAGGATACAGGAAAAATGGAAACTACAGATATGGTCATGTCTTTTTGGCATAAAAAATGTATTAACAGGTGCCTCAAAGTCTTATCTAGCGATACACTCCCGAGTCCCCTCCCTGGCTCACTCGAGTTAGAATACTCAAGGTCTTTATACCAATTATGAACCATAGACTAGCTGAATAACAAAATGTTATCTTCGTGAGAAACAGGACAGAGTTATTTCATAGCAGCTGTAACCTTCTACCTAAGTAAATAACAGAATTTATCTTTAACCAACAACAAAATGGAGTCAAAGCACAAAATGGAGAATCTTTCATAATTTGTTCCTTCACATTCCCCCCTAGATAAAGTTTGTTAATTAATGTCCAGCATCAGAGGTACTATCCCAAGCTATAAGCTCGAGGGGCACTGGTCTTCACATGACTGGTGCCATGTTACCAGCCATGGCTGTTGCGGCGTACCCATCCCCCCTGTATGCTAGAATTTACGAATAACAATTGTTGATAACGGTGGTGGGGATCTTTTGAAGATAGCCATGCGCTTGGCTTCAACATCTTCATCTGATAGCTTTGTGAAATCGGTGTAGAGAAGAGCAGGGGTGGCAACGCTTTTGGTTTCATCATTAGTTGTCTTAGTACAGGATTTCCTAATACATACAGAAATACACCAAAGAACAAGTTTTAATATTACATACATGACAAGGATAAAGGCAGCGATGTGAAACAAACTTTACAAGATTCCAGCTATCCAGCCCCCAAGTCCCTCAAACCAATTGGCTGGATTAAGAAAGGAGAATATATCTGCCCACCAACTGTCCTTATTACGGTCATTGTCTTTATCATATTGATCTCTAAATCTTTGAATGTCTTCTAACTTTAACTTTAGAGTACTATTGGGATCTGTATAATAACAGAAAGCGGGTCCAATAATCTGACACATACCACCCTGTGCTGCTGTTAAGTAGTCTAGTACTACAGTATATTGATTAGTGACTATGATAAGTTAGTTTTGGACAGCGACAGTAGTATTAAGTTTATCCAATATATCCCAAATTTGATCATCTGGATAATCTGTGGCCCTAAGCAATTTATCCACATTTGTGTAATCATAGGGTAAATGAAAATAGAACTGACAATTTTATTGGCTATACTCATCTGTACTATTAATCTTTCATGATATTGTACAAACTTATTATTCAAGGATGTTGGAGAATTTAGGCTGCCTCATTCGGTTATCAATATTATTATATGGAAATACGAAAAACCAAAACATCATGTCCCCTTATTTGCCACTAGTCTGTTTAACCAGCTTGCAGTGCGATACGTGGATCCACGTCGGCCTTCCTTCCAGCTTTACTGACATAGGAATAATGAGGAGGACTTGGTAGGGACCATCATACAAGGGTTCTAGTCCGTGTTTTCTGACATAGCTTTTCACGACCATAAAACCACCAGGCTTCAAATTGTGACAAGTAGGGTTAAGCGAAACGGGTCGTTCATTTTCAAAAGTCGCCGACTTTTGGCAAAGTCGGGTTTCATGAAACCCGATCCGACCCCTGTGCGGGGTCGGCCATGCGGTACGCGACTTTCGCGCCAAAGTCGC
Source organism: Ranitomeya imitator (assembly GCF_032444005.1). Taxonomy (NCBI): domain Eukaryota; kingdom Metazoa; phylum Chordata; class Amphibia; order Anura; family Dendrobatidae; genus Ranitomeya; species Ranitomeya imitator. Next base: position 82,095,884 of record NC_091282.1, read on the forward strand.
GTTTCAATGACGCGAAAAGCGCCATTTCTCAGCCAATGAAGGTAAACGCAGAGTGTGGGCAGCGTGATGACATAGGTCCTGGTCCCCACCATCTTAGAGAAGGGCATTGCAGTGATTGGCTTGCTGTTTGCGGCGTCACAGGGGCTATAAAGGGGCGCTCCCGCCGACCGCCATGTTACTGCTGTTCATCTGAGCTTAGGGAGAGGTTGCTGCCGCTTCGTCAGAAGCAGGGATAGCGTTAGGCAGGGTCCATTAACCACCAAACCGCTTGTGCTGTAGCGATTTCCACTGCCCAACACCACCTTCGGTGTGCAGGGACAGTGGAAGCTACATTTTTTTTTTTCCCTCAGCGCTGTAGCTCATTGGGCTGCCCTAGAAGGCTCCCTGATAGCTGCATTGCTGTGTATACGCCGCTGTGCAAACCAACTGCTTTTTTCAAAGCACAAATCCTCTTGTTCCTTCCTTTCTGCACAGCTATCTTTTTTGTTTGTCCACACTTTTTATTTAATTTGTGCATCAGTCCACTCCTTATTGCTGCCTGCCATACCTGGCTGAGATTACTGCAGGGAGATAGTAATTGTTGGACACTCCCTGTTTTTGTTTTTTTTTGTTTTTGTGGGAGATTAAGATTGACATTTCTGCTAGAGTGCCATCCCTGTGTGTGCCATCTCTCACTCGGTGGGCCATAGAAAGCCTATTTATTTTTTTGCTTGATTTGGGTTATAAAATCTACCTGAAAAAATCACTACATCAATCAGTGGGAGAAAAGTATTGGCCTCAGGGCTTGTGTGCCACTCTTGACTCCTGTGTGTGCCATCTCTCAGTCAGTGGGCCATAGAAAGCCTATTTATTTTTTTGCTTGATTTGGGTTCTAAAATCTACCTGAAAAAATCACTACATCAATCAGTGGGAGAAACATATTGGCCTCAGGGCTTGTGTGCCACTCCTGACTCCTGTGTGCATCATCACTCACTCAGTGGGCCATAGAAAGCCCTTTTTTTTTTTTTTTTGCTTTATTTGGGTTCTAAATTCTACCTGAAAAAATCAATAAATCAATCAGTGGGAGATTAATATTGGCCTTTGGGCTTGTGTGCCAGTCCTAAGCGTGCCATCTCTCTCTCTCAGATAGTGGGCCATAGAAAGCCTATTTATTATTTTTTTTATTGGGTTTATAAATTTTCCCTGGAGCAAAAAAAAAAAAAGTGGGAGATTAATATTGGCCTCTGGGCTTGTGTGCCAGTCCTGAGCGTGCCATCTCTCTCACAAATAGTGGGCCATAGAAAGCCTATTTATTTATTTTTTTTTGGTTTTATAAATTCTCCCTGAAAAAAAAAGGGAGATTAATATTGGCCTTTGGGGTTGTGTGCCAGTCCTAAGCGTGCCATCTCTCTCTCTCAGATAGTGGGCCATAGAAAGCCTATTTATTTATTTTTTTATTGGGTTTATAAATTTTCCCTGAAAAAAAATTAAAAGTGGGAGATTAATATTGGCCTCTGGGCTTGTGTGCCAGTCCTGAGCGTGCCATCTCTCTCACAAATAGTGGGCCATAGAAAGCCTATTTATGTTTTCGGTTGATTTGGGTTCTAAATTCTACCTGAAAAAAATCAATAAATCAATCAGTGGGAGATAAATATTGGCCTCTGGGCTTGTGTGCCACTCCTGACTCCTGTGTGCGTCATCTCTCACTCAGTGGGCCATAGAAAGCCTTTTTTTGTTTTATTTGTTTTCTAAATTCTCCCTGAAAAAATCATTTTATTTTATTTGGTTTCTAAATTCTTCCTGAAAAAATCATTTTATTCTATTATTTTTTTTTCCTAAAGTCTCCCTGAAAAAAAAAACAAAAAAAACAAATCAGTGGGAGATTAATATTGCCCTTTCTGCTTGTGTGCCAGTCTTGACTCCTGGGTGTGCCATCTCTCTCTCTCTCTCCAATTGTGGGCCATAGAAAGCCTATTATTTTTTTAGCTTGATTTGGGTTCCAAAATCTACCTGAAAAAATCACTACATCAATCAGTGGGAGATAAATATTGGCCTCTGGGCTTGTGTGCCACTCCTGACTCCTGTGTGCGTCATCTCTCACTCAGTGGGCCATAGAAAGCGTTTTTTTGTTTTATTTGTTTTCTAAATTCTCCCTGAAAAAATCATTTTATTTTATTTGGTTTCTAAATTCTTCCTGAAAAAATCATTTTATTCTATTATTTTTTTTTCCTAAAGTCTCCCTGAAAAAAAACCCAAAAAAAACAAATCAGTGGGAGATTAATATTGCCCTTTCTGCTTGTGTGCCAGTCTTGACTCCTGGGTGTACCATCTCTCTCTCTCTCTCTCTCCAATTGTGGGCCATAGAAAGCCTATTATTTTTTTAGCTTGATTTGGGTTCCAAAATCTACCTGAAAAAATCACTACATCAATCAGTGGGAGATAAATATTGGCCTCTGGGCTTGTGTGCCACTCCTGACTCCTGTGTGCGTCATCTCTCACTCAGTGGGCCATAGAAAGCCTTTTTTTGTTTTATTTGTTTTCTAAATTCTCCTTGAAAAAAATAATTTTATTTTATTTGGTTTCTAAATTCTTCCTGAAAAAATCATTTTATTCTATTATTTTTTTTTCCTAAAGTCTCCCTGAAAAAAAACAAAAAAAACAAATCAGTGGGAGATTAATATTGCCCTTTCTGCTTGTGTGCCAGTCTTGACTCCTGGGTGTGCCATCTCTCTCTCGCTCTCCAATTGTGGGCCATAGAAAGCCTATTATTTTTTTAGCTTGATTTGGGTTCCAAAATCTACCTGAAAAAATCACTACATCAATCAGTGGGAGATAAATATTGGCCTCTGGGCTTGTGTGCCACTCCTGACTCCTGTGTGCGTCATCTCTCACTCAGTGGGCCATAGAAAGCCTTTTTTTGTTTTATTTGTTTTCTAAATTCTCCCTGAAAAAATCATTTTATTTTATTTGGTTTCTAAATTCTTCCTGAAAAAATCATTTTATTCTATTATTTTTTTTTCCTAAAGTCTCCCTGAAAAAAACAAAAACAAAACAAATCAGTGGGAGATTAATATTGCCCTTTCTGCTTGTGTGCCAGTCTTGACTCCTGGGTGTGCCATCTCTCTCTCTCTCTCCAATTGTGGGCCATAGAAAGCCTATTATTTTTTTAGCTTGATTTGGGTTCCAAAATCTACCTGAAAAAAATCACTACATCAATCAGTGGGAGATAAATATTGGCCTCTGGGCTTGTGTGCCACTCCTGACTCCTGTGTGCGTCATCTCTCACTCAGTGGGCCATAGAAAGCCTTTTTTTGTTTTATTTGTTTTCTAAATTCTCCCTGAAAAAATCATTTTATTTTATTTGGTTTCTAAATTCTTCCTGAAAAAATCATTTTATTCTATTATTTTTTTTTCCTAAAGTCTCCCTGAAAAAAAAAACAAATCAGTGGGAGATTAATATTGCCCTTTCTGCTTGTGTGCCAGTCTTGACTCCTGGGTGTGCCATCTCTCTCTCTCCCAATTGTGGGCCATAGAAAGCCTATTATTTTTTAGCTTGATTTGGGTTCCAAAATCTACCTGAAAAAATCACTACATCAATCAGTGGGAGATAAATATTGGCCTCTGGGCTTGTGTGCCACTCCTGACTCCTGTGTGCGTCATCTCTCACTCAGTGGGCCATAGAAAGCCTTTTTTTGTTTTATTTGTTTTCTAAATTCTCCCTGAAAAAATCATTTTATTTTATTTGGTTTCTAAATTCTTCCTGAAAAAATCATTTTATTCTATTTTTTTTTTTCCTAAAGTCTCCCTGAAAAAAAAAAAAAAAAAATCAAATCAGTGGGAGATTAATATTGCCCTTTCTGCTTGTGTGCCAGTCTTGACTCCTGGGTGTGCCATCTCTCTCTCTCTCTCTCCAATTGTGGGCCATAGAAAGCCTATTATTTTTTTAGCTTGATTTGGGTTCCAAAATCTACCTGAAAAAATCACTACATCAATCAGTGGGAGATAAATATTGGCCTCTGGGCTTGTGTGCCACTCCTGACTCCTGTGTGCGTCATCTCTCACTCAGTGGTCCATAGAAAGCCTTTTTTTGTTTTATTTGTTTTCTAAATTCTCCCTGAAAAAATCATTTTATTTTATTTGGTTTCTAAATTCTTCCTGAAAAAATCATTTTATTCTATTATTTTTTTTTCCTAAAGTCTCCCTGAAAAAAAAAAAAAAAAAACAAATCAGTGGGAGATTAATATTGCCCTTTCTGCTTGTGTGCCAGTCTTGACTCCTGGGTGTGCCATCTCTCTCTCTCTCTCCAATTGTGGGCCATAGAAAGCCTATTATTTTTTTAGCTTGATTTGGGTTCCAAAATCTACCTGAAAAAAATCACTACATCAATCAGTGGGAGATAAATATTGGCCTCTGGGCTTGTGTGCCACTCCTGACTCCTGTGTGCGTCATCTCTCACTCAGTGGGCCATAGAAAGCCTTTTTTTGTTTTATTTGTTTTCTAAATTCTCCCTGAAAAAATCATTTTATTTTATTTGGTTTCTAAATTCTTCCTGAAAAAATCATTTTATTCTATTATTTTTTTTTCCTAAAGTCTCCCTGAAAAAAAAAACAAATCAGTGGGAGATTAATATTGCCCTTTCTGCTTGTGTGCCAGTCTTGACTCCTGGGTGTGCCATCTCTCTCTCTCTCTCCCAATTGTGGGCCATAGAAAGCCTATTATTTTTTTAGCTTGATTTGGGTTCCAAAATCTACCTGAAAAAATCACTACATCAATCAGTGGGAGATAAATATTGGCCTCTGGGCTTGTGTGCCACTCCTGACTCCTGTGTGCGTCATCTCTCACTCAGTGGGCCATAGAAAGCCTTTTTTTGTTTTATTTGTTTTCTAAATTCTCCCTGAAAAAATCATTTTATTTTATTTGGTTTCTAAATTCTTCCTGAAAAAATCATTTTATTCTATTATTTTTTTTTCCTAAAGTCTCCCTGAAAAAAAAAAAAAAAAAAATCAAATCAGTGGGAGATTAATATTGCCCTTTCTGCTTGTGTGCCAGTCTTGACTCCTGGGTGTGCCATCTCTCTCTCTCTCTCCAATTGTGGGCCATAGAAAGCCTATTATTTTTTTAGCTTGATTTGGGTTCCAAAATCTACCTGAAAAAAATCACTACATCAATCAGTGGGAGATAAATATTGGCCTCTGGGCTTGTGTGCCACTCCTGACTCCTGTGTGCGTCATCTCTCACTCAGTGGGCCATAGAAAGCCTTTTTTTGTTTTATTTGTTTTCTAAATTCTCCCTGAAAAAATCATTTTATTTTATTTGGTTTCTAAATTCTTCCTGAAAAAATCATTTTATTCTATTATTTTTTTTTCCTAAAGTCTCCCTGAAAAAAAAAACAAATCAGTGGGAGATTAATATTGCCCTTTCTGCTTGTGTGCCAGTCTTGACTCCTGGGTGTGCCATCTCTCTCTCTCTCTCCCAATTGTGGGCCATAGAAAGCCTATTATTTTTTTAGCTTGATTTGGGTTCCAAAATCTACCTGAAAAAATCACTACATCAATCAGTGGGAGATAAATATTGGCCTCTGGGCTTGTGTGCCACTCCTGACTCCTGTGTGCGTCATCTCTCACTCAGTGGGCCATAGAAAGCCTTTTTTTGTTTTATTTGTTTTCTAAATTCTCCCTGAAAAAATCATTTTATTTTATTTGGTTTCTAAATTCTTCCTGAAAAAATCATTTTATTCTATTATTTTTTTTTCCTAAAGTCTCCCTGAAAAAAAAAAAAAAAAAAATCAAATCAGTGGGAGATTAATATTGCCCTTTCTGCTTGTGTGCCAGTCTTGACTCCTGGGTGTGCCATCTCTCTCTCTCTCTCCAATTGTGGGCCATAGAAAGCCTATTATTTTTTTAGCTTGATTTGGGTTCCAAAATCTACCTGAAAAAATCACTACATCAATCAGTGGGAGATAAATATTGGCCTCTGGGCTTGTGTGCCACTCCTGACTCCTGTGTGCGTCATCTCTCACTCAGTGGTCCATAGAAAGCCTTTTTTTGTTTTATTTGTTTTCTAAATTCTCCCTGAAAAAATCATTTTATTTTATTTGGTTTCTAAATTCTTCCTGAAAAAATCATTTTATTCTATTATTTTTTTTTCCTAAAGTCTCCCTGAAAAAAAAAAAAAAAACAAATCAGTGGGAGATTAATATTTACATTTGTGCTTCAGTGACAGTCCTGCGTGTGTGGCATCTCTCTCATTTGTTGCCACCAACAACAGAGTGTGTAACATTGTGCCTGATTTTCGTTGTGGTCTCACTCACCTGTAAAGGGGTAGCTAAATCATACTGAAGTTATAGCTCACCGTGTAAGTTGTGTGACAGCAACAAATACCGTTAGTTTGTTTACGTTTTTAAAACAATGAGGAAGTCTGGTGGAAGAGGTCGTGGCCGGGGGCGTTCATTGTCAGCTGGTAATGAGGGTAGTGGTAGTGGTGGAGCATCAGCTGGTCGTGGGAAAAAAAATATTGCACCTAAGTCTGGAGCTGTGGAGCCAGGTTCGTCGTCTGGCTACACAAGGCCTCGAACGCTCCCTTTTCTGGGAGTAGGAAAACCGCTTTTAAAGCCGGAGCAGCAAGAGCAAGTTTTGGCTTATCTTGCTGACTCAGCCTCTAGCTCTTTTGCCTCCTCTCATGAAACTGGTAAATGTCAAAGCAGCGCGTCGTTAGTGGATGTTCACGGTCAGGGACAAGTCGCTTCCTTGTCCTCTTCAGCAAAAACAACAACAGAGAAGAATGCAGCAGGCGACACAACGGGTTACTCCATGGAGCTCTTTACACATACCGTCCCTGGCTTACAAAGTGAAGCAGTTAACAGTTCATGCCCATTACAAGTTGAATCTGACATGGAGTGCACTGATGCACAGCCACAGCCAGACTACTATGCTGGTCCTTTGACTCAGACCACAACATTGCCCTCGCAGGGTAATGATCAAGAATCAGACCCTGATGAGACTATGTTGCCCCATCACGAACGCTATACCACCGACCGACACGGTGACACAGACGAAGTTGCACACGAGCTACAAGAAGAGGTAATAGATGACCCAGTTCTTGACCCCGATTGGCAGCCATTGGGGGAACAGGGTGCAGGCGGCAGCAGTTCTGAAGCGGAGGAGGAGGGGCCGCAGCAGGCATCAACATCGCAACAGGTTCCATCTGCCGAGCCCGTATCTTGCCCAAAACGCGTGGCAAAGCCAAAACCTGTTGGAGGACAGCGTGACCATCCGGTTAAAGCTCAGTCTGCAATGCCTGAAAAGGTATCCGATGCTAGAAAGAGTGCAGTCTGGCATTTTTTTAAACAACATCCAATTGATCAGCGCAAAGTCATCTGTCAAAAATGTTCAACTACCTTAAGCAGAGGACAGAATCTGAAAAGTCTCAATACAAGTTGCATGCATAGACATTTAACCACCATGCATTTGCAAGCCTGGACTAACTACCAAACGTCCCTTAAGGTTGTAGCACCCTCGGCCAATGAAGCTAGTCAGCAACGCAACATCCCTTCTGGCAGTGTAGGGCCACCATTTTCCGCACCACCTGCAGTATCTGTGCAGGTTTCTTTGCCAGGCCAAAGCAGTCAGGGTCAGGGAATCACCAGTTTCGTAGTAGGAAACACTGCATCTAGCGAAGCTTTCAAAGCCCTGATGGACTACGCTGTACCACGCTACGAGCTACCCAGTCGACACTTTTTTTCCAGAAAAGCCATCCCAGCCCTCCATCAGCATGCTAAAGAGCGCATCATCCATGCACTCAGGCAATCTGTGAGCACAAAGGTGCACCTGACAACAGATGCATGGACCAGTAGGCATGGCCAGGGACGTTACGTGTCCATCACGGCACACTGGGTGAATGTTGTGGATGCAGGGTCCACAGGGGACAGCAAGTTTGGGACAGTTCTGCCTAGCCCACGGTCTAGGAAACAATTGGCTGTATCCGTTTGCACCCCCTCCTCCTCCTCCTCTTCGTCCTCCTGCAGAAGCGAGAGCTCGTCCACAGACCGCAGTCGCACAACTACTCCATCCGCAGCTGCCACTGTTGCACACCAGGTCTCCCATTATGTGGCAGCTACTGGCAAACGTCAGCAGGCTGTATTGGCTATGAAGTGTTTGGGCGACAACAGACACACCGCGGAAGTTCTGTCCGAGTTCTTGCAGAAAGAAACGCAGTCGTGGCTGGGCACTGTAGATCTTGAGGCAGGCAAGGTAGTGAGTGATAACGGAAGGAATTTCATGGCTGCCATCTCCCTTTCCCAACTGAAACACATTCCTTGCCTGGCTCACACCTTAAACCTGGTGGTGCAGTGCTTCCTGAAAAGTTATCCGGGGTTATCCGACCTGCTCCTCAAAGTGCGTGGACTTTGCTCACATATCCGCCGTTCGCCCGTACACTCCAGCCGTATGCAGACCTATCAGCGTTCTTTGAACCTTCCCCAGCATCGCCTAATCATAGACGTTGCAACAAGGTGGAACTCAACACTGCACATGCTTCAGAGACTGTGCGAACAGAGGCGGGCTGTTATGTTTTTGTGGGAGGATACACATACACGGGCAGGCAGTAGGATGGCAGACATGGAGTTGTCAGGTGTGCAGTGGTCGAAGATTCAAGACATGTGTCAAGTCCTTCAGTGTTTTGAGGAATGCACACGGCTGGTTAGTGCAGACAACGCCATAATAAGCATGAGCATCCCCCTAATGCGTCTGCTGATGCAAAGTTTGACACACATAAAGGATCAGGCATCTGCAGCTGAGGAAGAGGAAAGCCTTGATGACAGTCAGCCATTGTCTGGCCAGGGCAGTGTACAGGACGAGTTAGCGGGCGAAGAGGAGGAGGAGGACGAGGAGGATGATGGGGATGATTATATTTTTAATGAGGAAGCTTTTCCGGGGCCACTGGAAATTGGTGGCGCGGCAAGGCCGGGTTCTGGTTTTTGGAGGGACACAAGTGACGTGGATTTGCCTGAAACTGCCCCTCAACCAAGCACAACCGCAGATTTGAGAACTGGAACTTTGGCCCACATGGCGGATTATGCCTTACGTATCCTCAAAAGGGACACACGCATAACTAAAATGATGAACGATGACGATTACTGGTTGGCCTGCCTCCTTGATCCTCGCTATAAAGGCAAATTGCAAAATATAATGCCACATGAGAACTTGGAACTAATATTAGCAACCAAACAATCAACTCTTGTTGACCGTTTGCTTCTGGCATTCCCTGCACACAGCGCCCGTGATCGTTCTCACACGAGCTGCAGGGGCCAGCAGACCAGAGGAGTTAGAGGGGCAGAAATCAGAAGTGGCGTTGGCCAGAGGGGTTTTCTGACCAGGTTGTGGAGTGATTTTGCTATGACCGCAGACAGGACAGGTGCTGCAGCATCAATTCAAAGTGACAGGAGACAACATTTGTCCAGTATGGTTACAAACTATTTTTCATCCCTTATCGATGTTCTCCCTCAACCGTTATTCCCATTTGATTACTGGGCATCAAAATTAGACACCTGGCCAGAATTGGCAGAATATGCATTGCAGGAGCTTGCTTGCCCGGCAGCTAGTGTCCTATCAGAAAGAGTATTCAGTGCTGCAGGTTCAATACTAACAGAAAAAAGGACTCGTCTGGCTACCCAAAATGTAGATGATCTAACCTTCATTAAAATGAACCACAACTGGATTTCGAAATCTTTTGCCCCACCTTGCCCGGCTGACACCTAGCTTTCCTATGTAAAGGTCTTGCCTGTGGACTATTCTGAACGACTTTTCCAATCTCGTAATTTGCAGCACCTGATTGTCCAGCATACGACATGTTTACACCTCACTAAATGGCCAAACTCCCCACACGGGGCCGTGGTATCAACACTTGGCGCCAGCACCCGTGAGAGTGCTGTTTGTCTGAAGAGGTGGGTGTGCCCGCTTTTGGTCGACGGCACTGCCACTGGGTCCCTCCTAGTACAATAAAGTGTCTCTGGCGGTGGTGGTGCGCACCCAACGTCAGACACACCGTTGTAATATGAGGGGCCCTGGGCCTGTACCGCCGGCCACAAGACAGTTCCCCCCCCAGCTCAAACAGTGCTCTACCACTTGCAAAATTATCTCACAGCTCCACCAATGTTTAGTCTATGCGCTGACATCCTTCAATGCCTGCCACTGACAATACCATTGTATTGACATTTTTGTTATGTTAGGCCTTCGAAGCCTGTCTGCGGTCACTCCTTCCACTATGCCTCCACTGACCACACCACTGATGCCCGTGTACCCCTGGAACCAATTTAAAATTGCCTACAGCCAGCCCAATTTTTTTATTTTAGGCCTTCGATGCCTGTCTGCGGTCCGTTCTTTCTACTACTACTACACTGACCAGGCCACTGCTGCCCGTGTTCCCCTGGAACCAATTTAAAATTGCCTACAGCCAGCCCCATTTTTTTATTTTAGGTCTTCGATGCCTGTCTGCGGTCACTCCTTCCATTAGGCCTCCACTGACCACACCACTGCTGCCCGTGTACCCCTGGAACCAATTTAAAATTGCCTACAGCCATGTGTTATTATTTTAGGCCTTCGATGCCTGTCTGCGGTCACTCCTTCCACTAGGCCTCCACTGACCACACCACTGCTGCCCGTGTACCCCTGGAACCAATTTAAAATTGCCTACAGCCAGCCCAATTTTTTTATTTTAGGCCTTCGATGCCTGTCTGCGGTCACTCCTTCCACTAGGCCTCCACTGACCACACCACTGCTGCCCGTGTACCCCTGGAACCAATTTAAAATTGCCTACAGCCATGTGTTATTATTTTAGGCCTTCGATGCCTGTCTGCGGTCACTCCTTCCACTAGGCCTCCACTGACCACACCACTGCTGCCCGTGTACCCCTGGAACCAATTTAAAATTGCCTACAGCCAGCCCAATTTTTTTATTTTAGGCCTTCGATGCCTGTCTGCGGTCACTCCTTCCACTAGGCCTCCACTGACCACACCACTGCTGCCCGTGTACCCCTGGAACCAATTTTACAGTGTCTACAGCCTAATTTTGTTATGTTAGGCCTACTACGCCTGTCTGCGGTCCCTCCTTCCAATACTCGTCCACTGACCACACCACTGCTGCCCGTGGACCCCTGGAACCTATTTTTAATTGCATAGAGCATCCTTTTTTTATTAGTAGGCGTACAAAGTCTGTCTGCGGTCCACTATTGAAATTGTCCTCCACTGCCCAGAGCACTGCTGCTTGTGTACCCCTGTAACTTTTTTAAGCTGCAGTGAGCCACATTTTTGGGTTAAGTCCTACTACCTGTGTCTGTCTGCGCCACTCAATTCAGCTGTGTTCCTTTGAAAAAAGCTGAGCGTCAATAGTCTTGTTTTCAGCCTCTAGGAATTTTAAAACTGCATTGGGGGTACAACTTTAGTAGGGCCTACTAACGGTGTCTGCCTACCCAAGGTGTGCCCCAGGTTTCCTCGCCATTGCTTCGATCTTAATGCTCTCGTTTAGTAGTTGTTGGAAACTACACTGCATTAGGCCTACAAATTGGGTATGGGGTGTAGAGAGATGGTGTGTTCCACTCCAAGGTGTTCTCCAGGTTGCCTTTCCTGAGCTTCGATCTTCCGGCTCTCGTTTAGTAGTTGTTGGAAACTACGCTGCATTAGGCCTACAAATTGGGTATGGGGTGTAGAGAGATGGTGTGTTCCACTCCAAGGTGTTCCCCAGGTTTCAACCACATTGCTTCGGTCTTCCGACTCTCGTTTAGTAGTTGTAGAAAACTACACTGCATTAGGCCTACAAATTGGGTATGGGGTGTAGAGAGATGGTGTGTTCCACTCCAAGGTGTTCTCCAGGTTGCCTTTCCTGAGCTTCGATCTTCTGGCTCTCGTTTAGTAGTTGTTGGAAACTACGCTGCATTAGGCCTACAAATTGGGTATGGGGTGTAGAGAGATGGTGTGTTCCACTCCAAGGTGTTCCCCAGGTTTCCTCGCCAATGCTTCGATCTTCATGCTCTCGTTTAGTAGTTATTGGAAACTACGCTGCATTAGACCTACAAATTGGGTATGGGGTGTAGAGAGATGGTGTGTTCCACTCCAAGGTGTTCTCCAGGTTGCCTTTCCTGAGCTTCGATCTTCCGGCTCTCGTTTAGTAGTTGTTGGAAACTACGCTGCATTAGGCCTACAAATTGGGTATGGGGTGTAGAGAGATGGTGTGTTCCACTCCAAGGTGTTCCCCAGGTTTCGTCCACATTGCTTCGGTCTTCCGACTCTCGTTTAGTAGTTGTAGAAAACTACACTGCATTAGGCCTACAAATTGGGTATGGGGTGTAGAGAGATGGTGTGTTCCACTCCAAGGTGTTCTCCAGGTTGCCTTTCCTGAGCTTCGATCTTCCGGCTCTCGTTTAGTAGTTGTTGGAAACTACGCTGCATTAGGCCTACAAATTGGGTATGGGGTGTAGAGAGATGGTGTGTTCCACTTCAAGGTGTTCCCCAGGTTTCCTCGCCAATGCTTCGATCTTCATGCTCTCGTTTAGTAGTTGTTGGAAACTACACTGCATTAGGCCTACAAATTGGGTATGGGGTGTAGAGAGATGGTGTGTTCCACTCCAAGGTGTTCTCCAGGTTGCCTTTCCTGAGCTTCGATCTTCCGGCTCTCGTTTAGTAGTTCTTGGAAACTACACTGCATTAGGCCTACAAATTGGGTATGGGGTGTAGAGAGATGGTGTGTTCCACTCCAAGGTGTTCTCCAGGTTGCCTTTCCTGAACTTCTATCTTCAGGCTCTCATTAAATTGTGGTTAAACGGAACAACTACATTTGGCGTACTAGTTGGTTTGGGGCCTACTATCGGTGTCTGCCACTCCTTGCTGTTCTCCTGGTTTCCTGTCCTGAAATTCCATTTTCAGGCTCTCGTTAAGTAGTTGTTAATGTTAGACTGCATTTGGCCTACTAGTTGGGTTGGGGCCTATTATCGGTGTCTGCCACTCCTTGCTGTTCTCCTCCACTGAACAAAGCTGTGCCGCCTGTTTACTACGGTTGCCAATTTTGAACTGCATTTCGACTACTTACTGATTTGGGCCTACTCTCTGTGTCAGCCTCTCATTCCAGTTGTCCTCCACTGCAATGCCCCCTGGTTAGTCCTGTGTTACCAATTTTGAACTGCATTTAGCCAACTTTATTCTTTGGGCCTATATCTGTGTTTCCTCCTCATCCTGCCCATTGCCCAGCCAGTGATAGATGAGTCTGCTGGTACATTGACCCATAACGCAAAATTCCCCGTGCACGCTACACAGCAAGATTGTGACCCTGCTGAAAGTCAGGTTCCTCTTCCCGCATACCATACCACCTTACACGGGGACAAAGAGGAAGGTGCAGATGAAAGTGCAGGTTCCTTCATCAGGTGGGGGGAGGAATACTAGTTGGCGACGTCACTGGCACAGGGCCTCTCATAGTACGCAAAAGTGTTGCTGCCGATGGGAGGCGCCCCCGCCGTGCAAACACACCGCTGTACTTTGAGGGGCCCTGTGCCTGTGCCAATGCCAACGAGTGGGTCCCCCCTGCTTGCTCAGGATCACAGCACTTGCAAAGTTGAAATACTTACCTCTCCCTGCTCCACTGCCGTGACGTGGTCCAGATTTACTGGGCCCACTAATTACTTGAACCAGCCCTACCCCCCACAACTTTAGCCAAATGACCCCCAATTTCAAATGCCTTCCAATTATTATAAGGTAAATTATGATTGACAAGCTTCTTTAACAGGAATGGATGTTTTTGCCATTAAAATGGGCAGTGTAGGTGTTTTCCTGGCCTCCACTCACTGTCGACTATGCTCCCCCATTGACTTGCATTGGGTTTCGTGTTTCGGGCGATACCCGACTTTTCGCGATAATCGGCTGATTCCACTCGACTCGACTTCTAAGATAGTCGGGTTTCGCGAAACACGGCTCGACTCTAAAAAGGTCAAGGTCGCTCAACCCTAGTGACAAGTGTCGGTTTCTGCTGAATCTGGAAGGAAAAAAGAAACTAAAACATGGGTGTTAGCAACATTTTTACTAAGCTGAATAACATATTGAACAGCACGGTCAGTTTCTTCTGATAACTACTGAGGCTGGAAATTTGTAACTGAGTACCTAGCACCAAACAATATCTCATATGGGGCAGGCCATGTTTTGCAATAGGGGTAGTACGAATGTGTAAGAGCCCTGGCCATGGAGCCGTAGTCTCCTGCATCATTTTGGTCAATTGTCCCTTCAGTGTGCCGTTCAGCCTCTTAACTTTCCCACTGGATTGTGGATGGTACGGAGTATGGAGGGCTACAGTGGATCCAAGCATTGTCAGAACCTCCTGATACACATGAGAAGAAAAGGCCGGGCCTTGGTCACTTTCAACAACTTCTGGAACACCATATCTGCATATAACTTCCATCACCAGTTTCTTTGCTGTGGTTTTTGCAGTCATGTTGGTAACGGGGAATGCTTCTGGCCAACTGGAGAACATGTCGGCAACCACCAGACAATATTCATACCTTCCAGACTTAGGCAACGTGAGGTGGTCCACCTGGAGCCTTTGGAAAGGATAGTCGGGCTTAGCAAGGTGCTTCGGGGGTACACGTTGAAGTTGACCGGGATTGCAGGTCTGACAGATATTACATATACGGTTGAGTGCTGTCAGGACTGTAGAAATACCTGGAGCCCAGTAGAATTTTTGTACCAGGGCTAGGGCCTGTTTTTTTTCCTCGATGTGTGGGCCCATGTGCCCACGTGGCAATAGCAGGGTACATCCGCTTAGGGAGACACACAAGTTGGTCCTTTTTCCAGTGACCATTGTCCATACATGCTCCATCAGCTTCCACTGCTTCACTTCTTCCTTTGGAGACATTCTCTGCATCGTCATTAAGCGGTCTTGCAGGGTTCGACAGAAAACCTCAGTCTGTCGTGGATCATCAGGTTCCTGTAGAGTCAGTGTTTCTTGTAACTGTTTACGCTGAGAGCGTGTGGTCACCATAGCTGGTATGGGCGGTTCAACGGGTAGGAGAGTAGCAACTTTTGCTTGCATATCCGTAAAGGTGTTACCAACAGTCTGTGGACTGTTCCATAGTACCATGCTCCTTAACTTTGATAATGGCCACCTGAGTAGGTAATTTGATTGAGTCCATAAGGGTTTTAACAGCTTCAGCATTCTTCACTGGAGTCCCGGCAGTAGTAACAAACCCTCGATTGGCTCATAGGGCTCTGAAATCATGAGCAATACCAAATGCATACTGTGAGTCCGTGTATATATTAGCCCGCCTGTCTCTGGCCAGAACACATACAGTAGACAGAGCCTGAAGTTCTACTTCTTGTGCTGACAGTGAGGGAGGGAGTGCAGCTGCGTGCACTACAGTGTCTTCCGTAGTAACAGCGTATCTGGTGTGGAATCTGCTTAGATCATCACCATATTTTGAACAGTCTTTCAGGGCCTTGTAGAGAAATTGCATTATGCGGGATGCGTCCGGTATCCACTAACAACAATAAGTACATAGTCCAAGAAAACGCTGGAGTTCAGTCTCATCTTTTGGGAAAGGAAGGGAGCTGACTGCTATTTTTCTTTCTTCTGTGAGGTGTCTGGCACCCTGAAGGAGACAGTGACCCAAAAATATCACTTGACCAAGGCAGAACCGAAGTTTCGAGGCCGAAACCCGACAGTTCAGATCTGCCAGATACTTGAGAAGGCTAACAGTGGCAACAATGGCTTCCTGCTCTGTCTGTGCACACAACAAAAGGTTACCCACATACTGAAGCGGCGTGACATAAGGATATTCTAACTGCCAGGGTTAAAGACACTCGCCCATATTTTTTGCAAACTGATTGGGACTGTTTTGGGCCCCTTGTGGCATAACTGTCCACGTCAATTGTCGTCCCTGATAAGTGAATGCAAACAGAAACTGGCAATCTGGGTGTAATGGAATGCTGAAGAAGGCATTGGCGAGGTCGATAACTGTGAACCAAGCAGCATCCTGAGATATCTGGGACAAGAGTATGTGGATTAGGCACCACTGGAGTTTCTAGAACAGTAGCTGCATTAACTGCCCGTAGGTCTTGTACCAGCCGGTACACAGGGGGTTGGCCGGGTGGGGTCTTTTTCTTAACGGGAAACAAGGGCGTGTTACATGGGAAAACACAGGGTACCAGGGCACCATTATCGAGTAACGTTTGTATTTGCCCCTTGAGGCCCCGCTCCTGATCATGTTTCAAAGGGTACTGATGGACTTTGGGAAAAGGGGCACCAGGTTTGAGAAACACTTTTACTGGTTTTACAGGTATTATTGGGGTGAATCTGGGCCTATCAGGGCCATCATAACCGTGGAAAGGGCATGTAAGATACACATCTCATTATGTTCATCTGCATAGGGGTTATATAACGTAAATACCATTTGACCATCATCTTGGAATTGTATTCTGCAGCGGAACTGTGATAATAAAATTGCCCCCAGTAAATTTACCGGACATGAGGGAGAGATTACAAACTGAGCAGTATCTTCAGGGAAAGGTCCCACAGGGATGGGTTTTGTGAGAGTATATTTATTGGGTCTGCCATCTACTCTAATTAAAACAAGCTCTTGATCTGAGAATTAACATAGCAAGGGAGATTTCCAGACACAGGGTTAAAATGAATATTGGAGTATAAGACTGGATTTGTGTAAGGGAGGGGGGCTGGAGCTGAAGTCTTCTGCTTGGGCCACTGATAAGGAACGGAGCTGGGAGCTGTGTCCTTGCAGCTGTGGGGGGTGGGGGGCTGAGAGCGGTGGGGGCTAGAGAGCGCAGCTGCTGATACAGAATGGGTTAAGTTCTTCTGGAAACTTTGTACTACTTTTAATGCATCGTCCGGAGAGGAATAAATCTCTCGATTCGCTGCTATTTGTCTATAGAAGGCCATGGGGGATGTTTCTGGCTGATAAGCTGTCAGCGTTTACCAAGGGAAAGGTGGGGGCTACAACTCCGGATCTTCTTGCTTCACAACTGTAACAGACGTCTCTCCACTGAAAATTAGTAACTCTGTATACATCACAAATCCACCCGGCAGGATCATAGGGTGGGGGCACACTAAGTTTTGGCAACCCAGGATATATTGGAGCTTTGGGGTTAAGGGGCACAGAGCTTACAGTCGGGAGAAGAGGCTTGATTTCCTGGGGAGGGACCCTATCATCTAGCAGGGAGCCCCCCTGTTTCAGATTATTATTTTTAATTGTTTGTCTTTCTAACACATTACCCTCAATCACTTTCTCAGTTCCTTCTTGCACCACAAACATCCAGTTTTTGTCATAGTAATAGACAACTTTCCTTTTTTCAACGTAACAAAAACAAATCCGAATTCACTTTCGCTGTTAATCCTTAATTTGCTATATATCAACCACTCAACTTGAAGCAGGTGAATCTTTTACCAATCTTTCAATCACACTGATAACCATCTCTTTCAAGTTTCCTTCTAAAACTAGGCGCCATTTTTTACTTTAAACTTACAATATTTCTTTCTACTTCAATACAATATTGTACTATTGCACATACTACACAAGGATAGAAAATTCAGAGAGGACGCGGCATTGTGCCCCCTCCATACCAGAGACACAGAGATAAGAATTTACAGCATTCCTCAGCACAGAAAGCAGAAAGACACAGCGCAGATGTTTGACCCCTCCCATGGGGAAATCTACACAGAAACAGAATACAGCAGTTCTCAGACTTAATTAATTTCTACAAAACCTTCATCACACAATTCATATGCCAGAACACCTTAGAAAAACCAATGATTGAGAATATTTTCCTCATCTTTGGGCTAACAGTATCAGATTCAACACACAAATTCAAAGTCTTCTCTTACTTCCATGGAAACATGATTCTCCTTTAGAGCTAAATATCCTTATCTAGTTGTGCACAATACCGAGAGGCCTTTACGGTTTGTTCCACTGGGTCTCTCTGTCCCCCGCTGGGACAACCCAAAAACGCGGTACTCAGTGAAAGGAGGAGGGCGTCTTAGACTTCCCTCCGAATACCTCTGGATATATATACTGTATACTTCTATATATTCCTGAGTTACGTATCCTACCCAATCTTCGATCACCTCACCGCGCCTGATTCTAACAATGATCAGAAATTCAGGATATTTTGACTATAAAGAGAATTACATGACTGGTCAATCCGGGGTGTCCGTCCCTTATGAGGTACGGTTCGAGCACTGGGCTCCCAACGGAACTACACCTCTATATGATTCCACCCAAAAATCACCCCACCATCGGGGACAAACCTCAGATCCTCTTTGCAGCACAAACACAGGAAAACCACACCAAACGGTCAGTCTGGACAGTATAACTGCCAACTTACCGTGGTTGCTGTGGGGGATGATCAGTCCCAATTTTCCAGTGCCCGTGTCCGCTCCGAGGGTCCTTTGTCTGGTTGTCCTCCGGGGGGCAGAGGCGCTCCTGGTTGGGGCCCCATGTTTCGGGCGCCAAGCTGTTGAGGGAGGATCTAAAGTGATCCTTCACGGTTGACTCAGTGATTTCCAAATTAATCTAAAGGGCGTTGCCGGCAACTGAAAATGACCAGACGGAGACTCGTGCCTCTGTGTGGGGGATCGAGCAGATCTCTGGGCCCCCGTTTATTGTCTGACTTTTCATAGTCATAGAAATTATACTTCAACCAATCAGCATAAGAACACGTTCACAGTTCTTAACCTATAAGAATACAGGACAAACTTAACCCATGAGGATACAGGAAAAATGGAAACTACAGATATGGTCATGTCTTTTTGGCATAAAAAATGTATTAACAGGTGCCTCAAAGTCTTATCTAGCGATACACTCCCGAGTCCCCTCCCCGGCTCACTCGAGTTAGAATACTCAAGGTCTTTATACCAATTATGAACCATAGACTAGCTGAATAACAAAATGTTATCTTCGTGAGAAACAGGACAGAGTTATTTCATAGCAGCTGTAACCTTCTACCTAAGTAAATAACAGAATTTATCTTTAACCAACAACAAAATGGAGTCAAAGCACAAAATGGAGAATCTTTCATAATTTGTTCCTTCACACTACATACATACTGCATACATACTATGTACATACTACATACATACATACTACATACATACTACATACATACTACATACATACTACATACATACTGTAAGATTACGCTACCTGAGTGTATTGGGGGACACTCGCTTGGCAGCAGGATAAACACTTCAGGCACGATATCTCACACATATCAGTCTTATTTGGTTTATTACACATCATAAACCACATGACGTAGAGTCCATTGTGTTACACAGTTCATAGAACATCACAAGCACCAATAGTCTGTATAGTCCCTGACGGGAGCTCCTGCTCCACCTGCTGACTCCTTGTCAGTCCACTCCACTGGGTAAGCTGCCTCACAGGGATCACCAACTTGCCTGGCCGGCACACATTAGTCAGTCCAGACCCACCAAAGGACTGTAGCTTCCCCACACAGTAGCTGTCACTGGCTCTGCAGATCCCGGTCCTCACCTCGCGCTATTCAGGGATCCGGTCCTACTCCCAGGACCTCCCAACACCCAGGTTACACAGGATCACACAGGTTGCCAGTCCGAGTACTA
The DNA here is from genome assembly GCF_032444005.1 of Ranitomeya imitator. NCBI lineage: Eukaryota > Metazoa > Chordata > Amphibia > Anura > Dendrobatidae > Ranitomeya > Ranitomeya imitator. Next base: position 82,115,482 of record NC_091282.1, read on the forward strand.
TTCAGGACGTCCATCCCCAGCTGGGACCGTCCAATACCCAGGCCACCAGTAGCAAAGTCCCACCATGTGCTATTCAGGATTCCTCCTCTGGGAAATCCAACACATACTTCAGGACCTTCAGCAGACAGGCTACTCAGTGCCAAAGCCCAACCATGTGCTATTCAGGAAATCCCAGGATTATCCAACACAGGCTTCCAGGGCCTTGCACTTGCACCATTCAGATCCAAACACAGGAACCATGTGACCCACACCCTGGTCACATTATATACCCTGAAACCACACCCCTGGGTGGGAGTGTGGATGTGTGGCTAGTTTGTCCCACCCATCTCACACAACAAGCCTAGTAACTCACCCTTGCCTATTATACAACACTACACCAACTGTTGAGGGACTACAGGTCCCAGAATAACCACATTACATCAGACTTACCACGCAGACTCCCTCTGCGACACATATTGTCCACCAATCACAGGACCAGTCGTTGTTTCAACACAATTATGTCTCCAAGTGCATCTTGAAGTGCAGATGCAGCGCCCCCTGGCTGTAACATTGGTCACTGCACCACAATACATACATACATACAGACTACATACTACATACATACTACATTCATACATTACATACAATACACACATATAGACATACAGTACATTTAACATAGAGTACATACTCACTATCACATGTCACTTTGTTCCCCGAAGCCAGTGTCATCTGTAAAAAATATTAAAACAACAAACAACAAATATACTCCCTGATCCACAGAAATACACGAGTGTCGCAGGACGATCTCCCGTGGAGAACGGCAGCATCAGCTAATGGTTGTGAATTCCGCTCTTGGGCTCCCTCCGGTGGTTGTAAGTGGCACTTTTGTGAGTTCTGCTCTTGGGCTCCCTCTCGTGGTTTCTAGTGGTGTGGCTGCTCTTTGGAGTTAGCTGTCTTCAGCTGCTTCCACTGATCGTCTCTGCTCTGCTATTTATGTCTGCTCTGTCCTTCAGCTGGTGCCACTTGTAAATGGTTTCTGGTTGGATTCACATCTCTTTGGATTTCCCTGTTATCCTGACCAGTTCAGCTAAGCTAAGTTTTTGCTTGCTCTTTTCTGTTCACAGATTGTGGACTTATCCGTTCTGTGTTTTCTATGTTTATCCAGCGTTATCAGTATGAATTAATTCTGTCTTGCTGGAAGCTCTGGGAAGCAGATTTACCCTCCACACCTTTAGTCAGGTGTGGAGATTTTTAGTAAACTCTGCGTGGATTTTTGTAGAGTTTTAATACTGACCGCACAGTATCCTTTCCTGTCCTATCTATCAAGCTAGACTGGCCTCCTATGCTAAAATCTGATTTCATTTCTGCGTATGTTATTTTCCCCTCCTCTCACCATCGATATTTGTGGGGGGCTATCTTTCCTTTGGGGATTTTCTCTGAGGCAAGATAGGTTTCCTGTTTCCATCTTTAGGGGAAGTTAGATCTTAGGCTGTGCCAAGGGGTCTAGGGAGCGTCAGGTACCCCCTACGGCTATTTTTAGTTGCGCTGCTAGGTTCAGGGTTTGCGGTCAGTACAGATACCACCTCCTTCAGAGCTTGTCTCATGTTGTTCCTAAACCACCAGATCATAACAGTACAAGGGGCCAAAAATGAATTAAATGCATCTCAAAAGAAGGAAAAGAAAGTTCTGAACCATTTTTTTTTCTGTGTTTTGGTTTGTCTTTTTTTTTTCCTCTTGATATCTGGGTGGTTGAGGCTATATGTTTTGGAATGGATGTTCAAGGTTTGTTTTCTCGTGTGGATCAACTTGCTGCAAGAGTACAGAATATCCAGGACTATGTTGTCCAGACTCCGGCTTTAGAGCCCAGAATTCCTACTCCTGATTTGTTTTTTGGGGACAGATCCAAGTTTTTGAACATTAAAAATAACTGCAAATTGTTTTTTGCTTTGAAACCCCATTCTTCTGGTGATCCTATTCAGCAAGTAAAAATCATCATACCCTTGCTGCGTGGTGACCCTCAAGACTAGGCTTTTTCTCTTGAAACAGGGGATCCAGCATTATTGAATGTAGATGCATTTTTTCAAGCGCTAGGATTATTGTATGCCGAACCTAATTCTGTGGATCATGCAGAATAAACCCTGTTGGCCTTGTGTCAAGGTCAGGAAGCGGCAGAATTACGAGGGGTGATCCAAAAGTAATGATAATCAATACTAAACACAATGAATATAGTCAAAAAATAAATTTATTTTTCTACATAGTCTCCTAACAAGTCTATACATTTAGTCCATCTCTTTTCTAAACTTAAAATTCCCTTCAAAAAAAATTCTTGATCTTGACCCTCTCTTCGATCTGCCAATACAACTTCTTCAACTTTTTTCACGTTTTCTTCATTGAGGGACGTGGATGGGCGTCCTTCACGATGGTTATTTTCCGTCGATGTTCTTCCCAGCTTAAATTCCTTGGCCCAGCGTGCAACTGTGGAATATGGAGGAGAAGAGTCCCCCAATGTTTCCACCAAGTCGCTCTGTATGTCTTTGGTAGTCATTTTTTTTCAAGCAGAGGTATTTGATGACAGCTCTGAGCTCGTTTTTTTCCATTTTGATGTTCACTCCTCGGCAGTTCATATTCAAATGAATGTAGCTCCCGGGAATCATGGTCTATTTAAGTAATATTTTTTTCCTGGACTAGTGGGTACCTAAGAGAGAAGAAAACGTTTTATTTTAATTTATGTGTGCAATAGAAATAACCGATTATCATTACTTTTGGATCGCCCCTCGTATACTGCCAGAAATTTAGAAAATGGTCTGTGCTCACTAAATGGAATGAAGAGGCTCTGGCTGCTATTTTCAGAAAAGGTCTTTCTGAAACCCTTAAAGATGTTATGGTGGGCTTTACTACGCCTGCCGGTTTGAGCGAATCTATGTCTCTAGCCATTCAGATTGATTGGCGTCTGCGCGAGCGCAAAGCTGTGCACCATATGGCAGTATCCTCTGAGCATAGTCCTGAACCTATGCAATGTGATAGGATTTTGACTAGAATAGAACGGCAGGAATTCAGACGTCAGAATAGTCTGTGTTTTTACTGTGGTGATTCGGCTCATGTTATCTCTGATTGCCCTAAGCGTACTAAGAGAGTCGCTAGGTCTGTTACCATTAGTACTATACAGCCTAAATTTCTCTTATCTGTGACCCTGATTTGCTCATTGTCGTCCTTTTCTGTCATGGCATTTGTGGATTCAGGCACTGCCCTGAACTTAATGGACTTAGAATTCCCCAGGCGCTGTGGTTTTTCCTTGCAGCCTTTGCAGAGCCCTATTACTTTGAGGGGCATTGATGCTACACCCTTGGCCAAGGATAAACCTCAGTACTGGACACAGATGACTATGTACATGGCTCCTGCACATCAGGAAGATTGCCATTTTCTGGTGTTGCATAACCTGCATGATGTTGTTGTACTGGGATTTCCATGGTTACAGGAACATAATCTGGTGCTGGATTGGAAAACTATGTCGGTGACTAGTTGGGGTTGTCGAGGAGTACATAGTGAGGTTCCTTTGATGTCAATTTCCTCTTCCCCCTCTTCTTAGGTCCCTGAGTTTTTGTCGGATTTCCAGGATGTATTTGATGAGCCCAAGTCCAGTTCCCTTCCTCCACATAGGGACTGTGATTGTGCTATTAACTTGATTCCTGGTTGTAAGTTCCCTAAGGGCCGACTTTTCAATCTGTCTGTGCCAGAGCATGCCGCCATGCGGAGCTATGTTAAGGAATCTTTGGAGAAAGGGCATATTCGGCCCTCTTCGTCACCATTGGGAGCGGGTTTCTTTTTTGTTGCTAAGAAGGATGGCTCCTTGAGACCCTGTATTGATTATCGTCTTCTTAATAAGATCACGGTCAAATTCCAATACCCCTTGCCTTTGCTTACTGATTTGTTTGCTCAGATTAAGGGGGCTAGTTGGTTTACTAAGATTGACCTCCGAGGGGCATATAATCTTGTTCGTATTAAATAGGGTGACGAAGAAAGGCGCTGATGTGACGAATTGGTCCTCTGAGGCTGTTGAGGCCTTTCAGGAGCTTAAACGCCGATTTACTTCTGCCCCTGTGTTGCGTCAACCAGATGTTTCTCTTCCTTTTCAGGTTGAGGTCGACGCTTCTGAGATTGGGGCAGGGGCCGTTTTGTCTCAGAGGGAGTCTGATGGTTCTTTGATGAAACCGTGTGCTTTTTTTCCAGAAAGTTTTCGCCTGCGGAACGCAATTATGATGTCGGCAATCGAGAGTTGTTGGCTATGAAATGGGCGTTTGAGGAGTGGCATCATTGGCTTGAGGGAGCTAAACACCGTGTTATGGTCCTGACCGATCATAAGAATCTGATTTACCTCGAGTCGGCCAAGCGGCTGAATCCTAGACAGGCTCGATGGTCCCTGTTTTTCTCCCGTTTTGATTTTGTGGTCTCGTATCTTCCGGGATCTAAGAATGTTAAGGCTGATGCCCTCTCAAGGAGTTTTTCGCCTGATTCTCCTGGAGTCCTGGAGCCGGTTGGCATTCTTAAGGAGGGGGTGATTCTTTCTGCTATCTCCCCTGATTTGCGGCGGGTGCTTCAGGAATTTCAGGCTGATAGGCCTGACCGCTGTCCAGTGGGGAAGCTGTTTGTTCCTGATAGATGGACAAGTAAGGTAATTTCTGAGGTTCATTGTTCAGTGTTGGCTGGTCATCCTGGGATTTTTGGTACCAGAGATTTGGTTGCTAGGTCCTTTTGGTGGCCTTCCTTGTCTCGCGATGTGCGTGCTTTTGTGCAGTCCTGTGGGACATGCGCCCGGGCCAAGCCTTGCTGTTCCTGCCCTAGTGGGTTGCTTTTGCCTTTGCCGGTCCCTGAGAGGCCCTGGATGCATATTTCCATGGATATTATTTCGGATCTTCCTGTTTCCCAGAAGATGTCTGTTATCTGGGTTGTTTGTGACCGGTTCTCTAAAATGGTCCATCTGGTACCTTTGCCTAAGTTGCCTTCCTCCTCAGATCTGGTTCCATTGTTTTTTCAGCATGTGGTTCGTTTGCATGGCATTCCGGAGAATATTGTGTCTGACAGAGGTTCTCAGTTTGTCTCTAGATTTTGGCGGGCCTTTTGTGCTAGGATGGGCATTGACTTATCTTTTTCTTCGGCGTTTCATCCTCAGACTAATGGCCAAACTGAGCGAACTAATCAGACCTTGCAGACCTATTTGAGATGCTTTGTGTCTGCTGATCAGGATGATTGGGTGTCTTTCTTGCCGTTGGCCGAGTTTGCCCTTAATAATCGGGCTAGTTCAGCTACTTTGGTTTCACCTTTCTTTTGTAATTTTGGTTTTCATCCTCGTTTTTCTTCTGGGCAGGTTGAGCCTTCTGATTGTCCTGGTGTGGATTCTGTGGTGGACAGGCTGCAGCAGATTTGGACTCATGTGGTGGACAATTTGACGTTGTCTCAGGAAAGGGCTCAACGTTTTGCTAACCGCCGTCGGCGTGTTGGTCCCCGGCTTCGTGTGGGGGATTTGGTTTGGTTGTCTTCTCGTCATGTTCCTATGAAGGTTTCTTCTCCTAAGTTTAAAGGGAAGGTGCCATCAAAAAAAAATTTTTTTCAGAAATTGTAAAAATGTAAAGAATTAATGATTACATTTTCTTAAAAAATATTATCATTTGTTTATAATTTAGTAAAATATGAAAAATTATTTGAAAAGTTTTGGAATTTCCACTTTTCAACACTAGGGGGAGCAGCTGCTGAAATTTCAGAAAAACCTAGTGTACAAATAGCTCACATTACTACACTGCAGTAATTATGGGCGGAGTCTGCTGACCTGTGTGATGACTCCTCTCCTCCCCTTCTGGGTGTTTGCTAAGGGATTAGAGAGGATGATATTCAGGAACCAAATGAGCAGCCATTTTGTTGGTGACTGCAGAGTATGGCTGCCGTCACACTATCAGTATTTGGTCAGTATTTTACATCAGTATTTGTAAGCGAAAACCAGGAGTGGAACAATTAGAGGAAAAGTATAATAGAAACATATGCACCACTTCTGCATTTATCACCCACTCCTGGTTTTGGCTACAAATACTGAGGTAAAATACAAACCAAATAATGATAGTGTGAAGGCAGCCTTATACTGACAAGTAGACAGTCACCGAGGATGGCAGGCAGCAAGGATTCTGGGAGATATGTGGTGGAGGAAGCAGGGTGACAGCAGCACAGAGTATTTCAGGAGAGCAGTGTGCTGGTCTATAGGGGCCCCCTGTTTGGTGCGCGGAGCAGCCAGGGATTGTACATAGAGCGCTGTCTTTTATACACATGGATGGACCGTCTGCTCCACAGAAATCCAGGAAACATTTCTGCGGATTGATGGCCTGGTCTGATCCAGACTTTGCATGCAGACCCCATTCCCCTCCTCAGATCCTGTCTTCTCCATCCTGTCCTGGTGATGTGTGAAAGCGAGGTGACAGGCGAAGTCTGGGGTGACGCTGGGAAGGAAATGTAGCCATGTAGTAACGATAAAAATGAGACCGCTCTCTTCAGCCGCCTCACCAGCCTTCCCCTGACTGCACCTAACTGGAGGTCATGCTGTCCCCTCTATTACCCCAGACCCGCGTGCAGGTGCTCAGCCAGAACCACCATAGAATGGGTCCGCTTTCTGAAGATAATACTGCCATAGTGTTCTCACATAATACCGCCATATAGATCACACATAATACCGCCAGTGTTCTCACATACCACCATATAGATCACACATAATACCGCCAGTGTTCTCACATACCGCCATATAGATCACACATAATACCGCCAGTGTTCTCACATACCACCATATAGATCACACATAATACCGCCAGTGTTCTCACATACCACCATATGCTTCTCACATAATACCGCCATATAGATCACCCATAATGCCGCCACATAGATCTCACATGTAGTGTAAATAAAGAATCGGCCAGAATAAAGTCCTTTATTAATCTTTTTTATACCATACCGAACGCATAATCCTCGACTCCCTCATCTCCCACAACAAAAATAATAAACCACAATGGGGAAAGACACGCAGGGGGGAGAGGAGTGCATAGGAGAGGATTAGATACTGACTGCTGAGCCGTGTATCTAATCCTGTCCTGTGTGATACTGTGCTGCGCCGTGTATCTAATCCTATCTTGTGTGATACTGTACACAGGACAGGATTAGCTACACAAGACTAGATTAGCTACACAGGACAGAGGTAGCAGTGGTAGATGGTATATAGAGACAGGCAGCAGTGGTAGATGGTATATAGAGACAGGCAGCAGTGGTAGATGGTATATAGAGGCAGGCAGCAGTGGTAGACGGTATATAGAGGCAGGCAGCAGTGGTAGATGGTATATAGAGGCAGGCAGCACTGTTAGGTGGTATACAGAGGCAGGTAGCGGTGGTATACAGAGGCAGGCAGCAGTAGTAGATGGTATATAGAGGCAGGCAGCAGTGGTATATAGGAGCAGGTAGCAGTGGTATATAAGGGCTGGTAGCAGTGGTATATAGGGACAGGTAGCAGTGGTATATAAGGGCTGGTAGCAGTGGTATATAGGGACAGGTAGCAGTGGTATATAAGGGCTGGTAGCAGTGGTATATAGGGGCAGGTAGCAGTGGTATATAAGGGCTGGTAGCAGTGGTATATAGGGACAGGTAGCAGTGGTATATAAGGGCTGGTAGCAGTGGTATATAGGGCCAGGTAGCAGTGGTATATAGGGACAGGTAGCAGTGGCATATAGGGCCAGGTAGCAGTGGTATATAGGAGCAGGTAGCAGTGGTATATAGGGGCAGGTAGCAGTGGTATACAGGGACAGGTAGCAGTGGTATATAAGGGCTGGTAGCAGTGGTGTATAGGGACAGGTAGCAGTGGTATATAAGGGCTGGTAGCAGTGGTATATAGGGACAGGTAGCAGTGGTATATAAGGGCTGGTAGCAGTGGTATATAAGGGCAGGTAGCAGTGGTATATAAGGGCTGGTAGCAGTGGTATATAGGGGCAGGTAGCAGTGGTATATAAGGGCTTGTAGCAGTGGTATATAGGGGCAATGTAGCAGTGGTATATAGGGGCAGGTAGCAGTGGTATATAGGGGCAGGTAGCAGTGGTATATAGGGGCAGGTAGCAGTGGTATATAAGGGCTGGTAGCAGTGGTATATAGGGACAGGTAGCAGTGGTATATAGGGACAGGTAGCAGTGGTAGATGCATAAGAAAATAAAAACTCTGTACTTACCTTCAGTCCTCTCCCAGGAAGTGCTGAGTCATGTTCAGGGCAGAGCAGTGTGACGATCTCCCTGCTCTGCTCTGAACGGCAGTGATTGCAGCCTGTGCTGTAATACTAAGTACAGGCTGCAATCACAGCTCCTGGCTGCAGATACTCACCCCGACCCTCGCTTCCCAGCAGCAGCTTCTCCCTGGCAGCTCCTGCCATCGCACACACTGAGCTGTGTGTGCGATGATAGAGGAAAAAAACAAAATGGCCGCGATCTCCTCTCACAGCTGTGACGTAGCAGCCCAGGGGGAGTGGCCAAGTCACAGCTGAGAGGCAGGAGGAGCGGTCGGAGCCCGACTGTTGGCTCCTATGCCCATGGCTGCTGTAAGTGAGGTGTGCAAGTGTCGTGCCCAGACACTTACACCCACACTAATGAAAATGGCGGCCTCCAGTGGCAAAAGTAAAAATGAATAAATAAAAAAGTATTAAAGTAGTACATTTACTTTTGTATTAAAAATAATTGATTATATAATAAATAATTATTAATACAAAAACTAAAATCACGGCACCCTCCCTTTAAGCCTCGGTTTATTGGTCCTTATAAAATTTCTGAAATTATTAATCCGGTGTCTTTTCATTTGGCTCTTCCTGCCTCTTTTGCCATTCATGATGTTTTCCATAGATCTTTGTTGCGGAGATATGTGGTGCCCGTTGTTCCCTCGGTTGACCCTCCTGCCCCGGTGTTGGTTGAGGGAGAGTTGGAATATGAGGTTGAGAAGATTTTGGATTCTCATTTTTCGAGGCGGAGGCTTCAGTATCTTGTCAAGTGGAAGGGTTATGGCCAGGAGGATAATTCTTGGGTTGCTGCCTCCGATGTCCATGCCACCGATTTGGTTCGTGCTATTCACTTGGCTCGTCCTGATCGGCCTGGGGTCTCTGGTGAGGGTTCGGTGACCCCTCCTCAAGGTGGGGGTACTGTTGTGAATTCCGCTCTTGGGCTCCCTCCGGTGGTTGTAAGTGGCACTTTTGTGAGTTCTGCTCTTGGGCTCCCTCTCGTGGTTTCTAGTGGTGTGGCTGCTCCTTGGAGTTAGCTGTCTTCAGCTGCTTCCACTGATCGTCTCTGCTCTGCTATTTATGTCTGCTCTGTCCTTCAGCTGGTGCCACTTGTAAATGGTTCCTGGTTGGATTCACATCTCTTTGGATTTCCCTGTTATCCTGACCAGTTCAGCTAAGCTAAGTATTTGCTTGCTCTTTTCTGTTCACAGATTGTGGACTTATCCGTTCTGTGTTTTCTATGTTTATCCAGCGTTATCAGTATGAATTAATTCTGTCTTGCTGGAAGCTCTGGGAAGCAGATTTACCCTCCACACCTTTAAGCCCCTGTCACACATAGCGAGATCACTAGCGAGATCGCTGCTGAGTCACAAGTTTTGTGACGCAACAGCGACCTCAGTAGCGATCTCGCTATATGTGATACGTAGCATCGACCAGGCCCCTGCTGTGAGATCGCTGGTCGTGTCGGAATGGCCTGGACCATTTTTTGATTGTTGAGGTCCCGCTGGGTAGCACACATCGCTGTGTTTGACACCTTACCAACGACCTCGTTGACAGGACGTCCCATTGAATCATCATGAAATAGCATCGTTGTACAGGTCGCTACAGGTCGCCACATCGCTGCTGCGTCGTTGGGGAGATCGCACTGTGTGACATCTCACCAGCGACCACATAGCGACGCAGCAACGATCCCTGACAGGTCGTATTGTTGTCGGGATCGCTTAAGCGTCGCTATGTGTGACGGGGCCTTTAGTCAGGTGTGGAGATTTTTAGTAAACTCTGCGTGGATTTTTGTAGAGTTTTAATACTGACCGCACAGTATCCTTTCCTGTCCTATCTATCAAGCTAGACTGGCCTCCTATGCTAAAATCTGATTTCATTTCTGCGTATGTTATTTTCCCCTCCTCTCACCATCAATATTTGTGGGGGGCTATCTTTCCTTTGGGGATTTTCTCTGAGGCAAGATAGGTTTCCTGTTTCCATCTTTAGGGGAAGTTAGATCTTAGGCTGTGCCGAGGGGTCTAAGGAGCGTCAGGTACCCCCCACGGCTATTTTTAGTTGCGCTACTAGGTTCAGGGTTTGCGGTCAGTACAGATGCCACCTCTTTCAGAGCTTGTCTCATGTTGTTCCTAAACCACCAGATCATAACAGCTAATGCAACCGCTCTCCAGGGGCTCCAGGAATCCAATGACGGGAGGAAGGTATCCTTCCGCACTGTATTCCTCCGCCGCTGTAAAAAAATAGTCCCTAGTCTCACTTTTGGCATTGCTGTGTGAGAAATTTTCCCACTCAGCAATAGCCATAAAGTGAGACTTTGAACTATAGTAACCGCAGTGATGCACTGCAGGAGCCATTGTCTCCTGTCAGTGTGTCACTGAGGGTCCTATAGAGCAGTGACATCACCCGATGTCACTGTTATATAGGGGAGATCGTCGTGGAACACTCGTTATTAATTGGACTACGGCAGACAGGTAATGTACGGCTTATTAGTTTACGTTTTTTTGCAAGCGCAAGTATGGTAAGTATGGTTAAATGAAGAATATTAAAATATTTTTTCCTAGTGTGTGTGTGTTTTATTAACCCTTTATTACTATTGAGTTAATAATGGATAGGCGTCTTATTGACGCCTCTCTGTTATTAACCCGGCTTAATGTCACCTTACAATAGCAAGGTGACATTAACCCCTTATTACCCCATATCCCACCTTCTACACGGGAGTGGGAAGAGAGGGGCTAAGTGCTGGAATCTGTAAGATGCGCCATTCTGGGGTGGCTGCAGACTGGTATTTGTAGTTGGGGGGACCAATATCCATGGCCCCTCTCTAGGCTATGAATATCAGCCCGCAGCTGTCTGCGTAGCCTTTCTGGCTATAAAATATAGGGGGGCCCACGTCATTTTTTGGGGGGTTCCCCATATGTTAATAGCCAGTAAAGGCTACGCAGACAGCTGCAGGCTGATATTCATAGCAGGCTACAAATATTGGCCCCCGGCCGTCAGCTTTCCCCCTCTGGCGCAGAAAATTGCATGGGAGTAGTGTTGAGCATTCCGATACTGCAAATATCGGGAATCAGCCGATATTCGTGGTATCGGAATTCCGATACTGAGTTCCGATACTTTCTCAATATCGGATACCGGAATCGGAAGTTCCCATAATTCAATGAGCCTGTTTGATTTATTTCGGCCAATGAGGAAGCCTAAGAAGTGTGGGCATATCCTGTTATGCATGTTGGTCATGTAACTACTGGCATGACTGTGATCGGCTGCTGAAATGATCTCATGATGCACTATAAAAGTCGCCGCCGCCATTTTGGGTTTACTCTGCTGTGAATTCAGTTAGGGACAGGACACTGTGTTCTGACTGAGGGCCAGTTTGAGATAGCAATTTGCTTCATTGTGCTTTACCCAGGCTAATTTAGCAAACCACTTGATTTTGCCTTGCAATGCTGTTCACGGCCGTCTGCAAGGTCTATGTGTGTGTGAGTGCAGCTCACTCTGTAGTCTGTTCTGCAGCCACAGTCGGTTGTAGACAGCTCAGTGTGCGTCACTGCGTCATACTGTTTCATTGTCCTTTTTTCAATTAGTGCTGCCTGCTGCACATTTTGTTCTGATTTATCCTATTAGTGGGTTTCCATCCATATCCTGCTAGATTATATAGGAGTATATAGAGGAGCTTTTTTAGGCCCTGCAGCGCCGTTCATGGCTGTCTGCAAGGTCTCTGTGTGAGTTCAGCTCACGCTGTAGTCTGTTCTGCAAAAAATACAAAAGTTAATAAAGTTCACCAAATACTCCACTTTACAGTTGTGTAGGCCACATTAGCTCATATTAAAGTCTAGTCCACACTTTATAAAATTAGTGTTTCTAATACCTGTTAGCAGCTGTTCAGGAATAAGCACACTAAACCCTTAGTACTTTTCTGCCTATCTTTATCAGTCTACCAAGATGAAGAAGGCAGGGAGTAAGGCACGAGGTCGTGGGCGTGGAGTTTCTGCGGGGAGAGGATGTGGGGATTCTGTGCCTGCTGCAGGCACCAGTGACTCATCATCGCCCAGTTTTAGCAGGGAACAGTCCTTCATGCGCAGCTTTGTAGGAGATCGTGTTACCCCACTGCTGCGTGACGAACAAAATGAAGCCGTTGTCGGATGGATGTCAGCTAACGCATCGACTTCAATTAGTGCCACATCCTCTCAGGCACAGAGCACTGAAGAACACCCATCTGTCTCTTCACCACTTGCCAAATTGCCCAGGCAGTCAATGAGCCCAGGACAGGAGCCATCTCTACTTCTGTTCTCTGAATCTCTTGGCTAGGAAAGAGGGGGCCAGCCAAGCAGCATTCTAGAATCTGAAGAGGTAGTATGCAGTGATGCACAACAGCTTTGTCTCTCTGAATCTGAAGAGGCGGGTGGGCCAGTGCCTACGGTCACCACACCTCATTATGCATCTGATGATGAGACTCAGGTGCCACTTTCTGGAGCGTACTGTGCTGCCGCGACTACCCAGGAGAAGCAGTTGTTGGAAGAGTGTAGTGTAGATGATGAGGTCCTTGACCCATCATGGCGTGAGGTACTGGAAGGTGGTGGGAGCAGCTCTGAGAAAGAGATTCCCCAAACGACCCAAAAAGGAGGGAGAGGGAGGGGGAAGACTGCGTTACCTGTAGCCTCCACTTCAGCACACATTAGGAGCATGCCTCTTCCAAAACCCAAAACGGGCACTCCCAAGACTTGTAGTGTCTGGTCCTTTTTTGACACAGTTGCAGATGACATTTGCTTTGTCAAATGCAAGCTGTGTAAACAGAAAGTCAAAAGAGGGAAAAGTGTCAGCAACCTCAATACCACAAAGTTGTGGAAATATGTGCGGACCAAGCACGTGGTGGAGTTACAAAAACACACTGAAGACCTAGGCCAACCTACAGCGGCACCTACCACCTCTTCAGCTCATGTTGTAGCCTCTTCCTCCAGCTCACACACAGCTGGTTCTGCCTCCTCACAGGATTGCCATGGATGAACCTCTGGCACTATTGTACAGAGACACAGTGTAATTACACCCACAGCACCACATTCCCTGTCATCCTCACACTCCCAGCCCAGTCTACAGCCATCGGTAGCACAGGCTTGGGAGAAAAGGCAGCCATTCTCGGCAAGCCACCTCCGAGCACAGGCACTGAATGCTGGCATTGCAAAACTACTGTCCCTTGAAATGCTGTCATTCAGGCTGGTGGAGACTGACATGTTCCGTATCTTGATGGCATTGGCAGTCCCACAAAACAATGTGCCCAGCCACTTTTATTTCAGCAGGCAAGCCGTCCCTGCCCTACAAAAGTATGTGGAGGGAAACATTAAACATGCACTACTAAACGTTGTCAGTAGCAAGTTCCACCTCATCACCGATGCGTAGACCAGTCACCTTGGACAGGAACGATACCTTTCCCTCACTGCCCATTGGGTAAATGTTGTGGAGCCGGGGACAGATCTTCAGAGTGGCGCTGTATGTGTTCTGCCAACTCCAAGGATTGCAGGAATCTAGTCTGTACACATTGACTCCTCCTCATACTCCAGTTCCTCTGAATCATCGCTGCAGGAGCCGTCACAGTCCACCTCCACATGGACCCGTGAACGCTTACCTGTTACGACCGATATGAGCACAGCCGTGGCCAAACATCAACAGGCCATATTGAAATTAATTTCTTTGGGGAATCGAAGCCACACAGCGCAGGAGCTTTGGAATGCCATCAAGCAGGAGATCGACGTGCGGTTTGTGCCAGCGAATCTCCAGCCAGGCATGGTAGTGTGTGACAATGGCCAAAATCTGGTGGCAGCTCTGGCCTAGGCAACCTCACTCACATCCCATGTCTGGCACATGTGCTCAACTTGGTCGTGCAGAGTTTTTTGAGGGACTATCCGGATCTTGATGCACTGCTGCACAAGGTCCGCTTAGAGTGTGCTCACTTGCGGCATTCCAGCAGGCAAGATTGCGCATTGCAGCTCTGCAGTGCCGATTCTGCCTTTCGGAACATCGCATCATATGTGACCTACCCACCAGGTGGAATTCAACTTTACATATGTTGGAGCGGTTGTGTGAGCAGCAGCCAGCAGTAATGGAGTACTGCGTGCCGTTCAGACTTCAACACCACTGAGTGGGCCACTATGAAGGGCATCTCGCATGTTTTACGTGCCTTCGATGATTCCACGCTGCAGATAATGCACTAGTCAGCATGACTATCCCCCTTATCTGCCTGCTTGAAAGAACACTGCAAGCGCTAATGGAGGAGGTTGTGGAAGAGGTGGAGGATGAGGAGTCAGAAATGCCATCTGCTTCTTGACAGTCTGCGCAACGTGGATCCTCACAAAGGCCTAGGCAGGTGTTATGAACAGGTGATTCAAAACCACAATGGACCTAGTGGTTAAGAGCACACAAAGTGACCTGATAGTTACTAACATAGGACGAGCTCTGAGACGTGGGAACTCTGCTGACCGCAATCCCTAATCCTATCATACCACACTAAAGGTAGCCGTGGATTGCGCCTAACGCTCCCTATGCAACTCGGCACAGCCTGAGAAACTAGCTAGCCCTGAAGATAGAAAAATAAGCCTACTTTGCCTCAGAGAAATTCCCCAAAGGAAAAGGCAGCCCCCCACATATAATGACTGTGAGTTAAGATGAAAATACAAACACAGAGATTAAATAGATTTTAGCAAAGTGAGGCCCGACTTACTGAATAGACCGAGGATAGGAAAGATAGCTTTGCGGTCAGCACAAAAACCTACAAACAACCACGTAGAGGGGCCAAAAAGACCCTCCGCACCGACTAACGGTACGGAGGTGCTCCCTCTGCGTCTCAGAGCTTCCAGCAAGCAAGAAAAACCAATATAGCAAGCTGGACAGAAAATATAGCAAACAAAAGTAACACAAGCAAAACTTAGCTTATGCAGGGCAGACAGGCCACAAGAACGATCCAGGAGAGAGCAAGACCAATACTGGAACATTGACTGGAGGCCAGGAACAAAGAACTAGGTGGAGTTAAATAGAGCAGCACCTAACGACTTAACCTTGTCACCTGAGGAAGGAAACTCAGAAGCCGCAGCCCCACTCACATCCACCAGAGGAAGCTCATAGACAGAACCAGCCGAAGTACCACTCATGACCACAGGAGGGAGCTTGACCACAGAATTCACAACAGTACCCCCCCTTAAGGAGGGGTTACCGAACCCTCACCAGAGCCCCCAGGGCAACCAGGATGAGCCAAATGAAAGGCACGAACCAGATCGGCAGCATGAACATCAGAGGCAAAGACCCAGGAATTATCTTCCTGACCATAACCCTTCCACTTAACCAGGTACTGGAGTTTCCGTCTCGAAATACGAGAATCCAAAATCTTCTCCACTATATACTCCAACTCCCCCTCAACCAAAACCGGGGCAGGAGGATCAACGGATGGAACCACAGGTGCCACGTATCTCCGCAACAATGACCTATGGAATACGTTATGGATGGAAAAAGAAGCTGGAAGGGTCAAACGAAAAGACACAGGATTAAGAACCTCAGAAATCCTATACGGACCAATGAAACGAGGCTTAAACTTAGGAGAGGAAACTTTCATAGGAATATAACGAGATGACAACCAAACCAAATCCCCAACACGAAGTCGGGGAACCACACAGCGCCTGCGGTTAGCGAAACGTTGAGCCTTCTCCTGAGACAATGTCAAATTGTCCTCCACATGAGTCCAAATCTGCTGCAACCTATCCACCACAGTATCCACACCAGGACAGTCAGAAGACTCAACCTGCCCTGAAGAGAAACGAGGATGGAAACCAGAATTGCAGAAAAACGGCGAAACCAAAGTAGCCGAGCTGGCCCGATTATTAAGGGCGAACTCAGCCAAAGGCAAAAAGGACACCCAATCATCCTGATCGGCAGAAACAAAACATCTCAGATATGTTTCCAAGGTCTGATTGGTTCGTTCAGTCTGGCCATTTGTCTGAGGATGGAAAGCTGAGGAAAAAGACAAATCAATGCCCATCCTAGCACAAAAGGCTCGCCAAAACCTCGAAACAAACTGGGAACCTCTGTCAGAAACGATGTTCTCCGGAATGCTATGTAAACGAACCACATGCTGGAAGAACAATGGCACCAAATCAGAGGAGGAAGGCAATTTAGACAAGGGTACCAAATGGACCATCTTAGAGAAGCGATCACAAACAACCCAAATGACCGACATTTTTTGAGAGACGGGGAGATCCGAAATAAAATCCATAGAGATATGTGTCCAGGGCCTCTTTGGGACTGGCAAGGGCAAAAGCAACCCACTGGCACGAGAACAGCAGGGCTTAGCCCGAGCACAAATCCCACAGGACTGCACAAACGAACGCACATCCCGTGACAGAGACGGACACCAAAAGGATCTAGCCACCAAATCTCTGGTACCAAAGATTCCAGGATGACCAGCCAACACCGAACAATGAACCTCAGAGATAACTCTACTCGTCCATTTATCAGGGACAAACAGTTTCTCCGCTGGGCAACGGTCAGGTCTATTAGCCTGAAATTTTTGCAGCACCCGCCGCAAATCAGGGGAGATGGCAGACAAAATTACCCCCTCTTTGAGAATACCCGCCGGCTCAGACAAACCCGGAGAGTCGGGCACAAAACTCCTAGACAGGGCATCCGCGTTCACATTTTTAGAGCCCGGAAGGTACGAAACCACAAAGTCAAAACGGGAGAAAAACAGCGACCAACGAGCCTGTCTAGGATTCAACCGTTTGGCAGACTCGAGATAAGTCAAGTTCTTGTGATCAGTCAAGACCACCATGCGATGCTTAGCTCCTTCAAGCCAATGACGCCACTCCTCTAATGCCCACTTCATGGCCAGCAACTCTCGATTGCCAACATCATAATTACGCTCAGCAGGCGAAAACTTCCTGGAAAAGAAGGCGCATGGTATCATCACCGAGGCATCAGAACTTCTTTGCGACAAAACAGCCCCTGCTCCAATCTCAGAAGCATCAACCTCGACCTGGAACGGGAGCGAAACATCTGGTTGGCACAACACAGGGGCAGAAGAAAAACGACGCTTCAACTCTTGAAAAGCTTCCACAGCAGCAGAAGACCAATTAACCACATCAGCACCCTTCCTGGTTAACTCAGTCAACGGTTTAGCAATACTAGAAAAATTATTGATGAAGCAACGATAAAAATTAGCAAAGCCCAGGAACTTTTGCAGACTCTTTAGAGATGTCGGCTGAGTCCAATCATAAATGGCCTGAACTTTCACAGGGTCCATCTCAATAGTAGAAGGGGAAAAAATGAACCCCAAAAATGAAACCTTCTGAACACCAAAGAGACACTTTGACCCCTTCACTAACAAAGAATTCGCACGCAGAACCTGGAACACCATTCTGACCTGCTTCACGTGAGACTCCCAATCATCCGAGAAGACCAAAATATCATCCAAGTATACAATCAGGAATTCATCCAGGTACTCTCGGAAGATGTCATGCATAAAGGACTGAAACACTGATGGAGCATTAGAAAGCCCGAATGGCATAACCAGGTACTCAAAATGGCCCTCGGGCGTATTAAATGCTGTTTTCCATTCATCGCCCTGTTTAATACGCACAAGATTATACGCATCACGAAGATCTATCTTGGTGAACCAACTAGCCCCCTTAATCCGAGCAAACAAATCAGATAGCAGCGGCAAGGGGTACTGAAATTTGACCGTGATTTTATTTAGAAGGCGGTAATCAATACAAGGTCTCAGCGAACCATCCTTCTTGGCCACAAAAAAAGAACCCTGCTCCCAATGGCGACGACGACGGGCAAATATGACCCTTCTCCAAGGATTCTTTTACGTAACTCCGCATAGCGGCGTGCTCAGGCACAGACAAATTAAACAGTCGACAATTAGGAAACTTACTACCAGGAATCAAATCGATAGCACAATCACAATCCCTATGCGGAGGTAGGGCACTGGACTTGGGCTCATCAAATACATCCCGGTAATCCAACAAGAACTCTGGGACCTCAGAAGGGGTGGATGATGAAATAGACAGAAAAGGAACATCACCATGTACCCCCTGACAACCCCAGCTGGACACAGACATTGATTTCCAATCCAATACTGGGTTATGGACTTGTAGCCATGGCAACCCCAACACAACCACATCATGCAGATTATGCAACACCAAAAAGCGAATATCCTCCTGATGCGCAGGAGCCATGCACATGGTCAGCTGGGTCCAGTACTGAGGCTTATTCTTGGCCAAAGGCGTAGCATCAATTCCTCTCAATGGAATAGGATACTGCAAGGGCTCCAAGAAAAACCCACAGCGCCTAGCATACTCCAAGTCCATCAAATTCAGGGCAGCGCCTGAATCCACAAATGCCATGACAGAATAGGATGACAAAGAGCAGATCAAAGTAACGGACAAAAGAAATTTCGACTGTACCGTACCAATGGTGGCAGACCTAGCGAACCGCTTAGTGCGTTTAGGACAATCAGAGATAGCATGAGTGGAATCACCACAGTAAAAACACAGCCCATTCTGATGTCTGTGTTCTTGCCGTTCAGCTCTGGTCAAGGTCCTATCGCACTGCATAGGCTCAGGTCCATGCTCAGATAATACCGCCAAATGGTGCACA
This sequence comes from Ranitomeya imitator, assembly GCF_032444005.1. Lineage (NCBI taxonomy): Eukaryota > Metazoa > Chordata > Amphibia > Anura > Dendrobatidae > Ranitomeya > Ranitomeya imitator. The sequence continues at coordinate 82,134,374 of NC_091282.1, forward strand.
GTTTTACGCTCACGCAAGCGTCAACCGATCTGAATGGCCAAAGACATAGACTCATTCAGACCAGCAGGCATAGGAAATCCCACCATGACATCCTTAAGGGCTTCAGAGAGACCTTTTCTGAAAATTGCTGCCAGCGCACATTCATTCCATTGAGTGAGCACAGACCACTTCCTAAACTTCTGACAATATATCTCTACCTCATCCTGACCCTGAGACAGAGCCAGCAAATTTTTCTCTGCCTGATCCACGGAATTAGGTTCATCATACAGCAATCCGAGCGCCAGAAAAAATGCATCAATATTACATAATGCAGGATCTCCTGGCGCAAGGGAAAATGCCCAGTCTTGAGGGTCGCCACGTAGTAAAGCAATAATGATCTTAACTTGTTGAACTGGGTCCCCAGAGGAGCGGGGTTTCAAAGCCAGAAACAGTTTACAATTATTCTTAAAACTCAGAAACTTAGCTCTATCTCCAGAAAACAAATCAGGAATAGGAATTCTTGGCTCCAACATAGAACTCTGAACCACAAAGTCTTGAATATTTTGTACTCTTGCAGTGAGATGATCCACACAAGAAGACAGATCTTTAATGTCCATTACTACACCTGTGTCCTGAACCACCCAAATGTCTAGGGGAAAAGAAAGACAAAACACAGTACAGAGAAAAAAAAATGGTCTCAGAACTTCTCTTTTCCCTCTATTGAGAAGCATTAGTACTTTGGGCCTCCAGTACTGTTATGAACAGGTGATTCAGAACCACAATGGACCTAGTGGTTAAGACAGAGCACACAAAGTGACCTGATAGTTACTAACATAGGACGAGCTCTGAGACGTGGGAACTCTGCTGACCGCAATCCCTAATCCTATCATACCACATTAAAGGTAGCCGTGGATTGCGCCTAACGCTCCCTATGCAACTCGGCACAGCCTGAGAAACTAGCTAGCCCTGAAGATAGAAAAATAAGCCTACCTTGCCTCAGAGAAATTCCCCAAAGGAAAAGGCAGCCCCCCACATATAATGACTGTGAGTTAAGATGAAAATACAAACACAGAGATGAAATAGATTTTAGCAAAGTGAGGCCCGACTTACTGAATAGACCGAGGATAGGAAAGATAGCTTTGCGGTCAGCACAAAAACCTACAAACAACCATGCAGAGGGGCCAAAAAGACCCTCCGCACCGACTAACGGTACGGAGGTGCTCCCTCTGCGTCTCAGAGCTTCCAGCAAGCAAGAAAAACCAATATAGCAAGCTGGACAGAAAATATAGCAAACAAAAGTAACACAAGCAAAACTTAGCTTATGCAGGGCAGACAGGCCACAAGAACGATCCAGGAGAGAGCAAGACCAATACTGGAACATTGACTGGAGGCCAGGAACAAAGAACTAGGTGGAGTTAAAAAGAGCAGCACCTAACGACTTAACCTCGTCACCTGAGGAAGGAAACTCAGAAGCCGCAGCCCCACTCACATCCACCAGAGGAAGCTCATAGACAGAACCAGCCGAAGTACCACTCATGACCACAGGAGGGAGCTTGACCACAGAATTCACAACAGGCAGGGGACACTTTGTGAGGAGGATGAGGAGGAGTCAATGGAGGAGGAAGACATCTGTCCAGAGGAGGGAGTTAAACAATGCTCCAGTAGTCAGTATGTAGAGCGAGGGTGGGGTGATGCATAGCAGGCAGAGATCACGCCTCAAGCAGGGAACTGCGTTTCTTGGCCATTTGGCAGTCTGCAGCACATGGTTGATTTTATGCTGCAGTGCCTGAGAAACGACCGCCGCATCGCTCACATTCTCAACACGGCTCATTATTGGGTGTACACCTTCCTAGATCCTCGCTACCGGGACAACTTAGAAAGCCTCATAACACCGTTGAACCGGGAGCGTAAAATGCGGGAGTACCAAGGCACACTGGTGCATTCCATCATCTTCTCCAGTCCAACCGAGAGCAGTGCTGCTAGTGCTTTACAAAGCAGCTCACTGCGTCGAGGCAGTGGAGGAAGTTCTGCACAAAGAGGGAGAAGAAGCAGTGTCTCAGCACAAGGCAAGACCAGTATGGTCCAACTGTGGCGAAGTTTTGTGTGCCCTCCACAAATGTCTACACCATCACAGACAGCTCCAGTCAGCAAGAGGCAACTTTTCCGCCAGATGGTGACAGAGTACATGTCTTGCCCTCTCTGTGTACTCCCAGACAGCTCTTCCCTCTTCAAGTTTTGGGTCTCTTAGCTGGATACATGGCCAGAGCTTAGCCAGTATGCATTGGAGGTGCTGGCTTGCCCTGCTGCTAGTGTATTATCAGAACGCGTTTTTAGTGCTGCAGGGAGTGTACTAAAAGACCATTGCATGTGCCTATCCTCCGATAACGTTGACCGACTTACTTTTCTGGAAATTAACAAGGCCTGGATCTCGCAGGAATTTGCCACTCCTCTTCCAGATTAAATAATTGGTTGGCAACACTATCCAGGTCTCCTGTTGCGTTCATGTTTCTACCACCTGAACTGTAATCCCTGGGCTCCAACACTGCCAGTTGCTGCTCAGAAGTGCCATGTGCACAGTCAATACATGACCCAGTGTTATTGGGTTTCAGTAACGTCAGCTGATCCCCAGCTGTGTATCCGGCAATTGCTCCTGCTACCTCCATATTCACATTACATCAGATATTAAACTTGCTCCAAATAGGCTTCAGCCTACACTCTACTTCTCCAGGATTCCCTGGGCTCCAACACCGCCAGTTGCTGCTCGGAAGTGCTGTCTGCACAGTCAACACTTGCTGCCGTCTTATTGGGGTTCAGTAACGTCAGCTGATCCCCTGCTGTGTATCCGGCAATTTCTCTTGCTCCCTCCACACTAAAACTACTACAGAAATTAAAGGGAACCTGTCCCCCCCCCAGGCGTTTGTACCTAAAAGAGCCACATTGTGCAGCACTAATGCTGCACAAGGAAAAGGTGGCTCTTTTAGTTATGGTCCTTGCGCACGCTGAACTAAACACTTAAAATATGCCCCCTCATACCTCGAAACCGTCCCAGAGTCGGGACTTTCCTTCTTAATGAGGCGCAGCACAGCCGACATTCATACCCCCTCGGGGCCGGGCGCCGCCTCCTCAGCGTTGTTTGAATCTGTCCCGGAGCCTGCGCTGTTATGTTATCCCTTGGGCATACGCAGTCAGCGCTGCCTGTCTTCTGACATCATTTGTTGTCAGGTTGACTGCACCTGTGCGACCGCGCTGCCCGAGATCCCGCCCCGCTGGGATTCATGGGCATGCGCAGTGCATATTTTTGCCTCTCACTCATCTTCCTCCACCTTCTTCAGACTGTGCGGCGTCAGCTGATCCCTAATCTCCGTGGCATGTGCTTCTCTCTCTCTCTCAATACTTTTGTCTGGCCCATTTTTGGAGTTTTGTGTGAAATGATCAATGTTTTGCTTTTTTCTTCATTCTCTTTTGTGTTTTTTCATTTAAGACAAATTAAATGAAGATAATAATAACAAAGATTTTGTGTTTGCAATCATTTTCAGGAAGAAACTGAGTATTATCTGCCAGAATTGCAGGGGTGTCAATACTTTTGGCCACAACTGTATGTTATATGTATGTATGTAGTATGTACAGTGGGGCAAAAAAGTATTTAGTCAGTCAGCAATAGTGCAAGTTCCACCACTTAAAAAGATGAGAGGCGTCTGTAATTTACATCATAGGTAGACCTCAACTATGGGAGACAAACTGAGAAAAAAAATCCAGAAAATCACATTGTCTGTTTTTTTAACAATTTATTTGCATATTATGGTGGAAAATAAGTATTTGGTCAGAAGCAAACAATCAAGATTTCTGGCTCTCACAGACCTGTAACTTCTTCTTTAAGAGTCTCCTCTTTCCTCCACTCATTACCTGTAGTAATGGCACCTGTTTAAACTTGTTATCAGTATAAAAAGACACCTGTGCACACCCTCAAACAGTCTGACTCCAAACTCCACTATGGTGAAGACCAAAGAGCTGTCAAAGGACACCAGAAACAAAATTGTAGCCCTGCACCAGGCTGGGAAGACTGAATCTGCAATAGCCAACCAGTTTGGAGTGAAGAAATCAACAGTGGGAGCAATAATTAGAAAATGGAAGACATACAAGACCACTGATAATCTCCCTCGATCTGGGGCTCCACGCAAAATCCCACCCCGTGGGGTCAGAATGATCACAAGAACGGTGAGCAAAAATCCCAGAACCACGCGGGGGGACCTAGTGAATGAACTGCAGAGAGCTGGGACCAATGTAACAAGGCCTACCATAAGTAACACACTACGCCACCATGGACTCAGATCCTGCAGTGCCAGACGTGTCCCACTGCTTAAGCCAGTACATGTCCGGGCCCGTCTGAAGTTTGCTAGAGAGCATTTGGATGATCCAGAGGAGTTTTGGGAGAATGTCCTATGGTCTGCTGAAACCAAACTGGAACTGTTTGGTAGAAACACAACTTGTTGTGTTTGGAGGAAAAAGAATACTGAGTTGCATCCATCAAACACCATGCCTACTGTAAAGCATGGTGGTGGAAACATCATGCTTTGGGGCTGTTTCTCTGCAAAGGGGCCAGGACAACTGATCCGGGTACATGAAAGAATGAATGGGGCCATGTATCGTGAGATTTTGAGTGCAAACCTCCTTCCATCAGCAAAGGCATTGAAGATGAAACGTGGCTGGGTCTTTCAACATGACAATGATCCAAAGCACACCGCCAGGGCAACGAAGGTGTGGCTTCGTAAGAAGCATTTCAAGGTCCTGGAGTGGCCTAGCCAGTCTCCAGATCTCAACCCTATAGAAAACCTTTGGAGGGAGTTGAAAGTCCGTGTTGCCAAGCGAAAAGCCAAAAACATCACTGCTCTAGAGGAGATCTGCATGGAGGAATGGGTCAACATACCAACAACAGTGTGTGGCAACCTTGTGAAGACTTACAGAAAACGTTTGACCTCTGTCATTGCCAACAAAGGATATATTACAAAGTATTGAGATGAAATTTTGTTTCTGACCAAATACTTATTTTCCACCATAATATGCAAATAAAGTGTTAAAAAAACAGACAATGTGATTTTCTGGATTTTTTTTTCTCAGTTTGTCTCCCATAGTTGAGGTCTACCTATGATGTAAATTACAGACGCCTCTCATCTTTTTAAGTGGTGGAACTTGCACTATTGCTGACTGACTAAATACTTTTTTGCCCCACTGTATGTATGTATGTAGTATGTATGAAGTATGTATGTAGTATGTTGTATGTAGTATGTATGTAGTATGTATGTAGTATGTATGTTTTTTTTTCATTCAAGACCTTAGCCGGATGATGGGACTAATACTGTCAAATTCACAGAAAAAAATCCCCAAAAATTCAAAAGATAAAAATTAATCTTTATTAGGAAATTTAAAAATAACCACTTAGGAGGAGCGGGGGCGCCAATGCGCAGGATATAGGGTGCCAACCTCCGCTGGTAGGTAGGGTGCAATCAGTGAAGTGTAGGGCCTGGCACCACCCTGGCCTTTTCTGTAGTATGTTAGTGTTGTTGTTGGTGATGGTTTAAGTAGTGCACATAAGTGGTTATTTTAAAATTTCCTAATAAAGGTTAATTTTTATCTTTTGAATTTTTGGGAATTTTTTTCTGTGAGTTTGTAAATATATCCCCAAAGGGCATTTTTTCTTCTGAGACTAATACTGTCCCATCATTGGTTAATGTGTCAATCACTGTCACTGTAGCAGGCATCGTCCGATGGGACTTGTAGTCCCATCGGACGATGCCTGCACACACGCACAGACCCCCGGCAGCCCGCACAGATCCCCGGCAGCCCGCAAGACCCCAGGCAGCCTGCACAGAGCCTCGGCAGGCCCGCACAGACCCCCAGCAGCCTGCACAGACCCCCGGCAGGCCCGTACAGACCTCCGGCAGGCCCGCACAGACCCTCGGCAGGCACGCACAGACCCCCGGCAGCCCGCTCAGACCCACGGCAGCCCAAACAGACCCCCGGCAGGCCCGTACAGACCCCCGGCAGCCCGCACAGACCCCCGGCAGCCCGCACAGAACCCCGAGAGGCCTGTACAGATCCCCAGCAGGCCTGAACAGACCCCGCCCCCACAGACAGACACGCACAGTGTGCGCCCACGCACCGCCCACACTCTTCCCCCCCTCTGGAACAGGATGTAGAAGAACGAACAGAAAGGGCTTATTTACATTCCGATATTTGTGTCCCATTGACTTGCATTGGTATCAGGTATCGGCAATATCCGATATTTTTTGGATATCGGCTGATCCAATCCGATACCGATACTTCTGGATATCGGAAGGTATCGCTCAACACTAGATGTCAGTGCTGCCGACAATAACAGATGCCAGTGGAGCGCCTGCTAGGGCCGTGGGGTACTTCGGGGGGGTTGTCACAGCAGCTGTTACACCGTCCGTGGCCCTGAGTGTCCAATAAAATGATGAGGGAAGGTTTAAAGGGGATTGATTCGTAATGCCACCTGTGGTGTTCAGCAATGGATGGCTGACGCTACATAAGGGGACCGCTGGGGCTGATGGTGATGCAGCTGGGATGGTTCTGCTCCCCACAGGTGGAGCGGGGCCCCAGGGCAACCAGTACTGTTGTAAGGGATTGTGGACGTTGGGGTGCAGGACTGCATCCTGCAACCTGTTTACAAATGCACATATTCTTAAGTCATTCATACTGAAAAAAAAGGTATAATTGTACTTAAGAAACATAAGAATATAAACAAATATTTCTTGAATTCAAGTCCTCATGGCCCAAGCAACCGATCAAATTTTGAGGATTTTCTTAGTATTGCACAGGTAATGGAATTATTATCAAACATAAGACTCAGATTCTCTCACTTTTGCAATTCTGTGGAAATCCTGTGAACAGGATCTGTTGAGGGGGTCGTTGGGTGAGACCGTGAGGACTTGAGTTTTGGAAACAGGGATATAAAACAAAAAGATACAGATTGAAGATTGAGACCCGTGCTTGTACAAACTTCAAAAGATAATGCTAAAAGCTGCAAGAGGCAATAAACACCCCTGGTGGTGTAATTACTTCATATAGAGCACAGCTTGATTAATAACATGCCTCTGCGCTAATTGGATATATACTAACAGTTTTTGCCACTAAACCAAAGTATTAGTGCCAATTTACACCAGATATGACAGAAAACTGGTGAAAAATACTGAAAAAAGCTAGTAATTGCAGATATGCACAAGTGAGATATAGTTAGTCTGCTATACTGCCGTACATACTATTTCAATAAATTTTATTCCCAATACCAGACAATTATAAACAAGCAAAACCAATCCCAACAAGGGCCATCAATGTACTTACAGTCAGAGGCCAGCCTCACACTAGAGTGTTTTACGGACGTAAGAGAGGTGCTGAAAATACGGATTGCATACGGTACAATGCTTCTCTATGCCCCAGCTCTTATCAGCCATATTTTACTAATCCGTATTATACGGTCTTCTACGGCCGTAGAAAATCGCAGCATGCTGCGTTTGTCACCGTATTGCGCAAAAAATACGCCAATGAAAGTCTATGGGGGCCAGAAAAATACGGATTACACACGGACCAGCAGTGTGACTTGCGAAAAATACGCTGCGGTGTTATAATTGACGTATCTGTGAATTTCATTGCCTCCTTGTGCTTCATTCCCTCTGAAGCAGGTTCCTTTGGCAATAACAGCTGATCTTTGGACCTTATATAAGCTGAACTTGTTGCACATAGATGATCACTAGACTGGCTTCTATTTACAAAGTGATTGACTTCATGAGTCAACCATTTATTGACATTTATGCCTATACCAATTTCAATATTAGGGTACTTTATTAGTATGTTGGATATACCACTATTTAGATTTTGATGACCTAGCATAGGATAAGTCGTCAATCTCAAATTCCACCAAACAGTTGTTTGCCTCTAAACAGTGCACACAGCCATGCTGTTCCAACTCTGTGCACCGCTTCGATCCTGCCAGAGCTGAAGATAGTTGATTGGAGGATGTACCCTTATCTCGGCATTATTAACTGAAGTTTTTGTATTGGTGGTCAACACAATCTGTATTCGTACAAGACTTAGTATAAGAGCCGATAGTGAAGATGGGTCAGCTAAGGATAGTTCAGTATCAAAAGACAACGCAAAAGCCAGAGCAAACAAGAAAATGAACGTCTTTCATTACAGGCACTTTACTCAGACTTTGCTTTTACTTTCACACACAGAAATACAACATCCAAATGTTTAAGAGTCAAATCCTTTCAGGAAACCAAGAAAATCTAGTACAATTATGGAGAATTCCTCACCTACATCACTCAGTCTACCTTTTATACACAGCTCAGCCTCCAGGGTGTAAGATGCAAGAAATCCTTTATCACCCATAGGAGTAACGCTGATCCATCAACACCAGTGTAACAAGAGCAGCCGTGGATTTCAGAAGCAATGTGTAGCATTGTGCTATGATGATGCTATGCTCCTATGTTCTACATGTGCATCCTTTCTGGGGTTTTCAGAAGTTGTTTCTTAGTCATACAATATTTGTACCTAGAAAAGTGAGATGGGTAACCCATATAAAAAAATGTGCAGATCAGCAAATCTGTCTAATCCAGGACACAGAGCATTGGATGTAGTGATGCCTAACTGCTTAGATTTGTCATTTGAAGATTTATGAAGGTATAGTATATTGGTTGTCATTCAGATTCACAAGAAAGGGATAATAATAAATGACTTAAAATTTAAGTGTGTGTTATATTTTCAGCAAATAAATGTTGTTCATTGCAGAATGAAAAAATATGAACATTTCCTACTTTCTGTATCAATTTATTATGTTTTTTTAGATTTTTGTTCAGTATGATGTTTTGTTGTTTACTTTCAGTGGATTCAACTCTGTCCAGTTCCTGTGATGGACGTGCAGGTGCAATCATTGTGTCAGATCATAAGTCTCAAAAACCCTTTGTTCTTTAATTCTGGAAATCAGTGGTAATCAGAGATCAAAGATTTCTTTTATCTTGCAAGTTCATTTTAACTGGATTTCTGCTAGGGTTACATGGTGCCTAGTTAACTTCATGTCACAATCTTTCTCTACTAAAAATAAGAACAGACAGGAGTGGAACAATGGTTAGAAGAGAAAAAAAATCTATTTAAGGTGCTTTTAACCCTAGAACGCATACCTGGGGCCTCGCAGGCCTGCCAGGTTACTTGTTTTCTATTTTGTGTAAAAGTACTTTAGTTAGAATTTTGAAAATCTAGGTAATCCTCAGGTATATAGTTGTTAGTAATTTCCAGTTATTCATATATTTTTATGTTACAGACATTTCGGTATAACAACCTTTTTTTGGGACTACCCCATATTCACGCTCCTGGGGCCTTTTAGGCCTGTACTAGGTTTACATGTCTTTTTGTCTGTATTGTTGCTGGGGAAGAACTTCTATGACTATAAAACACTTGCTAAAAACTCTCTAAACACTCTAAAAACACTTGCTCTACCAATTTTCAATTCAGGAAAAAATATTACAATGAATAACTTACCACAAACACTTACCAATTTTGAAATGGCCAACTTTTTGCTTCAAAAGCAACTTACACTTGTTGGTACTATGAGGCCAAACCGCCGCAAAATTCCTCCAATCATGAAGCACAATGCACAGCGAACAATCTACGAGAGTATATTCGGTTTCTGCAATCAAGCAACAATGGTGTCTTATAAAGCCAAGAAAGAAAAATCCGTGATATTACTGAGTACAATGCATCATGATAGAAGTATTGACACCAATGACAGGAAAAAAAAACCTGAAATCATACTGCATTATAATAAGACAAAAGGAGGTGTCGACAAGATGGACGAAATGATTGGAGAGTATTTGTGCAAAAGGCAGACTAAACGTTGGCCTGTTGCCCTTTTTTCCAATATCCTTGATGTGTCAGCCCTCAATAGCTACATTGTTTATTGTCAAACTAATCCAGAATTCCATGCCAACAGGAAAGACAAGAGACGTCTATTTTTGACAGAACTTTGTTATGAACTTTTGATACCTACTATGATGGAGAGAAGCAGCATGATATGCTTATCAAGGCAAATTACGGAGGCAATGATCCGATGTGGAATATGCTTTTTGGAACATGCAGAGCAAAGAGAAAAAAAAGAAAGCGCTGCTATATTTGTCCAGCAAAGAAGGAAAGAAAATCGGAGCGTTTCTGTTCTACTTGCGGACAAAATGTATGCAAGGAACATTCAGCCAAAAAAATAATATGCGAGAATTGTCGGGGGAATATGTAAAGTTACAAATAAATATTCCTGCACCAAGTTTGCTACAACCAAAAAATGTTTTCATAACAAAATTGCATATAGAATGCCTATATTTGGCGTGCCCGTTTACTTACTTTTTTGTTGCTTTATGCACATAATTATGTTTTGAAATATACACATCTTAGGCTGTGTTCCCAGTAGCGCTGGTGTTCGCCAGAAGGGGATCCATAATGGATCTGACCTCCTGGTAACTTCAGCTAAGGCTGCCGGAATGGCGTGATTCCGCCAGCCTTAGCTGGAGTCACCAGGAGGTCAGATCCATTACGGATCCCCTCCTGGCGGCTCCAGCGCTAGTTGGAATGCATCCTTACCTTGCAATTGTAAAATAAATTTTGAAAAGTATTTTTATTTGAGTTATTCCGTGTTATTTGCACACAGGCCTAAAAGGCCCCAGGTGCGTGAATATGGGGTAGTCCCAAAAAAAGGTTGTTATACCGAAATGCCTATAACATAAAAATATATGAACAGCTGGAAATTACTAACAACTATATACCTGAGGAATACCTAGAGTTTCAAAATTCTAACTAAAGTAATTTTACAGAAAATAGAAAACAAGTAACCTGGTAGGCCTGCGAGCCTTAGCTGGGGTCACCAGGAGGTCAGATCCATTACGGAATCCCGTCCTGGCGGACCCCTGTGCTAGTGGGAATGCATCCTTACTTTGCAATAAACTTTGAAAAGTATTTTTATTTGAGTTATTCCATGATAATTGTAAACAGGCCTAAAAGGCCCCAGGTGCGTGAATGTGTAGATTTCTATGGGTATGCGTTCTAGGGTTAAGGTAGGGTGCACATTTCTTTCTAATAAGTAATGTCTAGCACATGTGTGTAATGTCATATATCATATCTGAGAAATGTGCTTTTTTATCCACTTATGAGCCACTTCTTCTCATCTCCTCTCTTCTCCCTGGCTTCTTGAAGATAATCTGCATTTGACCCACATTTGGCAGGAAGAAACTAGCTAATATGAAGTCTCTCTTACATTTCACACAAAAGGATAGAATAATTCCTACAGATCATTCCTTAGCACACAGACAAAAGCAAAAGAGGATTAGAGGACATTATATAGCAGTACTGAGCTGTGTAGCTGTAAATTCAGCACTGGTAGAACCCTTGTTAGAAAGTTACTGCTCAAGTTGTGCGTCTCTCTCTGCCTGTTTTCTCCCTTTGCTTCTCACTTATCCTCCTCTTCAATAGAGTATAATAAGGGGTGTAGTCTAATATCTTACTTTTCTGACAATCTTTCGTGTCTTGAGCAACACTGATCTAAACTGTTTTTCTTGAGTGGATGGTGAGTTCAGCTCAGCAGGGAGGGATAGTGAGGCAATTAGCGCACTGTTTATGGAGCAGTGGAAACGTAAGCAGATAAGATATACAGTATTAGGTTTGTTAGATTGATTTCAAGTTTGCTGAAAGTACAGTTCCCTTATTAACTGTTCCCCAAGCTGGATTCAGGGTTACACTGCTTAGTACTGTTGTATCATGTTCTCTTTGATGCTGCTGCTTTGGAAAAGGAGAGCAAGAATCAGTAATGTCCATGTGTATTTTGTATGGGAAATATCGCAACTGGACAGATATAGTGTTATTCCTCATATACACACATGACACCTTACGCTGAAGGGTCACATGAAATTACAGGAACACTGACATTTTTACAAAATAAATGTTAAATGTATTATTTTGTTGGAATTAACTGTTTAAAATAGATCGCCATTGATCAATATAGTCATGAATGAGTGAAATAGAAAGGACAATTATTACCCAATGAAGCAGAACTTAGACATTCACTGCCACAGCTTTATGGTAATCAGTAACATTTGTTAACCTATCTTGTGGGCCTCAGCACCAGAAAAACCAGAGACCGATGTGCAGGATCTGGGAGCTATTGTGGTGGAAGAGGTGGGAGCCAGATGAGAGCCTAAGACAGGCCAGTATAATGTCTTTTTAACCCCTTTCAGGCCTTCAAAACTATTCAATAAAATGTGAATCAAATCCATAAAATTTAGAAAATAATAGAATCTAAGCTTTATGAAAAACCTGCAACAAATTTAATTCGCTCATTTCTAAGGCTAGTTTCACATTTGCGGACGAGGGCTTTGCGGAGAACTGCATAGTTCCTCTGTTAAGCCCCGCCCACTGCAGTGCAGCGCCTCTTTCCTTCAGCTCCGCCTACGTCAATATGCATCCTGCGTACCTTATCTTTAACATTAAGTAGTCAGGCCACGCGGATGTATGCCGATGCCTCCGCATGTGTCATTTTCACGCAGCGCTGACCTGCGTCGAACGCAACATGTTGCATTTTGTTGCGGCCGATGCAGCATCAAAACAATGCATGCGAAGGCATCCGCAAACATCCGCATGGCCTGACTACCTAATGTTAAGGATAGGTACGCATGATGCATGCAGACATAGGCGGAGCTGAAGGAGGAGGTGCAGCAATGGGCAGGGCTTAATGGAGGAACTACGCAGTACTCCGCAAAGCCCTCATCCGCAAATGTGAAAACAACCTAATAAAGATATATTGTGACATTTTGGAAGATGCTAACTGTTAATAATATTGTGGAGCGCTTAGGGCAGGGCAATGTTATATAATATGTGTAACTGCATTTTTCACCCCCTTTTACCAACTTTTCACCCCTTCAAGTCAATGTACTAAGTTCTTCCTGGCAGGAGCGGGACAAGCATTTTTGGAGTGATTCTGTGTCAATGCTACTGCCAAACAACACAGATCAGGACAGCAGTGGATAGTCTAGACCCTGGAAGGTAAATTATTCTTGGTATATTTTGATTTTTTTAGTTTATTAATCTTATAAAAGTAAAGTTGACTGCTTCACCCCAAAGCCTGTTTTCACACTCCTGACCAGGCCAAATTTTACAATTCTGACCAGTTTCATTTTATGTGCTAATAACTCTAGAAAGCTTCAATGGATCCCACCTACTCGGAAATTGTTTTATTCACATATTATACTTCATGATAGCTGTAAAATTTGTTCAATATAACTTGTGTTTATTTGTGAAAATATTGGAAATTTGGGAAAAATTTTGATAATTTTGCAATTTTCTAAATTTGTATTTTTCTGCCCTTAATTCAAAGAGTCATATCACGCATAGTCTACGATATAATTGTCTAAGGGTCACTTCCGTCTGTCTGTCTCTCTTTCTGTCTGTCATGGATATTCATTGGTCACGATCTCTATCTGTCATGGAAATCCAAGTCGCTGATTGTTCGTGGCAAAACAGCCACGACCAATCAGCGTCGGGCACAGTCCGGCGGAAAAATGGCCGCTCCTTCCTCCCCGCAGTGAGTGCCCGCTCCATAATCCCCTCCAGTCAGCACTCACACAGGGTTAATGGCAGCGTTGACCACGGTGTAACGCACTCGGTTAACGCTGCTATTAACCCTGTGTTACCAACTTTTACTATTCATGCTGCCTATGCAGCATCAATAGAAAAAAGATCTAAAGTTAAAAATAATAAAAAAAATAAAAAATAGTTATATACTCACCGTCCGTTGGCCCCTCAGATCAGGAACAGGCCTTTCCCGCTCCTCACGACGCCCAGGTGACCGCTCCATTCATTGCGATTTTGCGAGATGATGACGTGCGGTCTTGCGAGACCGCAATGCACTCTTTAGACCGAAGCACGCGAGGAGCGTCAGTAGCCGCTTCAATCCTGGGGCCAACGGAGGGTGAGTATATTAGTATTTTTTATTTTAATTCTTTTTTTAACAAGGATATGGTGCCCACATTGCTATATACTGCGTGGGCTGTGCAATATATTACGTGGGCTGTGTTATATACTACGTGGGCTGTGCTATATACTATGCGGGCTGTGCAATGTACTGCGCGGGCTGTGCAATGTACTGCGTGGGCTGTACAATGTACTACGTGGGCTGTGCAATGTACTGCGCGGGCTGTGCAATGTACTGCGCGGGCTGTGCAATATACTGCGCGGGCTGTGCAATGTACTGCGTGGGCTGTGCAATGTACTGCGCGGGCTGTGCAATGTACTACGCGGGCTGTGCAATGTACTACACGGGCTTTGCAATGTACTATGCGGGCTGTGCAATGTACTGCATGGGCTGTGCTATACACTACGTGGCCTGTGTTATACACTACATGGTCTGTGTTATACACTATGTGGCCTGTGTTATACATTACGTGGCCTGTGTTATATACTGCGTGCATGGTACTGCGCGGGCTGTGCAATATACTATGTGGGCTGTGCAATATACTACGCGGGCTGTGCAATATACTACGTGGGCTGTGCAATATACTATGTGGCTGTGCAATATACTACATGGGCTGTGCAATATACTACGCGGGCTGTGCAATATACTACGCAGGCTGTGCAATATACTACGTGGGCTGTGCAATACACTACATGGCTTGGCAATATACTACGTGGCTGTGCATTATACTACGTGGGCTGTGCAATATACTACACGGGCTGTGCTATATACTCCGTGGGCTGTGCTATATATTCTGTGGGCTGTGCAATATACTCCGTGGGCTGTGCTATGTACTCCGTGGGTTGTGCTATATACTCTGTGGGCTCTGCTATATACTACATGGCTGTGTTATATCCTACGTGGCTGTGCAATATACTACGTGGCTGTGCTATTTACTACGTGGGCTGTTATATACTACGTGGCTGTGCTATATACTACATGGCCGGCCATGAACAATCAGCAACAGGCGCAGTCTGGCCGCGAACTGGCGCGGGATTTGAACCACGCTTCGCTAATTGGTTGCGGCCGGCCGAATCCTGTGTATTCAATGTATTATTCTGAAATCTTCATAAATAAACTACATACATATTCTAGAATACCCGATGTGTTAGAATCGGACTACCATCTAGTGTTAATAAATACCAATTACCACATGTTTACTTTACATCAGCACAGTTTTTGAAAAATCATTTTTTTGTTAGGAAGTTATAAGAAAAAAATTATAGAAACTCCAAGAGAAAATTTTTGTACACAGCCAAAGTAAACATTTAAAAGATATACACATTTTATTGAATACATGGTAAATTCAAAGATAAAAAGTAAAAAATGCCACTGGTACAGACAATAGGTGGGTACACCCGGATAAAGTTTGACATCAATATAGATTCTGTATATCAGAAATTGGTAAAGCCTTTATTTTTTTTAGTAAATCCCAATTAATTAGGACAACCAATGACTATATACAAAAATATATATTTTTTCATGTTAGCAGTACAGCAATTGACTGTCATACAGACATTTAGTTGTGCAGAGCGGGCCATCAAAGAATCATATCAAGGGGAAGACCCCATATGTAAAGAAACAAATGCATAAATAGGTGACTAGCAGAACCACAGTTGCCACAATTTTAGAGATGTCTCAGTATATAATACCGCCAGTGTTATGAGTGTGAATATGCCAGACTCATACCATATGAACCAAGGTAAAAGATAGAAGAGAAATGTGTATAATTACCTTAGAAAAATATTTAGAATTGAGAGTCCTCAGTGGTTGATACCTTTTAATGGCTAACTGAAAAGATGGTAACAAATTGCAAGCTTTCGAGACTACATACGTCTCTTCATCCTGCAAAGACTAAAACAAATTCTGAAGAATCACATATTTATGCACAACATAGTATAGAAAAAAAAAGGGAAAAAAAAAGAGAAAAAAACCATGGATAAGCCAGGTGACATGAAGCAGAATTACCATGGGTGATAAACAGTTAGGTCCATAATTATTGGGCCAATTCTTAGATAAGGATTGTTTTATTGTCCTGTGATTAGGATTTCTGTTGTGATGACCCCACACGGATGGGTAGAGGGTATTCTTAAACCCCTGGTAAAAGATACACCAAGCTTCATTCAGGACACAACTGACCAATTGAATAAAAATAGGTCCTCTACCAGAAGGAACCATCCTGACCACCATGGATGTGGAATCTTTGTACTCCATTATCCCACACCAGGATGGATTAAATGCCTGCAAATTCTTCCTGGAAAACACAGGGACCGATGCAGATTCTGTGGTGAAACTTATAAAATTCATCCTCACCCACAATTACTTTGAATTTGACAAGAAGATCTATCTACAGTAGACTGGCACAGCAATGGGAAGTAAAATGGCCCCACAGTATGCAAATCTTTTCATTGCCAAGCTTGAAAGCGACTTTTTGTTCTCATGCCCCATCAGGCCTCTGGCGTACTACTGCTACATTGATGACATTTTAATCATCTGGACGGAGTCTGAGCCACAGCAAAAGACATTCAATGAACAGTTTAATCAATTTCATCCTACCATCAACTTGACACTCAACTACTCCAGCACTGAAATTAACTATATATAGATATATATTTCTTTCCTGTATAATTACCTTAGGAATTTTTACCGGGGACCCACCACACACAGGATTTTGATTTTGTTCTGCGGGTGTCATGTCAAATTTGGAGAGCCTCTGGTGTGCTTAAAGGGTGGAAACCCCCACAAGTGATGCCATTTTGGAAACTTTATCTTTAAGGAATTTATCTAGATGTGTGGTGAGCACCTTGAAATCCCAGGTGCTTCACAGAAGTTTCTAAGGTTGAGCCATGAAAAACAGAAAATTTCATTTTCCCCACAAAAATGTTCTTCTGACCTCAATTTTCTTTATTTTCACAAGGGTAACAGGAGAAAATGCACCACAAAAATTATTGTGCAATTTGTCCTGAGTATGCTGATACCTCATATGAGGCTCAGTGCAAAGCTCAGAAGGGAATATTGGAGTTCAGATTTTGCTGGACTGGTTTGAGGGTGAAATGTCACATTGGTAGAACATCTTGGGTGTCTTTGGGAGGCAGAATGAAAAAAAATCAATGGCAGGTAAAGAATTGGTTTTATTTAATTTTTACGCCGTTTCTCGTGCAGCATAAGTGATTAGACAGCTTCAGGTCAGGTTCAGGTGCTATTACAGTGATACCATACTTATATCGGGTTTTTATGTTTGGTTGCTTTCACACACTGAAAAAAGTTTTTTATTACAAAAACTAATTTTTGCATCCCCATATTTAGAGAGCTATAATTTTTCCATATTTCGACTGATAGAGTCATGTGAAGGCTTGTTTTTTGTGGGACGGGACGTTTTTATTGGTACCATTTTTGGACACATGACAATTTTTGATAGCTTTCTATTCTGATTTTTGGAAAGCAGAATGAACAAAAACCAGCAATTCAGGAAATGTTTTTTTTTCCATTCTGAGTGTGGCAAAATTGATAAGGCAGCTTTATTTTTCTGGTCAGTACGATTACAGTGATACCTCATTTATATATTTTTTTTACCTTTTGGCACTTTTGCGCAATAAAAACTATTTTATAGAAAAAAACAATATTTTTGCATCGCTTTATTCTGAGAGTTATAACTTTTTTATTTTTCTGCAGATGGAGCAGTGTGACAGCTTGCTTTTTGTGTGACAAGATGTCATTTTCAATGATACCTTTTTATTTATTTACATTTGTATTTCTGATTGTGCTTTATTCCACTTTTCGTTCGCTAGTATGATGATAAAGCATTGTTTCTTTACCTCATTTTCTATTTATTTTTTTTACCGTGTTCATTTACGGGGTTAACTAGTAAGACAGTTTTATAGGGCGGGCCATCCTGGACGTGTCCATACCAAATATGTGTACTTTTCATGTTTATTTTTGTTTTTTACATAAACAAATGCATTAATTGGAGTGATATTTATTCTATATTTTTGGCTGTTTATTTTGTGATTTAAAAAAAAAAAAAACATTTTTACAATTTTTATTAAGCTTTTTTACATTGTCTCAGGATGTATACTGACAGATCGCTGATCTAATGCTCTGCATTTCTTCTGCTGTGCCGATCATTAGAACAACGTCTCAGATGCAGGAAGGAGGTGTGTCAGCTCCTGCACTGAGCATGAGCTGAGAGACCACCGTTCTTGCGTGACCCCATGGCCATCTTTCGGTCCGGGGTCACCATGGAGACCACCAGAACAATGCAATAGCGTTATGCCGATGGGAGAACAGAGGAAGCTCCCTTCCTCTGCCATGCACCGTGATGTCGCTGTCGCTGTCGGCATCAGAGGGGTTAAATGTTTGAGATCGGTGCTAGCACTGATGTTGGACATTGTTGCAGGGTGTCAGCTCTCATATTGAACTGACACCTGTCATGGTCCAGCCCAGAGTTTATTTTCTTCTTTCCTCTCCATTGACTGGTCATGCAGGGGTTAATCTCCTCGGGCATCGTTCTGGAGCTAGCTGGGCTATTTCAGTCCATCACAGCCTGCTGACCAGTGTTAGTGACAGCTCAAGCTTCCAGTTTAGAGCCTCTGACCCTTGTACCTTGGTGACCTTCCTGCCTTTGACTTGTTTTTATGTGTATGACCCCATATTGTCTCTGACCCCCTCTCTTGGTATCTGTCTCTGCTGCTACGTTCTCTGTCTGGCTTTTTGATTCTCTGGCTTGAACCCGGCCACGTCTTCTGTCTCACGTTTTTGGACCCCACGCTCATGTTTGGCTCTTTGACCCTCGGCTAAGTATTTTGACTATGTATATGGCTGCTCCTTCTTGTACTTCTGTTCCTGATTGTTTCTGACTCAGTTCGTCTGACCATTCTCTCATTAACTGGGACACCTGTGGTGTTGCTCTGTGTTGCTATGCTTAGTGTTTACCCTCTCTTCCCTCACCAGCTCCCCCTGGTGGAGGTTTCACTACAACACCCACATTTGATCGCGGCGCCACTTGGTGTGAGCCCACGCAATCATCACACCATATACATACAGCACATGTCGGAAAGGGGCTAATAAAAGGCAAAAACACCTTAGATTAATGGGAAACGTTGTGCATTGAAGCACCAATTTAGCTGAAATATTGTTGGTGATGACAGTCCACTGACCTTAAAATGGTTTTCTGGGACTTCCATAATAATATCTTATCCAGCAGTTACATGGCAGCTGATGGCAGTGATTGGCTGCGGTGGTTGAGTGATTGATGGACAGGACATCATCATTTCCAGCTCCTGGGGCGACTACCTGAGCATCAGAAGACAGATGAGTAAACAAATTATTATTACTTTGTTACATAATTTATCACAATCACATGCAGTATAAGAGCATTTTTGGAAAATATTCCATCTCATATAAGGTTTACCCTTAATACAATGTTGCAGAGATTTTATGTCAATGTCACAGTTTTGTAAGAATTTATTATGTGCTATATGTTAAAATTAATTTTTTTTCCACCAAGATTTTGACATTCGGGTTGTTTTGTCTCTTTTCCCAAAACCCGAGTCCAATTTTAGACAGCCTGATACAGCTCTTCATTTGTGAAGTCAGTCTGCACACTAAGATAGCTATGTTTCTGTTTGTGTTTATTACCTTTTTCATGCACGCCTTGAAATGACTAAATTACAGGTATTTTACATGTGTTTTGTGAGAGAAGATAGAGTCCGCTAGTATAATTTATCTTGAAGCACCCTGTTTTATAAAATTATAGAAAAGCACTGCAATTTGCACAATTTTTTTTTTATTTCTAAGACTACAGAAACATCTTCAAAGCTCACAAGATGCCTTCTAGGCAGGAACTTAACCATGCAATAAACAATTTTCATCAAAGCCTTGGTCGAGGAAAATGAAGTACAATTTGGAATTTACATTTTTTTAATAATGTTCCTTTTTTATTAGCCATTCTCTCTTTTGTGTTTTGACCTAATTTATCAGCCATCAACCCTTCCATAAAATTAGATATCCACACAAATATATAAAGCAGTCAAAATCAGATTATACTCAATCAAGGTAATTGAACAGCACAAAATTGTCCTTTCTGTTGAACAGCTGCCATTTGGTACTCCTGTTTGATCCTAAGTAATATTAGAAATTTAAGTTTAGCCTGTATTCCATAACTTTTTACATTTTTCAATTATTAATCCCAAGGACTAGACAAGGTAATTTATAAATCCTGTATGCTGGAAAGTGGACAAAGATGCAATAGAATTTTTAACTTGAATGGCACTTTTTTGTAATTGGTCTAATTTTTTGTAAAATTGAATTTCTTTAACAATGTTTTTATTTGACCAGGGGGATTTCAGCAAGTATATGAAGCTTACCAAGATTCACTAATACTATGAACCTCATGTAGCATAATTGTTAAGCCACTGAAATAAAGCCCAAGAGGTCAAGGGCTCTAAAGTAATGTTTACTTCCAATAAGAACTAATTACTTAATTGTGAATTTGATAATAGGGAAGAAAGTATTTTTGCACTTGTTTTCCATCCGTTCTGGATCTGTGCTGCTTCCATTTATGAAAGCCATGGAGCAATGCAGTAAGATAGGGTGAATGTCATAAAGGATCAAATGAGCTGTAATGGTGACAGATTTTGCAACTAAGGTGGGATTTAAAATGAACAGTTGTCTTCATTCTTCTTATTCTTATAGTGCCCCCTGTTCTCAAGTCCCCCCATGGATTCATCAATATAGTCAATACTTAAAGAAGCATTCCCATCAACATTTTTATCCTCTTAGTATATGCAAGTCATCATATTATATGGCACTGTGTACTTACAATTGCTCATTTTGCTCTTATACCAGTCAATTCTTCTCTTATCCATTATGTCTATGCCATCATGTGATTAAAAGCAGATTACCTGAATTCTTCTAAGTTCTTTGTAGAAGCAGGAATCTCTTTTCCCTGCATGAGTTTTGGCAAAAGTCCCTTGTAGGGGGAGGAAGGAGGACCTGGGCAGGAGGTTAAAAGAGGATGACTCATGTAAGGAAAAGAGACTTCCTTTTACTATATATAGCAGAGAAAAGAGAAGTTAAATGGGTGGAAAGAAAAAACGAGCAATTATAACTATTACAGCTATATAATGTAATGCAACTGCGGAGCACTTGTGCACAGCAACCTCGAGGGGGAAATGTTACGGATCCACACCTGGTCGTCTAATGGTTAGAATCTAACCGTTAGACGGAGAAGTGGAGAGGTGTACAAGCCAAAGTGTCTTGCACCCACTGTGAAATTTGGTGGGGGATTGGTGATGATCTGGGGATGCTTCAGCAAGGCTGGAATTGGGCAGGTTAATCTTTGCAACGGACAGATGAATCAAGTCACATACAAGGTTATCCTGGAAAAACAGCTGATTCCTTCTGCTCAGGTAATGTTCCCCAACTCTGAGGACTGTTTTTTTTCCAGCAGGACAATGCACCATGCCACTCAGCTAGGTCAATCAAGGTGTGGATGAAGGACCACCACAAAAAAATCCCTGTCATGGCCAGCCCAATCTCCAGACCTGAACCCCATTGAAAATCTCTGGAATGTAATCTAGAGGAAGATGGATAGTCACAAGCCATCAAACAAAGAACTGCTTAAATTTTTGCACCAGGAGTGCCATAATGTAACCCAAAAGCAGTGTGAAAGACTGGTGGAAAGCATGACAAGACGCATAAAAGCTGTGATTAAAAATCATGGTTATTCCACCAAATATTGATTTCTGAACTCTTCCTGAGTTAAAACATTAGTATTGTTGTTTCTAAATGATTACAAACTTACTTTTTTGCCTTATTTGAGGTCTGCAAGCAATGCATTTTTTTCTTATTATGACCATTTCTCATTTTCAGAAAATAAATACAAAATTTACTGCTTGGAACTTCGGAGACATGTTGTCATATTTTATAAAATAAAAGAACAATCTACATTTTACACAAAAATGCACTTATAAAGAGAAAAATCAGGCAAATTGAAAATTTTGCAGTGGTCTCTTAATTTTTGCCAGAGCTGTACATGCTTTTGCTTAGGGTGGTTTCACACTTAGGTTTTTGTCTGCAGCGTTTTTTTTCCAAAAAACGCATGTGTTTTTTTTCCTATATTTAACATTGAAAACGCATGCGTTTTTGTAGTACGCGTTTGGTCGCGTTTTGAAACGCATGCGTTTTTTCACTGCATGCGTTCATTTTCCAAAATGCAACTTGTAGTATTTTTGAGGGGCGTTTTTTTGGACACAAAAAAACGCATGCGTTTTCATGCATTTTTTTTTGGACCAAAAATGCATTGGCGTCAATGGGGACGCATCCGTTTTTTTGTGCATGCGTTTGCATGCGTTTTTTTGACGCATGCGTTTTTTTTAACAAAGGTTGAATAGACTGTAGATAAGGCTGTCTAGACACTGATAAGCCTCCCCCATAGCAGCAGGGTTATAAAAGGAAGGTTGGGGGAAGTTTCTGGTCACTTCTCATCAGACTCCAAAGAAGACAAGACCCTGCTCGGACGCATTGGTGGACAAGACCCAAAGCAATGTGAGTATATCCTAGCCAATGCATTTATTTTTAATTTTTTGGATCTACATGTCCTAATTTCTTCTTCTTTTTTTTTTCAACATGCATCAGAATGTCTTCTGTGGAGTCTTCATCTGATGAGGAGTTTGAGCCACGTCAGTCAGAAGTGGATCACGTCAGTGAGGTTAGTTTTTTGTCCTTCAGCTTGGTAAGTATTGACTGTCGCATCGACACATGAGACAATTTGATTTTTTTTTTTATAGAGCACTTCAACTGAGGGACAGAGAGGGACGGAGCAGCGGAGTCAAGGTCCGGTGGGAAGACATCAGCGGGTATGTATACAAGGCAGACTGTCCTCATTGTAATATTCTTGAATCTTCCTTTCTGTACCCTTGATTTTCTTTTAATTTTTCTTGTATGATCCTTTTCTGAAAGTTGACTTTCATATTCCTGCCCTTTCTCGTCTTCTTTTTTTTTTCTTTTTTCCCAATGTGATTGAGCAAACTTATATGATTTTCTTTTACTTTTAGGTTTCACAATGGGACGACGACCGGATCGATTATGACCTCCTGATCACTCTGGTCCAGGAGCGAGTCCCGTTGTGGGACGGCCGGGATCCACAGCACGCCGTCAATAGTACGCTACGTCGGTTGTGGAGTTAGGTGGCCCAAGCTTTGTGGGATGGCTGGGAGAACGCCCCGCCACGGGTCCGTAATGCATTTGGTAAGTATTGCACTGCAGTGTGAAGCAGCAGAGACCTTGGCCGGGCTCTCTTGACTGTGTGTGATGAAAGAAACTTTTT
Organism: Ranitomeya imitator; assembly: GCF_032444005.1. NCBI lineage: Eukaryota > Metazoa > Chordata > Amphibia > Anura > Dendrobatidae > Ranitomeya > Ranitomeya imitator. The sequence goes on from NC_091282.1 coordinate 82,157,740, forward strand.
GGAGTTTCTGTCATCACACACAGTCAAGAGAGCACAGCCAAAAGTACTTTTTCTGACCATTATATGTTTTTGTTATTTCACAGTGGACAAAATAAGAACACGTTGGCGTTCCATGAAGGACCGCTTCAACAAGGACCTTCGTGCAGAGAATCGTGCAGCTAGTGGTTCCGGAGCAAGGCACCGGCTCTACAAATACCACCGTGTGCTGGCCTTTTTAAGACCGGTCCTTCTCATGAGAACGTAAGTATTTCTCACATGCTTCCGGTTGTATTACATTGACATAATCTGTAATTTTAAATTCCACAGGATGTACCGTCTTGCTATATTTTGGTATTAATTTTCTGTGTTCTTTTTTCACAGCACACACTGCACGACTGTCGCACCAGGTTCTGGAGCTGTCCTTCAGCCGGCAGCCACGGACCCGTCCCAGCCATCCAGCAGCGCAGCAGCAGGTGGGTCTTCCACACTCACTGGAGACCAGGGGGCTGGCCCATCAGGTCTTCCCCTTTCGCAGTCCTCTTTCACTGCACCCATTTTTGCGGGCTCATCCCGGCAGCGACAGAGGGCTTCGGATAGGTCCCTCATGCCCGAGTTTTTGCACTTGAGCTCGGTTTTACACGAAGCAATCAAGGCTTTAGGTGACAGAATGGATGTGTCCCATAATCTCTTAGATTGCCGCATCCAGAATGTCGCCAAAAGCGTTGATCAAGTTAAAGCCGACCTCCAGAAGCCAGCTCATCATTTTCTTAATCAAATCCAACAGGGCATGTCGGAACACCTTAGCCCTGATCTCTAGCTGAGTGTGATGCAGGCCTGCAATGTTGCTTTTGTGCAGGCTATGCAGCAGAGTCAGAGTTGTAATGTGGCGGCATATCCAACTGTGCCGTCACTGTCACGATTAAACACCATTCCTACCTCTGCTGCATACCACTGCACGGCCACCTCTATTCCCTCAACAGGTGTAATCCACTACAGTGCCAACACGATGACGAGTGCTGTTGGACATCCCACCGCCACCACCGTGACAACCGCTGCTCCGGCTTGGACCTCCTCCGCTGACACCACGATGATGCAGGACCCTGGCGTGGCTTATCGGCCCGGCCCCCTCCCGATGCAGCAGGACCCATCCATGGCATATCGGACCGGCCCCCCGATGCAGCAGGACCGAGGCCTGGCATATCAGACTGGCCCCCCCGATGCAGCTGGACCGAGGCATTGCTTTCCGGGCAGGACACCCCCCCATGCAGCAGGACCCAGGCATGGAGTATCGCTCCGGCCCCCCCATGATGCAGCAGGAACAAGCCATAGCTTTCTGGGCAGGACCCACCCCGATGCAGCAGGACCCTGCCACGGCTTTATGTTCCCCCCCACCAGCAATGCAGCAGGACCCTGGTATGGGCTTAGTTTCCCCCCCCCAACGATGCACCAGGACCCTGGGAGGGTTTTATGTTCCCCCCCAACGAGGCACCAGGATCCTGGGAGGGTTTTAGTTTCCCCCCCCCAACGAGGCACCAGGACCCAGGCGGGGCTTTATCTTCCCCCCCACTACAATGTTGTTGGACTCAGACGTTGCCGAGCGCTCCACAATGGAGACGGACTGTGTAATTGTGGAGCCGGATCCTGACGTGTCTCCCGCCAACACTCAACATCCTAGCCCAAGAAGACATCCCCCTACCAGGAAAACCCAAAGGAAAACCGGCAAAACTCATAAAAAACAAAAAACTCTGAATATTCCTCCCCCATCACCTACCGATATGTCTCTATTGTCTGTTGTGTCTCAACCAGTTTATTTGCAACAATTATGCTTGGTTTATTGTGTCTTTCACCGCTCTCAATACACACCAATAAACTTCGCCACACACTTATTCTTTTGGCCAAAACATATCTCCAGTAGTATAAAATACAAGACAACATCTATATGTGTTTCTTTAGTATACAGATATGAGTTGGCCAAAAAAATAGTAGTTATTTCCATGCTCTTATTTTTGTACCTAATGTAGTGTCACTGTACAAAGAGAAAATGGTGGAAATCAAGTTCAGAACTCAACTGAACCGGTCAGATGTCAAAATAGACACCTGACCTATTTAGTTGATTACTGACTTGTATATTCACCATATTCTATATAGCACATTATGTGACAATGGTTGTCAAACTGATGGGACAATGGTTGTCACACGCTACATATCTATGCTCACCTGGCCAGGTGTAAGAAATTGTAAATTCATGAGCATGTATATGTTTATCATGAATTCATTATTTCTTACACTTGACTTGATGGGTATAGAGAGCGTGACAGTCTTGACGCAATGACGTCAAGAAGATTACCAATAAATAAATAAAAATTTTGTGCCATTATTATAAGTATGCGGCCCGTGTTTTATATCATTCTTTGTAAAGCAAAATAGGGAGTGCAACAGAGGTCAATTATGATGAAAAAATAAAAATTATTACCTCATCAACTATCACCCACTCCTGGTTTTGGATTACAAAATATGATATACATATCTACTGCCCATCTTTGGTCAACCGTTGTTTAGAAAGGAAAAAGATAGGAGACATGGTCAACACAACCAACACTAAAGTTTATTAATTAGAAAAATTTGTATCAGTATTTAATAATTGGTAAACATAAACATACAACAGGACATTTAAACAACATTGTCCTGCCATGACACCCGTCCAATATCGGACACAAAATAGGCCGCAAATTGGTCCCGCATAAGACCAACGGCTGCAGTTGACCGCATCGGGTGATGCTGAAAATCAGGCAATGGGTGTGAAACTGGTTCATCAAGTTCAATGTGGGGTCGCTCCTTAGCCATTATATAATTGTGTAGAACCACCAAGGCTTTGACCACCTCGTCCACTGTTTCAACTTTTAGATTGATGGCTGTTGCAAGAATGCGCCATTTAGCAACCAGAATGCCAAAGCTGCACTCTACGGTTCTTCTGGCCCTGGTCAGTCTGTAGTTGAATATTCTTCTAGTGTGGTCCAAGTCCCTACTAGAATAGGGCTTCAGGAGATTTTCACACATCTGGAAGGCCTCATCCCCAACCATAACAAATGGAAGCGGTGGGCCTTGAGTGTTGGGGAGAGGCTGTGGAAGGGGAAAATTAAAATTGTTGCCATACACCCGACGGCCCATATCCAAGCTCTTGAGGTCTGGGAATCATTGCCACGGCCAAAACCTCCAATATCCACGGCGATGAAGCGACACTCCGCATCCGCTATTGCCATGAGCACTACCGAAAAATATTTTTTATAATTATAAAACTCAGATCCGGTTCTGGCAGGTTTGACAATGCGGATGTGCTTTCCATCCACCGCCCCTAAACAGTTGGGGAAATCACACACGTTCAAAAATGTATTTGAAATTTCCCGCCACATGTCCACGGTGGGTACGGGTATAAACTCCTCACGGAGTACATTCCATAACGCACGACAGGTGTCCACAACAATTCCGGACAGGGTTGATATTCCAAGGCGGTATTGGAAGTGCAGGGAGGATAAACTCTCTCCTGTGGCAAGAAATCTAGAAGAAAAAGAAAAAAAAAGAAGATTTAAAATTGGCTCTTAATGGTGTGTTTAAATAAGAAAAAGAAAAAAAACAACAAAAAATACATGTCATAACAAAAAAATTGGACTGTCATTGGTTTAGTTTTGGAACGTACCGTAATGTCACTAACAGACGTTCCTCGGGTGGAATCGCTCTACGGAGCCGTGTGTCCTGTCGACGTATGGAACCTTCTACACGAGACAGTAAATCCCGGAAAGATTCTTGAGACATTCTCGTGTAATCCTGGAATTTCTCCGGGTTGGCATTCAGCTCCGCATAGAGCGTGTGATATGCTCCACGGGTCTCACGCACTTCAATGATGGGGTGCCTCCAAAAACGCCGACGCTGTCTCCTTCTCCATCTTTGGCGGTTTCGGTCTTGCTCCCAAGCAAAAACACAGGCAAGGATAATCTTGAAGCTGAACTCCAGTTTGCAATAAAAGTTCTCCATTGAAAGATCCATCATGACACCGGAAACAGTAGCAAGCTCTGAAATTTTCTGTACCCCTAGGGTCTATATATTGAGGGCCAATCATATACGCCCTCTGTATTCCCATTGGTTGTGTCTGGTAACCTTTTTTTTCTAATTTTATTTTTTTTGAAAAATGCTCCAAAAAACGCAAACGCATGCAAAAACGCATGTAAATGCGTGTAAACGCTGCGTTTTTTTGACGCACGCGTTAAACGCGTGTGTCAAAAAAACGCAGCGTTTACACGCGTTTACATGCATTTTTGCACCATGCGTTTTTTTTAAAAAACGCATGTGTTCAAAAACACAAGTGTGAAATCAGCCTTATATAGCGCTATTACATTCTGCAGTGCTTTACAGACATTATCATTGCTGTCCCCATTGGGCTCACAATCTATATTCCCATTTATATGTCTTTAGAATGTGGGAGGAAATTGGAGAATGCAAACATGGAGAGAACACACAAACGTCTTGCAGATGTTGTCCTTGGTGGGATTTGAACCCAGGACCCCAGCACAAGATTACAGTGCTTACCACTGAGCCACCATGCCGCTCAATCTAATGGCAAAGATCAATTAATGTAAATGCAGCCTAGCATTTGACAGTGATAACATAAAAGCTGACGTGGCTGAGTCTTTTTTTAGCAGGACCATCAGCCGATCATCACTATTTCTAGAGGATCATCAAGTGGCCCTTTCTATTGCCAGAGGGCCAGCAGGTGTCTTGTAGACAGATGAGACAAAGATATAGTTTTTTGGTAAAGCACATAATTCTACTGTTTAGTGTAAATGGAATGAGGCCTTGAAATAAAAGACCATGGTAATTACAGTAAAATATGGTGGAGTTTCAGAGATATTTTGAGGTTCTTTTGCTGCCTGTGGCTCTGGGTTCCTTAAAATGTGAATATTTCCAAATGATTTTTGGTCCCAATGTAGTGCCCGGGGTTGGAAAGCTGGGTTTACATTGAAGTAGGTCATGGGTCATCCAGCAGGATAAGGACCCCAAACATACTTGAAGAACCACCCAGAAGTAGATGAAAACAGAGCACTGGAAAGTTCAGAAGTAGTAGTTCCATCTCCAGTACTGCAGTCTCCCTCCACTACCTCTTAAATATAGATGCTACAGAGAAACTGTGAATTAATACATTAAAACACTTAAATTTGCCTGCTTTGATGATTTTCTGAATGTAGAACACCGTAAAAAACACATAGATTGGTTAATGAGTGCATGGAAATAAACAGCAACAAGGCTTACCGTTTGTAAGAAAAAAATCCCTGACTAGATGCCTGTTATTTGCTATTCCTACTGCCACACCTCACCGTTGACTAATTGCAAATAAGGGAGGTATTATTGTAAAATATAGAGGGGATTTGAATCAGCCCTGAAATTATTTTATCTTTTGTACATGGCAGCAACAAACTCTGGAGTTATACAGGTAACACTACCAGCTTTGATGAATTTATGAGTAAAGATGAATGTAACAAACATGTGACAGTCAATAAGTGCATGGAAAAAAACAGCAGCAAGGCTTACAATTTATAAGGCATTAATCCCTGACTAGATGCCTGTTCTTCGCTATTCCTACTGCCACACCTCACCATTGACTAATTGCAATAAGAGCAGTATGATTGTAAAATATAGAAGGAATTTGAATCGGCCCTGAAATTATTTTTAGCTCTTGTATGTGGCATCAACACCTCTGGAGTGTTGCAAGCAATACAACCAGCTTTAATGAATTTTTGAGTTTAGATGAACATACAAAGCATGAATCGGTCAATGAATGCATGGAAAAAAAACAGCAGTAAGGCTGGAAAAAATAGCTCAGTTAAGTAGCATGGCAATCACCTGGGATAATGAACACTTGGAGACAGCCAACACCTCCCAGCCTCCCAGTCTCTGACTGAAGTCAAGCTGTCAATCAACACAGTGACAGCTCAGCACACCACTGTACCAGATTGCATGTCTGAACAGTCAGTAACTGCATCCCAGATACACTGAGGGGTGGAACCGTGACAGTTCTCCACAGACTTCCCAGGAGTTTTTAGATGGAAGGCCCTGACTAATTGATCGTCCTTTACATCTCAAGCAGGGATCCAGGATCTGTCTTCTGGTCCATATCCCCTACAGTGGATGAGGTATTGGAAGGAATTACAGACCCTATGAGAATCCACAACCCTCTGAGCCTCATACTCCAGACCACCATCTCCTGAAAGCGGAGGATGCATGAATGAGGGAGACAATGCAGAAGGGACAAACTCCTTTAATAGGGATTCATGGGCACGTTAGGGATGCAAAGGGATGGAGGAAGCTTTGACCTAAATGCCACAGGATTGACCGCCTCTAGGATTTCATATAGACTAATAAACTTTGGACCCAACTTCACCAATGGCGCTTTATATTAAATGTTCTTAGATGACGAACAAACCTTATCCCCAATCTTAAAAACAGGACACGCCGAATGTCTTCTATTGTCCTTCTGTTTTTGCTGAATCTGAGCAGTCCCAATGTTCTTTTGATCCTCCCTCCAGACATCCCCAAGTCTCTGTACGGTGATCTCCACACCAAGGCATTCAGAATTAATTCTGGAAAATGCACCAAAATGGGGATGAAAACCATAATTACAGAAGAACGGTGAGTTTCTGGTAGATTAATTTACTCAACTGCTAAAAGTAAACTCAGCAAGAGGTGAGAACGAAGACCAGTTCTCCTGTTGAGCTGCCACAAAGCAACTTAAAATTTGTTTTCAGAGATTGATTTGTCCTCTCAGTCTGACCATTGGTTTCAGGGTGGTAAGCACATGAAAATGACAAGTCAATCCCACATTTATTACAAAAAGTTCTCTAAAATTTAGAGACATATTGTACTCCCCTATCAGACACAATGTTCAAAGGGATCCCATGTAATCTTAGGGTACCGTCACACTATACGATTTACCAACGATCACGACCAGCGATACGACCTGGTCGTGATCGTTGGTAAGTCGTAGTGTGGTCGCTGGAGAGCTGTCACACAGACAGCTCTCCAGCGACCAACGACGCCGAGGTCCCCGGGTAACCAGGGTAAACATCGGGTTACTAAGCGTAGGACTGCGCTTAGTAACCCGATGTTTACCCTGGTTACCAGCGTAAAAAAAACAAACACTACATACTTACATTCCGGTGTCTGTCCCTTGCCGTCTGTTTCCCGCACTCACTGACTGCCGGCCGTAAAGTGAAAGCACAGCACAGCGGTGACAGTATGTACTGTTTTTTTTTTTTTTACATTTACGCTGGTAACCAGGGTAAACATCGGGTTACTAAGCGCGGTCCTGCGCTTAGTAACCCGATGTTTACCCTGGTTACAAGCGAACGCATCGCTAGATCGGTGTCACACACACCGATCTAGCGATGACAGCGGGAGATCCAGCGACGAAAGAATGTTCCAAACGATCTGCTACGACGTACGATTCTCAGCAGGATCCCTGATCGCTGCTGCGTATCAGACACAGCGATATCGTAACGATATCGCTGGAACGTCACAAATCGTACCGTCGTAGCGATCAAAATAGCACTGTGTGATGGTACCCTTACAATAAGAGAAATAAACAACCTGGAGAGTGTCTATGCAGTAGGTAATCCTGACAAAGGAACACAATGAGCTTGTTTGCTGAATTGATCAATTACCATCCAGATAACAGTTTTCCTCTCAGTCAGCGGCAAATCTGTAATGGAATCGATGGACAGGTGAATCCATGATCTTTCTCAAATTGTCAATGGAGCCAATTTCCCAGCAGGCTGGCTATGACTGACTTTAACATGTGAGAGACTTCACAAGCAGATACAAAATCCTTAATATCATTATGCATGGACGGCCTCCAAAAAAGTCTAGCAATGGCTTTCCATATAGAATTACCCCCAGGATGACCACTTAATATGGAATCATGAAATTCCTTTAACACCCACAATCTTAGGTACACAGGCACAAATAATTTGGACCCTGTGGAAGCGGAAGGAGCCAATGACTGGACTTTATGAATCTCCTCTTCCAATTCCTTTGGTTACCATTGAAACCACAATACCCTGAGGAAAAATGGAGGATGGAGGTTCTGGAGGAGAAATCTAGGCTACGAGATAATGCATCAGCTTTGACATTCTTAGACTCTGGACTGAATATAATAGAACATTAAACTGAGAGGAAAAACAAAGGCCATATGGCTTGTCTAGGAGTTAACCTTTTAGCTGATTCAATGTAAGTAACCATGACTGAATAAACCACCCTCTCCAAAAAATGCCTCCATTCCTCAATGGCCAATTTGACAGCAAGTAACTCCCAATTCCCAACATCATAATTTCTCTCCACCAGCGAAAGTATTTCAGAAAAAAAAGCACATGGATACAGATAAGTCAGAGTTTTGGACCTCTGCAATAAAACTGCCCCACCCCGATTTCCAAAGCATCCACCTCCTCAATGAAATATTCTTGGAGATCAGGTTGGATCAGAATGGGTGCAGATGTAAAATGCAGATCCAGAGCAGTAGTCATGGCTGAGGTTAACTGGTTACACATGCCCTGGCTCGCTATTACATGCAAACAATGTCCCTTCTGCAGCATACCTATCGCTTTGCTATCATATTATTATTATTATTTATTGTTATAGCGCCATTTATTCCATGGCGCTTTACATGTGAGGAGGGGTATACATAATGAAAACAAGTACAATAATCTTAAACAATACAAGTCATAACTGGTACAGGAGGAGTGAGGACCCTGCCCGCGAAGGCTCACAATCTATTCAATTCGACTATTTTTTGCCATGGACCAAGTGAAAAATATAATCTCAGCATGAACTCATCTATTCCATAATTGGAAGAGATTGTCCTATTCAAGTCTACCAGTGACCAAAACAAATCGGATACCCAAACAAATCATCCATACAGCAGTCAAGTTTAACGGTTACATTGCATCGGAAACTGTATTTCGTCTTGTAAATTCTTTTAACTGCTGACATATAAAAATGTATGCCATATCGATGGCCATATCAATGAAAAATCTTTTTTCAGGATGAAAATATATTTTTTTTAGACGGTCTTAGCCTAAAAATCACACGCCCCTATTGGCATCTGCAGTCATTCCCAATTTTCTAGACTATTCAAAGTCTATTTATCCAAAAATTCAACGCAATGAAATGAAAAATACAATTAACTTGTAACAATGTTTTAAAAAATGAAATTGTAATTCTATTCTTTTTTTATATCCAATTTTATTTTTCATTCCTTTTTATCAATATTGACCGAGAAAGAAATGGAATGCATTTTTATTCCTTGTGCCCGCAGTTCAATAAAATAAAGGCTTTTGATAAACTGGGTCTTAACATTTCTAAATCGAATGGCTAATTAGGAGAATTCTATTTGCTTTCCTCCATGACGGCTTGCTTGGCTCTTATGGTTACTTTTGCTTTTTTTTTCTTCTGTAAATATGGCAATAAATTCTTAAATCTCTAGAGAACTGGTAAATACAGGCAGATGCACTTAACTGCTGGTGAGCAACAAAAGTCAGCCCGCAGGAAACCGTGCCACTAATGTAACTCTTGATTAAACCCTAATTACAGTTTTGTCATCTTAGCAGGGAGACAAAACTATATCAGTTGCGAAATAGGCAGGCGGCATTCAGGCACCTAGCAACCAGCCGTTCTTTCATATTAGCCGCAGTAGACTGTATGCTATTACATAGAAGGTGGTTATGGATCACTAGTCTATTATTTATAAAGTAACATTTGCAGAGGCCTTCACAACAGTAGATAAATTAGGAGCCTAATAGACCGGAGCTGTCTAAAAACAAGACATGGCTTGAAGCTGAAAATATGGAATTAAAAAGCCTCTTGAAAGCAAAATTGTATGAATTTTTTTTTATACTTATTTATTTATTTTTTTAAGACGTTATCCAGGTATTTTTGGTGGATTTTAGCCCAGTACTAAATGCTCAAGTAATATGTAAAAAAAAATAACAGGAAAAATGAGTGCCATCTATCAGAGTTAATGAGCTGACAGAATGTCATTTTATGCGTCACATTAGCAAAATACTGTTGCTTTTCTCATCTTTATATTTTTTAAAATAACAGAACTCGGGAAAAAATGACCTGACACTTCCAATACAGTAGTCACATTAGATAAAATTCAACTCTACAACTAGATAAAAAAAAATTCATGTACAGATGGTTAAAATAGATGGTAGATGGAAAGATAGATAGATAGATAGATAGATAGATAGATAGATAAATAGATAATAGATAGTGTGACGCTCGTTACAACACACGGACTTGCCATGAGTCGGCGAAGTCAGACATTCCAGGGTCAATACCAAAAGAGCATGTATTAAACCAAGGGAAAATACAAAGTCGCAGGTCAGGTCACATCCCAGGATCAGAATACCAAAAGAAATAGTGAATGAGCAAAGGGGCAAAAACAAACGAGCAGTCAAAACACAGTCTAAAGGTCAGCAGCAGAAGATCAGAACTTACAGCACAGGGATCAGGCAAATGCATCCCAGAGAGCATATGCTTTTGACTGCACTGATCTGGGGCAGACAGCTCACCTAAATAGCAGGGCAATTACTAAGAATAGGGAGCACGTGTGGAAATCTCTGCACCTCCCAGTCTCAGATAGGTCAATCGAGCTGTCCATCAAAGCATGGACCGCTCAGCAAGTCCCAGCACAGGATAAAATGACAGACTGGACCCCCAGATTTCCCAGGAAACCTACAATGAAAAGTTCTGACCAAACTATCAGCCTTCACCGAAAGAGCAGGAACCCAGGATCTCTTCTCAGGTCCATATCTTCTCCAAAGAACAAGATGCTGGAAGGAATTTTGGACCCTCTGAGAAGCCATGATCCTCTGCACCTCATACTCCAAACCGCCATCAAACTTCTTTAACAGGGATCTGTGAAAAACATTGGGGACATAAAGGGACTGTGGAAGCTTCTAGTTTTTGTTGTTCCCTTGCCAGATCCTGAACCATCTGGGTCAAATTCGCCACAGAGTGCATGAATGAGCTCCATTGGTGAGGGGAAAAAATAGGACTTTCTTGGCCAGTGAAAATGTGATGCTAGTCACAACACACGGACAGGCCGTAAGTCAGCGAATTCAGATGTTGTGTATAATGAGAGGGGAATAAGCCAATTCCTCTGCTTGTGACTTTTCTTGTGGGAGAAGATAAGAGCTGGGAAATTTAATTTAAACTCCCCGATCCTTCTCTCCTCTTCACAACTGACATAATCTGCCAAGAGAGAGTTGGGCGAAGCCCCAATCACATGGGATGGTCTTGTCACAGTCTATGAGTTAGACCCACCTTTATTAAGGTGCATGGAGGCCTATAGGCTATGTGCCCACGTGCAGAAAGTATGCAGAATTTTCCTGATAAAATCCAGACTCCCTTCGCAGGAAATCCGCTTGCATTTTTTTAGCATTTTTATCTCATTTTTTGCGCTTATTTCTAGCGTTTTTTCGCTGATTTTTAGCGATTATTTTTACAATGGTCAAAAAACAATTCTATTGCGGGAAAACCGCAGATTTTCCGGAAAATTAATAAGCATGCTGCGGTTTTTTCGCAATGCTTTTCCACTGCGGAAAAAAACCCAGCATTGTCACAAAAAATTGCGGAATGCATTAAAATAGTGGGATGCTTAATGTAAGAGTTTTTAATTGTTTTTGCAGCGGAAAACCGCTGATCATTTTTAACCCCTTAGTGACAGAGCCAATTTGGTACTTAATGACCAGGCCAATTTTTGCAATTCTGACCACTGTCACTTTATGAGGTTATAACTCTGGAACGCTTCAACGGATCCCGCTGATTCTGAGACTGTTTTTTCGTGACATATTGTACTTCATGTTAGTGGTAACATTTCTTCGATATTACTTGCGATTATTTATGAAAAAAACGGAAATATGGCGAAAATTTTTAAAATTTTGCAGTTTTCAAACTTTGTATTTTTATGCCCTTAAATCAGAGAGATATGTCATAAAAAATAGTTAATAAATAACATTTCCCACATGTCTACTTTACATCAGCACAATTTTGGAAACAAAATTTTTTTTTGTTAGGGAGTTATAAGGGTTAAAAGTTGACCAGCAATTTCTCATTTTTACAACACCATTTTTTTTTAGGGACCACATCACATTTGAAGTCATTTTGAGGGGTCTATATGATAGAAAATAATGAAGTGTGACACCATTCTAAAACTACACCCCTCAAGGTTCTCAAAACCACATTCAAGAAGTTTTTTAACCCTTTACGTGCTTCACAGGAACTGAAACAATGTGGAAGGAAAAAATGAACATTTAACTTTTTTTTGCAAACATCTTAATTCAGAACCATTTTTTTTATTTTCACAAGTGTAAAAACAGAAATGTAACCATAAATTTTGTTATGCAATTTCTCCTGAATACGCCAATACCCCATATGTGGGGGTAAACCACTGTTAGGGCGCACCGCAGAACTTAGAAGTGAAGGAGTGCCGTTTGACTTTTTCAATGCAGAATTGGCTGGAATTGAGATCGGACACCATGTCACATTTAGAGAGCCCCTGATGTACCTAAACAGTGGAAACTCCCCACAAGTGACACCATTTTGGAAACTAGACCCCTTAAGGAACTTATCTAGATGTGTGGTGAGCACTTTGAACCCCCAAGTGCTTCACAGAAGTTTATAACGTAGAGCCGTGAAAATAAAAAATCGCTTTTGTTTACACAAAAATGATCTTTTTGCCCACAAATTCTTATTTTCACAAGGGTAACAGGAGAAATTAGACCACAAAAGTTGTTGTGCAATTTCTCCTGAGTACGCTGATACCCAATATGTGGGGGTAAACAACTGTTAGGGCGCACCGCAGAGCTTGGAAGAGAAGGAGTGCCGTTTTACTTTTTCAATGTAGAATTGGCTGGAATTGAGATTGGACGCCATGTCGCGTTTGGAGAGCCCCTGATGTGCCTAAACAGTGGAAACCCCCCACAAGTGACACCATTTTGGAAACTAGACCCCTTAAGGAACTTATCTAGATGTGTGGCGAGCACTTTGAACCCCCATGTGCTTCACAGAAGTTTATAACGTAGAGCCGTGAATAAAAAAATTGCATTTTTCTACAAAAATGATCTTTTTGCCCACAAATTTTTATTTTCACAAGGGTAACAGGAGAAATTAGATGACAAATGCTGTTGTGCAATTTCTCCTGAGTACGTCGATACCCAATATGTGGGGGTAAACCACTGTTTGGGCGCACCGCAGAGCTTGGAAGAGAAAGAGTGCCGTTTTACTTTTTCAATGTAGAATTGGCTGGAATTGAGATCGGACGCCATGTCGCGTTTGGAGAGCCCCTGATGTGCCTAAACAGTAGAAATCCCCAACAAGTGACCCCATTTTGGAAACTAGACCCCCCATGGAACTTATCTAGATGTGTGGTGAGAACCTTGAATGCCCAAGTGCTTCACAGAAGTTTATAATGCAGAGCCGTGAAAATAAAAAATATTTTTTTTTTCCACAAAAAAGATTTTTTAGCCACCAAATTTTTATTTTCACAAGGGTAACAAGAGAAACTGGACCCCAAAAGTTGTTGTCCAATTTGTCCTGAGTATGCTGGTACCCCATATGTGGGGGTAAACCACTGTTTGGGCGCACGGCAGAGCTCGGAAGGAAGGAGCGCCGTTTTGGAATGCAGACTTTGATAGAATGGTCTGCGGGTATTATGTTGCGTTTGCAGAGCCCCTGATGTACCTAACCAGTAGAAACCCTCCACAAGTGACCCCATTTTGGAAACTAGACCCCCCAAGGAACTTATCTAGATGTGTGGTGAGAACTTTGAATGCCCAAGTGCTTCACAGAAGTTTAGAATGCAGAGTCGTGAAAATAAAAAATATTTTTTTTTCCACAAAAAAGATATTGTAGCCCCCAAGTTTTTATTTTCACAAGGGTAACAGGAGAAATTGGACTGCAATCGTTGTTGTCCAATTTATCCTGAGTACGCTGATGCGCCATATGTGGCGGTAAACCACTGTTTGGGCGCACGGCAGAGCTCGGAAGGGAAGGAGCGCCTTTTTGGAATGCAGACTTTGATAGAATGGTCTGTGGGCATTATGTTGCGATTGCAGAGCCCCTGATGTACCTAAACTGTAGTAACCCCCCACAAGTGACCCTATTTTGGAAACTAGACCCCCCAAGGAACTTATCTAGATGTGTGGTGAGAACTTTGAATGCCCAAGTGCTTCACAGAAGTTTAGAATGCAGAGTCGTGAAAATAAAAAATATTTTTTTTTTCACAAAAAAGATTTTGTAGCCCCCAAGTTTTTATTTTCACAAGGGTAACAAGAGAAATTGGACCCCAGAAGTTGTTGTCCAATTTATCCCGAGTACGCTGATGCCCCATATGTGGGGGTAACCCACTGTTTGGGCGCACGGCAGAGCTCAGAAGGGAGGGAGCACCATTTGACTTTTTGAGCGCAAAATTGGCTGTCGTGTTTGGAGACCCCCTGATGTACCTAAACAGTGGAAACCCCCCAATTCTAGCTCCAACCCTAACCCCAACACACCCCTAACCCTAATCCCAACCTCATCCATAATCCTAATCACTAACCCTAACCATAATCACAACCCTTACCCCAAAACAACCCTAATGTCAACCCTAACCATAACCCTAATCAAAACCCTAAATCCAACACACCCCTAATCCTAATCTCAACCCTAACCTCAAACCTAACCCTAATCCCAATACACCCCTAATCACAACCCTAACCTTAACCCTAATCCCAAACCTAACCCTAATCCCAAGCGTAACCCTAATGCCAACCCTAACCCTAATACGAACCCTAATCCAAACCCTAACCCTAATCCCAGCTCTAACCCTAACTTTAGCCCCAACCCTAGCCCTAACTTTAGCCCCAACCCTAACCCTAGCCCTAGGGCTACTTTCACACTTGCGTCGTTTGGCATTCCGTCGCAATCCGTCGTTTTGGACAAGAAACGGATCCTGCAAATGTGCCCGCAGGATGCGTTTTTTGCCCATAGACTTGTATTGCCGACGGATCGTGACGGATGGCCACACGTCGCGTCCGTCGTGCACTGGATCAGTTGTGTTTTGGCGGAGCGTCGGCACAAAAAAACGTTCAATGAAACGTTTTTTTGTACGTCGCATCCGCCATTTCTGACCGCGCATGCGTGGCCGTAACTCCGCCCCCTCCTCCCCAGGACATAGATTGGGCAGCGGATGTGTTGAAAAACTACAGCTGCTGCCCACGTTGTGCACAATTTTCACAACGTGCGTCGGTATGTCGGGCCGACGCATTGCGACGGCCCCGTACCGACGTAAGTGTGAAAGAAGCCTAACCCTAAGTTTAGCCCCAACCCTAACCCTAAATTTAGCCCCAACCCTAACCCTAAATTTAGCCCCAACCCTAGCCCTACCCCTAACCTAACCCTACCCCTACCCCTAACCTAACCCTACCCCTAACCCTACCTCTAACCCTACCCCTAACCTAACCCTAACCTAACCCTAACCCTACCCCTAACCCTACCCCTAACCCTAACCCTACCCCTAACCTAACCCTACCCCTAACCCTACCCCTAACCCTACCCCTAACCTAACCCTACCCCTAACCCTACCCCTAACCCTACCCCTAACCTAACCCTAACCTAACCCTAACCCTACCCCTAACCCTACCCCTAACCCTACCCCTAACCCTACCCCTAACCCTAACCTAACCCTACCCCTAACCCTACCCCTAACCTAACCCTACCACTAACCCTACCCCTAACCTAACCCTAACCCTACCCCTAACCCTAACCTAACCCTACCCCTAACCTAACCATACCCCTAACCCTACCCCTAACCCTACCCCTAACCTAACCCTAACCTAACCCTACCCCTAACCCTACCCCTAACCCTACCCCTAACCCTACCCCTAATTTTAGCCCCAACTGCTGTTCTCCTGCCGGCCGGCAGATGGAGACAGATGGCGGGCGCACTGGGCATGCGTCCGCCATGTTCTGCTGCCGGCGGCCAGGAGGAGCAGCAAGAGGATCCAGGGACCTAGGTGAGTATGCTAGGGTCCCCGAATCCCCCTATTTCTCTGTCCTCTGATGTGCGATCACATCAGAGGACAGAGAATTACACTTTACTTTTTTTTTTTTTTTTTTTGCGGTCGCCGGTAAACAGTTAATTACCGGCGATCGCAAAACAGGGGTCGGTAATACCGACCCCGATCGTGCTCTTTGGGGTCTCGGCTACCCCCGGCAGCCGAGACCCCAAAGATTCTCCCGGTGCCGGCCGGCGGGCGCACTGCGCATGCGCCCGCCATTTTGAAGATGGCGGCGCCCACCGGGAGACACGAGGAGCATCGGGGGAGCTAGGTGAGTATTGGGGGGCATCCTGGGACCCCTTTTCTCTGTCCTCCGATGTGCGATCACATCGGAGGACAGAGAAATTAAAAAGAAATCGCTTTTTTTTTTTTTTTTTTTGCGATTGCCGGTAAACGGTTAATTACCGGCGATCGCAAATGCGGGGTGGGTTAAAAACCCCCCGAATCATGTTCTCTGGGGTCTCGGCTACCCTCGGCAGCCGAGACCCCTGAGAAAATCGGCCTCTGGGGGGCGCTATGGACTTTTTCCACAGCGCCGTTAATTATCGGCGCTGTGGTTTAAGTACCCTTAGCGGCCGCCGTTAAAAGGCGTATCGGCGGTCGCTAAGGGGTTAAATTATCCTGAAAAAGTCAGTTTTACATAAATTCTGGAGTCAACACGGGTTGACTGCTGCTGATCTTTTCCTAAAGCGGTAAGGCTGTAGCAAGATAAGAGGCTTCTTTTTTTATTACAGGTAGGTCATAGGGGATGGCATACGTAAGCTGTGTAGAGAACATCAGGTTGGCATATGTAAGTTGTGTAGAGAACATCAGGTTGGCATATGTAAGTTGTGTAGAGAACACCAGGTTGGCATATGTAAGTTGTGTAGAGAACATCAGGTTGGCATATGTAAGTTGTGTAGAGAACATCAGGTTGGCATATGTAAGTTGTGTAGAGAACATCAGGTTGGCATATGTAAGGTGTGTGGAGAACATCAGGTTGGCATATGTAAGTTGAGTAGAGAACATCAGGTTGGCATATGTGAGTTGTGTAGAGAACATCAGGTTGGCATATGTAAGTTGTGTAGAGAACATTAGGATGGCATATGTAAGTTGTGTAGAGAACATCAGGTTGGCATATGTAAGTTGTATAGAGAACATCAGGTTGGCATATGTAAGTTGTGTAGAGAACATTAGGATGGCATATGTAAGTTGTGTAGAGAACATTAGGATGGCATATGTAAGTTGTGTAGAGAACATTAGGATGGCATATGTAAGTTGTGTAGAGAACATCAGGTTGGCATATGTAAGTTGTGTAGAGAGCATCAGGTTGGCATATGTAAGTTGTGTAGAGAACATTAGGATGGCATATGTAAGTTGTGTAGAGAACATTAGGATGGCATATGTAAGTTGTGTAGAGAACATTAGGATGGCATATGTAAGTTGTGTAGAGAACATTAGGATGGCATATGTAAGTTGTGTAGAGAACATCAGGTTGGCATATGTAAGTTGTGTAGAGAACATCAGGTTGGCATATGTAAGTTGTGTTGAGAACATCAAGTCGTGCAACAAATTAGTGTAGATTTGAAATACATTTAGTAATCCATCTGTCCACGCGCTATCCTCCAGCTCCGTACTTAGGTATTGTACTGTACTTGCTCACCTTTCAATCAATTTACTGTCTGTTCATTGGATGCCCCTCTCTGGTTCTTGTCTATACCCCGGGCCATTGCTCTGGACACATTATGAGGTGGCATTTGCATCATTTAGCCTTACTATCTGCTTTCTACATGTATTTTGTGTAGAGAACATCAGGTTGGCATATGTAAGTTGTGTAGAGAACATCAGGTTGGCATATGTAAGTTGTGTAGAGAACATCAGGTTGGCATATGTAAGTTGTGTAGAGAACATCAGTTTGGCATATGTAAGTTGAGTAAAGAACATCAGGTTGGCATATGTGAGTTGTGTAGAGAACATCAGGTTGGCATATGTAAGTTGTGTAGAGAACATCAGGATGGCATATGTAAGGTGTGTAGAGAACTTCAGGTTGGCATATGTAAGTTGTGTAGAGAACATCAGGTTGGCATATGTAAGTTGAGTAGAGAACATCAGGTTGGCATATGTAAGTTGTGTAGAGAACATCAGGTTGGCATATGTAAGTTGTGTAGAGAACATCAGGTTGGCATATGTAAGTTGTGTAGAGAACATCAGGTTGGCATATGAAAGCTGTGTAGAGAACATCAGGTTGGCATATGTAAGATGTATAGAGAACATCAGGTTGGCATATGTAAGTTGTATAGAGAACATCAGGTTGGCATATGTCAGTTGTGTAGAGAACATTAGGATGGCATATGTAAGTTGTGTAGAGAACATCAGGTTGGCATATGTAAGTTGTGTAGAGAACATCAGGTTGGCATATGTAAGTTGTGTAGAGAACATCAGGTTGGCATATGTAAGTTGTGTAGAGAACATCAGGTTGGCATATGTAAGTTGTATAGAGAACATCAGGTTGGCATATGTAAGTTGTATAGAGAACATCAGGATGGCATATGTAAGTTGTGTAGAGAACATTAGGATGGCATATGTAAGTTGTGTAGAGAACATTAGGATGGCATATGTAAGTTGTATAGAGAACATCAGGTTGGCATATGTAAGTAGTATAGAGAACATCAGGTTGGCATATGTAAGTTGTGTAGAGAACATTAGGATGGCATATGTAAGTTGTGTAGAGAACATTAGGATGGCATATGTAAGTTGTGTAGAGAACATTAGGATGGCATATGTAAGTTGTATAGAGAACATCAGGTTGGCATATGTAAGTAGTATAGAGAACATCAGGTTGGCATATGTAAGTTGTGTAGAGAACATTAGGATGGCATATGTAAGTTGTGTAGAGAACATCAGGTTGGCATATGTAAGTTGTGTAGAGAACATCATGTTGGCATATGTAAGTTGTGTAGAGAACATTAGGATGGCATATGTAAGTTGTGTAGAGAACATCAGGTTGGCATATGTAAGTTGTGTAGAGAACATCAGGTTGGCATATGTAAGTTGTGTAGAGAACATCAGGTTGGCATATGTAAGTTGTGTAAAGAACATCAGGTTGGCATATGAAAGCTGTGTAGAGAACATCAGGTTGGCATATGTAAGTCGTATAGAGAACATCAGGTTGGCATATGTAAGTTGTATAGAGAACATCAGGTTGGCATATGTAAGTTGTGTAGAGAACAATAGGATGGCATATGTAAGTTGTGTAGAGAACATCAGGTTGGCATATGTAAGTTGTGTAGAGAACATCAGGTTGGCATATGTAAGTTGTGTAGAGAACATCAGGTTGGCATATGTAAGTTGTGTAGAGAACATCAGGTTGGCATATGTCAGTTGTGTAGAGAACATCAGGTTGGCATATGTCAGTTGTGTAGAGAACATCAGGTTGGCATATGTAAGGTGTGTAGAGAACATCAGGATGGCATATGAAAGTTGTGTAGAGAAAATAAGGTTGGCATATGTAAGTTGTGTAGAGAACATCAGGTTGGCATATGTAAGTTGTGTAGAGAACATCAGGTTGGCATATGTAAGTTGAGTAGAGAACATCAGGTTGGCATATGTGAGTTGTGTAGAGAACATCAGGTTGGCATATGTAAGTTGTGTAGAGAACATCAGTTTGGCATATGTAAGTTGTGTAGAGAACATCAGGTTGGCATATGTAAGTTGTGTAGAGAACATCAGGTTGGCATATGAAAGCTGTGTAGAGAACATCAGGTTGGCATATGTAAGTTGTATAGAGAACATCAGGTTGGCATATGTAAGTTGTGTAGAGAACATCAGGTTGGTATATGTAAGTTGTGTAGAGAACATCAGGTTGGCATATGTAAGTTGTGTAGAGAACATCAGGTTGGCATATGTAAGTTGTGTAGAGAACATCAGGTTGGCATATGTAAGTTGTGTAGAGAACATCAGGTTGGCATATGTAAGTTGTATAGAGAACCTCAGGTTGGCATATGTGAGTTGTGTAGAGAACATCAGGTTGGCATATGTAAGTTGTGTAGAGAACATCAGGTTGGCATATGTAAGTTGTGTAGAGAACATCAGGTTGGCATATGTTAGTTGTGTAGAGAATATCAGGTTGGCATATGAAAGCTGTGTAGAGAACATCAGGTTGGCATATGTAAGTTGCATAGAAAACATCAGGTTGGCATATGTAAGTTGTATAGAGAACATCAGGTTGGCATATGTAAGTTGTGTAGAGAACATTAGGATGGCATATGTAAGTTGTGTAGAGAACATCAGGTTGGCATATGTAAGTTGTGTAGAGAACATCAGGTTGGCATATGTAAGTTGTGTAGAGAACATCAGGTTGGCATATGTGAGTTGTGTAGAGAACATCAGGTTGGCATATGTAAGTTGTGTAGAGAACATCAGGTTGGCATATGTAAGGTGTGTAGAGAACTTCAGGTTGGCATATGTAAGGTGTGTAGAGAACATCAGGATGGCATATGAAAGTTGTGTAGAGAAAATAAGGTTGGCATATGTAAGTTGTGTAGAGAACATCAGGTTGGCATATGTAAGTTGTGTAGAGAACATCAGGTTGGCATATGTAAGTTGAGTAGAGAACATCAGGTTGACATATGTGAGTTGTGTAGAGAACATCAGGTTGGCATATGTAAGTTGTGTAGAGAACATCAGTTTGGCATATGTAAGTTGTGTAGAGAACATCAGGTTGGCATATGTAAGTTGTGTAGAGAACATCAGGTTGGCATATGAAAGCTGTGTAGAGAACATCAGGTTGGCATATGTAAGTTGTATAGAGAACATCAGGTTGGCATATCTAAGTTGTGTAGAGAACATCAGGTTGGTATATGTAAGTTGTGTAGAGAGCATCAGGTTGGCATATGTAAGTTGTATAGAGAACATCAGGTTGGCATATCTAAGTTGTGTAGAGAACATCAGGATGGCATATGTAAGTTGTGTAGAGAACATCAGGTTGACATATGTAAGTTGTGTAGAGAACATCAGGTTGGCATATGTAAGTTGTGTAGAGAACATCAGGATGGCATATGTAAGTTGTATAGAGAACCTCAGGTTGGCATATGTGAGTTGTGTAGAGAACATCAGGTTGGCATATGTAAGTTGTGTAGAGAACATCAGGTTGGCATATGTAAGTTGTGTAGAGAACATCAGGTTGGCATATGTTAGTTGTGTAGAGAACATCAGGTTGGCATATGAAAGCTGTGTAGAGAACATCAGGTTGGCATATGTAAGTTGTATAGAGAACATCAGGTTGGCATATGTAAGTTGTATAGAGAACATCAGGTTGGCATATGTAAGTTGTGTAGAGAACATTAGGATGGCATATGTAAGTTGTGTAGAGAACATCAGGTTGGCATATGTAAGTTGTGTAGAGAACATCAGGTTGGCATATGTAAGTTGTGTAGAGAACATCAGGTTGGCATATGTAAGTTGTGTAGAGAACATCAGGTTGGCATATGAAAGCTGTGTAGAGAACATCAGGATGGCATATGTAAGTTGTATAGAGAACATCAGGTTGGCATATGTAAGTTGTATAGAGAACATCAGGTTGGCATATGTAAGTTGTGTAGAGAACATTAGGATGGCATATGTAAGTTGTGTAGAGAACATCAGGTTGGCATATGTAAGTTGTGTAGAGAACATCAGGTTGGCATATGTAAGTTGTATAGAGAACATCAGGTTGGCATATGTAAGTTGTGTAGAGAACATCAGGTTGGTATATGTAAGTTGTGTAGAGAACATCAGGTTGGCATATGTAAGTTGTGTAGAGAACATCAGGTTGGCATATGTAAGTTGTGTAGAGAACATCAGGTTGGCATATGTAAGTTGTGTAGAGAACATCAGGTTGGCATATGTAAGTTGTATAGAGAACATCAGGATGGCATATGTAAGTTGTGTAGAGAACATTAGGATGGCATATGTAAGTTGTATAGAGAACATCAGGTTGGTATATGTAAGTTGTATAGAGAACATCAGGTTGGCATATGTAAGTTGTGTAGAGAACATTAGGATGGCATATGTAAGTTGTGTAGAGAACATTAGGATGGCATATGTAAGTTGTGTAGAGAACATCAGGTTGGCATATGTAAGTTGTGTAGAGAACATCAGGTTGGTATATGTAAGTTGTGTTGAGAACATCAGGTTGGCATATGTGAGTTGTGTACAGAACATCAGGTTGGCATATGTAAGTTGTGTAGAGAACATCAGGTTGGCATATGTAAGTTGTATAGAGAACATCAGGTTGGCATATGTAAGTTGTGGAGAGAACATTAGGATGGCATATGTAAGTTGTGTAGAGAACATCAGGTTGGCATATGTAAGTTGTGTAGAGAACATCAGGTTGGCATATGTAAGTTGTGTAGAGAACATCAGGTTGGCATATGTAAGTTGTGTAGAGAACATCAGGTTGGCATATGTAAGTTGTATAGAGAACATCAGGTTGGCATATGTAAGTTGTATAGAGAACATCAGGATGGCATATGTAAGTTGTGTAGAGAACATTAGGATGGCATATGTAAGTTGTATAGAGAACATCAGGTTGGCATATGTATGTTGTGTAGAGAACATCAGGTTGTCATATGTAAGTTGTGTAGAGAACATCAGGTTGGCATATGTAAGGTGTGTAGAGAACTTCAGGTTGGCATATGTAAGGTGTGTAGAGAACATCAGGATGGCATATGAAAGTTGTGTAGAGAACATCAGGTTGGCATATGTAAGGTGTGTAGAGAACTTCAGGTTGGCATATGTAAGGTGTGTAGAGAACATCAGGTTGGCATATGTAAGTTGAGTAGAGAACATCAAGTTGGCATATGTGAGTTGTGTAGAGAACATCAGGTTGGCATATGTAAGTTGTGTAGAGAACATCAGGTTGGCATATGTAAGTTGTGTAGAGAATATCAGGTTGGCATATGAAAGCTGTGTAGAGAACATCAGGTTGGCATATGTAAGTTGTATAGAGAACATCAGGTTGGCATATGTAAGTTGTATAGAGAACATCAGGTTGGCATATGTAAGTTGTGTAGAGAACATTATGATGGCATATGTAAGTTGTGTAGAGAACATCAGGATGGCATATGTAAGTTGTATAGAGAACATCAGGATGGCATATGTAAGTTGTGTAGAGAACATTAGGATGGCATATGTAAGTTGTATAGAGAACATCAGGTTGGCATATGTAAGTTGTATAGAGAACATCAGGTTGGCATATGTAAGTTGTGTAGAGAACATTAGGATGGCATATGTAAGTTGTGTAGAGAACATTAGGATGGCATATGTAAGTTGTGTAGAGAACATCAGGTTGGCATATGTAAGTTGTGTAGAGAACATCAGGTTGGCATATGTGAGTTGTGTAGAGAACATCAGGTTGGCATATGTAAGTTGTGTAGAGAACATCAGGTTGGCATATGTAAGTTGTGTAGAGAACATCAGGTTGGCATATGTAAGTTGTATAGAGAACATCAGGTTGGCATATGTAAGTTGTGGAGAGAACATTAGGATGGCATATGTAAGTTGTGTAGAGAACATCAGGATGGCATATGTAAGTTGTATAGAGAACATCAGGATGGCATATGTAAGTTGTGTAGAGAACATTAGGATGGCATATGTAAGTTGTATAGAGAACATCAGGTTGGCATATGTAAGTTGTGTAGAGAACATCAGGTTGGCATATGTAAGTTGTGTAGAGAATATCAGGTTGGCA
Organism: Ranitomeya imitator; assembly: GCF_032444005.1. Classification (NCBI taxonomy): domain Eukaryota; kingdom Metazoa; phylum Chordata; class Amphibia; order Anura; family Dendrobatidae; genus Ranitomeya; species Ranitomeya imitator. Next base: position 82,181,572 of record NC_091282.1, read on the forward strand.
TATGTAAGTTGTGTAGAGAACATCAGGTTGGCATATGTAAGTTGAGTAGAGAACATCAAGTTGGCATATGTGAGTTGTGTAGAGAACATCAGGTTGGCATATGTAAGTTGTGTAGAGAACATCAGGTTGGCATATGTAAGTTGTGTAGAGAATATCAGGTTGGCATATGAAAGCTGTGTAGAGAACATCAGGTTGGCATATGTAAGTTGTATAGAGAACATCAGGTTGGCATATGTAAGTTGTATAGAGAACATCAGGTTGGCATATGTAAGTTGTGTAGAGAACATTATGATGGCATATGTAAGTTGTGTAGAGAACATCAGGATGGCATATGTAAGTTGTATAGAGAACATCAGGATGGCATATGTAAGTTGTGTAGAGAACATTAGGATGGCATATGTAAGTTGTATAGAGAACATCAGGTTGGCATATGTAAGTTGTATAGAGAACATCAGGTTGGCATATGTAAGTTGTGTAGAGAACATTAGGATGGCATATGTAAGTTGTGTAGAGAACATTAGGATGGCATATGTAAGTTGTGTAGAGAACATCAGGTTGGCATATGTAAGTTGTGTAGAGAACATCAGGTTGGCATATGTGAGTTGTGTAGAGAACATCAGGTTGGCATATGTAAGTTGTGTAGAGAACATCAGGTTGGCATATGTAAGTTGTGTAGAGAACATCAGGTTGGCATATGTAAGTTGTGTAGAGAACATCAGGTTGGCATATGAAAGCTGTGTAGAGAACATCAGGTTGGCATATGTAAGTTGTGTAGAGAACATCAGGTTGGCATATGAAAGCTGTGTAGAGAACATCAGGTTGGCATATGTAAGTTGTATAGAGAACATCAGGTTGGCATATGTAAGTTGTATAGAGAACATCAGGATGGCATATGTAAGTTGTGTAGAGAACATTAGGATGGCATATGTAAGTTGTGTAGAGAACATCAGGTTGGCATATGTACGTTGTGTAGAGAACATCAGGTTGGCATATGTAAGTTGTGTTGAGAACATCAAGTCGTGCAACAAATTAGTGTAGATTTGAAATACATTTAGTAATCCATCTGTCCACGCGCTATCCTCCAGCTCCGTACTTAGGTATTGTACTGTACTTGCTCACCTTTCAATCAATTTACTGTCTGTTCATTGGATGCCCCTCTCTGGTTCTTGTCTATACCCCGGGCCATTGCTCTGGACACATTATGAGGTGGCATTTGCATCATTTAGCCTTACTATCTGCTTTCTACATGTATTTTGTGTAGAGAACATCAGGTTGGCATATGTAAGTTGTGTAGAGAACATCAGGTTGGCATATGTAAGTTGTGTAGAGAACATCAGGTTGGCATATGTAAGTTGTGTAGAGACCATCAGTTTGGCATATGTAAGTTGAGTAAAGAACATCAGGTTGGCATATGTGAGTTGTGTAGAGAACATCAGGTTGGCATATGTAAGTTGTGTAGAGAACATCAGGATGGCATATGTAAGGTGTGTAGAGAACTTCAGGTTGGCATATGTAAGTTGTGTAGAGAACATCAGGATGGCATATGTAAGGTGTGTAGAGAACATCAGGATGGCATATGTAAGTTGTGTAGAGAACATTAGGATGGCATATGTAAGTTGTGTAGAGAACATTAGGATGGCATATGTAAGTTGTATAGAGAACATCAGGTTGGCATATGTAAGTAGTATAGAGAACATCAGGTTGGCATATGTAAGTTGTGTAGAGAACATTAGGATGGCATATGTAAGTTGTGTAGAGAACATTAGGATGGCATATGTAAGTTGTGTAGAGAACATCATGTTGGCATATGTAAGTTGTGTAGAGAACATTAGGATGGCATATGTAAGTTGTGTAGAGAACATCAGGTTGGCATATGTAAGTTGTGTAGAGAACATCAGGTTGGCATATGAAAGCTGTGTAGAGAACATCAGGTTGGCATATGTAAGTCGTATAGAGAACATCAGGATGGCATATGTAAGTTGTGTAGAGAACATTAGGATGGCATATGTAAGTTGTGTAGAGAACATCAGGTTGGCATATGTAAGTTGTGTTGAGAACATCAAGTCGTGCAACAAATTAGTGTAGATTTGAAATACATTTAGTAATCCATCTGTCCACGCGCTATCCTCCAGCTCCGTACTGAGGTATTGTACTGTACTTGCTCACCTTTCAATCTATTTACTGTCTGTTCATTGGATGCCCCTCTCTGGTTCTTGTCTATGCCCCAGGCCATTGCTCTGGACACATTATGAGGTGGCATTTGCATCATTTAGCCTTACTATCTGCTTTATACATGTATTTTACATATGATATACCTATAATTTTTTACTAGTGGTGATACAAATCTCATTTGTGCTGTTATTTCTGGACATCTGTAGGTGAGTATCACCTGACTCTAATTTTCATCTATAATATAACGCTGGGAGCGTTACTCTGTCCGAAGCCTCTATAGACTGCGCAAGCGCAAGCGCCGGCACAGTCTGGGCCTCACAGAGCGACGCTCCCGGGAGATCGCGGTGTGTGTTCACACACAGGTCTTCGGTCTGTGGCCTTCAGTTCAGAGGGCGCGATGACGCACTTAATGCGCGCCGGCGCCGCCCTCTGACTGAACAGTCACAGCCAGGAGACCGGGAAGATGGCGGCGCTCAGCGATGGAACGCCGGACAGGTGAGTATAGTAAGTGCTGGGGGGCCTGAGCTGGCGGCGATACCGGCACCTGACCCCCACAGCGCGCCGGTGTCCCCGCCTGCTCAGGCCCCCCAGCACTCGGCGCCGAGCGGGTCAGAGGCAGTATGGGGACGCAGGATGGAGCAGCACATAAGGATGGGGACGCAGGATGGAGCAGCACATAAGGATGGGGACGCAGGATGGAGCATCACATAAAAATGGGGACACAGGATGGAGCAGCACATAAGGATGGGGACGCAGGATGCAGCAGCACATAAGGATGGGGACGCAGGATGGAGCAGCACATAAAAATGGGGACACAGGATGGAGCAGCACATAAGGATGGGGACGCAGGATGCAGCAGCACATAAGGATGGGGACGCAGGATGGAGCAGCACATAAGGATGGGGACGCAGGATGGGGCAGCACATAAGGATGGGGACGCAGGATGGAGCAGCACATAAGGATGGGGACGCAGGATGGAGCAGCACATAAGGATGGGGACGCAGGATGGAGCAGCACATAAGGATGGGGACGCAGGATGGAGCAGCACATAAGGATGGGGACGCAGGATGGAGCAGCACATAAGGATGGGGACGCAGGATGGAGCAGCACATAAGGATGGGGACGCAGGATGCAGCAGCACATAAGGATGGGGACGCAGGATGCAGCAGCACATAAGGATGGGGACGCAGGATGCAGCAGCACATAAGGATGGGGACGCAGGATGCAGCAGCGCATGACAGGATGGGGACGCAGGATGGAGCAGGACATAAGGATGGGGACGCAGGATGGAGCAGCACATAAGGATGGGGACGCAGGATGGAGCAGCACATAAGGATGGGGACGCAGGATGGAGCAGCACATAAGGATGGGGACGCAGGATGCAGCAGCACATAAGGATGGGGACGCAGGATGCAGCAGCACATAAGGATGGGGACGCAGGATGCAGCAGCACATAAGGATGGGGACGCAGGATGCAGCAGCGCATGACAGGATGGGGACGCAGGATGCAGCAGCACATAAGGATAGGGACGCAGGATGCAGCAGCGCATGACAGGATGGGGACACATGATGGAGCAGCGCATGACAGGATGGGGACGCAGAATGGAGCAGCACATGACAGGATGGGGACGCAGGATGGGAGCAGCGCATCACAGGATGGGAGCAGCGCATCACAGGATGGGGACGCAGGATGGGAGCAGCGCATGACAGGATGGGGACGCAGGATGGGAGCAGCGCATGACAGGAAAGGGAACGCAGGATGGAGCAGCGCATGACAGGATGGGGACGCAGGATGGAGCAGCACATGACAGGATGGGGACGCAGGATGGAGCAGCGCATGACAGGATGGGGACGCAGGATGGAGCAGCACATACCATGATGGAGACAATATACCAATATAAATGCTCGCCACCCGGGCGTAGAACGGGTTCAATAGCTAGTTAGCTATATTGACATTTGTTTGGACAAAAGTCCTTTTTATATACATAACTTACAGGACAGTATTGCTTCCTCCCTTCTGGGTATTTTTTGGATTAATAAAGATTGTTTTTATATTCTATATTCTGGTCCTCTTTTTCTGCTCCTGTTATGTAAGTCCAAATCTGTGTTTATTGTTTGTGAGTTGTCTAGAGTACACCAGGTTGGCATATGTGAGTTGTGTAGCGTACATCAAGTCGTGCAATAAATTAGTGTAAATTTGAAATACATTTAGTAATCCATGGATGAGTAGTACAGTTTGAAACAGTCTTTTACGCACCTTTTTTGTGACCTTCCTCTCTTTTCAGTGTGATCGGCCTCGCCTAGGAAATATTGCCCTTGAACTATACAAGTATCTTCTGCTCCAGAAGTATTAGGGCCCGCCCCCTTCCTGACTTCCAAATATTAGGACCTTGATTACTACTTCCTGAAACTGAAGGAATTTTTATTATTCTGGTATAAAAGTTTTTTCTGTAGTGGTGATAACCTTGATCCAGTAGTGGGTGCACCAAATCCCACACAATTTTTATACTCACTCCCAGGACATGGTGAGATTCAAGGGGTTGAATCCATGCGTCCTTCCTGTTATAAAACCTAAATCTGTGGGTGTATCCTGAGGTACTCTTCCACAGTTTGTATAATTTTATTCCATAACTGTCTCTCTTACTGGGCAGGTATTGCCAGAATTTAAATTTCTCCATGAAGTGTATTAGGGACTCACCTACGCAAATGTCTCTTCGGGGAATGCACACCTCAGCAAGCTTGTTGTTAAAATGATCAATGACAGGCCAAATTTTGAAAAGTTGGTCAAAGTTGGTGTCATTTCAAGATGGACATTTTGCATTACCGTTGAAATTGTGGAATTTGTGAATGGCCTCAAAGCATTTCCGGGTCATAGCCATGTGGAAAATTGGAGTGTCATAAAACATCAACACTCATATATTGATGAAGTTCTGGTTTCTTTTCTATTTCCATGTGGAGGACACAGCCCCAAAACTTCATTGTCAAACTACACTTTGTCAATGGGGGTCCATTTAGCATATGATGAAGAGAGGGTTTGGGCAAGAAATAGTAGGGCATATAAATTTGTCTGAGCCACCATGAAGTTTACAAAATCCTTAGAGAAAAAGTCTTTGAAAGAGTTGATATCTGTGAGACTGGTAGTGTCAAATTGGATTCCTATTTGGGCCCAAAAATCAGGAATCTGAGGCTCATGATCTTTGGAGTGTGAGGTCAACTCATGTGGGGCTGTCCTGGGATGTCTGCGTGAGGGTTCATTAATTATCACCGGAAGAATATGAGGAGGAGGAGGAAAAAATAGATGGAGGTTGGAATCCTCTCCTTCACTATCAATGTGAGAGTATGTCTTCTCGGCTGAATGCAATGGTACATTTTATTTTTTACATGGTTGGTGTGTGTGTCTCTTGTGTTTTATTTAGTTGTGTGTTTGGCGTAAACTTTTTTTAAATTAATTTATTCAATTTAGAACTGAAGAAAGGAATAAAAAGACTAGAAGGAATAGAAGAAAAGAATCTAGAAGTAAAAAGATAAAAATAAAATGAAGAGTCTAAAAATTTGGTAAAATAAAAAGAACTTCCTAACGGATGACGGTAGTGAAAGTAAAACAAAAATTGTCAGTTGTATACTTGTTTATCAAACTGCTATGCCCTATATACCCATGCACGCTCAATTCAGCTTAGCTTGCCAGCACGGTGGTGCAGTGGAGTCCTGGGCTCAAATCCCACCAAGGACAACATCTGCAAGGAGTTTGTATGTTCTCCCCGTGTTTGCGTGGGTTTCCCCTGTGTTCTCTGGTTTCCTCCCACATTCCAAAGACATACTGATAGGGAATTTTGATTGTGAGCCCCAATGGGGACAGTGATGATTTTGTGTGCAAAACTGTAGAGTGCTGCAGAATATGTTAGGCTGGTTTCACACTTGCGTTTTAAAATGCATGCGTTTAAAAAAAAAACACATGGTGGAAAAACGCATGTAAATCCGTGCAAACGCTGCGTTTTTTAGACGCATGCGTTTTGACGCGTTTACATGCGTTTTTTCATGCGTTTGCATTTTTTAAACGCATGATGAGAAGTGTGTGACAGCTGCCAATCATCAAAATCAAGTAAAAATCCCACTATAAACAGAAAAAGCTAGGGTTAGGGTTAGGGGTAGGGTTCCTAACCCTAACCCTAACCCTAGGGATCCTAACCCTAACCATACCCCTAACCCTACCCCTAACCCTAACCCTAAAGTGATCCTAACCCTAACCCCTAGGGTTAGGGTTAGGGGTAGGGTTAGGATCCCTAGGGTTAGGGTTAGAGGTAGGGTTAGGGTTAGGATCCCTAGGGTTAGGGTTAGGGTTAGGATCCCTAGTGTTAGGGTTAGGGGTAGGGTTAGGGGTAGGGTTAGGATCCCTTTAGGGTTAGGGTTAGGATCCCTTTAGGGTTAGGGTTAGGATCCCTTTATCACCTTTATGGTGGGGGTGGCATATCAGTGTGTTTTCTGTTTTTTTCTATAAAAACGCATGTGTTTTTAATGCAACCAAACGCATGTGCTTAAAAACGCATGCGTTTCCATTGACTCCAATGCATTTTTTGCCGCAAAAAAACGCCTCCGAACGCATGCGTTTTTTTCCGTCAAAAAAACGCCTCCGAAAATTACTACATGTTGCATTTCTGCAAAAGAACGCATGCAGCAAAAAACGCGACCAAACGCGTATGAAAAAACCGCATGCGTTTTTAATGTTAAACATAGGAAAAAAAACACATGCTTTTTTTGCGGTACAAACGCTGCAGATAAACACGCAAGTGTGAAACCAGCCTTAGTGCTATATAAAAATAGATTATTATTGTTATGTGTTCTCCATGGGGAAAGGAGAATAAGCCATCTATATTTGTTTGTTTCTTATCTACTATATGAACAAAAGGGTTGAGCATGTCTAACCTAACGTGCACAACTGTTTTCCACCGACAATGCTGTTGGGATAAAGTGGGGTCACCTCTACACACATTAAGTAGTCGGATAAAATCGACTGACCTGGCCAACATTTATTTGGTGTGTATGACCACCTTAACTTAATCCAGATTGAAGCTCCAATGGCGGCTATATTGCTTGTCACCAAGCTTTTCCTGGCTGTCTGGACAGCAGAGGATATCTGAAGGACAGATAAAACGTTCTTCCTTATACCACCACTGACATGTCATGATCTCTCTTCCTGTGCCAGGAATATTTCGATTCATTTACCTTGTCCTTGTGGGTCAGAGAAGCCTCATCACGACCCAAGGTCCTTACAAGCTTCGTCATTATTCAGTCTTTATAGCACTGGACGTCAGCTTGTTAGCTTTCTGACAGAGGTAATAATGCTGCACTAATTTTCATGGGGTGTCTATTGATATTCAGTAGGGTTGTGGGGTTAGCAGCTGTAAATATTATTATTCATTATAAGAATTCATGTTCAATGATAGCACTCGAGGGATATAAGCTGCAAGACCAGTAATTGAAAGAACAAAAGATGTCCTAGTCTCTAATTGATTTGCCTATAGTCCACAAATGAAAATAATTATTTGTGAACAAAGGTCATGTGTTCTATGCAAACAATCAATCTCACGATCCTCTATCTTTGTTTTTATAATGACAGGAATCACAATGGATACAATAAAGGGGAGGATCGGAGACTGAGCGAGAAGGAATTGGTTTTACTGCTGGGAGTGATATAGCGCCTGGACCGTAATTAATCCTGTCAGTGTATTCATCAGTTAGAGATACTAAAGTACAAGTTCAAAGCAACAAACCAAGCACGAAAACTGGACATACAGTGTACAACACCCATACAGTGGTACTATAAGTGTATCCATAATTAAGGGTATGCAGGACAGTGTCAATGACTGAGGTTATCAATTGTGATCTTCTTGGACAGACACAAGGGATACGGACTATGAAAACCACTCGATTGTGGCCTGGTTGGGAATCTTTCAGTAGGTTTTTACTATGTAATCTGAGGGTAGAAATACAGATTTCAGCGATGAGTCACTCAATGTTCTTTGTGCTGTTGTTTCAATAGAATTAGCGTTTTATTAGCAGGAGATTATCACTGGCAGGACTAGCTCCCACGTGCCTCCTAGTCCAACCACGCCCCCTGCACATGTTAGCAGCTTATTATCACTATAAAATGTACATAGAAAGCTGTGGTGTAGGTATGGTCAGCTTTCTAAGCACTGCTACATCTACAGCAGAGAAAACTATGATTGTACCTGAAGCACCCAGTAAACTAAGTGATACATCCCTAGAACCAGGGTGTCTTTTCCTACATTTTCATTACATTTCCTACATTATCTTCTCTTTCTGTCATGGGGTAAAAGTCAATTCTTAAAGGGCTGGGGCAAGTTTTTAGTAAGCACTATTGCATACCGATTCCAATTTGTGTGTAACATAACCATTGTTAAGATCTGGCTCTGATTGCCAGTTCAAGCAGTCGTCACATGAGTTCTCATATGCGATTTGCATACCTGCGGTAACATCCCATCTAAAATGTTTTTCCTGCTTCTATCAGTGAACATTATGAGAAGCCAGAAAAGATGCCAGTAACGACGAGCAGTAACGAGCAGACAAGTAACGACGACAATTAGGGCATCAACCAAAGCAAAATCCTAACAGTGTGAATATTAAACAATAATAGTTTTTGGCATGCTATATCTGTTGGTGACATTTTTGCCACAGCCTGGAAAGCTGCTTTTAACCCTTTGGGTCTCACAGAAAGACTTTACTACACTACCTGACCAAGAATTCTAATGCTGGGCTTTCTCAAAGGATAACGTCACACTAAAGACATGTACCTAACTACCAAAAAGAGAGCCAAAGCTACAGCTAACATGCAGTGTATGTCTAGCTGCAGTATAGTCTAACGTCAGATGCTGTTGTTGTGCACCTGGTCAGCAATCGCCAATAATGTAACATTAACAGAATCCCTCAATGTCTGTCCCCTATTTCATCCTTCTTCTCCGCTAGATTTCTGAAACTTTACATGGACAAAACAGAATTCATCATCTTTTCCCATCTCACGTGACCCCCCCAATGAACCTATCCTTTACAGTAAATGGCTGCCCACTCTCCTCAGTCCCACAAGCTCGCTGCCTCGGGGTAATCCTTGACGCTGATCTCTCCTTCAAACCACATATCCAAGCCCTTTCCACTTCCTGCCGACTTCAACTCAAAAATATTTCACAAATCCGTTCATTCCTCAACCATGAATCTGCAAAAACCCTAGTCCATGCCCTCATCATCTCTCGCCTTGACTACTGCAACCTCCTGCTCTGTGGCCTCCCCTCTAACACTCTCGCACCCCTCCAATCTATTCTAAACTCTGCTGCCCGACTAATCCACCTGTCCCCCCGCTATTCCCCGGCCTCTCCCCTCTGTCAATCCCTTCACTGGCTCCCCATTGCCCAGAGACTCCACTACAAAACCCTAACCATGACGTACAAAGCCATCCACAACCTGTCTCCTCCATACATCTGTGACCTCGTCTCCCGGTACTTACCTACCCGCAACCTCCGATCCTCACAAGATCTCCTACTCTACTCCCCTCTTATCTCCTCTTCCCACAATCGTATACAAGATTTCTCTCGCGTATCACCCCTACTCTGGAACCCTCTACCACAACACATCAGACTCTCGCCTACCATCGAAACCTTCAAAAAGAACCTGAAGACCCACCTCTTCAGACAAGCCTACAACCTGCAGTTACCACCGATCGACCAAACCGCTGCATGACCATCTCTACCCTCACCTACTGTATTCTCACCCATCCCTTGTAGATTGTGAGCCTTCGCGGGCAGGGTCCTCTCTCCTCCTGTACCAGTTATGACTTATATTGTTTAAGATTATTGTACTTGTTTTCATTATGTATACCCCTCCTCACATGTAAAGCGCCATGGAACAAATGGCGCTATAACAATAGATAATAATAATAATAATTAACAAGAACTCTTTTATATGTGACAATCCAGAGACCACTATGACCATACCTTAAGGAGGAAATCACCACCACCCACACACATCAGCAACATAACAAAATACATTAACATCACATAAATATCCGGACACAACTTTTCTACAATATATGAAACATTTTTCTGTAAATATAAAATCGGGCGAGATGGGAGGTGGTTTCCATACAAGGGAACTATTGCAATTCTTGATGTTGGAGAGCAGGATTTTTTTTTAACAACTGGGATGGTTCCTATAAAGTATGATATTACTACTACACGGCATTGTTCATGCAGTCTATCACATGCAATCTGTCTGAAGAAGGCCCTTTCGGCCGCAACGTTAATGTTTTTGAATTGCTTAAAAAAATCTATCATTTTTCTGCAACTCAATAAAGAACCAAAGTTTTTTCTTTCCTCCATTGGCAAAACATACCGCACATGCTAGATTTTTTGCTGTTCATTATAATAATAATAATAATAATAATAATAATAAAAATAATACAAAGTAACATAGTTAACAAGGCCAAAAAAAGACATTAGTCCATCCAGTTCAGCCTATAATAATATAATAAATATAAATGTAATAATCTTTATTTTTATATAGCGCTAACATATTCCGCAGCACTTTCAGATTGCACACATTGTCATTTTCAGCTCGACACCAAATTATTATTATTATTACATTATTTGATGGACTCTTGGACTAAGATATAAATTGAAAATAGTAGAATATACCCGAAAATGAAATCAAAGTTTAAAAGGAACTTGTACTTCCTGACAACTTTAAGAATGTTGTGTGGTTTGGGCAATTCCTCGAACTTTTACCATTAGTCCTCAGGACAAGTATCCAAAAAGTATTTATATTAACAAATCTAATCTATGCGCTACAGAAAAAAACTCAACATCGTCAATTAGTCTATTGCTTAATTAATGTTAGTTTGTGTAGCATATCTTTGCTAATAAGAAATCTGGGACAAATCTGAAGAAATTCAGCAAAGAAATCTGCCAAAAAACTAATAATTTTGTGTTTTTTTTGTTGCTGCAGAGCTTGTGCCCAGATAACCTAAAGGTATGTTACCTTATTCAGGAAATGTTGTGGATTTTATTCTGCGAGATAAATGCAATGGAAAAGGGTGAAATCTGCAACCGAATTATTAAACAAATCTGCATGCAACATATGTGTAGTCACTACAGAATTGTTGTGAACAAATGTACATGGGAAATATCCCCACAACATTGCTTAAAACTTTTGCAGCTTTGCTGTCTTCCCTTTCCACAAGTAAAATGATCTTGGTTCTAAATTGAAAAGGAGGGTCATAACTGGATAGCGTATGTTATCCTCTTCTTTAGCATCAAACCTTGGTTAGCAATTTAGAACATAAAATATTTCAATTGTGAACCTTAAAGCTCCCGTACACATTTGGTGAAAATCAGCTTAACCCCTCTAATGTGCATGGTATGGGGTCCTTGTGAGTTGTGGAAAGGGATCCGGCATGTCCAATATCCAAAGGCCAATCCTTTTATTTTCCATGTAATAAGCATCTGCCTGAGAAGTCTTTCAGTGGCTGTCCCAAAAAGACCACAGGAGCGCTCAGCAGAGTCAAGAGTTCCCGTGTATGGGGGACTCTACAGGAAAGGTTGTAGACTGAACGACTGTTGACTTTCCAGCTTTCTAAGTCATACTGGTAACTTTACAGCTATTGAAGACATATGCTTAAAGGGAATCTGTCAGTAGGAACAGCCCTCCTAATCCATCTATATGGGCATGTGGGTCAGAGGAAGCTGAATAAAATGATGCCTTAATATCTGTAATCTGATGTCTTATTTTATGGAAATCCATGTTTATCTTCATATGTAAATGAGCTGTTAAGATCTATGGACAGGACACGAATCTCTGAGAATCTGCCTCCAGAGCTTACTTAATAAAAAGGTGAGTCACCAATGTGAGACATGTAGATCAGGAGAGCAGACTGTCTGTCATTACATGTCTCAGACTGGTAAAGCCACCACCTCTTTTTTACCCAATATCTATCTATCTAAGAAATAAAAAAGAGGCAGCACTCCATTGTTCCAATATAAAAGCGTGCAGGGTTTAATTTACCCACATGTTCAGGCAACGTGTCAGCTCACAATGAGCCTTTCTCAAGCCTTGCGGCTTGAGAAAGGCTCATTGTGAGCTGACACGTTGCCTGAACATGTGGGTAAATTAAACCCTGCACACTTTTATATTGGAACAATGGAGTGCTGCCTCTTTCTTTTTAATTTCTATGAAACTTGGATGATCGGTGGACTGGTTGTCTGGGTTCTCTGCACCCGAAGATAAGTATTTATGTGCTGTTCCCCTTTTTTCTTGTTGTAACTATCTATCTAGAGCTTTGCACATCTTTAACATTTAAGCATCTGTCATTCTTTTCCGGTACGTGTCACACACATGGTGCACACGGACGGAAGACGGACGTCACACACAGAATCACGGACACCGGTACTGTTTTTTCCAGCACTGGAAATATCAGGATGTGTAAAGAAGGCCTAAGTGCGAGCAGTGAAAGTAACATTTTGGAGTAAATAACTGAAAGCTATATAATCTCAATGACTCAAAAAAATCTAAAAAAAATCTCCCAGAAAAGCTATAAATGATCGACATAAATGGAATGACAGTGGAGTACTTAGGCATTGACAAGTTGGAACTTGCGATACATTTGGACAGGAAAGCCCTGAAGACGAGAAGGAAGCTGTGTATGTTAATATGATTTCAGTGTTAGTTGAGAAGACAAAATAAACTGTGCAGCACCTACGCTAAGTACATTTAGCTAATCTAATTGTAGTCTCTGCACATTTTAGACATGCTAATTGACATATATCTTTCAGGGGATTGTTTTTTTCTCTCTGTAAAATGCAATCAAATCAATAAGAAAAAAATGAGTCTTAATGGACATTTGGCACCTGCAGTTCCTTCCAGGACTAGAAGAGTGGTTTTTAATGTTGTCATGTGAGTTTTGTGATTTTCTTCAATCTATACAGCATACAAATCAGTCCTGTAAATAGAAAAAAAATATGCATAACAATATATAATTTAGTCAGGGAGATTATTTGAGATGGCATGAGAAGACAAGATCCAAGGCAGACTGAAGACTAAAGTATGGGAGTACCATCTTAAGTTCCAACGGGTATATTTTGGTGGGTACTTAGTGGTGACTTTGGCCATACCATAAAATAGAAAGCAGAAACAGTGCTTCATGGGGTAACTCCTCATTGGTAGATTTTGAACGCCTTTTTATGACGTCGCATTTGATGGATCAGTCTAAAATAGAAAAAATTGGAGTCCGGCTCAACAGGACTGGATTTTCCTTTTCTTTTTGTTTTTCAAAAGAAAATGTAGTGCATGCAAAAGAAAAATTTAAATGGTCGACATGACCCTGTCGATGCATTTCGACTGCATTAAGCAGTCTTAATCATGACAGTAGTCATGGGTAAGACTCCAATTTTTTCTATCATCCTTGATTGCCTGAGGAGGTGGTGATGGCGAACTCAGTCGAGGGGTCCAAGAGAGGCCTGGATGTCTTCCTGGAGCAGAACAATATTGTATCATACAGTTATTAGGTTCTGTAGAAGGACGTAGATCTGGGGATTTATTATGATGGAATATAGGCTGAACTGGATGGACAAATGTCTTTTTTCGGCCTTACTAACTATGTTACTATGTTACTATGATGTAAGGCCAGGGCGAGGCCACTGTCTGTGCCCCAGGTGGATGAGCATAGAGCAACTGGGTGAGCTGGAATCAAGTTTTTATATCAGTCTAAAACATCTGAAAAATCCAAACTGAAGTGAAAAATCAGAAAGTTGAGCAAGAAAAGACAATATTAATAAATGTGCAAATTCTTCGGTCCAAAGAAATACAAGTGGACATGTTAACCACCCTGTAGACTTTCAAGTACAAGTACTATCCATGTTTTCCAGAGAGCAGTTCCCAGGAGCCAGACACTGGACCTTTTCCATAACTCTTTCTCTTCCTCTTATGTTGGCCAGAGACATAACCTTCATTACAGAAACGTGTGCAAAGGCCAAACCTAGAATTAATAGCCGCAAATGTTTCAATTCAACACTTCTTCCTAGCTGACAGTCTCTGAGTAACACTCCAGGAGTTAGCGAGCCATCAGTTGGGGGTCCTGGTGCTAAATTCTGTAATTTTTTCCATTTTCTTCCTATGGAAATAAGTACATTGATTTATAACACAGGGAGATCTGAAAAGTATACATCCACAGTAATTGCTTCAACTATTGGTACTTAAAAAGGTATTCCGTTTACAAAAAGAAATTATCAGTTTTTACTTGTCCACCAGACAGTTGATAACTGGTAGATTAGTATCAGTAAAGGTACCTTCACACATAACGATATCGTTAACGATATCGTTGCTTTTTGTGACGTAGCAACGATATCATTAACAAAATCGTTATGTGTGACAGCGACCAACGATCAGGCCCCTGCTGGGAGATCGTTGGTTGCTGGGGAAAGTCCAGGACTTTATTTCGTCGCTGGATCACCCGCTGACATCGCTGAATCGGCGTGTGTGACACCGATTCAGCGATGTCTTCACTGGTAACCAGGGTAAACACCGGGTTACTAAGCGCAGGGCCGCGCTTAGTAACCCGATGTTTACCCTGGTTACCAGTGTAAATGTAAAAAAAAACCAAACACTACATACTTACATTCCTGTCACGTCCCTCGCCTTCAGCTTCGCGCACTGACTGTGAGCGCCGGCCGCCGTAAAGCAAAGCACAGTGGTGTCGTCACCACTGTACTTTACGGCCGGCGCTCAGTCAGTGCGGAAACTGAAGGCGAGGGTGTGACGGGGTGTACGGCAGAGCAAGAAGGGGCAACAGGCTGAGGGATGATTCCACAGATTTATTATCAAGAACTCTGGAACAACACATGCAGGTAGATCTACAGAGTCCACAATTAGTCCAACGTAAAAGGTTCGGGGGCACTTCCCGATAATCCTTGTGTCAGCTAACAAAGCAATAGTCCACACGAGTCCAAGGGATCCCAAAACAATGTCACGAAAGACGAGATATGTCCTCAGCTCAAGTCTCGCCCCGTTCGCTTCCGCAGTCCTAGATGGGCGTGGGGTCTTGCCTCAGCTAAGAATCCCCACTCCTTCTCCTTCAAGGATCAACTCACATCTGATCTCAAAATAAGAATGGATTGTCTGAGCTCCTGGGATCCGCCCATGAAGGGGGGGAAGGGGTCACACCTTCTATTCAATGGCTGGGTCCACCAGAAGATTCTAGACTGGTGGGCTCCACGTAGTCTATGTAGTATGTACATTTGACTAGCCACCTGCTGTGAGGAAGAATGGCTATTCTTTCACTAGTGGTATTGACAAAGCTTAATTACATTATAGCTTAGGGCTGCAAGTATTGGGGGAAGGAGACATATTGTTACAGGTGAACTCCCAGCACAAGAAAATACATAAATTACAGCTAATAGAAACCAGAGAACAGTTACATACATTAAATGGCATATTATTCAAATACAGGACAGGGCAAAAGTACATATCATGACAGAGGGACGTGACCAGACACAGGAATGTAAGTATGCAGTGTTTGTTTTTTTTTACATTTACACTGGTAACCAGGGTAAACATAGGGGTAATAAGCGCGGCCCTGCGCTTAGTAACCCGATGTTTACCCTGGTTACCCGGGGACTTCGGAATCGTTGGTCGCTGGAGAGCTGTCTGTGTGACAGCTCTCCAGCGACCAAACAGCGACGCTGCAGCGATTGGCATCATTGTCTAGGTACCTTTAAACCATTGTGATTTCACCAATTGGCTCCTGCTACTTACATTAAAGGCAGAAGAGATTTCTAGGGTTAGTTACAAATTGCCTCTTCAGAGAAAAAGAGGACTTAAACTCTATAGCGCCACCTGTTGGAAGTGGCGATTCTACAAGTCAAAATCAACCCTTTAACGAGTCGTGCAATATGACTTAGGATAAAAGCCAAATCAGTTGATAACCTTGTCCATGTTTATTCCATCTAACAAGCATCCCCTTAACTAAGAGCACTTAAAGGGTTATTCCCAAAGTGGAAATTAATAATAAAAAAGCTGACGAGAAAAAAAAAAATAGAAGAGGGTCTTACCTGGTTGATAAGTAACAGAAATCGAATCGATATACGCTGATCTGAATGAGGATTGATTAGCTCCTGCGGATCCACGGGTGATCTCACCAAAAGAGCAATACCTGCGCTAATATAAAAAAAATATTTTTATATGCATGAATATGTAGAGAACATATAACAAGTAGAGGATATATGAAATATACATATACTTATTTTTGAAAAAAAAAAGTGTACAGAACCAACCCACAAAAACCTAAAAGAAGGAAAATATATGCATATATATCATAACATAATAGTAGTGTGTATCTAAGTGGAGAGGGGTCTATACACAGAGAAATGAGTGGCTAACCACTCGGAAATAGACAATAGCACCAATCAAAAGAGAACCAAGGATGAAAAATAAATAAAAGATACTCAAATAGGAGGACAAAATAATATGTAGACAATGCCTTTATTTAAGTATATATGGCAATGGCGCCAACACTGTGCCTGTACTTGGAGACAAGAAAAATAAAAATAAAACACTAAAATTCTTTTTTTTTTAAATATATATTTATATATATAAATATACATGTGTTTTCTTGGGGACGGACAAATTAAACAGGGGTTAATCCATAATCTTTGACACATAGAAAAAAGAGAGGCTATCCCAAACCCACCAATAATTATGCAAAACACCGGCCAGGGGTATTAATTAACTATGCAAGACAAAAAGTGCATAGTGCATATGAATGTAACAAAATAAATAGTCATATCTCCATCATAAAAGGCCAGCAATCAAACAAAAGCAGAGGTGTGCAAATTTATGCAAAAAATATTATCATCCAAGCGCAACAATGTGCAGCTGTGCCAATAAACAGAAAAAATAAATCGAAAAAAATTGTAAGAGTGAAATAACTCACAAAAAGAAACAAATTACGTGTAGTACAATAAAAAAGGGGGTGAACAATAGCCAAAGGTAAATGTGTAATAATGTGAGGTAGGGACTAAAAAAATGGAATAATAAAGTGACACAAAAGATTATAATGGGAGGTATGAAGCATCAAAGTATAAGGTGGTGGGATATGCCTATGTTAGAAATGGGACAACGCTGAGGAACTATATGCGGTGTCAAAAGAAGGGCTATGTGCCGTGTCAATCAAAGAGCTATGTGCCAAAGGAAGTTCAGGCTCAAAATAGTCGGATATACTAGAGATCAATACTAGTACCTGAACATGTCCGTCCTTCCAAGATACAGCGCACCCCGACGTGCGTTTCGGATGCTAATCCTTCGTCAGGGGGTGATGTATCAATGGAACCGGAGCGGCTTAAATACCTGATACTAGTCGCCGATTAGAGGAGGTGGGAGCGCTGGCGGCGCATGCGCTGTCAGGAGGACCCGGAAGTAAACAGCGCCCGCGTCATCAACCAGAGGACAGAACACTGTCATGGCAACACAGACGCGAGGTGTACACCTCTCAGGACACAGACTACGCAGGCGCACTGCCCCAGCGACCTCGAACAGACGGACATAAGGGAGAGTGTATGTAAGGGAAGGGGGAGGAACAGAAGGATTAGCATCCGAAACGCACGTCGGGGTGCGCTGTATCTTGGAAGGACGGACATGTTCAGGTACTAGTATTGATCTCTAGTATATCCGACTATTTTGAGCCTGACCTTCCTTTGACACATAGCTCTTTGATTGACACGGCACATAGCCCTTCTTTTGACACCGCATATAGTTCCTCAGCGTTGTCCCATTTCTATAACATAGGCATATCCCACCACCTTATACTTTGATGCTTCATACCTCCCATTAGTATTATAATCTTTTGTGTCACTTTATTATTCCATTTTTTTTGTCCCTACCTCACATCATTACACATTTACCTTTGACTATTGTTCACCCCCTTTTTTATTGTACTACACGTAATTTGTTTCTTTTTGTGAGTTATTTCACTCTCACAATTTTTTTTCGATTTATTTTTTCTGTTTATTGGCACAGCTGCACATTGTTGCACTTGGATGATAATATTTTTTGCATAAATTTGCACACCTCTGCTTTTGTTTGATTGTTGGCCTTTTATGATGGAGATATGACTATTTATTTTGTTATATTCATATGCACTATGCACTTTTTGTCTTGCATAGTTAATTAATACCCCTGGCCGGTGTTTTGCATAATTATTGGTGGGTTTGGGATAGCCTCTCTTTTTTCTATGTGTCAAAGATTATGGATTAACCCCTGTTTAATTTGTCCGTCCCCAAGAAAACACATGTATGTTTATATATATATATACAGTATACGTACATATATATATATATATATATATATATATATTTAAAAAAAAAAGAATTTTAGTGTTTTATTTTTATTTTTCTTGTCTCCAAGTACAGGCACAGTGTTGGTGCCATTGCCATATATACTTAAATAAAGGCTTTGTCTACATATTATTTTGTCCTCCTATTTGAGTATCTTTTATTTATTCTTCATCCTTGGTTCTCTTTTGACTGGTGCTATTATATACTTATTTTTGTATACATATAAGTAATAGCACAACTAATGTGCAACAATAAATGTATAAATGATCAAAAGTATTAGCGCAGTTATTGTGCACTTATAGTAATCTAATGTCACTAATTCATTTGATCACTTCATCAGTTCATTTCTTTCAATTCAATTGCATATTTACACTATGTATATTTTTATACCCCTTTCATGGTATGTTTTTAATGGTTTTTAATGTTTTTTTTTCAAATGGAGCTACATATTCATAGAATTGTAGAAAGGTTGAGTTGGAAGGGACTTCCAGGGTCATTGTGTCCAACCCCCCCGCTCAATGCAGGATTCCCTCTACCATCTCAGACAGATGTCTGTCCAGCCTCTGCTTGAAGACTTCCATTGAAGGAGAACTCACCGGCTCTCATGGCAGCTGAACTCATACATGTTCTCTTCAATTTCATGCGCAACATGAGCAACTATTTATGCATATATATTTATTTCAATGTCCTTTTTTCGCTTCTTCTCCTACAAATCATTTCTACGTTTCATTAATAGCCTCATGAACTAATGCCCTTCATCAATATACTACCTCACACACATTTCAGTGTTCGAATCCAGACAAACCAGGAAGTAATCTCTTTCTGATAAATACAAGAAAGGGAAGACACATTTTTATTTATTACAGTATATGAAGTTCACATAGTATATATCGTTGGACATGTTACGTTCTGTTTATTGCTCTTATTCATATAGGTATTCATTTTTATTTGCTCTTTATTATACACAAAAAAATATCTTAACTTGAACCACCTCATGTGCCCACCCTTTGACACTGTCACGTGTCTCTTTTGGCGCCCTATTTCAAATCTCACCTCTATTTAAACCCTGTAATACCCTGTATATGTTTTTTTGCTTCCTGACAAAGAAGTGGGTTAGACTTCGAAATGAGAAGACTAATGAAAGAAAACATTATTTTCGTAATACCTCTGGTATTTGACGATTCTTCACAAGCCGGTACGGCAGGTTTAGACAACAAACTTTCCAGGTTTTATCAACGTGCAAAGTTACCACTTATCCACCAGTATCTCCGGCAATCCCATAGAGTTCAAAACAAGTGCTATTAGGCACATCAAAGACCGGTTTTGTTGAGCTTTCCAGTGGTGGGATCCCCCAGCGGTTAGCAAGTTATCGCCTACAAAAGGGTGAAACAAGGCTTTGAGGTCATATGTCATCAGCACATGTATTGCATATAGGATTTGTGCAGACTTCTGCAGATTTTCTCATTCAAGAGAATCAGGCTAATTATGCAAATTGCACTCTGATCAAACTCTGATCAGCGTTTGACCCGAGTATTCGCATAATGTGATCTGATATTCTTGGATGAGAGAGTCAGAGCACGCTGTGAGGAGAAGATGGAGAACAAAATTTTTCCATTTTCATCATGGGGTGAGATGACATCTGAGTGCAGTCCAATGATTTTTACGCACTCATTGACTTGCATGGTCAAGTGTGATCTCAATATAGGACATGCCAGCATTTTTTTCTATGACTGACTCTGTCCAAGCAAAAAATCGGACATGTGCACCGCCTCATAGACTAACATTGGTTTGAGTGCAATTCGATGTTTTGTTGAATCACACTCGGACAGCAAAATACAGAGCCCTTAACGGAATCATTGGGTCTTAGGATGCTCTTCTGAAATTCACGTCACAGAAGGTCCTCAATGCTCATAATGTAGTTGTTTTTATACCTGAAACCACTATGGCAAGACGAGCTTTAGAAATATCCAGTTAATAACTGAAAACAGTAATTATTACACCTTTTTGTCCATATTATATTATGCAGTATCGTAAAAGGTCTGGTCATAACCAAGGAACTCCAAGTATAATACTCCAAGCTAATCAACTGAATGGAAGTCAACACATTAACTCGGCATCTTCCCATATCACCACATTTACTGCTAAGTTCGGTGTAATTACACTTCACTTAACTCAGGCACTTACTGTAGTTAATGGACAGATACAGTATCAGCTTTTAGGTATGGGAAATTGCACATGTTAATGATTTCCCAAAGACAACAATAAAAATATACACTAACATTTATGATGTTCAGCAATATACTCAGCAGAAGCTCCTCGCAGTTTTAAGTAGCAATGTAGGATTTGGGGTGAAGAACATTACACTAAAGTGATTCTTAAAATCATTACCCCCAGTTGAAATTTTCTGAAAAAGGAGAACACTTCTGAGCAAGGGTGCATTTACAATGTAATAATTTTCTTCTTCATCAAGTGCAGCCAAGACTCAGCTCTGTAAAATGTTACGCACTGACATTTGTGGCCCACACCCAATTTACTACTCTGAACCATTCCACTGTATATGTTCTCCCAAAATAATAATATTTTTCATTTTATTTTTGCATTATGTTCTGAGAGCCATAACTTTTTCATTTTTTTACAGACTCCTCAGAGGGCGTAATTATTTTGCATAAGAAGCTGAAGTTTTTGCCAAAGTTCACTATGCAAACACAAATATTACTATTCAAAGGAAAAAAAATTATGCCACCATACTATAACCATATATTACCACTACAAAGTGTCTGAGTATAACCACTATCCTATTACTAAGCTAATACCACTATACTAAGACTTAACTTAATGTGCCAGTAATATCACATACAAAGGGTTAATAATGCCACATTACACCTTGACCACATGTTACCAGTATATACTGTAGCGACCGAAAAATACCACAATACTGATCACTAGGAAAAACCACAGTACTAACCCTAATATCACCTGTAACAGCTATACAAAGGAGCACTGTAGATAGTATATAGTGTATAATGTAGTAAGTGTACAGATAAATCCGACATAATCCGCAAGTGAAATAATAATAATGGGGCCATAATGGGGGACATTAATAAAGTATAAGGACAAAAAAAGGGACATTATTAATTCCCCCCTTCGTCGTCCTCCATTGTGACATTACCCTCTAATAATGTTCCCCTCTTTGACGCCATACAATACTAATGGCTAGGATAGGTTCCCAACAAAGACAGTCGCCTTATCTCGGCTGCTGAGTTTGCATGAATTGGCCAATTTATGTGCTAAGCATTCTCAATTTTTTCCTATATTCTAGAACAGTAATGCAATTCATATTTCATATATTTCATGTTTTCATGCTTTAACCCCTTCACCCCGAAGCCTGTTTTCAACTTCCTGACCAGGCCATTTTTTTCAATTCTGACCACTGTCACTTTATGAGGTCATAACTCTGAAACTCTTTAACAGATACTGGAGATTCTGATACTGTTTTCTCGTGACATATTGCACTTCATGATAGTGGTAACATTTATTCGATTTGACTTGCATTTATTTGTGAAAAAAATGGAAATTTTGGGAAAATGGAGCAATTTCTAAACTTTTAGTTTTTATGCCCTTAAATTAGAGAGTCATATCATACAAAATAGATAGTAAATAACATTACCCACATGTCTGCTTTACATTAGCACAATTTTGGAAACATAATTTTTTTGTTAGGAAGTTATAAGGGTTAAAAGTTTACCAGCGATTTCTCATTTTTACAACAAAATTTGCAAAACCATTTTTTTAGGAACCACCTCACACTTGAAGTCACTTTGAGGGGTCTACATGACAGAAAATGCCCAAAAGTGACACCATTCTAAAAATTGCACCCCTCAAGGTACTAAAAACCACATTCATAAAGTTTATTAACCCTTCAGGTGCTTCACAGGAATTTTTGGAATGTTTAAAAAAAATTGAACATTTAACTTTTCTTCACAAAATTTTTAGATTCAGATCCAATTTGTTTTATTTTACCAAGGGTAACAGGAGAAATTGGACCACAAAAGTTGTTGTACAATTTGTCCTGAGTACGCCGATACCCCATATGTGGGGGTAAAGGGAAGGAGTGCCATTTGACTTTTCAATGCAAAATTTGCTGGAATTGAGATCAGACACCATGTTGCGTTTGGAGAGCCCCTGATGTGCCTCAACAGTGGAAACCCCCACAAGTGGCACCATTTTGGTAAGCAGACCCCCTAAGGAACTAATCTAGATGTGTGGTGAGCACTTTGAACTCCCAAGTGCTTCACAGAAGTTTATAATATAGAGCTACAACAAAAAATCATATTTTTTTCATAAAAATTATAATTTCGCCCCCAATTTTTTTATTTTCCCAAGGGTAACAGGACAAATTGGACCACAAAATTTGTTGTCCAATTTGTCCTGAGTACGCCGATATCCCATATGTGGGGGTAAACCACTGTTTGGGCGCATGGCAGAGCTTGGATGGGAAGGAGCGCCGTTTGGCTTTTCAATGCAAAATTAGCTGGAATTGAGATCGGAACCCATGTCGCATTTGGAGAGCCCCTAATGTGCCTAAACAGTGGAAAACCCCCACAAGTGACCCCATTTGGGAAAGAAGACCCCCTAAGGAACTTACCTAGATGCGTGGTGAACACTTGGAACCCCCAACTGTTTCACTAAAGTTTAGAATGTAGAGCCGTGAAAATTAAAAAATCATTTTTTTTCCACAAAATGATCTTTTAGCCCGCAATTTTTTATTTCCCCAAGGGTAACAGGAGAAATTGGACCACAAAAGTTGTTGTACAATTTGTCTTGAGTACGCTGATACCCCATATGTGGGGGGAACCACTGTTTGGGCACATGGCAGAGCTCGGATGGAAGGGAAGGAGTGTTGTTTTGGAATGCAGACTTTGATGGAATGGTCTGCGGGCATCACGTTGCGTTTGCAGAGCCCTTGATGTACCTAAACAGGAGAAACTCCCACAAGTGACCCCATATTGGAAACTAGAACTTATCTAGATGTGTTGTGAGAACTTTGAACCCCCAAGTGTTTCGCTAAAGTTTATAATGCAGAGCCGTGAAAATAAAAAATATGTTTTTTCCCCGAAAATAATATTTTAGCCCCCAAATTTTTATTTTCCCAAGGGTAACAGGAGAAATTGGACCCCAAAAGTTGTTGCCCAATTTGTCCTGAGTACGCTGATATCTCATATGTGTAGGGGAACCACTGTTTGGGCGCACGGCAGAGCTCGGAAGGGAAGGAGCGCCGTTTGGAATACAGACTTAGGCTGCCGTCACACTATCAGTATTTGGTCAGTATTTTACATCAGTGTTTGTAAGCCAAAACCAGGAATGGGTGATAAATGAAGAAGTGGTGATGTGTTTCTGTTATACTTTTCCTCTATTTGTTCCACTCCTGGTTTTGGCTTACAGATACTGATGTAAAATACTGACCAAATACTGCTAGTGTGAGGGCAGCCTTAGATCGATTGGTCTGCAGGCGTCATGTTGCTTTTGCAGAGCCCCTGATGTACCTAAACAGTAGAAACCCCCCACAAGTGACCCCATATTGGAAATTAGACCCCCCAAGGAACTTATCTAGATGGGCTGCGAGAGCTTTGAACCCCCAAGTGTTTCGCTAAAGTTTACACAGAGCCATGAAATTAAAAAAAAAAAATTTTCCAAGAAAATTATATTTTAGCCTCCAAATTTTTATTTTCCTAAAAGTAACAGGAGCAATTGGACCCCAAACATGGTTGTCCATTTTGTCCTGAGTACGCTGATACCCCATATGTGGGGGGAACCACTGTTTGGACGCACGGGAGAGGTCAGAAGGGAAGGAGCACCGTTTTATTTTTTCAATGCAGAATTGGCTGGAATTGAGATTGGATGCCATGTCGCGTTTGGAGAGCTCCTGATGTAACTAAACAGTGGAAGCCCCCCAATTCTAACTGAAACACTAACCCAAACACACCCCCAACCCTAATCCCAATAATAACCCTAACCACACCCCTAACCCTAATCCCAACCCTAATCCCAACCGTAAATGTAATCGAAACCCTAACTTTACCCCAACCCTAACCGTAACTTTACCCCCAACCCTAACCCTAACTTTAGCGCCAACCCTAACCCTAACTTTAGCCCCAACCCTAACCCCAACTCTAACCCCAACCCTAGCCCTGACCCCAACCTTAACTTAGACCCAATCCTAACCATAACTTTACCCCTAACCCTAACCCTAACTTTAGCCCCAACCCTAACCCTAATCCTAACTTTAGCCCCAACCCTAACCATAAAATGGAAATAAATACATTTTTTTTAAATGTTATTATTTTTCCCAGGCGGATTTTTATTATTGGCAGCCATCACACACTAAGGCTGCCGTCACACTAGCAGTATTTGGTCAGTATTTTACATCAGTATTTGTAAGCCAAAACCAGGAGTGGAACAAATAGAGAAAAAGTATAATAGAAACATATGCACCACTTCTGCATTTATCACCCACTCCTGGTTTTGGCTTACAAATACTGATGTGGATCCATGAAGTATCATTTCTCCTTGTGGAGAGTGACATGATAAGCATGTCGAAGTGAGGAGACTTAAAGCCGCAATGCTCCTCTGGGAAATATGCAAATTGTCTCTTCAGAGAGGAAGAGAACTAGAACTCTAGTGCCACCTATTGGAAGTAGCAATCCTAATAGTCAATGTCGACCCTTTACCGAGTCTTGTCACATGACTTAGGATAATTGCTAAACCAGAATCTCAATTTGCAGACACTGTGTTTCGGGGTACTGCCCCTCGTCAGTGCAAAGTGGAGATCTGGTTTGGCTGATTGAGAAGCGTCTGACCGGGAACCAAGAAGTATCGTTTCTCCTTGTGGAGAGTGATATGATAAGCATGTCGAGGTGAGGAGACTTAAAGCCGCAATGCTCCTCTGGGAAATATGCAAATTGTCTCTTCAGAGAGGAAGAGAACTAGAACTCTAGTGCCACCTATTGGAAGTAGCAATCCTAACAGTCAATGTTGACCCTTTACTGAGCCTTGTCATATGACTTAGGATAATAGCCAAACCAGAATCCCAATTTGCAAATACATGGAACGTTTTTTCATCACGACGGACCTCAAAAACACGATGCATCTGTTGCACGACGGATGCGACGTGTGGCCAATGGCCAAATGTCGCAATGCATCGCTAATGCAAATCTAAGGAGAAAAACGCATCCTGCGGGCAACTTTGCAAGATGCATTTTTTCTCAAAAATGACGCATTGCGACGTTGGACAAACGACAGAAGTGTGAAAGAGGCCTTACTAGTGTTGAGCATTCCGATACTGCAAATATCGGGTATCGGACAATATTCGCGGTATCGGAATTCCGATACTGAGTTCCGATACTTTCTCAATATCGGATACCAGAATCGGAAGTTCCCATAATTCAATGAGCCTGTTTGATTTAATTCAGCCAATGAGGAAGCCTAAGAAGTGTGGGCACATCCTGTTATGCATGTTAGTTATGTAACTACTGGCATGGCTGTGATTCGCTGCTGAAATGATGTCATGATGCACTATAAAAGTCGCTGCCGCCATTTTAGGTTCACTCTGCTGTGAATTCAGTTAGGGACAGGACGCTGTGTTCTGACTGAGGGCCAGTTTGAGATAGCGATTTGCTTCATTGTGCTTTACCCAGGCTAATTTAGCAACCGCTGTGTGAGAACCTTGTTCTTGCCTTGGAGCGCTGTTCACGGCCGTCTGCAAGGTCTCTGTGTGTGTGAGTGCAGCTCACTCTGTATTTTGTTCTGCAGCCACAGCCGGTTGTAGACAGCTCAGTGTGTGTCACTGCCTCATACTGTTCCATTGACCTTTTTTCAATTAGTGCCGCCTGCTGCACATTTTGTCCTGATTTATCCTATTAGTGGCTTTCCATCTGTGTCCTGCTAGATTGTGGAAAAACACTATATATGAGTACATAGAGGAGCTTTTTTAGGCCTTGCAATGCCGTTTACGGCTGTCTGCAAGGTCTCTGTGTGAGTGCAGCTCACTCTGTAGTCTGTTCTGCAGCCACAGCCGGTTGTAGGTTCTGCAGCCACAGCCGGTTGTAGACAGCTCAGTGTGCATCACTGCCTCATACTGTTCCATTGTACTTTTTTTCAATTAGTGCTGCCTGCTGCACATTTTGCCCTGATTTATCCTATTAGTGGGTTTCCATCTGTATCCTGCTAAATTGTTGGAAAACACTATATAGGAGTACATAGAGGAGCGTTTTTAGGCCTTGCAGTGCCGTTCACAGCTGTCTGCAAGGTCTATGTGTGAGTGCAGCTCACGCTGTAGTCTGTTCTGCGAAAAAAAATCAAAAAGTAAATAAAGTTCACCAAACACTCCACTTTACAGTTGTGTAGGCCACATTAGCTCATATTAAAGTCTAGTCCACACTTTATAAAATTAGTGTTTCTAATACCTGTTAGCAGCTGTTCAGGAATAAGTACACTAATCCCTTAGTACTTATCTGCCTATCTTTATCAGTCTACCAAGATGAAGAAGGCAGGAAGTAATGGACGTGGTCGTGGGCATGGAGTTTCTGCAGGGAGAGGCCGTGGGGATTCGGTGCCTGCTGTGGGCACCGGTGACTCATTATCCCCCAGTTTTAGCAGGGAGCAGTCCTTCATGCGCAGGTTTGTAGGAGCTCGCCGTACCCCACTGCTACGGGACGAACAAATTGAAGCCGTTGTCGGATGGATGGCAGCTAACGCATCAACTTCAATTAGTGCCACATCCTCTCAGGCACAGAGCACTGAAGAGCACCCATCTGTCTCTTCACCACCTGCCAAATTGCTCAGGCAGTCAGAGAGCCCAGGACAGGAGCCATCTCTACTTCTGTTCTCTGAATCTCTTGGCTTGGAAAGAGGGAGCCAGTCAAGCAGCATTCGAGAAACTGAAGAAGAGGCAGTATGCAGTGATGCGCAACTGCTTTGTTTCTCTCAATCTGAAGAGGCGGGTGGGCCAGTGCCTACGGTCAGCACACCCATGTATGCATCTAATGATGAGACTCAGGTGCCACTTTCTGGTGCATACTGTGCTGCCCAGACTACCCAGGAGAAGCAGTTGTTGGAAAAGGGTAGTGTAGATGATGAGGTCCTTGACCCATCATGGTGTGAGGTACAGGAAGGTGGTGGGAGCAGCTCTGAGGAAGAGATTCCCCGAATGGCCCAAAAAGGAGGGAGAGAGATGGGGAAGACTGTGTTGCCTGGAGCCTCCATTTTAGCACCCATTAGGAGCATGCCTCTTCCAAAAGCCAAAATGGGCGCTCACAAGACTTGTAGTGCCTGGTCCTTTTTTGACACAGTTGCAGATGACATTTGCTTTGTCAAATGGAAGCTGTGTCATCAGAAAGTCAAAAGAGGGAAAAGTGTCAGCAACCTCAATACCACAAATATGTGGAAACATGTGCGGACCAAGCACGTGGTGGAGTTACAAAAGCACACTGAAGACCTAGGCCAACCTACAGCAGCACCTACTACCTCTTCAGCTCGTGTTGTACCCTCTTCCTCCAGCTCACACACATCTGGTTTGTCTTCCTCACAGGATCGCCATGGAAGAACCTCTGGCACTGTTGTACAGTGACCCAGCGTAATTCCACCCACAGCCCCATGCTCCCTGTCATCCTCACACTCCCAGGCCAGTCTACAGCCATCGGTAGCACAGGCATGGGAGAAAAGGTGGCCATTCTCGGCAAATCACCCCCGAGCACAGGCTCTGAATGCTGGCTGTTATGAAAGGCAATTCAGTACCACAATGGACATAGCGGTCAGAGCACACACAGTGATCTGACAATAACCCAAAATCATAGAACGAGCTCTGAGACGTGGGAACTCTGCAGACCGCAATCCCTAATCCTCTCCAAACAACACCAGAGGCAGCCGTGGATTGCGCCTAACACTGCCTAGTAGTGTTGAGCATTCCGATACCGCAAGTATCGGGTATCGGCCGATATTTGCGGTATCGGAATTCCGATACCGAATTCCGATACTTCCCGCGTATCGGATACCGGAATCGGAAGTTCCCAGAATTCAAACTGAACGCAGCAGCCAATGAGGAATGATTGGAAGTGTGGGCACATCCTGTTTAGCATGGTGGGCATGTAAGTACTGGCAAGGCTTGGATTGGCTGCTGAAATGATGTCACTCTGCACTATAAAAAACGCTGCCGCCATTTTGCGCTCACTCTGCTGTGATTTCAGTTAGGGACAGGACGCTGTGTTCTAACTGAGGGCCAGTCGAGCTAGCTAATTGCTTTATTTTCCTTTCCAAAGGCTAATTTAGCAAAACGCTGTGTGTTCTTCACTGTTCACCTTGCTCTTGCCTTGCAGCGCTGTTTTAACAGCGTTCTGCAAGGTCTCTGTGTGTGTGTGTGTGTGTGCAGCTCACTCTGTAGTCTGTGTGCAGCCATATACCCGGTTGTATTCAGCTCAGGGGGGGTTCACACTGCCTCACACAGTTGTCCTTTTTTGCTCTTAGTGCAGCCTGCTGCACATTTTTTCTCAAATTTCCTATTAGTGTTTTTCCACCAGTCTCCAGCTCTATTGTGGAAAAACACTACATAGGATAACCTAGAGGGGGGTTTTTGGGCCTTGCAGCGCCGTTTACGGCTGTCTGCACGGTCTCCGTGTGAGCCCAGCTCGCCCTGTAGTCTGTGTGCAGCCATAGCCGGTTGGATTCAGCTCAGGGTTCGTTACTGGCTCATATCTTGAGAAAAATTTTACTTTTTTTCAAATAGTGCAGCCTGTTTAAAATTTGAAAAACAAAAATTCCTATTAGTGTCTTTCCACTCGTATCCAGCTAAATAGTGGAAAAACACTATATAGGATAACCTAGAGGAGGGTTTTTTGGCCTTGCAGCGCCGTTTACGGCTGTCTGCACGGTCTCTGTGTGAGCGCAGCTCGCCCTGTAGTCTGTGTGCAGCCATAGCCGGTTGGATTCAGCTCAGGGTGCGTTACTGCCTCATACCTTGAAAAACAATTTCCTTTTTTTCAAATAGTGCAGCCAGTTTAAAATTTGAAAAAAAAAATTCCTATTAGTGTCTTTCCACTCGTATCCAGCTAAATAGTGGAAAAACACTATATAGGATAACCTAGAGGAGGTTTTTTTGGCCTTGCAGCGCCGTTTACGGCTGTCTGCACGGTCTCCGTGTGAGCCCAGCTCGCCCTGTAGTCTGTGTGCAGCCATAGCCGGTTGGATTCAGCTCAGGGTTCGTTACTGCCTCATACCTTGAGAAAAATTTTACTTTTTTTCAAATAGTGCAGCCTGTTTAAAATTTGAAAAAAAAAATTCCTATTAGTGTCTTTCCACTCGTATCCAGCTAAATAGTGGAAAAACACTATATAGGATAACCGAGAGGAGGGTTTTTTGGCCTTGCAGCGCCGTTTACGGCTGTCTACACGGTCTCCGTGTGATTTAAACTAGCTCTGTAGCCCGATCTGCACCAAAAAAAAAGTTAAGTTCACCAAACACAACTTAACACTTGTGTAGGCCACATTTGAAAAATAATAAAGTTTAGTCCACAATTTACAACATTAGTGTTTCTTACACCTGTTAGGAGGAGCATTTCAGGAATAAGCACACTAAGGCCTTAGTACTTTTCTGCTTATCTTTATCTGTCAACCAAGATGAAGAGGGCAGGGAGTAAGGCACGTGGGCGTGGGCGCGGAGCAGGGAGAGGAGCAGGGAGAGGACGTGGTGATTCTGTGCCTGCTGCGGGCGCCGGTGACTCGTCGTCACTCAGTTTCAGCAGGGAACAGTCCTTCATGCGCAGCTTTGTCGGAGAGCGCCGTGCACCGCTGCTACGTGAAGACCAAATTGAAGCCGTTGTCGGGTGGATGGCAGCTAACGCCTCGGCATCGACTTCAGTTAGTGCCACATCCTCTCAGGCACAGAGCACTGGAGAGCAGCCATCTGTCTCTTCACCACCTGCCAAATTGGCCAGGCAGTCAGAGAGCCCAGGACAGGAGCCGTCTCTACTTCTGTTCTCTGAATCTCTTGGCTTGGAAACAGGGGGCCAGCCAAGCAGCATTGGAGAAATGGAAGAAGAGGCAGTGTGCAGTGATGCCCAAAAGCTTTATCTCTCTGACTCTGAAGAGGCAGGTGGGCCAGTGCCTCCGGTGACCACAGCGCAGTACGCATCTGATGATGAAACTCAGGTGCCGCTTTCTGATGCGTACTGTGCTGCCGAGACTACCCAGGAGGAGCAGTTGGTGGCAGAGGGTAGTGGAGATGATGAGGTCCTTGACCCATCGTGGCGTGAGGAACAGGAAGGTGGTGGGAGCAGCTCTGAGGAAGAGCTTCCCCTTACGGGCCAAAGAGGGAGAGGGAGGGGGAAGACTGCGGAGCCTGTAGCCTCCACTTTGGCACCCGTTAGGAGCCTGTCTCTTTCCAAAGCCAAAAAGGGCGCTCCCAAGACTTGCAGTGCCTGGTCCTTTTTTGACACAGTTGCAGATGACATTTGTTTTGTCAAATGCAAGCTGTGTCATCAGAAAGTAAAAAGAGGTAAACGTGTCAGCAACCTCAATACCACAAATATGTGGAAACATGTGCGGAACAGGCACGCGGTGGAGTTACAGAAACACAGTGAAGACGTAGGCCAACCAACAGCGGCAGCTACCACCTCTTCATCTCGTGTTGCCTCTTCCTCCACTGTTGTCCAGAGACCTAGTGTAATTCCACCCACAGCACCACCTTCCCAGTCATCCTCACACTCCCAGTCTACTCTACAGCCATCGGTAGTCCAGGCATGGGAGAAAAGGCGGGCATTCTCGGCCAACCACCCCCGAGCACAGGCTCTGAATGCAGGCATTGCCAAACTGTTGTCCCTGGAAATGCTCTCGTTCAGGCTGGTGGAGACTGACAGCTTCCGTGACTTGATGGCATTGGCAGTCCCACAGTACAAGGTGCCCAGCCGCTTTTACTTCAGCAGGCAGGCTGTCCCTGCCCTGCACAGGCATGTTGAGGCAAACATAAAACATGCGCTACTGAACGCCGTCAGTAGCAAGGTCCACCTCACCACCGATGCGTGGACCAGTCAGCATGGACAGGGGCGATATGTTTCCCTCACTGCCCATTGGGTTAATGTTGTTGAGCCAGGTACAGATCGTGCGAGTGGCGCAGGACGTGTCCTGCCCACTCCAAGGATTGCAGGAATCCAGTCTGTACGCATCGACTCCTCCTCTTACACCAGTTCCTCTGATTCCTCTCTGCAGGATCCGTCACAGTCCACCTCCACATGGACCCGTGAACGTTTACCTATGACCGACATGAGCACAGCCGTGGCCAAACGTCAGCAGGCCGTCTTGAAACTAGTTTCATTGGGGCATCGAAGCCACACAGCGCAGGAGCTCTGGAATGCCATCAAGCAGGAGAGCGATGTGTGGTTACTGCCAGCGAATCTCCAGCCAGGCATGGTAGTGTGTGACAATGGCCGAAATCTGGTGGCAGCTTTGGCCCTTGGCAACCTCACTCACATCCCATGTCTGGCACATGTGCTCAATTTGGTTGTGCAGAGTTTTCTGAGGGACTATCCGGATCTTGATGCCCTGCTGCACAAGGTCCGCCTAGAGTGTGCTCACTTGCGGCGTTCCAGCTTGGCCAGATCCCGCATTGCTGCTCTGCAGTGCCGATTCCGCCTTCCGGAACACCGCATCATATGTGACCTACCTACCCGGTGGAATTCCACGTTACATATGTTGGAGCGGTTGTGTGAGCAGCAGCAAGCAGTTATGGAGTACCAGCTGCATCAGGCGCAAAGAAGTCGCAGTCAGCGCCGATCAGACTTCACAACCACAGAGTGGGCCACTATGAAGGACGTCTGCCAGGTTTTGCGTCCTTTTGATTATTCCACGCGGATGGCAAGTGCAGATGATGCACTAGTCAGCATGACTGTCCCCCTTATCTGCCTGCTTCAGCAAACTTTGCAAGGGTTAAGGGATGATGTGGTGGAAGAGGTGGAGGATGAGGAGTCACCTTTTCCATCAGCTTTTGGAGAGTCAGCGCCACGTGGTTCCTCACAAAGGGGTACGCAGGGGCCAATTTGTGAGGAGGATGAGGAGGAGTCAATGGAGGAGGAAGAGCTCCGTCCAGAGGAGGGAGCGACACAATTGTCCAGTGGTCAGTGTGTACAGCGAGGGTGGGGTGATGACGAGCGGGCAGAGATCATGTCTCAAGCAGGGGACAGCGTTTCTGGGCCAGTTGGCACTCTGCAGCACATGGTGGATTTCATGCTGCAGTGCCTGAGAAACGACCGCCGCATCGACCACATTCTCAACATGCCTGATTATTGGGTGTTCACCCTCCTCGATCCTCGCTACTGGGACAACGTCCAAAACCTCATCCCTGCGTTGACCCGGGAGCGTAAATTGAGGGAGTAGCACGACACACTGGTGAATTCCATCATCTTCTCCTGTCCAACTGAGAGGAGTGCTGCTAGTGCTTTACAAAGCAGCTCAGTGCGTCGAGGCAGTGGGGGAGGCTCTGCCCAAAGAGGGAGCAGAAGCAGTGCCTCTGCCCAAGGTAAGCCCAGTATGGCACAACTCTGGCACACTTTTGTGTGCCCGCCCCAAATGTCTACACCATCACCGGCGGCTCCAGTCAGCAGGAGGCAACGGTTCCGTCAGATGGTGACAGACTACATGGCTTGCCCTCTTACTGTACTCCCAGACGGCTCTTCCCCGTTCAAGTTTTGGGTCTCTAAGCTGGATACATGGCCAGAGCTAAGCCAGTATGCATTGGAGGTGCTGGCTTGCCCTGCGGCTAGTGTCTTATCGGAACGTGTCTTTAGTGCCGCAGGTGGTGTACTAACAGACCGTCGCATGCGACTATCCTCCGATAACCTTGACCGGCTTACTTTCCTGAAAATGAACCAGGCCTGGATCTCGCAGGAATTTGCCACTCCTCTGCCTGATTAAGTAATTGGGTGTCATCCAGGTCTCCTGCTGTGTTCATCTTTCTACCACCTGAACTGCTATTCCTGGGCTCCAACACCGCCAGTTGCGGCTCAGAAGTGCAGGCTGCACAGTAAAAACATACGACCCAGTGTTATTGGGTTTCAGTAACGTCAGCTGATCCCCAGCTGTGTAGCCGGCAATGTGTCCTGCGACCGCCACGCTGGCACAACAACCTAAATGTAAGGGAACCTGTCCCCTCCCCCCCCCGTCGTTTGTTACTGAAAGAGCCATCTTGTGCAGCAGTAATGCTGCACAAGGAAAAGGTAGCTCTTTTTTTTTAGCTCTTTGCACACGCAGAACTTAACACTTATAAAATGTGTTCACTGATACCGTTATACCGTCCCGGAGCTGGGACTTTCCTTCGTAATGTGACGCAGCACAGCCGTCATTCCTACCCCCTTGATGCCATGCGCTGCCTCCTCAGCGTTGTTTTAAGCTGTCACGGAGCCTGCGCTGTTCTGTTATCCCTTGGGCATGCCCTATTTGCGCTGCCTGTCTTCTGACATAATTTGGTGTCAGGCTGGCTGCGCCTGTGCGGCCGCGCTGCCCGAGATCCTGCCTCGCAGTGTCTTCTGATTGAGTCACACTGCGGGCCTGGGATCCATGGGCATGCGCAGTGCATATCTTCCCCTCGGGCTCTCGCTCATTTCCCTCCGCCTTCTTTAGACTGTGCGCCGTCAGCTGATCCCTAGCATGCCACGGCCGTGACACCGCACAGTCTGAAGAAGAGGGAAGGAGGGGAGTGAGAGTCGAGGTTATGCACTGTGCATGCCCATGGTTCCAAGGCCCGCAGTGGGATTACGTTAGACGAGACTGCGAGGTGGGATCTGGAGCAGCGTGGACGCACAGGCACTGACAGCCTGACACCAAATTATGTCAGAAGACAGGCAGCGCTAATTGGGCATGGCCAAGGGCTAACAGAACAGCGCAGGCTCCGTGACAGCTTAAAACAACGCTGAGGAGGCAGCGCACGGCATCAAGGGGATAGGAATGACAGCTGTGCTGTGTCCCATTACGAAGGAAATTCGCACCTCCGGAACGGTTTAACGGTATAAAGGGACACATTTTTAGTGTTTACTTCGGTGTTTGCAAGGAGCATAATTAAAAGAGCAACCTTTTCCTTTTGCATCCTTAGTGCTGCACAAGATGGCTCTTTCAGCTACAAACGTCTTGGGGGGGGGGTTAAAGGTTTCCTTTCAACTTGCTCCAATCAGGCTTCGGCCTACACTCTGTTCCTCTGCTCCTCCTGCTGTCCCTGGGCTCTAACACCGCCAGTTGGTGCCTGGAAGTGCTGTGTGCACAGTCAACAGTCGCTCCTCTGTTATTGGGGTTCAGTAACGTCAGCTGATCCCCAGCTGTGTGTGCGGCAATACCTCCAATCTGCTCCTCCTGCTGTCCCTGGGCTCTAACACCGCCAGTTGGTGCCTGGAAGTGCTGTGTGCACAGTCAACAGTCGCTCCTCTGTTATTGGGGTTCAGTAACGTCAGCTGATCCCCAGCTGTGTGTGCGGCAATACCTCCAATCTGCTCCTCCTGCTGTCCCTGGGCTCTAACACCGCCAGTTGGTGCCTGGAAGTGCTGTGTGCACAGTCAACAGTCGCTCCTCTGTTATTGGGGTTCAGTAACGTCAGCTGATCCCCAGCTGTGTGTGCGGCAATACCTCCAATCTGCTCCTCTTGCTGTCCCTGGGCTCTAACACCGCCATTTGGTGCCTGGAAGTGCTGTGTGCACAGTCAACAGTCGCTCCTCTGTTATTGGGGTTCAGTAACGTCAGCTGATCCCCAGCTGTGTATCCGGCAACGTGTCATGCGACCGCCACGCTGGCACAACTAAAATGTAAGGGGACCTGTCCCCCCCCCTAGACGTTTGTTACTGAAAGAGCCACCATGTGCAGCACTAATACTGCACAAGGGAAAGGTCGCTCTTGAAATTATGCTCCTTGCAAACGCTGAACTACACACTCATGTAATGTGTCCCCTCACACCGTCCAACCGTCCCGGAGGTGGGACTTTCCTTTGTAATGTGACGCAGCACAGCCGTCATTGCTACCCCCTTGGCACCGTGCGCTGCCTCCTTAGCGTTGTTTGATTCCGTCATGGACCCTGCGCTGTTATGTTATCCCTTGGCCATGCACAGTTTGCGCTGCCCGTCCTCTGACATCATTTGTTGTCGTCCTGGCTGCGCCTGTGCGTCCACGCTGCCCGAAATCACACCTCGCAGTGTCGTCTAATGTGATCCCACAGTGGGCCTGGTATCCATGGCCATGCGCAGTGCATATACTAGCCTCTCACTCCCCTTCTTCACGCTTCTTCAGACTAGGCGGCGTCAGCTGATCCCTAATAGCATGCCACGGCCGTGACGCCGCACAGTCTGAAGAAGCAGGAAGGAGGTGAGTGAGAGGCGATGATATGCACTGCGCATGCCCATGGATCCCTGGCCCGCAGTGGGACTACATTAGATGACACTGCAAGGTTGGATCTCGGGCAGCTTGGACGCACAGGCACTGCCAGCCTGACACCTACATGATGTCAGAAGACGGGCACCGCTAACTGTGCATGGCCAAGGGATAACATTACAGCGCGGGCTCCGTGACAGAACCAAACAACCTTGAGGAGGTGGCGCCCGGCACCAAGGGGGTTGGAATGACGGCTGTGCTGTGTCACATTACAAAGGAAAGTCCCACTTCCGGGATGGTTTGACGGTGTGAGGGGACACATTATATGAGTGTGTACTTCAGCGTTTGCAAGGAGCATAATTTTCGGAGCCACCATTTTCCATGTGCAGTATTACTGCTGTACAAGATGGCTCTTTCAGCAACAAATGCCTGGGGGGGGGGGGGTTAAAGGTTCCCTTTCAACTTGCTCCACTGCAGGCTTCGGCCTACACTCTGCTCCTCTTTGATTCCCTGGGTTTCAACACTGTCAGTTGCCACCTGGAAGTGTTGTCTACACAGAAAAAACACTAGGTGATGTGTCAGTGGGGTTCAGCACCGCCAGCTGTTCCCCTGCTGTGTAGTCGGCAACGTGTCCAGCACAAGCCACGCTGGCACAACAGAACAAAAGCTGCCACCAGTGCAGGCTTCGGCCTACACTCTGCTCCTCTCCTCCTCCTGCTGACCATGGGCTCAAACACCGCTAGTTTTTGCCCGGAAGTGCTAGCTGCACAGAGAAAAACACCAGCCAATGTGTTAGTGGGGTTCAGCAACGCCAGCTGTTCCCCTGCTGTGTAGCCGGAAACGTGACCTGCAAACGCCACGCAGGCACATGAACTGAAATTAAAGGGAACCTGGCCCCACCCCCCCAGGTGTTTCTATGTATAGCAGCCACCTAGTACAGCAGTACTGCTGCATTTGTACAAGGTGGCTGACTTTTTCTCCTTGCCCACGTGGAACTCAACACGTACAAAATGTGTCTCATTGAGACCATTCCACTGTCCCTGAGGTGTGACTTTCCTTTCTAATGATACGCAGCACACCCCTTGGTAGCGTTTCCCGTCTTTTGTCATCATGGTTAGCTGGCTGCGCCTCTGCATCCGCCCTGCTAGAAACAACGCCCCTCGTTGTCATATTTATTTTGTCAGCGAGGGTGTGGTTTATGGGCACGAGCAGTGCATATGTTCGCCTGTCTTAACTCATCTCCTTCCGCCTTCTTCAGACTGTGCGGCCTCCTGGCCGTGGTAGGCGATAAGGGATCAGCTGAGGCCGCCCAGTCTGGAGCAGGTGTAAGGACATGTGTAAGCGGCAAACCTATTTACTGCACAAGGCCACGAATCCCAGCCACGCAGTGTGATTTTTTGAAAACACACTGTGGGTCTGGGATTCATGTCCATCGCTAACCGCAACGGCCGAAATGAAATGAGGTGAGAAGACAGGAAGCGCTCACAGCGCATGGCCAAGGGATCACAATAGCGCAGACTCCTGTACAGCAAATAACAACGCTCAGGAATCTGCGCCCAGTACCTAGGTGCAAATTTTGACAGCTGTGCTGCGTCTCCTTAAAAAGACAAGTCACGCCTCCACAACTGTTTGACAGTATAATGGGCTAAATAGTGTACGTGTTTTAGTCAGCGTGTGCAAGGAGCAAAACAAATAGAGCAACCTTTTACTTGTGCAGCATTAATGCTGCACAAGGTGTGGCTCTTGTACCTTGCAACACCTGAGGGGGGTTAAAGGTAACCTTTGAAATTGGTTCAACTAGGCTTCGGCCTACACTCTGCTCCTCTCCTACTGACCCTGGGCTCAAACACCGCTAGTTTTTGCCCGGAACTGCTAGCTGCACAGAGAAAAACACCAGTCAATGTGTTAGTGAGGTTCAGCACCGCCAGCTGTTCCCCTGCTGTGTAGTCGGCATCGTGTCCAGCACAAGCCACGCTGGCACAACTGACCAAAAGCTGCCACCAGTGCAGGCTTCGGCCTACACTCTGCTCCTCTCCTCCTCCTGCTGACCCTGGGCTCAAACACCGCCAGTTTCTGCCCGGAAGTGCTAGCTGCACAGAGAAAAACACCAGCCAATGTGTTAGTGGGGTTCAGCACCGCCAGCTGTTCCCCCGCTGTGTAGCCGGCATCGTGTCCAGCACAAGCCACGCTGGCACAACTGACCAAAAGCTGCCACCAGTGCAGGCTTCGGCCTACACATTGCTCCTCTCCTCCTCCTGCTGACCCTGGGCTCTAACACCGCCAGTTTTTGCCCGGACATGCGAGCTGCACAGAGAAAAACACCAGTCAATGTGTCAGTGGGGTTCAGCACCGCCAGCTGTTCCCCTGCTGTGTAGCTTGCAACGTGACCTGCAAACGCCACGCAGGCACATGAACTGAAATTGAAGGGAGCCTGCCCCCCACCCCCCCAGGTGTTTCTATGTATAACAGCCACCTTGTACAGCAGTACTGCTGCATTTGTACAAGGTGGCTGACTTTTTCTCCTTGCCCACATGGAACTCAACACGTACAAAATGTGTCTCATTGAGACCATTCCACTGTCCCTGAGGTGTGACTTTCCTTTCTAATGATACGCAGCACCACCCTTGTTAGCGCTGCCCGTCTTTTGACATCATTGGTTAGCTGGCTGCGCCTGTGCGTCTGCCCTGCTCGAAACAACGCCCCTCGGTGTCTTATTTTTTTGAACAGCGAGGGTGTGATTGATGGGCATGTGCAGTGCATATGTTTGCCTGTGTTCACTCATCTCCTTCCGCCTTCTTCAGACTGGGTGTCCTCATGGCCGCGGTAGGCGATAAGGGATCAGATGAGGCCGCCCAGTCTGAAGCAGGTGTAAGGACATGTGTGAGCGTCAAACATATTTACTGAACAAGGCCACGAATCCCAGCCACGCAGTGTGATTTTTTGAAAACACACTGTGGGTCTGGGAATCATGTCCATCGCTAACCGTAACGGCCGACATTAAATGAGGTCAGAAGACAGGAAGCGCTCACAGCGCATGGCCAAGGGATCCCAATA
Source organism: Ranitomeya imitator (assembly GCF_032444005.1). Classification (NCBI taxonomy): domain Eukaryota; kingdom Metazoa; phylum Chordata; class Amphibia; order Anura; family Dendrobatidae; genus Ranitomeya; species Ranitomeya imitator. The sequence goes on from NC_091282.1 coordinate 82,220,570, forward strand.
GCGCAGACTCCTGTACAGCAAATAACAACGCTCAGGAATCTGCGCACAGCAGCTAGGTGTAAATTTTGACACCTGTGCTGCATCTCCTTAAAAAGACTAGTAGTCACGCCTCCACTACTGTTTGACAGTATAATGGGCTAAATAGTGTACGTGTTTTATTCAGCGTGTGCAAGGAGCAAAATTAAATAGAGCAACCTTTGACTTGTGCATCATTAATGCTGTTCAAGGTGTGGCTCTTCTACCTTGCAACACCTGAGGGGGGGGTTAAAGGTAACCTTTGAAATTGGTTCAACTAGGCTTCGGCCTACACTCTGCTCCTCTACTCCTCCTGCTGACCCTGGGCTCAAACAACGCCAGTTTCTGCCCGGACATGCTAGCTGCACAGAGAAAAAAAACAGCCAATGTGTTAGTGGGGTTCAGCACCGCCAGCTGTTCCCCTGCTGTGTAGTCGGCATCGTGTCCAGCACAAGCCACGCTGGCACAACTGACCAAAAGCTGCCACCAGTGCAGGCTTCGGCCTACACTTTGCTCCTCTCCTCCTCCTGCTGACCCTGGGCTCAAACAACGCCAGTTTCTGCCCGGACATGCTAGCTGCACAGAGAAAAACACCAGCCAATGTGTTAGTGGGGTTCAGCACCGCCAGCTGTTCCCCTGCTGTGTAGTCGGCATCGTGTCCAGCACAAGCCACGCTGGCACAACTGACCAAAAGCTGCCACCAGTGCAGGCTTCGGCCTACACTTTGCTCCTCTCCTCCTCCTGCTGACCCTGGGCTCAAACAACGCCAGTTTCTGCCCGGACATGCTAGCTGCACAGAGAAAAACACCAGCCAATGTGTTAGTGGGGTTCAGCACCGCCAGCTGTTCCCCTGCTGTGTAGCTGGCAACGTGTCCTGCAAACGCCACGCAGGCACATGAACTGAAATTGAAGGGAGCCTGCCCCCCACCCCCCCAGGTGTTTCTATGTATAACAGCCACCTTGTACAGCAGTACTGCTGCATTTGTACAAGGTGGCTGACTTTTTCTCCTTGCACACGTAGAACTCAACAAGTACAAAATGTGTCTCATTACAGACCATTACAATGTCCCTGAGGTGTGACTTTCCTTTTTAATGACACGCAGCACCCCCATTGTTAGCGCTGCCCGTCTCCTGACATCATTGGTTGGCTGGCTGTGCCTGTGCGTCCCCCCTGCCCGACACAACGCCCCCCGTTGTCTCATATATTTTGACTGCGAGTGTGTGATTGATGGGCACGAGCAGTGCATATGTTCCCCTGTCTTCACTCCCCTCCTTCCGCCTTCTTCTGACTGTGCGGCCTCATGGCCGCGCCATGCGATAAGGGATCAGCTGAGGCCGCCCAGTCTGAAGCAGGTGTAAGGACATGTGTGAGCGGCGAACATATTTACTGCACAAGGCCACGAATCCCAGCACCGCAGTGTGACTTTAGGAAAAGCCACTGTGGGTCTGGGATTTATGGCCATCGTTAACCGCACCGGCCAACATGAAATGAGGTCATGAGACGGCCTGCACTAACAGGGTATTGCCAAGGGATAACACAAGAGCGCAGTTTCCTGTACTGCAAATAACAATGGTAAGGAATCTGCGCACAGCACCTACGTGTAAATTTGTACACCTGTGCTGCGTCTCCTTAAAAAGACTAGTAGACTAGTCACGCCTCCACTACTGTTTGACAGTATAATGGGCTGAATAGTGTACGTGTTTAATTCAGCGTGTGCAAGGAGCAAAATTAAATAGAGCAACCTTTGACTTGTGCATCATTAATGCTGTTCAAGGTGTGGCTCTTGTACCTTGCAACACCTGAGGGGGGGGTTAAAGGTAACCTTTGAAATTGGTTCAACTAGGCTTCGGCCTACACTCTGCTCCTCTACTCCTCCTGCTGACCCTGGGCTCAAACACCGCTAGTTTTTGCCCGGAACTGCTAGCTGCACAGAGAAAAACACCAGTCAATGTGTTAGTGGGGTTCAGCAACGCCAGCTGTTCCCCTGCTGTGTAGTCGGCAACGTGTCCAGCACAAGCCACGCTGGCACAACAGAACAAAAGCTGCCACCAGTGCAGGCTTCGGCCTACACTTTGCTCCTCTCCTCCTCCTGCTGACCCTGGGCTCAAACAACGCCAGTTTCTGCCCGGACATGCTAGCTGCACAGAGAAAAACACCAGCCAATGTGTTAGTGGGGTTCAGCACCGCCAGCTGTTCCCCTGCTGTGTAGCTGGCAACGTGTCCTGCAAACGCCACGCAGGCACATGAACTGAAATTGAAGGGAGCCTGCCCCCCACCCCCCCAGGTGTTTCTATGTATAACAGCCACCTTGTACAGCAGTACTGCTGCATTTGTACAAGGTGGCTGACTTTTTCTCCTTGCACACGTAGAACTCAACAAGTACAAAATGTGTCTCATTACAGACCATTACAATGTCCCTGAGGTGTGACTTTCCTTTTTAATGACACGCAGCACCCCCATTGTTAGCGCTGCCCGTCTCCTGACATCATTGGTTGGCTGGCTGTGCCTGTGCGTCCCCCCTGCCCGACACAACGCCCCCCGTTGTCTCATATATTTTGACTGCGAGTGTGTGATTGATGGGCACGAGCAGTGTATATGTTCCCCTGTCTTCACTCCCCTCCTTCCGCCTTCTTCTGACTGTGCGGCCTCATGGCCGCGGCATGCGATAAGGGATCAGCTGAGGCCGCCCAGTCTGAAGCAGGTGTAAGGACATGTGTGAGCGGCGAACATATTTACTGCACAAGGCCACGAATCCCAGCACCGCAGTGTGACTTTAGGAAAAGCCACTGTGGGTCTGGGATTTATGGCCATCGTTAACCGCACCGGCCAACATGAAATGAGGTCATGAGACGGCCTGCACTAACAGGGTATTGCCAAGGGATAACACAAGAGCGCAGTTTCCTGTACTGCAAATAACAACGGTAAGGAATCTGCGCACAGCACCTAGGTGTAAATTTTTACACCTGTGCTGCGTCTCCTTAAAAAGACTAGTAGACTAGTCACGCCTCCACTACTGTTTGACAGTATAATGGGCTAAATAGTGTACGTGTTTAATTCAGCGTGTGCAAGGAGCAAAATTAAATAGAGCAACCTCTGACTTGTGCATCATTAATGCTGTTCAAGGTGTGGCTCTTGTACCTTGCAACACCTGAGGGGGGGGTTAAAGGTAACCTTTGAAATTGGTTCAACTAGGCTTCGGCCTACACTTTGCTCCTCTCCTCCTCCTGCTGACCCTGGGCTCAAACAACGCCAGTTTCTGCCCGGACATGCTAGCTGCACAGAGAAAAACACCAGCCAATGTGTTAGTGGGGTTCAGCACCGCCAGCTGTTCCCCTGCTGTGTAGCTGGCAACGTGTCCTGCAAACGCCACGCAGGCACATGAACTGAAATTGAAGGGAGCCTGCCCCCCACCCCCCCAGGTGTTTCTATGTATAACAGCCACATTGTACAGCAGTACTGCTGCATTTGTACAAGGTGGCTGACTTTTTCTCCTTGCACACGTGGAACTCAACAAGTACAAAATGTGTCTCATTACAGACCATTACAATGTCCCTGAGGTGTGACTTTCCTTTTTAATGACACGCAGCACCCCCATTGTTAGCGCTGCCCGTCTCCTGACATCATTGGTTGGCTGGCTGTGCCTGTGCGTCCCCCCTGCCCGACACAACGCCCCCCGTTGTCTCATATATTTTGACTGCGAGTGTGTGATTGATGGGCACGAGCAGTGCATATGTTCCCCTGTCTTCACTCCCCTCCTTCCGCCTTCTTCTGACTGTGCGGCCTCATGGCCGCGGCATGCGATAAGGGATCAGCTGAGGCCGCCCAGTCTGAAGCAGGTGTAAGGACATGTGTGAGCGGCGAACATATTTACTGCACAAGGCCACGAATCCCAGCACCGCAGTGTGACTTTAGGAAAAGCCACTGTGGGTCTGGGATTTATGGCCATCGTTAACCGCACCGGCCAACATGAAATGAGGTCATGAGACGGCCTGCACTAACAGGGTATTGCCAAGGGATAACACAAGAGCGCAGTTTCCTGTACTGCAAATAACAACGGTAAGGAATCTGCGCACAGCACCTAGGTGTAAATTTGTACACCTGTGCTGCGTCTCCTTAAAAAGACTAGTAGACTAGTCACGCCTCCACTACTGTTTGACAGTATAATGGGCTAAATAGTGTACGTGTTTAATTCAGCGTGTGCAAGGAGCAAAATTAAATAGAGCAACCTTTGACTTGTGCATCATTAATGCTGTTCAAGGTGTGGCTCTTGTACCTTGCAACACCTGAGGGGGGGGTTAAAGGTAACCTTTGAAATTGGTTCAACTAGGCTTCGGCCTACACTTTGCTCCTCTCCTCCTCCTGCTGACCCTGGGCTCAAACAACGCCAGTTTCTGCCCGGACATGCTAGCTGCACAGAGAAAAACACCAGCCAATGTGTTAGTGGGGTTCAGCACCGCCAGCTGTTCCCCTGCTGTGTAGTCGGCATCGTGTCCAGCACAAGCCACGCTGGCACAACTGAACAAAAGCTGCCACCAGTGCAGGCTTCGGCCTACACTTTGCTCCTCTCCTCCTCCTGCTGACCCTGGGCTCAAACAACGCCAGTTTCTGCCCGGACATGCTAGCTGCACAGAGAAAAACACCAGCCAATGTGTTAGTGGGGTTCAGCACCGCCAGCTGTTCCCCTGCTGTGTAGCTGGCAACGTGTCCTGCAAACGCCACGCAGGCACATGAACTGAAATTGAAGGGAGCCTGCCCCCCACCCCCAGGTGTTTCTATGTATAACAGCCACCTTGTACAGCAGTACTGCTGCATTTGTACAAGGTGGCTGACTTTTTGTCCTTGCCCACGTGGAACTCAAAATGTACAAAATGTGTCTCATTGAGACCATTCCACTGTCCCTGAGGTGTGACTTTCCTTTCTAATGATACGCAGCACCCCCCTTGGTAGCGCTTCCCGTCTTCTGACATCATTGGTTGGCTTGTTGCGCCTGTGCGTCCGCCCTGCCTGAAACAATGCTCCTCGTTGTCTTATTTTGACTGCGAGGGTGTGATTGATGGGCACGAGCAGTGCATATCTTCACCTGTCTTAACTCATCTCCTTCCGCCTTCTTCAGACTGTGCAGCCTCATGGCAGCGGCATGCGAGAAGGGATCAGCAGAGGCCGCCCAGTCTGAAGCAGGTGTAAGGACGTGTGTGAGCGGCCAAAATATTTACTGCTCAAGGCCACGAATCACAGCACCGCAGTGTGACTTTATGAAAAGGCACTGTGGGTCTGGGATTTATGGCCATCGTTAACCGCACCGGCCAACATGAAATGAGGTCATAAGACGGGCAGCTCTAACAGGGCATTGCCAAGGGATAACACAAGAGCGCAGACTCCTGTACAGCAAATAACAACGCTCAGGAAGCTGCGCCAAGCACCAAGGCGTTATGTGGGACACCTGTGCTGCGTCTCCTTAAAAAGCCAAGTCACGCATCCACTACAGTTTGACTGTAGAATGGGCTAAATTGTGTACGTCTTTCATTCAGCGTGTGCAAGTAGACAAATTAATAGAGCAACCTTTCACTTGTGCAGCATTAATACTGCACAAGGTGTGTCTCTTGTACTTTGTAACACCTGAGGGGGGGTTAAAGGTTTCCTTTGAAATTGGTTCAAATAGGCTTCGGCCTACACTCTGCTCCTCTCCTCCTCCTCCTGCTTCAACACGGGCTCTAACATCGCTAGTTTTTGACCGCAAGTGCTAGCTGCACAGAGAAAAACACACGCCATTGTGTTAGTGGGGTTCAGCAATGCCAGCTGTTCCCCCACTGTGTAGCCAGCAAAGTGTCCTGCAAACGCAACGCAGACACAAAGCTGCCTCCAGTGCAGGCTTCGGCTTACACTCTGCTCCCCCTGCTTACCCTTAGCTCCAACACCGCTAGTTGGGGCTCTAGGAAGACAATCTTTAATAGGCAACGCATCTGGGTTCCAGCACCGCCAGCTGGTTCTCGGCAGTGTTCTTGTCACAGGTACTCCCTCGTGCCAAGCCTGGTTTCAGCACCGTCAGCTGTTTCCGGGTTGTGTCAAGCTCACTGAGACGCCTATGCTTGCCCCGTCGTGGTGCGGTCGGGTTAGCCAACTCCAGGGTGCCTCCAGTTTAGGAGCTTCCTATGTGGGCTGCGTGAACTGGTAGTCAAGGCTGGTTCTGTAGTGCCAGTAGGCCCAGCTCCCCCTGTAGGACTGTTGGGGTTCGGTAACTGCGGCTGCCTCGCGGCCTAGCTGTTCTCTCCTCTCCTGTGGGCCTTGGGGTCCACCACCTGGTTCCAGCACCGTCAGCTGGTTCCGGGCCGAGCCTTTGGCTTAGGTGCCTCCTCCTGGGTATCCGAGTTCCGCCAACGTCAGGCGGTCCTTGGTAGTGCTTTTAAGCGCGGGCACCTACAGCTTAGTAACCGGGTTCCAGCACCGCCAGCTGGTCCTCGGTCGTGCCATTGGCTCTTGCACACTGGGGCAACGCATCTGGGTTCCAGCACCGCCAGCTGGTTCTCGGCAGTGTTCTTGTCACAGGTACTCCCTCGTGCCAAGCCTGGTTTCAGCACCGTCAGCTGTTTCCGGGTTGTGTCAAGCTCGCTGAGACGCCTATGCTTGCCCCGTCGTGGTGCGGTCGGGTTAGCCAACTCCAGGGTGCCTCCAGTTTAGGAGCTTCCTATGTGGGCTGCGTGAACTGGTAGTCAAGGCTGGTTCTGTAGTGCCAGTAGGCCCAGCTCCCCCTGTAGGACTGTTGGGGTTCGATAACTGCGGCTGCCTCGCGGCCTAGCTGTTCTCTCCTCTCCTGTTGGCCTTGGGGTCCACCACCTGGTTCCAGCACCGTCAGCTGGTTCCGGGCCAAGCCTTTGGCTTAGGTGCCTCCTCCTGGGTATCCAAGTTCCGCCAACGTCAGGTGGTCCTTGGTAGTGCTTTTAAGCGCGGGCACCTACAGCTTAGTAACCGTGTTCCAGCACCGTCAGCTGGTCCTCGGTCGTGCCATTGGCTCTTGCACACTGGGGCAACGCATCTGGGTTCCAGCACCGCCAGCTGGTTCTCGGCAGTGTTTTTGTCACAGGTACTCCCTCGTGCCAAACCTGGTTTCAGCACCGTCAGCTGTTTCCGGGGTGTGTCAAACTCGCTGAGACGCCTATGTTTGCCCCGTCGTGTTGCAGTCGGGTTAGCCAACTCCAGGGTGCCTCCAGTTTAGGAGCTTCCTATGTGGGCTGCGTGAACTGGTAGTCAAGGCTGGTTCTGTAGTGCCAGTAGGCCCAGCTCCCCCTGTAGGACTGTTGGGGTTCGGTAACTGCGACTGCCTCGCGGCCTAGCTGTTCTCTCCTCTCCTGTGGGCCTTCGGGTCCACCACCTGGTTCCAGCACCGTCAGCTGGTTCCGGGCCGAGCCTTTGGCTTAGGTGCCTCCTCCTGGGTATCCGAGTTCCGCCAACGTCAGGCGGTCCTTGGTAGTGCTTTTAAGCGCGGGCACCTACAGCTTAGTAACCGTGTTCCAGCACCGTCAGCTGGTCCTCGGTCGTGCCATTGGCTCTTGCACACTGGGGCAACGCATCTGGGTTCCAGCACCGCCAGTTGGTTCTCGGTAGTGTTTTTGTCACAGGTACTCCCTCGTGCCAAGCCTGGTTTCAGCACCGTCAGCTGTTTCCGGGGTGTGTCAAACTCGCTGAGACGCCTATGTTTGCCCCGTCGTGTTGCAGTCGGGTTAGCCAACTCCAGGGTGCCTCCAGTTTAGGAGCTTCCTATGTGGGCTGCGTGAACTGGTAGTCAAGGCTGGTTCTGTAGTGCCAGTAGGCCCAGCTCCCCCTGTAGGACTGTTGGGGTTCGGTAACTGCGACTGCCTCGCGGCCTAGCTGTTCTCTCCTCTCCTGTGGGCCTTCGGGTCCACCACCTGGTTCCAGCACCGTCAGCTGGTTCCGGGCCGAGCCTTTGGCTTAGGTGCCTCCTCCTGGGTATCCGAGTTCCGCCAACGTCAGGCGGTCCTTGGTAGTGCTTTTAAGCGCGGGCACCTACAGCTTAGTAACCGTGTTCCAGCACCGTCAGCTGGTCCTCGGTCGTGCCATTGGCTCTTGCACACTGGGGCAACGCATCTGGGTTCCAGCACCGCCAGCTGGTTCTCGGTAGTGTTTTTGTCACAGGTACTCCCTCGTGCCAAGCCTGGTTTCAGCACCGTCAGCTGTTTCCGGGGTGTGTCAAACTCGCTGAGACGCCTATGTTTGCCCCGTCGTGTTGCAGTCGGGTTAGCCAACTCCAGGGTGCCTCCAGTTTAGGAGCTTCCTATGTGGGCTGCGTGAACTGGTAGTCAAGGCTGGTTCTGTAGTGCCAGTAGGCCCAGCTCCCCCTGTAGGACTGTTGGGGTTCGGTAACTGCGGCTGCCTCGCGGCCTAGCTGTTCTCTCCTCTCCTGTGGGCCTTGGGGTCCACCACCTGGTTCCAGCACCGTCAGCTGGTTCCGGGCCGAGCCTTTGGCTTAGGTGCCTCCTCCTGGGTATCCGAGTTCCGCCAACGTCAGGCGGTCCTTGGTAGTGCTTTTAAGCGCGGGCACCTACAGCTTAGTAACCGTGTTCCAGCACCGTCAGCTGGTCCTCGGTCGTGCCATTGGCTCTTGCACAATGGGGCAACGCATCTGGGTTCCAGCACCGCCAGCTGGTTCTCGGCAGTGTTCTTGACACAGGTACTCCCTCGTGCCAAGCCTGGTTTCAGCACCGCCAGCTGTTTCCGGGTTGTGTCAAGCTCACTGAGACGCCTATGCTTGCCCCATCGTGGTGCGGTCGGGTTAGCCAACTCCAGGGTGCCTCCAGTTTAGGAGCTTCCTATGTGGGCTGCGTGAACTGGCAGTCAAGGCTGGTTCTGTAGTGCCAGTAGGCCCAGCTCCCCCTGTAGGACTGTTGGGGTTCGGTAACTGCGGCTGCCTCGCGGCCTAGCTGTTCTCTCCTCTCCTGTGGGCCTTCGGGTCCACCACCTGGTTCCAGCACCGTCAGCTGGTTCCGGGCCGAGCCTTTGGCTTAGGTGCCTCCTCCTGGGTATCCGAGTTCCGCCAACGTCAGGCGGTCCTTGGTAGTGCTTTTAAGTGCGGGCACCTACAGCTTAGTAACCGGGTTCCAGCACCGCCAGCTGGTCCTCGGTCGTGCCATTGGCTCTTGCACACTGGGGCAACGCATCTGGGTTCCAGCACCGCCAGCTGGTTCTCGGCAGTGTTCTTGACACAGGTACTCCCTCGTGCCAAGCCTGGTTTCAGCACCGCCAGCTGTTTCCGGGTTGTGTCAAGCTCACTGAGACGCCTATGCTTGCCCCGTCGTGGTGCGGTCGGGTTAGCCAACTCCAGGGTGCCTCCAGTTTAGGAGCTTCCTATGTGGGCTGCGTGAACTGGTAGTCAAGGCTGGTTCTGTAGTGCCAGTAGGCCCAGCTCCCCCTGTAGGACTGTTGGGGTTCGGTAACTGCGGCTGCCTCGCGGCCTAGCTGTTCTCTCCTCTCCTGTGGGCCTTGGGGTCCACCACCTGGTTCCAGCACCGTCAGCTGGTTCCGGGCCGAGCCTTTGGCTTAGGTGCCTCCTCCTGGGTATCCGAGTTCCGCCAACGTCAGGCGGTCCTTGGTAGTGCTTTTAAGCGCGGGCACCTACAGCTTAGTAACCGTGTTCCAGCACCGTCAGCTGGTCCTCGGTCGTGCCATTGGCTCTTGCACAATGGGGCAACGCATCTGGGTTCCAGCACCGCCAGCTGGTTCTCGGCAGTGTTCTTGACACAGGTACTCCCTCGTGCCAAGCCTGGTTTCAGCACCGCCAGCTGTTTCCGGGTTGTGTCAAGCTCACTGAGACGCCTATGCTTGCCCCATCGTGGTGCGGTCGGGTTAGCCAACTCCAGGGTGCCTCCAGTTTAGGAGCTTCCTATGTGGGCTGCGTGAACTGGCAGTCAAGGCTGGTTCTGTAGTGCCAGTAGGCCCAGCTCCCCCTGTAGGACTGTTGGGGTTCGGTAACTGCGGCTGCCTCGCGGCCTAGCTGTTCTCTCCTCTCCTGTGGGCCTTCGGGTCCACCACCTGGTTCCAGCACCGTCAGCTGGTTCCGGGCCGAGCCTTTGGCTTAGGTGCCTCCTCCTGGGTATCCGAGTTCCGCCAACGTCAGGCGGTCCTTGGTAGTGCTTTTAAGCGTGGGCACCTACAGCTTAGTAACCGGGTTCCAGCACCGCCAGCTGGTCCTCGGTCGTGCCATTGGCTCTTGCACACTGGGGCAACGCATCTGGGTTCCAGCACCGCCAGCTGGTTCTCGGCAGTGTTCTTGACACAGGTACTCCCTCGTGCCAAACCTGGTTTCAGCACCGTCAGCTGTTTCCGGGGTGTGTCAAACTCGCTGAGACGCCTATGTTTGCCCCGTCGTGTTGCAGTCGGGTTAGCCAACTCCAGGGTGCCTCCAGTTTAGGAGCTTCCTATGTGGGCTGCGTGAACTGGTAGTCAAGGCTGGTTCTGTAGTGCCAGTAGGCCCAGCTCCCCCTGTAGGACTGTTGGGGTTCGGTAACTGCGGCTGCCTCGCGGCCTAGCTGTTCTCTCCTCTCCTGTGGGCCTTCGGGTCCACCACCTGGTTCCAGCACCGTCAGCTGGTTCCGGGCCGAGCCTTTGGCTTAGGTGCCTCCTCCTGGGTATCCGAGTTCCGCCAACGTCAGGCGGTCCTTGGTAGTGCTTTTAAGTGCGGGCACCTACAGCTTAGTAACCGGGTTCCAGCACCGCCAGCTGGTCCTCGGTCGTGCCATTGGCTCTTGCACACTGGGGCAACGCATCTGGGTTCCAGCACCGCCAGCTGGTTCTCGGCAGTGTTCTTGACACAGGTACTCCCTCGTGCCAAGCCTGGTTTCAGCACCGCCAGCTGTTTCCGGGTTGTGTCAAGCTCACTGAGACGCCTATGCTTGCCCCGTCGTGGTGCGGTCGGGTTAGCCAACTCCAGGGTGCCTCCAGTTTAGGAGCTTCCTATGTGGGCTGCGTGAACTGGTAGTCAAGGCTGGTTCTGTAGTGCCAGTAGGCCCAGCTCCCCCTGTAGGACTGTTGGGGTTCGGTAACTGCGGCTGCCTCGCGGCCTAGCTGTTCTCTCCTCTCCTGTGGGCCTTGGGGTCCACCACCTGGTTCCAGCACCGTCAGCTGGTTCCGGGCCGAGCCTTTGGCTTAGGTGCCTCCTCCTGGGTATCCGAGTTCCGCCAACGTCAGGCGGTCCTTGGTAGTGCTTTTAAGCGCGGGCACCTACAGCTTAGTAACCGTGTTCCAGCACCGTCAGCTGGTCCTCGGTCGTGCCATTGGCTCTTGCACAATGGGGCAACGCATCTGGGTTCCAGCACCGCCAGCTGGTTCTCGGCAGTGTTCTTGACACAGGTACTCCCTCGTGCCAAGCCTGGTTTCAGCACCGCCAGCTGTTTCCGGGTTGTGTCAAGCTCACTGAGACGCCTATGCTTGCCCCATCGTGGTGCGGTCGGGTTAGCCAACTCCAGGGTGCCTCCAGTTTAGGAGCTTCCTATGTGGGCTGCGTGAACTGGCAGTCAAGGCTGGTTCTGTAGTGCCAGTAGGCCCAGCTCCCCCTGTAGGACTTTTGGGGTTCGGTAACTGCGGCTGCCTCGCGGCCTAGCTGTTCTCTCCTCTCCTGTGGGCCTTCGGGTCCACCACCTGGTTCCAGCACCGTCAGCTGGTTCCGGGCCGAGCCTTTGGCTTAGGTGCCTCCTCCTGGGTATCCGAGTTCCGCCAACGTCAGGCGGTCCTTGGTAGTGCTTTTAAGCGTGGGCACCTACAGCTTAGTAACCGGGTTCCAGCACCGCCAGCTGGTCCTCGGTCGTGCCATTGGCTCTTGCACACTGGGGCAACGCATCTGGGTTCCAGCACCGCCAGCTGGTTCTCGGCAGTGTTCTTGACACAGGTACTCCCTCGTGCCAAACCTGGTTTCAGCACCGTCAGCTGTTTCCGGGGTGTGTCAAACTCGCTGAGACGCCTATGTTTGCCCCGTCGTGTTGCAGTCGGGTTAGCCAACTCCAGGGTGCCTCCAGTTTAGGAGCTTCCTATGTGGGCTGCGTGAACTGGTAGTCAAGGCTGGTTCTGTAGTGCCAGTAGGCCCAGCTCCCCCTGTAGGACTGTTGGGGTTCGGTAACTGCGGCTGCCTCGCGGCCTAGCTGTTCTCTCCTCTCCTGTGGGCCTTCGGGTCCACCACCTGGTTCCAGCACCGTCAGCTGGTTCCGGGCCGAGCCTTTGGCTTAGGTGCCTCCTCCTAGGTATCCGAGTTCCGCCAACGTCAGGCGGTCCTTGGTAGTGCTTTTAAGCGCGGGCACCTACAGCTTAGTAACCGGGTTCCAGCACCGCCAGCTGGTCCTCGGTCGTGCCATTGGCTCTTGCACACTGGGGCAACGCATCTGGGTTCCAGCACCGCCAGCTGGTTCTCGGCAGTGTATTTCACACAGGTACTCCCTCGTGCCAAGCCTGGTTTCAGCACCGCCAGCTGTTTCCGGGTTGTGTCAAGCTCACTGAGACGCCTATGCTTGCCCCGTCATGGTGCGGTCGGGTTAGCCAACTCCAGGGTGCCTCCAGTTTAGGAGCTTCCTATGTGGGCTGCGTGAACTGGCAGTCAAGGCTGGTTCTGTAGTGCCAGTAGGCCCAGCTCCCCCTGTAGGACTGTTGGGGTTCGGTAACTGCGACTGCCTCGCGGCCTAGCTGTTCTCTCCTCTCCTGTGGGCCTTCGGGTCCACCACCTGGTTCCAGCACCGTCAGCTGGTTCCGGGCCGAGCCTTTGGCTTAGGTGCCTCCTCCTGGGTATCCGAGTTCCGCCAACGTCAGGCGGTCCTTGGTAGTGCTTTTAAGCGCGGGCACCTACAGCTTAGTAACCGGGTTCCAGCACCGCCAGCTGGTCCTCGGTCGTGCCATTGGCTCTTGCACACTGGGGCAACGCATCTGGGTTCCAGCACCGCCAGCTGGTTCTCGGCAGTGTTCTTGACACAGGTACTCCCTCGTGCCAAGCCTGGTTTCAGCACCGCCAGCTGTTTCCGGGTTGTGTCAAGCTCACTGAGACGCCTATGCTTGCCCCGTCGTGGTGCGGTCGGGTTAGCCAACTCCAGGGTGCCTCCAGTTTAGGAGCTTCCTATGTGGGCTGCGTGAACTGGTAGTCAAGGCTGGTTCTGTAGTGCCAGTAGGCCCAGCTCCCCCTGTAGGACTGTTGGGGTTCGGTAACTGCGGCTGCCTCGCGGCCTAGCTGTTCTCTCCTCTCCTGTGGGCCTTCGGGTCCACCACCTGGTTCCAGCACCGTCAGCTGGTTCCGGGCCGAGCCTTTGGCTTAGGTGCCTCCTCCTGGGTATCCGAGTTCCGCCAACGTCAGGCGGTCCTTGGTAGTGCTTTTAAGCGCGGGCACCTACAGCTTAGTAACCGGGTTCCAGCACCGCCAGCTGGTCCTCGGTCGTCCCATTGGCTCTTGCACACTGGGGCAACGCATCTGGGTTCCAGCACCGCCAGCTGGTTCTCGGCAGTGTTTTTGTCACAGGTACTCCCTCGTGCCAAACCTGGTTTCAGCACCGTCAGCTGTTTCTGGGGTGTGTCAAACTCGCTGAGACGCCTATGTTTGCCCCGTCGTGTTGCAGTCGGGTTAGCCAACTCCAGGGTGCCTCCAGTTTAGGAGCTTCCTATGTGGGCTGCGTGAACTGGTAGTCAAGGCTGGTTCTGTAGTGCCAGTAGGCCCAGCTCCCCCTGTAGGACTGTTGGGGTTCGGTAACTGCGGCTGCCTCGCGGCCTAGCTGTTCTCTCCTCTCCTGTGGGCCTTGGGGTCCACCACCTGGTTCCAGCACCGTCAGCTGGTTCCGGGCCGAGCCTTTGGCTTAGGTGCCTCCTCCTGGGTATCCGAGTTCCGCCAACGTCAGGCGGTCCTTGGTAGTGCTTTTAAGCGCGGGCACCTACAGCTTAGTAACCGTGTTCCAGCACCGTCAGCTGGTCCTCGGTCGTGCCATTGGCTCTTGCACACTGGGGCAACGCATCTGGGTTCCAGCACCGCCAGCTGGTTCTTGGCAGTGTTCTTGACACAGGTACTCCCTCGTGCCAAGCCTGGTTTCAGCACCGCCAGCTGTTTCCGGGTTGTGTCAAGCTCACTGAGACGCCTATGCTTGCCCCGTCGTGGTGCGGTCAGGTTAGCCAACTCCAGGGTGCCTCCAGTTTAGGAGCTTCCTATGTGGGCTGCGTGAACTGGTAGTCAAGGCTGGTTCTGTAGTGCCAGTAGGCCCAGCTCCCCCTGTAGGACTGTCGGGGTTCGGTAACTGCGGCTGCCTCGCGGCCTAGCTGTTCTCTCCTCTCCTGTGGACCTTCAGGTCCACCACCTGGTTCCAGCACCGTCAGCTGGTTCTCGGCAGTGTCTTTTGCTCTTGTACCTTCTGCTCCCCATCCTGGTTCCAGTACCGTCAGCTGGTTCCGGGCAGAGCCTTTGGCTTAGGTGCCTCCTTCTGGGTATCCAAGTTCCACCAACGTCAGGTGGTCCTTGGTAGTGCTTTCGGGCACGGGTACCTCCTGCTTAGTAACCGGGTTCCAGTAACGTCAGCTGGTCCTCGGTAGTTCCATTGGCTCTTGGACCTTCGGCTACCCATCTGGGTTCCAGTACCGTCAGCTGGTTCTCGGCAGTGTCTTTTGCTCTTGTACCTTCTGCTCCCCATCCTGGTTCCAGTACCGTCAGCTGGTTCCGGGCAGAGCCTTTGGCTTAGGTGCCTCCTTCTGGGTATCCGAGTTCCGCCAACGTCAGGCGGTCCTTGGTAGTGCTTTTTAGCACGGGTACCTCCTGCTTAGTAACCGGGTTCCAGTAACGTCAGCTGGTCCTCGGTAGTTCCATAGGCTCTTGAACCTTCGGGTAGCCATCCGAGTTCCAGTTCCATCAGCTGGTTCTTGGCATTTTCTCAGCCTTCTTGTACCTTCTGCTACATTTCCAAGTTGAAGACCCTAAAGTCGACGACCCGGAAGACCACCCCGATGACGACGACGACGACCCGGAAGACCACCCCGATGACGACGACGACGACGGCGGAGACGACGACGGCTGAGACGACGACGGCGGAGATGACGACACTGGAGACGACGACCCTGGAGACGACGACATGGAAGACCGAGAAGCAGAAGAACAAGAGGCTGCAGAACAAAGAGCAGAAGAACATTAAGCATAAGACTTAATATCAGAGCAAAAGATATTATCTAAATTATATGCAGAAGAAGACTAAGCAGTGTATGGGGGTGAGTCCGTTCCTCCTCGTGGTGCCCCTGGATAAAGCCTGATGCTGCAGGCCAAACTGAACGCGGACAAATGTAACTTTTGTGACTGGCAGAACGGAAGGTGTAATCTTCCAACTTTTATAGATAACAACTACGGGAATGCCTGTCACAAATGAGAATATGATGAAGAAGTAGAATAGGAAGAATGATAACAGTGGAATAAAAAGAATATGTAGAATAGGAAGAATAATAATAGTTGAATAAAATGAATATGAAGAATGTAATAAAAAAAAAAAATAGGTAGAAGATGAAGAAGAAGATGAATAAGGTGAAGAAGAAGTTGATGTCAAAGATGCTGATGATGATGAAGATGAAAGTGTGGGAAAAGTTAAAAAAAAAAAAAAAAAGAAGGGGAAGGGCGTGGAATAGTGAAACATCAATATCTGACAAAATAAAAAAAAAATTACATACTCAATATCTTTTTCACTCCGAACGTCTTTAAAAAAAACAAAAACATGCTATTCTATTTGATTGGGCTAAACCTCATTGCCTTTAATGTCTCCGCCACCTCCCACAATACATCCTACATTATTCTTAGTTGTTTTCCTTCATGTAGAATGAACCTACAAGGCAAGAAAGGGTTTATTTTAATTCCGATATTTTGGTCCCATTGACTTGCATTGGGATCGGGTATCGGTATCGGCGATATCCGATATTTTTTGAATATCGGCCGATCCTATCCGATACCGATACTTTCCGATATCGGAAGGTATCGCTCAACACTACTGCCTAGGCAACTCGGCACAGCCTGAGAAACTAACTAGCCTGAAGATAGAAAATAAGCCTACCTTGCCTCAGAGAAATACCCCAAAGGAAAAGGCAGCCCCCACATATAATGACTGTGAGTTAAGATGAAAAGACAAACGCAGAGACGAAACAGATTCAGCAAAATGAGGCCCGACCCTCCCAACAGATCGAGGACAGAAAAGGCAACCCCGCGGTCCACACAAAACCCTAAAGAAAACCACGCAAAGGGGGCAAAAAGACCCTCCGCAGCGAACCAACGGCATGGAGGCACACCCTTTGCGTCCCAGAGCTTCCAGCAAAAAATTAGACAAGCTGGACAGAAAAAACAGCAAACAAACAGCAAAGAAGAACCCAGCCATGCAGAGCAGCAGGCCACAGGGACGATCCAGGGAAAAGCAAGTCCAACACCGGAACATCGACAGGAAGCCAGGATCAAAGCATTAGGTGGAGTTAAGTAGAGAAGCACCCAACGACCTCACCAGATCACCTGAGGGAGGAAACCCAGAAGCCGCAGCACCACTTCCCTCCACCAACAGAAGCTCACAGAGAGAATCAGCCGAAGTACCACTTGTGACCACAGGAGGGAGCTCTGCCACAGAACTCACAACAGTACCCCTCCCTTGAGGAGGGGCCACCGAACCCTCACCAGAGCCCCCAGGCCGACCAGGATGAGCCACATGAAAGGCACAAACAAGATCGGGAGCATGGACATCAGAGGCAAAAACCCAGGAATTATCTTCCTGAGCATAACCCTTCCATTTAACCAGATACTGGAGTTTCCGTCTAGAAACACGAGAATCCAAAATCTTCTCCACAATATACTCCAATTCCCCCTCCACCAAAACCGGGGCAGGAGGATCAACAGATGGAACCATAGGTGCCACGTATCTCCACAACAATGACCTATGGAATACGTTATGTATGGAAAAAGAATCTGGAAGGGTCAGACGAAAAGACACAGGATTAAGAACCTCAGAAATCCTATACGGACCAATGAAACGAGGTTTAAACTTAGGAGAGGAAACCTTCATAGGAATATGACGAGAAGATAACCAAACCAGATCCCGAACATGAAGTCGGGGACCCACACGGCGTCTGCGATTAGCGAAACGTTGAGCCTTCTCCTGGGACAAAGTCAAATTGTCCACTACATGAGTCCAAATCTGCTGCAACCTGTCCACCACAGTATCCACACCAGGACAGTCCGAAGACTCAACCTGTCCTGAAGAGAAACGAGGATGGAACCCAGAATTGCAGAAAAATGGCGAAACCAAGGTAGCCGAGCTGGCCCGATTATTAAGGGCGAACTCAGCCAAAGGCAAAAAGGACACCCAGTCATCCTGATTGGCAGAAACAAAGCATCTCAGATATGTTTCCAAGGTCTGATTGGTTCGTTCGGTCTGGCCATTAGTCTGAGGATGGAAAGCTGAGGAAAAAGACAAGTCAATGCCCATCCTACCACAAAAGGCTCGCCAAAACCTCGAAACAAACTGGGAACCTCTGTCAGAAACGATATTCTCTGGAATGCCATGTAAACGAACCACATGCTGGAAGAACAATGGCACCAAATCAGAGGAGGAAGGCAATTTAGACAAGGGTACCAGATGGACCATCTTAGAAAAGCGATCACAGACCACCCAAATGACTGACATCTTTTGAGAAACGGGAAGATCAGAAATAAAATCCATAGAGATATGTGTCCAAGGCCTCTTCGGGACCGGCAAGGGCAAAAGCAACCCACTGGCACGAGAACAGCAGGGCTTAGCCCAAGCACAAATCCCACAGGACTGCACAAAAACACGCACATCCCGCGACAGAGACGGCCACCAAAAGGATCTAGCCACCAACTCTCTGGTACCAAAGATTCCAGGATGACCAGCCAACACCGAACAATGAACCTCAGAGATAACTTTATTGGTCCACCTATCAGGGACAAACAGTTTCTCCGCTGGACAACGATCAGGTTTATTAGCCTGAAATTTTTGCAGCACCTGCCGCAAATCAGGGGAGATGGCAGACACAATTACTCCTTCCTTGAGGATACCCGCCGGCTCAGACAAACCCGGAGAGTCGGGCACAAAACTCCTAGACAGAGCATCCGCCTTCACATTTTTAGAGCCCGGAAGGTACGAAATCACAAAGTCAAAATGGGCAAAAAACAGCGACCAACGAGCCTGTCTAGGATTCAACCGCTTAGCAGACTCAAGATAAGTCAAATTCTTATGATCACTCAATACCACCACGCGATGCTTAGCTCCTTCAAGCCAATGACGCCACTCCTCGAATGCCCACTTATGGCCAGCAACTCTCGGTTGCCCACATCATAATTTCGCTCAGCAGGCGAAAACTTCCTGGAAAAAAAAGTGCATGGTTTCATCACTGAGCAATCAGAACCTCTCTGCGACAAAACAGCCCCTGCTCCAATCTCAGAAGCATCAACCTCGACCTGGAACGGAAGAGAAACATCTGGTTGACACAACACAGGGGCAGAAGAAAAACGACGCTTCAAGTCTTGAAAAGCTTCCACAGCAGCAGAAGACCAATTGACCAAATCAGCACCCTTCTTGGTCAAATCGGTCAATGGTTTGGCAATACTAGAAAAATTGCAGATGAAGCGACGATAAAAATTAGCAAAGCCCAGGAACTTTTGCAGACTTTTCAGAGATGTCGGCTGAGTCCAATCATGGATGGCTTGGACCTTAACAGGATCCATCTCGATAGTAGAAGGGGAAAAGATGAACCCCAAAAATGAAACCTTCTGCACACCAAAGAGACACTTTGATCCCTTCACAAACAAAGAATTAGCACGCAGGACCTGAAAAACTGTTCTGACCTGCTTCACATGAGACTGCCAATCATCCGAGAAGATCAAAATGTCATCCAAGTACACAATCAGGAATTTATCCAGGTACTCTCGGAAGATGTCATGCATAAAGGACTGAAACACTGATGGAGCATTGGCAAGTCCGAATGGCATCACTAGATACTCAAAATGACCCTCGGGCGTATTAAATGCAGTTTTCCATTTATCTCCTCGCCTGATTCGCAGCAGATTATACGCACCACGAAGATCTATCTTGGTGAACCAACTAGCCCCCTTAATCCGAGCAAACAAATCAGATAACAATGGCAAGGGGTACTGAAATTTAACCGTGATCTTATTTAGAAGGTGGTAATCTATACAAGGTCTCAACGAACCATCCTTCTTGGCTACAAAAAAGAACCCTGCTCCTAATGTTGACGATGACGGGCGAATATGCCCCTTCTCCAGGGATTCCTTCACATAACTGCGCATAGCGGCGTGCTCAGGCACGGATAAATTAAACAGTCGACCTTTTGGGAATTTACTACCAGGAATCAAATTAATAGCACAATCACAATCCCTATGCGGAGGTAGGGCATCGGACTTGGGCTCATCAAATACATCCCGGAAATCAGACAAGAACTCTGGAACCTCAGAAGGGGTGGATGACGAAATTGACAGAAATGGAACATCACCATGTACCCCCTGACAACCCCAGCTGGACACCAACATGGATTTCCAATCTAATTATGGATTATGGGCTTGTAGCCATGGCAACCCCAACACGACCACATCATGCAGATTATGCAACACCAGAAAGCGAATAACCTCCTGATGTGCAGGAGCCATGCACATGGTCAGCTGGGTCCAGTATTGAGGCTTATTCTTGGCCAAAGGCGTGGCATCAATTCCTCTTAATGGAATAGGACACTGCAAGGGCTCTAAGAGAAACCCACAACGCTTAGCATACTCCAAGTCCATCAAATTCAGGGCAGCGCCTGAATCCACAAATGCCATGACAGAATACGATGACAAAGAGCAGATCAAGGTAACGGACAGAAGAAATTTTGACTGTACCGTACCAATGGTGGCAGACCTAGCGAACCGCTTAGTGCGCTTAGGACAATCAGAGATAGCATGAGTGGAATCACCACAGTAGAAACACAGCCCATTCAGACGTCTGTGTTCTTGCCGTTTAACTCTGGTCAAAGTCCTATCGCACTGCATAGGCTCAGGTTTAAGCTCAGGTAATACCGCCAAATGGTGCACAGATTTACGCTCACGCAAGCGTCGACCGATCTGAATGGCCAAAGACATAGACTCATTCAAACCAGCAGGCATAGGAAATCCCACCATGACATCCTTAAGGGCTTCAGAGAGACCCTTTCTGAACATAGCTGCCAGCGCAGATTCATTCCATTGAGTGAGCACGGACCACTTTCTAAATTTCTGACAATATACATCTATCTCATCCTGACCCTGACAAAGAGCCAGCAAATTTTTCTCTGCCTGATCCACTGAATTAGGTTCATCGTACAGCAATCCGAGCGCCAGGAAAAACGCATCGACATCACTCAATGCAGGATCTCCTGGCGCAAGAGAAAATGCCCAGTCCTGAGGGTCGCCGCGCAAAAAAGAAATAACAATCAAAACCTGTTGAACTGGATCACCAGAGGAGCGAGGTTTCAAGGCCAGAAATAATTTACAATTATTTATGAAACTCAGAAACTTAGTTCTATCTCCAAAAAACAAATCAGGAATAGGAATTCTTGGTTCCAACATAGCTTTCTGATCAATAGTGTCTTGAATCTTTTGTACTCTTGCAGAGAGCTGATCCACAAATGAAGACAGACTTCTAATGTCCATCGCTACACCTGTGTACTGAACCACCCAAATGTCTAGGGGAAAAAAAAGGCAAAACACAGTGCAAAGAAAAAAAAAATGGTCTCAGAACTTCTTTTTTCCCTCTATTGAGAATCATTAGTACTTTTGGCTTCCTGTACTGTTATGAAAGGCAATTCAGTACCACAATGGACATAGCGGTCAGAGCACACACAGTGATCTGACAATAACCCAAAATCATAGAACGAGCTCTGAGACGTGGGAACTCTGCAGACCGCAATCCCTAATCCTCTCCAAACAACACCAGAGGCAGCCGTGGATTGCGCCTAACACTGCCTAGGCAACTCGGCACAGCCTGAGAATCTAACTAGCCTGAAGATAGAAAATAAGCCTACCTTGCCTCAGAGAAATACCCCAAAGGAAAAGGCAGCCCCCACATATAATGACTGTGAGTTAAGATGAAAAGACAAACGCAGAGACGAAACAGATTCAGCAAAATGAGGCCCGACCCTCCCAACAGATCGAGGACAGAAAAGGCAACCCCGCGGTCCACACAAAACCCTAAAGAAAACCACGCAAAGGGGGCAAAAAGACACTCCGCACCGAACCAACGGCACGGAGGCACACCCTTTGCGTCCCAGAGCTTCCAGCAACAAATTAGACAAGCTGGACAGAAAAAACAGCAAACAAACAGCAAAGAAGAACCCAGCCATGCAGAGCAGCAGGCCACAGGAACGATCCAGGGAAAAGCAAGTCCAACACCGGAACATCGACAGGAAGCCAGGATCAAAGCATTAGGTGGAGTTAAGTAGAGAAGCACCCAACGACCTCACCAGATCACCTGAGGGAGGAAACCCAGAAGCCGCAGCACCACTTCCCTCCACCAACAGAAGCTCACAGAGAGAATCAGCCGAAGTACCACTTGTGACCACAGGAGGGAGCTCTGCCACAGAACTCACAACAGCTGACATTGCAAAACTACTGTCCCTTGAAATGCTGTCATTCAGGCTGGTGGAGACTGACACGTTCCGTAACTTGATGGCATTGGCAGTCCCACAATACAACATGTCCAGCCACTTTTATTTCAGCAGGCAAGCCATCCCTGCCCTGCAAAAGCATTTGGAGGGAAACATTAAACATGCGCTACTAAATGCCATCAGTAGCAAAGTCCACCTCACCCCCGATGCGTGGATGAGTCACCATGGACAGGGACGATACCTTTCCCTCACTGCCCATTGGGTAAATGTTGTGGAGCCGGGTACATATCTTGAGAGTGGCACGGTACGTGTTCTGCCAACTCCAAGGATTGCAGGAATCCAGTCTGTACACATTGCATCCTCATCATACTCCAGTTCCTCTGAATCATCACTGCAGGAGCCGACACAGTCCACCTCCACATGAACCCGTGAACGCTTACTTGTTACAACCGATATGAGCACAGCCGTGGCCAACTGTCAACAGGCCATATTGAAATTAATTTCTTTGGGCAATCAAAGCCACACAGCGCAGGAGCTTTGGAATCCCATCAAGCAGGAAAGCGACGCGAATCTCCAGCCAGGCATGGTAGTGTGTGACAATGGCCGAAATCTGGTGGCAGCTCTGGGCCTTGGCAACCTCACTCACATCCCATGTCTGGCACATGTGCTCATCTTGGTCGTGCAGAGTTTTTTGAGGGACTATCCGAATCTTGATGGACTGCTGCACAAGGTCCGCCTAGAGTGTGCTCACTTGCGGCGTTCCAGCATGGCAAGATTGCGCATTGCAGCTCTGCAGTGCCGATTCTGCCTTCCCGAACATCACATCATATATGACCTACCCACCAGGTGGAATTCCACGTTACATATGTTGGAGCGGTTGTGTGAGCAGCAGCCAGCAGTAATGGACTTCACAACCACTGATTGGGCCTCTATGAAGGACATCTGCCAGGTTTTGCGTGCCTTCGATGATTCCACGCGGATGGAGAGTGCAGATGATGCACTAGTCAGCATGACTATCCCCCTTATCTGCCTGCTTGAAAGAATACTGCAAGCGCTAAGGGAGGAGGTTGTGGAAGCGGTGAAGGATGAGGAGTCACAAATGCCATCTGCTCCTGGACAGTCTGCACAATGTGGTTCCTCACAAAGGCCTAGCCAGGGGACACTTTGTGAGGAGGATGAGGAGGAGTCAATGGAGGAGGAAGACATCTGTCCAGAGGAGGGAGTTACACAATGCTCCAGTAGTCAGTATGTACAGCAAGGGTGGGGTGATGAAGAGCAGGCAGAGATCAAGCCTCAAGCAGGGGACAGCGTTTCTTGGCCAGTTGGCAGTCTGCAGCACATGGTTGATTTCATGCTGCAGTGCCTGGGAAAGACCGCCACATCGCCCACATTCTCAAAACGGCTGATTATTAGGTGTACACCCTTCTAGATCCTCACTACCGGCACAACTTACAAAGCCTCATAACACCGTTGAACAGGGAGCGGAAAATGCAGGATTAACAAGACACACTGGTGCATTCCATCATCTTCTCCAGTCCAACCAAGAGCAGTGCTGCTAGTGCTTTACAGAGCAGCTCAGTGAGTTGAGGCAGTGGAGGAAGCTCTGCACAAAGAGGGAGCAGAAGCAGTGCCTCAGCACAAGGCAAGACCAGTATGGCCCAGCTGTGGCAAACTTTTGTGTGCCCACCACAAATGTCTACACCATCACAGATGGCTCCAGTCAGCAGGAGGCAACGTTTCCATCAGATGGTGACAGACTATATGTCTTGCCCTCTCAGAGTACTCCCAGATGGCTCTTCCCCCTTCAAGTTTTTGGTCTCTAAGCTGGATACATGGCCAGAGCTTAGCCAGTATGCATTGGCGGTGCTGGCTTGCCCTGCTGCTAGTGTATTATCGGAATGCGTCTTTAGTGCCGCAGGTGGTGTACTAACAGACCGTTGCATGCGACTATCCTCCGATAATGTTGACCGGCTTACTTTTCTGAAAATGAACAAGGCCTGGATCTCGCAGGAATTTGCCACTCCTCTTCCAGATTAAATAATTGGTTGGCAACAGTATCCAGGTCTCCTGTAGTGTTCATATTTCTACCACCTGAACTGTAATCCCTGGGCTCCAACACCGCCAGTTGCTGCTCAGAAGTGCCGTCTGCACAGTCAACACATGACCTAGAGTTATTGGGATTCAGTAACGTCAGCTGATCACCAGCTGTGTATCCGGCAATTGCTCCTGCTCCCTCCACACTCACACAACTACAGGTTAGAAACTTGCTCCAATTAGACCTCGGCCTACACTCTGTTTCTCCTGTAATCCCTGGGCTCCAACACTACCAGTTGCTGCTCAGAAGTGTCTTTGGCATGGGTACTCCGTCCTGCCCAGCCTGGTTCCAGCACGCCAGCTGTTTCCGGGTAGTGTCAAGGACAGTTTGCCTCCAATACATTGTCCTGTCGGGTTGCTGTCGGGTTAGGCAACTCTATGGAAGAATATGAAGAATGTAAAAAAAAAGAATAATAGGAAGAAGGTGAAGAAGAAGAAGATGATGAATAAGGTGAAGGAGAAGTTGATGAAAAAGATGCTGCTGCTGGGGATGATGAAGAAGAAAGTGTTGGAGAAGTAAAAAGAAGGTGAAGAGCATGGAAGTAGTGAAACATAAATATCTGACAAAATATAAAAAATCTTAACATAGTCAATATCTTTGTAACTCCGAACGTCTTACAAAAAAAATTAATTCCTGCTATTCCATTTGATTAGGCTAAATCTTTATGCCTTTAATGTCTCCTCCACCTCCCCTAATACATCCTACATTATTCTTAGTTGTTTGCCTTCATGTAGAATTAACCTACAAGGAAAGAAAGGGTTTATTTTAATTCCGATATTTTTGTCCCATTGACTTGCATTGGTATCGGGTATCGGTATCGGCGATATCCGATATTTTTTGGATATCGGCCGATCCAATCCAATACCAATATTTCCGAATATCGGAAGGTATCGCTCAACACTAGGCCTTACACTTATTATGTCCCCATTTTGGTCTGCATATGCTTATAAATTCCCCCAATCTTGGCTTCAATATATTTATTATGTCCTCAGTTCTGGCCCACAAATACTTGTAATAACCCTCATTCTGGCCCCATATACTTCTGTTTCCCAATTCTAGTCCTCACATCCTTGCATTGTTCTCCATCGTTTTCTGCTTCACATAGAACATAAATATAAAAAACTGTTATGCTTCTCACCTTACCATGCTCCCACAACAAACATCTTTGTCTTCTTTCCGGCATGGACAGCGCAATTTGGTGACATCATTGGATTGCCTGTGAAGGCATTATGTTAACTGCTGGTGTTTGATAGACCAATGGAAAATATAGATATCGTGGTGCAGGGAGTAAATAGCTCTCTGCATCACAATAGATTTCAACTGGATGTGCTGCAAGGTGCTTGTGTCCCTGCACCCCCGGAACCAGTGGTGGTAGTTATACCCCTAATTGCCTGTAAGACTCCATGTATAGCTGGTCTCCATAAGGAGAACAAATACTTCCTCCTCATAAAACCTGTGAGGCAGAGAGGAAAATCATACAAAGACAACAACACATGATGTAGATCTGTACTGATCCAATATCTAACAGGAGGGGCTGCTCACCATCTTACAAGTTTATATAAATCCTACGTGGTAAAACAACGCTCTTATATTATTTATGCAAATTGCCTCTTCTGAGAAAAAGAGGACTTAAACTCTATAGCGCAACCTGTTTTATTTAAACATATAAACCAAAACGCATAGAAATAAAGTAACACAGAAAATCAAGTCTCTGATGTTTTCTGAACAGGTTATTTGTGGCACAAGCAATCAATTAGGACAACCTTGTGGAGATTTACACCAGTGACCCCTATTCTGACCCTGGACCTTGGTGTCAAAAGTTCTTTCTGATCTTTAACTATGCGTGTCTAATAAATCCCCAGGTCTAATCAGGGGGCTTTATCTCCTCCACTGAGGGAAATATAGATTCATTGATCTGCTGCTGCACACCAGCGGGAATTAAAGACAAAACATTAATTGAAAAATACCCTGCCATGGCATTGATCTCTCCCATCACTCCAGTCGGCAGATTAATCTTAATAACTGGAATGCAGAGCTGTGGATGAATATTTGCATGGACAGCCTGTTACTTAGGATGATGTCTCATAAAGTATAGCATTCAAATAGTATATATTACATTTATCAGGATTCATTAGCAATTCCTTAGAGAATAATCCCTAATGTTGTACGATAACTACTAATAGTAGATATAGGAACGGTGCTCAACCAGTTATGTACAGGTTCTTGTCATTATTGAGCAGAACAAATATGAGATTACCAGAAAGGCAGATATGGTCATGATTTCCTGAAGATCTAATAACGGAATTGGAATAAGGAGTATTATAAGGTTATATTGCAGTTCATATCACACTACCTGGTTGGCGACACAGTATCAGGAAAAAGTCTATATTCATGGGAATACAGAAAAGTTTTTAGAAGTTTAGCTTTCTACTATATGTTTCAGAACATTGCCATAGACTTCACACTTTTTGATTCATTGCAAAGGTGGAAATTAACTGGAAACCAGAAGAAACTCTCAATTCTATCTATCTATATATCTATCCCATATATATCTATCTATCTATCATCTATCTATTATATATCTATTTTCTATCTATCTATCTATCTATCTATCTATCTATCTATCTATCTATCTATCTATCTATCTATCCCATATCTATCTATCTATCTATCTATCTATCTATCTATCTATCTATCTATCTATCTATCTATCTATCTATCTATCTATCTATCTATCTATCCCATATATATCTCTCATATCTATCTATCTATCTATCTATCTATCTATCTATCTATCTATCTATCTATCTATCTATCTATCTATCTATCTATCTATCTCAGAAGGCTCCTTGTAATAGTAGAAAAAAAGGAGGAAACAGCACAGCAGACTTCCAGAAAAAAAAGGTAAGGTTTATTTGCCCAAATGGCATGGCGACATTTCGAATACAATCCTTTCTATCTATCTATCTATCTATCTATCTATCTATCTATCTATCTATCTATCTATCTATCTATCTATCTATCTATCTATCTATCTATCCAGGAGCATGCAAAAAAAGAGAAGGCCACAGTTTTTTGCAATACTGCTTGATGTGCTGCGTCTATTTGTTAATTGTTAAATATCTACGGTATATATCTATCAAAGAAGCTTTATTGGCAGGACCAAATACACATCAGTTTTGCCAAAGCAAGTGTATAGAGGCAATAGGGATAGGGACTGAGGGGATGTTGGGTAGGAGCTGTGGGGGGAGGTGGATGGGGCAGATCCAGGGTGGGGGCTATAGTCCATGGCATAGGGGAGATGGATGGGGCGGATCCAGGGTGGGGGCTATAGTCCATGGCATAGGGGAGGTGGATGGGGCAGGTCCAGGTTGGGGGCTATAGTCCATGGCATCATAGTTCTCTTTCTCGTAGTCTATGACATTCGCTCACATACCGCGCTGCTATCTCCACCGCTCTCTCTTCTTCTCCCAGCAAGATATAGGTTTTCTCTTCCTCCTTCATGGTGATGAAGTCTGGGAAGAGATGTGAGAGTCTCCTGAAGTGAGTGTCCCTCACTGCTGAGTATTTGGAGCAGTGTAGCAGGAAGTGGGTTTCGTCCTCTATGGCCTCCTGGTCACAGTGTTGGCACAGTCTTTCCTCCCTGGGCTTGTAGCTCTGCCTGTGTCGGCCACATTCGATGGCCAGACTGTGGGCACTGAGTCTATATCGGCTCAGGATCTGGCGGTCTCTGGGGTCCGGGAGTTTCTCCAGATATGGGGCCAGTCTGTAGTCTCTCTGTAGGCTCCGGTACATGGTCAGTTTCTGTGAGCTGATGATATCATTCTTCCAGTCACTGACATACCTCTCCTGGCCTTCATCTGCCATCTTCCTAATTCCGGCTTTTGTCAGGTTGTTGTGATTGGTGTTCTGCTCCGGTTGGGTTTGGCTGGGCTGTTCCGGGGGTTCTGGTTTTTCTGTTTCACCTTCATGTATCAGGGCTTTATGGTGGTGGGAGCTTGGATTGCTCCTATGCAGGTGAGCCTGGAATGACAGCGCCCTCTTTAGAACTGTTAGGTGTAGAGGGAATCTGCCCAGCTCGGCCCGACAAGCACTGTTGGAGGTGCTCCGATGGACCTGGAGAAGGTGCTTGCAGAATTCCAGGTGGAATATTTCTGTTGGACTGGAGTCCCACTTTGACCAGTCTGGGTAGGTGTGAGGACCCCAGACTTCGCTGCCATACAGGAGGATTGGGGCGATGATGGAGTCGAAGATTTTTAGCCAGACCCTCACTGGTGGCTTCAGATGGTAGAGTGTCCTTCGGATGGCATAGAAGGTTTTGCAGGCCTTGTCTTTCAGGGTCTCTATGGCTTGTTTGAAGTTCCCTGACCGGTGAATCTCTAGGCCCAGGTAGGTATATTTGTCCGTTCCTGTGAGGTCGCAGTTGTTGAGGATAAATGATGGGTGTTGGTCTGATCTTCTCTTTCTCCTCTGGAACACCATGGTGTTGGTTTTCTTTAGGTTGACCGGTAGGGCCCAGGTGGAGCTGAATTTCTCTAGGATTTTCAGGTTGTCCTGGAGGCCTTTCTCGGTTGGTGACAGCAGCAGCAGGTCATCTGCATACAGCAGGAATTTCACCTGGGCGTCGTGGAGGGTGAGACCTGGTGCTGAGGAGGATTCCAGGGCGGTAGCCAGCTCGTTGATGTAGATGTTGAAGAGCGTTGGGCTTAGGCTGCAGCCTTGTCTTACTCCGCGGCTCTGCTGGAAAAAAGCCGTTCTTTTGCCGCTCACACTCACGCTGCAGCTGTTCTCGGTGTAGG
Organism: Ranitomeya imitator; assembly: GCF_032444005.1. Lineage (NCBI taxonomy): Eukaryota > Metazoa > Chordata > Amphibia > Anura > Dendrobatidae > Ranitomeya > Ranitomeya imitator. Next base: position 82,249,107 of record NC_091282.1, read on the forward strand.
AGCTTTTGATGACATCGTAGGTCTTTCCTCCTATTCCACTCTCCAGCAGTTTCAGGAATAAGCCCGGGTGCCACACTGAATCAAAAGCCTTTTTAAAGTCCACAAAGCAGGCGTATATCTTCCCATTCTTTGTATTGTAGACGTGTCTCTGAATGAGGCTGTGCAGAGTATAGATGTGGTCAGTGGTGCGGTGGTTCGGCATGAACCCTGCTTGGCTCTTGTTGAGGACGTTGTGCTCGGTGAGGAAGGTGAGGATCCTCTTGTTCAGGATACTGTTGAACAGTTTTCCCAGGTTGCTGCTGACGCATATGCCTCTGTAGTTAGCTGGGTCATACCTGTCCCCACTCTTGTGGATGGGTGTGATGAGGCCTTGGTTCCAGGTACGAGGGAAGTAGCCGGCACTCAGTACAATATTGAAGAGTTTAACCATTGCAGCCTGTATTTCTGGTGGGCTGTACTTCAGCATTTCTGGTAGGATTCCATCTAGGCCACCGGCTTTTCTACATCTTATGGAGGAGAGTCTCTCGGTTACTTCCTGTAGTGTTATAGGTGTATCCACCGGGTTTTGGAAGTTTTTGATTTTTTCCTCCATTGCTTTTAGTTTTGCCATTATGTTTTCCTGTTCTTGGCTTAGTCCTTCCTTTGGAATGTCTTTATAGAGGTCTCTGAAGTATTGGAGCCAGAGGTTGCCATTTTGGATATGGTTGTTGTTTTTCTTGTCTTTGGTGCCCATGTGGTTCCATAGTTCCCAGAAGGAGTTGTCTTGGAGGGCGTCTTGGAGTTGATTGAGCTTGGTAGAGATGTAACTCTGCTTCTTCCTCCTGAGGATGGTTTTGTACTGCTTTTGTATGGAGTCATAGGCTTCCCTCAGACCCAGGTGGTTGGGGTCTCTGTGTTTCTTGTTGGAGGCTGTTCTCAGGGTCTTCCGTACAGCTTTACATTCTCTGTCAAACCAGCCATTGACCTGTGTTTCTTTTGGTCTCTTGTAGTCGACTTTTTTAAGGTCAGACAGTCTGGCCATTGCGTAGAATATATTGTTGAGGTCCTTTGCTGCTTGGTTCACTCCCTCTGGGTTTGGCATGTACTCAAGGTTGTAGAAGTGGTGGAGCATCCGCTGTATTTCAGGTCTGCTGGAAGCTTCTTTATATCTTAGTGCCGACATTTTGGACCATTTATAGGATGGAGGCCGGGTGAAGAGGCCGCTCTGCTGTGGCTTCTGAGTGGATGGTTTCTCTGTAGATTTTATGTACAGAAGAAGTTGGCTGTGGTCTGACAGGTGCGTTTGTGGGGTGACTATGAAGGCGCTGACATCTGCCAGGTTCAGGTCTGTAATGGCGTAATCAACTACACTCCTCCCTACATGGGAGTTTAGTGTATACCTTCCTAAGGAGTCACCCTTGCTTCGTCCATTAAGGATATGAAGTCCTAAACTTTTACATACGTTCAGGAGCTTTCTGCCACTTTTGTTGACTGTACTGTCATAGCTGTTTCTCTCAGTGTGTACAGGGTCTTGGCCGTCATTCTCTGCTCCAAGTATGTAGATGTTTCCATCCGTGGTCAGGAAGTCTCTCTCTCTCCCTGTTCTTGCATTGAGGTCTCCAAAGATGAGAACTTTGCCCAGGGCCTGATAATGGGCGGCTTCTCTTTGTAAGATCTCGAAGCAGTCTGGATTGAAGTAGGGGGACTCTGGCGGTGGTATATAGGTGGCACAGAGGTGGACATCAGACTGGCAGGTGAGGATGGAGCTGCTGATTCTGATCCATATGTGGCTGTCTCCTTTCTTCACCGGTTTGATGTACTGGTGGAGCTCCTCTTTATACCAGATCGCTACTCCTCCTGAGCCCCGGCCCTGTTTGATGTTTTTATTTTTCTGGGCATGGACCAAGAATTCCTTGTATCCAATAGGCACCAGGGATTCGTTTTCGGCTCTGGTCCATGTTTCTAGGAGGATCTGAATGTCTATATTTTTCATACTTTGTATAAAATCAGGGTCCTTTGTTTTAGATCCAAAGGTTGAGGCGTTGAGACCCTGGATATTCCAGCTGCTGATTGTAAGTGAAGACATTCTTCTGTGTGGTTTGTGTGTATACAGGTCCTTCTCAAAAAATTAGCATATAGTGTTAAATTTCATTATTTACCATAATGTAATGATTACAATTAAACTTTCATATATTATAGATTCATTATCCACCAACTGAAATTTGTCAGGTCTTTTATTGTTTTAATACTGATGATTTTGGCATACAACTCCTGATAACCCAAAAAACCTGTCTCAATAAATTAGCATATCAAGAAAAGGTTCTCTAAACGACCTATTACCCTAATCTTCTGAATCAACTAATTAACTCTAAACACATGCAAAAGATACCTGAGGCTTTTATAAACTCCCTGCCTGGTTCATTACTCAAAACCCCCATCATGGGTAAGACTAGCGACCTGACAGATGTCAAGAAGGCCATCATTGACACCCTCAAGCAAGAGGGTAAGACCCAGAAAGAAATTTCTCAACAAATAGGCTGTTCCCAGAGTGCTGTATCAAGGCACCTCAATGGTAAGTCTGTTGGAAGGAAACAATGTGGCAGAAAACGCTGTACAACGAGAAGAGGAGACCGGACCCTGAGGAAGATTGTGGAGAAGGACCGATTCCAGACCTTGGGGAACCTGAGGAAGCAGTGGACTTAGTCTGGTGTGGAAACATCCAGAGCCACCGTGCACAGGCATGTGCAGGAAATGGGCTACAGGTGCCGCATTCCCCAGGTAAAGCCACTTTTGAGCTACAGAGAAGCAGCACTGGACTGTTGCTAAGTGGTCCCAAGTACTTTTTTCTGATGAAAGCAAATTTTGCATGTCATTCGGAAATCAAGGTGCCAGAGTCTGGAGGAAGACTGGGGAGAAGGAAATGCCAAAATGCCTGAAGTCCAGTGTCAAGTACCCACAGTCAGTGATGGTGTGGGGTGCCATGTCAGCTGCTGGTGTTGGTCCACTGTGTTTCATCAAGGGCAGGGTCAATGCAGCTAGCTATCAGGAGATTTTGGAGCACTTCATGCTTCCATCGGCTGAAATGCTTTATGGAGATGAAGATTTCATTTTTCAGCATGACCTGGCACCTGCTCACAGTGCCAAAACCACTGGTAAATGGTTTACTGACCATGGTATTACTGTGCTCAATTGGCCTGCCAACTCTCCTGACCTGAACCCCATAGAGAATCTGTGGGATATTGTGAAGAGAAAGTTGAGAGACGCAAGACCCAACACTCTGGATGAGCTTAAGGCCGCTATTGAAGCATCCTGGGCCTCCATAACATCTCAGCAGTGTCACAGGCTGATTGCCTCCATGCCACGCCGCATTGAAGCAGTCATTTCTGCCAAAGGATTCCCGACCAAGTATTGAGTGCATAACTGAACATTATTATTTGATGGGTTTTTTGTTTGTTATTAAAAAACACTTTTATTTGATTGGATGGGTGAAATATGCTAATTTATTGAGACAGGTTTTTTGGGTTATCAGGAGTTGTATGCCAAAATCATCAGTATTAAAACAATAAAAGACCTGACAAATTTCAGTTGGTGGATAATGAATCTATAATATATGAAAGTTTAATTGTAATCATTACATTATGGTAAATAATGAAATTTAACACTATATGCTAATTTTTTGAGAAGGACCTGTATATCTTGTAATGAGTATGGCTGTGTGGGACAAACTGGATTTCTGACAGTTTTATAGCGGTGCTTGGTTCCATCCAGTCACATTATTATTCTGCGCAGTGCATTGAGCAGGTTTATTATCTCATTCCTATCTCTGCTCTGCATGTATCTGTGTGGGCTTGGTGGTCTCCTCGGTGGAGGTCTCCACCTCCGATGGTCTGACACTGGGTGAAGAGCTTTGTTTCCAGCTTCAGGAGGTAGCCTTGGGGTTTTCTGCTTTATCGTTCTCGGGGGTCTTTCAGTGTGATTATGGCCACTGTTGAATCCAGGCCCGGGGTCTCTGTTTAGCACGATGTCCTTCAGCTCTTTGGCCAGGAGGCTGACCCCTTGTTTGTTGAGGTGTTTATCATCGTGCAGGTGACTGTTGTTTATGGAGAGGTGTTGTGCCAGGGTCACGTTTGGCACAGTCTTGATCTTTTCAGTCAGTTCTGCATTGATGGCTTGGGTGGTTTGCCTGGGTATGTCCTTTCTTGGAAGCAGCGATGACAGAATGATTTTACTGTCCCGGAATTTTAGTTTTGCCATCTTTGCCAGGTTGATCAGTTGTTCTGCGATCTGCTGGTCTGGCTGATTGTTTGTACCCGTGTGTATAATAATGTGCTTTGGGTTGGTAAACCGTGGTCTACTGATGACCTCTGTCACCTGTTCAATACTTGCACAGCGGATTGTACGGACCTGTTTTCCTGGGAATAGCCGCTGTGTATTTAGGTACTTCCCATTTGAGTCCATTATTAGGACAATATCAGGACTTTGTGATGTCTTGGGTGGGCTACGGTGCTGCTGACGAGGGTCTGTGGTGCTGGCTTTGCTGGTGGCTGGTTCTGTTCTCTCTTCCATCTCTCTGGTTTCAGGATTTGAGTCCATTATTAGGACAGTATCAGGACTTTGTGATGTCTTGGGTGGGCTACGGTGCTGCTGACGAGGGTCTGTGGTGCTGGCTTTGCTGGTGGCTGGTTCTGTTCTCTCTTCCATCTCTCTGGTTTCAGGATTTGAGTCCATTATTAGGACAGTATCAGGACTTTGTGATGTCTTGGGTGGGCTACGGTGCTGCTGATGGAGGCCTGTGGTGCTGGCTTTGCTGGTGGCTGGTTCTTTTCTCTCTTCCATCATATTGTTGGTTATTATTTTAATGCTGTTTGGTGTCTCTACATTCTGTTCAGTGGTGGCCATGTTGTCTGCTCTCTGGCTTGTTTTCGTTGCCCCCTGCTGGTTCAGATGTCCAGGGCTATGGGCTTTTAATTCTCTAATCTCCTTTCGGAGTTGATCATTGTCTTTTTTCAGTTCCCCCATTTCCTGTAGTGCTGCCTTGTATTTACACTTCATTTCACACATTTCTTCCCTTATTTTCTGTATGGCTGTGTCATTTGCTGCTTGGTAATTTGCGTTGCTTTGTGAGTTTCTTTCACATGCTAATTTCAGTTGGACCAAGTCTATTTCTAATTGAGATAAGAAGTCTCTGATGTTATCGGGCGAGAGGTGTGAAGTGTCGGGGGTTAGGCGGCTCTGTCTGGGAATCCCTATATGAGCATTAGAGGTAGCTGCTGGGGCTTGTAGTCCTTTATAGGTTTGTGCCTGCTCTTTGATATCGGAGAAACAATTTTCTCATATCTCATATCTATCTACAATCTATCTATTATCTATCTATCTCTATATGAGATAATCTATCTCATATCTATCTATCTATCTATTATTTATCTATCAATCTATCTCTCTTTTATTTATCTATCAATCTATCTATTACCTATTTATTATCTATCATCTATCTATTATCTATCTATAATAATAATAATAATATTTATTTATATAGAGCCAACATATTCCGCAGCGCTTTACAGTTTAACAGTTTCAAACACAACAGTCATGAGTAACAACATTAACAATACAATAATTAAAGCAAAATAAGACGATCCTGCTCGTGAGAGCTTACAATCTACAATGAGGAGGGGGAGATGCAAAGTACAGGTGTGTATTTACAATGATGTATTTACAATGATGGTCCAGCCATCTTCAGGGGGTTGGGGATAGATGGAGATAGTGAATGGGCTACACACACACACAAACATAACATGACATTGATTACTGAATGAGATAGGCCGCTCTGAACAAATGTGTTTTGAGCGAGTGCCTAAAACTATGCAAATTGTGGATGGTCCTAATATCATTGGGTAGAGCATTCCAGAGGATTGGCGCAGCACGGGAGAAGTCTTGGAGTCGGGAGTGGGAGCTACGGATTATCTATCTATCTCTATATCTATTATTTATCTATCAATCAATCTATTATCTATTTATTATCTATCATTTATCTATTATCTCTCTGTCTATCATATATCTATCTATTATCTATCTGTCTACTATCTATCTATCTATCTATCTAACTATCTACTATCTGTCTATCTTTTATCTATCTGTCTATTATCTATCTATCTATCTATCTATTATCTATCTATTATCTATTTCAGGGATTCTCAGCCTCAGACAAAGACCAAGACCAGTATGTCGTATATAATCTCTTCCATGGAGGAATTCTGCCTCCAATGAATTAGTACAGTTGGCAGATTTCTCATAGATAACATAGGAGTACTCAACTGTACAAGCGCTCCAGTGTATGGAAAAGCTGGCAGAGAAGGCTGTCAGCTGACCACAATCTTGGGTCCTGCTTCTACAATATTTTAAGAACAGAGGTCCTCAACCACTATGCCAACGGGCATGTCTGATATGGGCCATTGCATTAAGGCGGAGAATAAATGGAGAGGCATCAACTCTTTCCATAACAATCTCTTATTCACGCTACTGCCTGGATGTGGCGTGCAGCAGGCAGGAAGGTGGTTGAGGTCTCAGGTAGACTTTGCACATTTGTTCTGGAAATGTAACTTATATTGTACATGCAAATTAAAGATGTTCTATCTAAGACAAAAATCTCTATGTAGACCCTTCAGCCTCACAATAAAATCTCCTTACCAAAAAACAACGTTGGATGATGGCTTAGAAACCTATTTCTTCTGTTCTAAACGTTATTAGCCCCAGTAGTAGAGTTACACACGATCGCGGAAAGGCAAGGCAACGTACTAATTGATTAGCCACATAAATAAATTGGAGGAGGCAGATAAAAACGATGCAAATCATTTACTGTCATTATAGGACAATGAGCCACATGTTGGCTGGAGTGTGACCCGGTGAGAGCGAAATTAATTAAGAAGGTCATAATTAATACATACTTTATCTTAAGATGTCACTAATGAAATAATAGGAGGTACTCCTCGTCAATAACAGCCCTCGACACAAGAGATGGCTCCTTCACAGATGCCTATTAAGGGACTATGGTTGAATGGCCACTGATTAGGTAACAATTACCAGACAGCAATGTACAGAAAGTGAACAATGGAAGGAAGAGGCTTAATGACCTAAGAGCAGACATGTATTAAAAAAAATCAGGTGAGGTGAGTACAGGGATAGTGACACAGAGAATGTCTGTCAATGGAAGGCACTGTCAATGTAATTGCCTGATATTCACAATTAGCTTGCAACTGTGCCAAAAACATCAAGGTCATTTTTTTTTTCTGAATATGATTAACCTTCTGCTGAAATAAGAAACCACAAAAATAAAACTATTACGAGTTTATTCTAAAAACATGTTTTTTTTTATAATATTTGTTAGGAATCCATTGACTTAAAATGGCATCCACAAGCACACTTTCCTCCAGGCACTCACCTTAGCATAGCCTAGGAGAACATTAGTTTTCACCTATTACATAAATCAGGTCTTCACCAGGGTTGAGCGACTTTTACTTTTATAGGATCGGGTTCATGAAACCCGACTTTGCCAAAAGTCGGCGACTTCTGAAAATGGCCGACCCGTTTCGCTCAACCCTAGTCTTCACTGCTGGGGCCTCCAGGTAGCAGTGGATTGGGTTTAGGGAAAAAAAAATTATGGGTCAGTACTAGACAGATGGGGACAATGAAAAAATTAGAACCAAAAATAGAGTCAAGGAAAGATGGCTACATTCCCCAGATATCAGGCAATAGCAACAGGCACAGAGCATAGTCCAGAAATGAAAGGGCAAATCCAAATGGGCATCCAGTGGTTGACTGTTACTAAACTAAGCCAGGCAATAAATGCAGAGGACAATTCTTTTAGACCACAACCTAGAAGTACAGAATACAACTACTGACAACAGCAATGACTTTATTGGGAACCTAAACAGAGGACCAGGTACCCCTATAGAACCTCTGGCTGTCACTATGATCGGTTCTCTAACCAGCACTATTGCTGACTGGCTAGGAAAACTGCCTTTGACCCTAATAAGGATGTCAATCATTGTCAAGAATCATCCAAAGAAGCTCCCAACTGCTGCCAGAACTGAGAAAGCAGAGACCTGTGTAGGAGCTGGGAAGCTAAGTTTATTACAATATTTCAGTTCAGCATAATTCACTTCAATAGGCCTCAGTTGCAATTCCACTCACAGTCTGTGAACAGAAGTGGCACTATTCCAGAAGTTACTTATGAATTTACTTTTGTCTTCTGACAGAAAATGACATACTTTATAGAGACTTTTGTTAGATTTTGGTCACATGTCCAGTTGTCATTTGTAAAGGATCTAGTCCTTTTAAAAAAGAGAACCCATTGTAAATGGAGCAAACATGGATGCACAGTTTAGTTTCAGTCTTACATCCATTTTTGTGCCACTTGTAACAGATACTTTTATTTACTATAGGTGTACTCTTGAAACCTCAAGAGCTCTGGACATGCGCAGTGTGTAATAAACAGATCCGTCTCTGCTGATGCTGAGCATGCTTGATAAAGACCTATAATGGTCTAAACATTGCATCATGGCAGTATAAAAGCAGAGGCAGGGAATGCAGCAGTCATTTTGTCATTTATCTGGATAGTAAGAGTTTGTCACATATACAGCTTAGTCATAGATATAGGGAAAGAAAGCCATGCAACTCTGAACTAATTCTACAGATTATGTGTGTGACAGGAGAGCAGTGAAAAGCAGTTACCTCCTTTTACCCGTGAACACATATGTTGAGGTCACCCTGAAATTACTAAGGCTGTGTTTGCGCTAAAGAGGTTGTCCACTACTAGGACAACACTTTATTAAGCTAAATGTCTGGCCCCGATAAAATAATAAAACCTATGCTCACCTCTACTGCCGGCGCCGTTCCCTCGGTGTCGGCATTCGCGATCCCCGCGGCTGTGATGTGATGTTGTGACATGTGATGCCTTCACCCAATCAACGCTGGCACACTGTCTCCACCTACAAGCTGATCCTGAAGATGAAGCCAAGGCTTCAGTCCATCAAGTACGTCCTCTTAAAGTTCAGTTTGTCCGAAGATGAAGACAGTGACGTCAGCTCTGATTGGGCACCGGGCTTCGCGTGTCATTCCACCACATCATAGCCCCGGGACCAAGAGTGCCGACACCACTGAAACAGAGCTGGGACAAGATGTGATTATAGGCTTAACTATTTTATCCGGCCAAACATTTAGTTTAATAAGGGATTGTCCTAGTAGTGGACAACATCTCTAAAGAGTCTGAAAATCATTCAATATAGTCTTACTAGGCCACAGTATGTTATACACATCTTTTCAGGGCAATTGGAGCACAAATCTCAACAGTTTGGTGAAGGAGGAATATTCGAATTTCAGAAGATTTGCTAATTTGTATTAGATTCCTGTCAGTTTTGATTCCTTTGTTGTCTTTGCATAACTTTATGAAAATGAAATAGTTTGGTAATTAAAGAAATATACATTTCCACATATTTCTGTTTTGGTCTTCAAAGCAAAATTTCTGGAGAGTAATATTGAATGAATAGCTAGTTGATATGCTGTTTATGGAGACTTTTTTTTAACATGCTTTATATATAATAATGATGGATACGTAAGCAGATTGTTTGGCAGATGTAACTACTATTAAAATTGTAAAATATCAGGAAAACATGACCCTAGCTTATCAGCTATGCTTCCAATTAAATCCTCATTGGGAACACACAGAATTAATCAATAAAAGGTCATTTAAAAGTTCACTGTTTAATGAACTCATTGAATTTGACCTGACTCTATCTGAATCACCATATTTAACTTACAAAATAAATAACCCTTTCTGTCATGTAAAGCCATCGGATATGTGGAGGGTGTATGTGGATTTGCACAGCAGACGATATTAGGTCCTTCGTCAGGATTGCTGAGAAAGGGTATATGGTCCAGACAAGAAGTGTGTACACTGTTTTTCCTGTAAGTACATACAATATGTGTGGGGAGATCATATGTCATTTGAGTCAGATCCAGAGAGCCAAGTCACATCGTTGTGGTTACAAAGTCAGGTTTAGCCTGATACCCCAGCTGCTAGCGGTCAGTCAAGCTTAAATGAGGATTGCCTAAGTAGTAGTGCTGCCAAAGGACGCAGACAAGTCACTCCTCAGAATAGACGCTCCCAGCATAGGGCACCTGATTTCTATGTGTGAGGAACTGTAAGGTCTCGCTCACACTGACGTTTAATAGGGAGGAGTGTGATGAGAGAAAATCTCACATTGCACTTTGACCAGTGTTACTCAATGAGGCATAGCAGATCTGGCAATGTTTTTGAATGTCAATTCAACATGAGAAAAAATTAGCACCATGCTGCCATTAGCAGTGTATCTCACACGGCGTGCACCCATTCAAGTCAATGGGCATGTGCAAAGCATCGGACAGCACTCAGATGTCATCCCAGTGCAGTCTAATATACACCAAGACAGGCAATGGACAAGATGGAGAAATTAATAGCCTCATCTTCTCACATGTACTTCCCTGGTCACACTGCCCTGATCACTCTTCCCTGGTCACACTGCTCTAGTAACTCTTCCCTGGTCACTCTTCCCTGGCCACTCTTCTCTGGTTACACTTGCCCTGGCCACTCTTCCCTGGTTACACTGCCCTGATCACTCTTCCCTGGTCACACTGCCCTAGTAACTTCCCTGGTCACTCTTCCCTGGTCACTCTTCCCTGGCCACTCTTCCCTGGCCACTCTTCCTGGACCACTTTTCCCTGGTCACTCTTCCCTGGTTACTCTTCCCTGGTCACTCTTCCCTGGACAACTTTTCTCTGATCACTCTTCCCTGGTTACACTGCCCTGGTCACTCTTCCCTGGCCACTCTTCCTGGACCACTTTTCCCTGGTCACTCTTCCCTGGTTACACTGCCCTAGTAACTTTTCCCTGGTCACTCTTCCCTGGCCACTCTTCCCTGGTCACTCTTCCCTGGACAACTTTTCTCTGGTCACTCTTCCCTGGTCACACTGCCCTGGTCACTCTTCCCTGGTCACTCTTTCATGGTTACACTACCCTGGTCACTCTTCCCTGGTCACTCTTCCCTGGTCACACTGCCCTAGTAACTCTTCGCTGGTCACTCTTCCCTGGTCACTCTTCCCTGGTCACTCTTCCCTGGCCACTCTTCCTGGACCACTTTTCCCTGGTCACTCTTCCCTGGTCACTCTTTCATGGTTACACTACCCTGGTCATTCTTCCCTGGTCACACTGCAATGGTCACTGTCTGTGATTCTCGCACGCGAGAGGATCAGAGCACAGCGCACTGATACTCAACTCCCGCTTGCAGCACAGTCATTAGCATATCGCATCCGATGCTATACACTAATGTGACCCAGGTCTAAAAGTCAGTTACTACATGCAATGACACTACACTACAAATGGTGCACATAGTACAAGTGGTGTGCTATATAGCTCTGGCAAAAATTAAGAGACCACTGCAAAATGTTCAGTTTGTCTGATTTTTCTCTTTATAGGTTTCGTTTTGAGTAAAATGTAAATTATTCTTTTATTCTATATACTACTGACAACATGTCTCCAAAGTTCCAAGCAATACATTTTGTATTTATTTTCTGAAAATGAGAAATGATCGAAGTAACAAATAAATGCATTGCTTGCAGACCTCAAATAATGCAAAAAAAAACAAGTTCATAATCATTTAGAAACAACAATACTAATGTTTTAACTCAGGAAGGGTTCAGAAATCAATATTTTGTGGAATATCCATGATTTTTAATCACAGCTTTCATGTGTTTTGGCATGTTTTCCACCAGTCTGTCGCACTGCTTTAGGGTGACCTTATGCCTCTCCTGGTACAAAAATGTAAGCAGTTCTTCTTTGTTTGATGGCTTGTGACTAGATCCATCTTCCTATTGATTACATTCCAGAGGTTTTCAATGTGGTTCAGGTATGGAGATTGGGCTGGCCATGACAGGGATTGATGTGGTGGTCCTTCATCCACATCTTGATTGACCTAGCTATGTGGCATGGCGTATTGTCCTGCTGGAAAAACCAGTCCTAAGAGTTGGGGACCATTGCCTGAGCAGAAGGAATCATCTGTTTTTCCAGGATAACCTTATATGAGGCTTGATTCATACGTCCTTTTCAAAGATTAACCTGCCCAAATCCTGTCTTGCTGAAGCATCCCCAGATCATGACTGATCCTCCACCAAATTTCACAGTGGGTGCAAAACACAGTGACTTGTACGTCTCTCCAGGTCTCCATCTAACCATTAGACAACCAGGTGGCAAAGCTGAAAATTAGACTCATCAGAGAAGATTACCTTACTCCAGTCCTCTATGGTCCAATCCCTATGGTCTTTGGAAAACTTCAGCCTGGCTCTCCTTTGCTTCTCATTGATTAAAGGCTTTTTTTCTAGCTTTACACGACTTGACTCCTGCCTCTAGAAGCCTGTTACGAACTGTTCTTGCCATGCACTTCACCCCAGCTGCCATTTGCCATTCCTTTTGTAGGTCACTTGATGTCATCCTGCGGTTGCTGAGTAACATTCGAATAAGATAATGGTCACCCCGGTCAGTGGAGAGTCGTTTTCGCCCTCTGCCGGTCTGTAGCTTTGTTGTCCCCAATGTCTGCTGCTTGACCCTGCTGGAATGGACTGCCATCTTAGAAATTTTAAGGATGGAGGCAACATGACTCTCACTGTGTCCCTCTGCTAGTAAAGCCAGAATTGAGCCCTTCTTTTCCTCACTCAAGACTTTTCTTTTCAACTCCTTTGGCATGGTTAAAAGTTATTTTTTCATTCCTATTACTTTTGGGATATTACTAGTACTTTTTTGCCATCCAACTTGTCCTATTGCAAGAGGATTGTGAACACCACAGCAAGGTTTTTATACTTTCCTTCATCAAATAAGATTTGGTTTAGGTGATCATCACCTAATCAGAAGCACATTAAGTAGAATGAGGTGTACTCTGGTTGGAATTTAACTGACATTGGAATGGAATAGATGTCCGACATGTAGAAAAACTGATTTTTATTAAACTGTGCAGTGGCGTCTTAATTTTTGCTAGAGCTGTATATTCCATAATGCTCTATACTTGATGGAGGCAAAGGATGCAAATTGTGGCGTTCATTCCGTGTTATAGATCATGTTCCCCCACTGAGAAGAGGAGGAAACAGGGAGGGGATCCTTAAAATGTAAGAGCTTAAATGGTTCATGAGGCTTAACACCCTGAGACCTAATAGTCTCAATGTAGACTTCAAACTCAGTGCTATTTCATAATTTGCTTTGTGGGGGATTTGTGAAGTCTGTTTTATTTTGGTATACCTTCATCCCATAAAATAGCTGTGAGTTAATATTTTAATGTATTATTTTGAATATATTTTCTTTTTTTTTCACATCGGATAGTATCGGCCGATACCCGAAAAATATCGGATATCGCCGATACCGATATCCGATACCAATACAAGTCAATGGGACATCAAGTATCGGAAGGTATTCTCATGGTTCCCAGGGTCTGAAGGAGAGGAAACTCTCCTTCAGACCCTGGGATCCATAGGGATGTGTAAAATAAAGAATTAAAATAAAAAATATTGATATATTCACCTCTCCGGCGGCCCCTGGACATCACGCTGCTAACCGGGAGGCTTCTTTGTTTAAAATGCGCGCCTTTAGGACCTGCGAATGACGTCCCGGCTTCTGATTGGTCGCGTGCCGCCCATGTGACCGGCACGCGACCAATCAGAAGCCGCGACGTCATTCGCAGGTCCTTAATTCCTAGAATTAGGAGTTTTTGTGAATGAGAATGACGTCGTGGCTTCTGATTGGTCGCGTGCCGGTCACATGGTCACAAGAAGCCTCCCGGTTAGCAGCGTGATGTCCAGGGGCCGCCGGAGAGGTGAGCATATCAATATTTTTTATTTTAATTCTTTATTTTACACATCCCTATTGATCCGATACCGATACCCGATATCACAAAAGTATCGGATCTCGGTATCGGAATACTTGCGGTATCGGAATGCTCAACACTATTCACCATGTATGAGTTCCCCTGGGAACCATGAGGTTCAAGCTGAAATGCCAACTTTACCAATACGAGATTGTATTTGTTTGCTTTTAGTAATGATTAGTGTTGAGCGTTCCGATACTGCAATATCGGGTATCGGCCGATATTCGCGGTATCGGAGTTCCGATACTGAGTTCCGATACTTTTAGAATATCGAATACCAGAATCGGAAGTTCCCTGTTAGGCATGTTAACAAATGGCATGGCTGTGATTGGCTGCTGAAATGATGTCATGATGCACTATAATGAAGTGTGGGCAGTGTGTGGGCGGAGACTACGGGTCTGTGTGCATGGACGGGGTCTGTGGGGGCCTGTCGGGGGTCTGTGCAGGCCTGCCGGGGTCTGTGTGGGCTGCCAGGGGTCTGTGTGGGCCTGCCGGGGGTCTGTGCGGGCTGCCAGCGGTCTGTGTGGGCCTGCCGGGGGTCTGTGCCGGGCTGTGGGGGGTCCTTGGGGGTGTGTGCACGTGCAGTCATCGTCCAATGGGACTACAAGTCCCATCGGGCTATGCCTGCTACAATCACAGTGATTGACACATTAGCCAATGATGGGACAGTACTAGTCCCATCATCCGGTTAATGTGTTGAATGTAAAAAAAACCCACAAACATACAATACAGACCAAAAGTTTGGACACACTTTCTCATTTAAAGATTTTTCTGTATTTTCATGACTATGAAAATTGTACATTTACACTGAAGGCATCAAATCTATGAATTAACACATATGGAAATTATATACTTAACTAAAAAGTGTGAAAGAACTGAAAATATGTCTTATATTCTAGGTTCTTCAAAGCAGCCACCTTTTGCTTTGATGACTGCTTTGCTCACTCTTGGCATTCTCTTGATGAGCTTCAAGAGGTAGTCACTGGGAATGTGCCCTGTCAGGTTTAATAAGTGGGATTTCTTTTCTTATAAATGGGGTTGGGACCATCAGTTGTATTGTGCAGAAGTCTGGTGGATATAAAGCTGAATGTGTAATCAGAACCTCCCACTCCCGTCTCCAAGACTTTACACGTGCTGCGCCGATTCTTTGGAATGCACTACCTAGGCTAATACGATTAATCCTCAATCCCCACAGTTTTAAGCGTTCCCTAAAAACTCATTTGTTCAGACTGGCCTACCGCCTCAATGCATTAACCTAACGATCCCTGTGTGGCCTATTTATAATTAAAAAAAAAAAAAAAAAGGTTCCTCGCATCATGTTCTCATACACTTTATGCAGTTAATAGCCCCCTGTGCCTGTACTGCTACATACTTAGGCAGTGAACTGGTTCATGCAACTTTACATGAACACCCGAGCCTTACACTATGGCTGGTCTGAATAGCTAAAGCAATTGTTACCATCCACCTCTCGTGTCTCCCCTTTTCCCCATAGTTTGTAAGCTTGCGAGCAGGGCCCTCACTCCTCCTGGTATATGTTTTGAACTGTATTTCTGTTATACTGTAATGTCTATTGTCTGTACAAGTCCCCTCTATAATTTGTAAAGTGCTGCGGAATATGTTGGCGCTATATAAATAAAAATTATTATTATTATTATTATAATGTGTGTATGTATGTGTGTATGTCCGGGATTAGCATCTGCACCGTCGCAGCTACAGCCACAAAATTTTGCACAGTCACACGTTTGGACCCTGAGAGTGTCATAGGCTATGTTGTGAGACGAAATTTAACCCTGCGCGTTCTAATTCACCAAACAATTTTGCCCCTGTCTACATAATGGGGAAAAAGTGAAAGGAAAAGTGTTGGAGGCAAATTGACAGCTGCCAGATGTGAACAAGGTTGACTTAAAGAGTGAGAGAGATGGCGCCAAAAAGTGTATACCGTACAGTTGCTAAGGTAGGGCCCTGAAATGGGATTAAGGGAGCCTAGTCTCCAGAAACGCATTGAGATTCTTACCCATATGGTTGTGCTGAAGTCTGTATCCTCCATGTTTAAAGTTTGTGGATAAAGAAAACTCTTTTTTACGGACTCGGTGAAGCTGGACATTCCTTTCTTTTTTTGGACCTTGTACGCCTGGACACAGCGGGTCCGTGCTCCCGAGGTTTGGTTCTTGCATCACGGGTGAGCTGGTTTATGTTCCTTGCTATAACTAACCACAGATTTTTACTATAAATACATAAAGCAGCAGAAAATACGGAGCACTTACGCTACATGTCAACATGGTCTAAATTCCAAAGCAATGTGAATGTGATTCTATGAAATCACTGCTCTCTGTGGTCTGAAGACACTACTAACTCTACTGTTTTGGTGAACTTTTTCCCTATAGGCTTCGTCTGAAAGAAATGCATGGAAAAAAAACGCAGTTGCATTTTTAAGTGCAGAATCAAAGTTGTTCTGTACTATTAAAAAAGTGTTAAAAACTCTGCTTCACATCTGCTCCAAAATCACATCAAATAATTGGTAAACCGCATAAAAGAAACACATCAAACATGCAATAATCAGAGAAGATTGTTATTGCATCACCTGGTGCGGACACCAGAAAAAAAGCAGCAGAAAGAACACAACACTTACTCAACGTGTGAGCACAGCCTCAGCATTACAGATTTATTATATTTTATTATATTTTTTATGGGTTTAATAGAAAAAAAATATCAATAATATTTTTTTACATCATTTATCGATCCCCATAAATAATCTGATCACTGTGTTGTGAGGGTCGTTACGATTACAGGGACACCAAATATGTTCATAAGCTACTCAGCTTCGTTGGTTCACACCAAGTGGGATCTACAACCTCAGTAGGGGCACCCCAATCATCCTTGTTTCCTTGTCACAAATTTCCAAATGCCTAACTGCCTGTGGGGAACACAGATGGGCCATTATGCAGAGCTGATCACATATTCTATTCCATGGGCATCAAAGGTCTGCTCCGAAGATTCACAGAATCCAGGGGAGGAAAGCATCTGCACCGATGCCCAAAATTTGTTTCTGTTAGGCCGGGGCCAAATGAAGTAGGGTCCAAGCAGTATCCAGACCCTTGTCATCAGGTGTTAACCACCGGGGGTGGAAATGATCCTGATGAGACTCAGATACCCGAGGCGCACAAGGACAGTACTGTGGTATCAGGGCCTGAAGAGGAGAAGCGTGACTCTCAGGATGAGAAGTGTGAGAATAGAGAGAATGACAATGAGGATTCTACTGTTTGTGATGTTAAGGTGGAGGAAGAAGAGGAGAGGTCACTTGATGCAGCACTTGCCATCCTCTGAAGCAAATGCTTTTTCTGGCACTCATCTACAAGGTGTACCACTGTGCAGCTGCCAAAGAAAGGGCATAGAGTAGCCCATTCAGTAACAGATGTTGTCAGTGGTCTTAAGGTACCGTCACACTTAGCGACGCTGCAGCGATACCGACAACGATCTGGATCGCTGCAGCGTCGCTGTTTGGTCGCTGGAGAGCTGTCACACAGACAGCTCTCCAGCGACCAACGATGCCGGTAACCAGGGTAAACATCGGTTAACTAAGCGCAGGGCCACGCTTAGTAACCCGATGTTTACCCTGGTTACCATCCTAAAAGTAAAAAAAACAAACACTACATACTTACCTACAGCCGTCTGTCCTCCAGCGCTGTGCTCTGCACTCCTCCTGTACTGGCTGTGTGAGCACAGCGGCCGGAAAGCAGAGCAGTGACGTCACCGCTCTGCTTTCCGGCTGACCGACGCTCACAGCCAGTGCAGGAGGAGTGCAGAGCACAGCGCTGGAGGACAGACGGCTGTAGGTAAGTATGTAGTGTTTGTTTTTTTTAACTTTTAGGATGGTAACCAGGGTAAACATCGGGTTACTAAGCGCGGCCCTGCGCTTAGTTACCCGATGTTTACCCTGGTTACCAGTGAAGACATCGCTGAATCGGTGTCACACACGCCGATTCAGCGATGTCTGCGGGGAGTCCAGCGACAAAATAAAGTTCTGGACTTTCTTCCCCGACCAGCGACAGCACTGCAGGGGCCTGATCGCTGCTGCCTGTCACACTGGACGATATCGCTAGTGAGGACGCTGCAACGTCACGGATCGCTAGCGATATCGTCTAGTGTGACGGTACCTTTAGGATTGGATGAGACGGTGTTTGTTTAGTTGAGCTTTCATTAACATTAACACCTAACTCACATACAGGTCGAACACTAAGCCTAGCCGCCCTTCTACCATGACCTCACATTTTCCCACTCATGCTGTATGTACCTTTCCCCTCTTGAAATCTGCTGTTTCACAACCTTAGACCCACAGCTGTTAGTCACCTGTCACTAAATGAACAATCACGATTTATTTTCTTAGATAGTGTGCCTAAGCAACACTGTTATACCTAACGATTTTTAAAAGTATATGTGGCCTTCTAATTACTCACTGCAACACAATTTTATCCAAAACTATTTGAATTAGCAAATTGGGCCTCCTGGCTGCACCCCTGTATTTAGTCTAACTATTTTTAAGTAGAAATTTGGCCTTCTTATTTCTCACTGATAACAGTTGTATCAGAAACGATTTGGATGAGCAAATTAGGCCTCCTGGCTGCACCCCAATATTAGGCCTAACGATTTTTAAGTGGAAATCTGGCCGTATGTTTTCTCACTGAAACACATTTTTATCACAAATAATTTGAATTAGCAAATGGGACCTCCTGAGACTGCAACACAATATTTGCACAATCTAGTTAGATCCTGGAAGATCCTGGAGGATCCTATCTAGCTGAAACGTTCACTTGCAGCACTATCAGGAGAGGCTTCCCTGCACTGTGACATTGAGAAAATGGCGCCAGCAAAACAAGATGTCCGCTTTTTATATGGCCATGGACATGTGACTTCGGCAGCCAATCACAGAAGACCTTATGTTGACATTGTGGATGGCTGCCCGGATGTACACACATTAAGTTATTAAAGTAAAAAAAAAAACTACACTTCACATCTCCTTTGACCTAGACACCCCCTCCCTTCATCCAACACGTCCCCCCATTCCATCCACTCCTCATATAGCACTATTAACCTAGCCAAAGTAATAACAAAAGCATTAGTGGAAACGAGATGATTTACCGAACTGTGACCGAATTTTGCTAACTTTGAGTAAAAATGCTCATGAAACTGAACACGAATCCGAATATGCTACGTTTGTGCCGAATTTGAGAGTGGTGAATGTTTTTCAACAAGTCGCTCATCACTATTTATCATTAAGTTTATATAATGCTACATTTAATGGGTGACTTATTTGAGTTTTTGAATACCCTTTTAGTTTCTACTACTACAGCCTTCTTTACCATGGCTCTATTCCTTTGACTTGTCTTCGCCTGGTGTAAATTTAAACCATGATACTTTACTTATTATTTGGCAATATCTTTGGGCATGCAGAGGGTATGAAAAGTACTTTTTTAATTTTTCCACGTGATTTCTCTATCGTTTGTTGTGTCTCACTATTTCAAATGTGAGTATTTTTATGATCTAATAAAGTGATGTGCATCCTATTTTTGTAATTGCCTTACATCTTCTAGGAACATGTGTTTTTCAAAAATTGATGGTTTGGGGCTTTGATGTAAGGATTGTGGCTATAAGTGTTATATTATTATATAGTAGTATAATATAAATATCAGTTTATTTCTATAAAGTTCATGGACCATTATATTAGAATAAATATTGTTACGCTTTAAATATCTCATAGCTGTTACTACAACCAAAAGAGAAAATCTATATTTCTAAGTCAGGACATATTATCAGGCTACCTCTGGTTTTCAGATAATAACCATTAGAGCCATTTGTGTGATTTTTCTATTGTCAAGGATGGTGCAACACTTTGCTGTCACTGGCAGTCTAACAGAATCCATCATCTAGTGTAGCTGATTATGACGAGAAGGGTGCTGAAAATCTGATGTGTGAGACATTTGTTAGAATTTTCAAAGACAGTAATAAAACAAAACACTCCTGCTATTTCCATGGACTTTTCTGGTTTTATGTTTTACTGCTGTTATTCTGTACAGTGGGTACGGAAAGTATTCAGACCACTAAATTCTAAAAAGTTGATTTTTTTTCTCATTAATGTACACTCTGCACCCCATCTTGACTGAAAAAAAACTCAGAAATGTAGTACTTTTTGCAAATTTATTAAAAAAGAAAAACTGAAATATCACATGGTCATAAGTATTCAGACCCTTTTGTCTTGGATGTAATGATAGCCAAAGATTGGTCTGACAATTTCATGAAGAGGCCATTATGATTTAACATACTGGTTATAGTTCTGGGATTATCATAGAATAATAGAGTTGGAAGGGACCTCCAGGGTCAACGCGTCGAACCCCCTTTTCAATGCAGGATTCACTAAACCATCTCAGATAGATGTCTGTGCAGTCTCTGGTTGAAGACTTCCATTAAAGGAAAACTCACCACTTCACATGGCAGAATGTTCCACTTATTGATCACCCTCATTGTCAAAAAGTTTTACTAATACACAATCTGTATCTTCTCCTTTTCAGTTTCATTCCATTCATTCTCGTGTATCCAAGTACAAATGAGAATAAGGATGATCCCTGTACACTGTGACAGCCTTTCAGATATATGTAGACAGCTATATAGTCTCCTTTTAGCCTTCTTTTTTGCAAGCTAAACATCCCCAGATCCTTTAACTGTTCCGTTTAGGACATACATGGCAGTCTGCTCACCATCCTGGTAGCTTTTGTCTGAACTTGCTCAAGTATTTCAATGTCTTTTTAAAAATGTACTGCCCAGAGCTGGACTCAGTATTCCAGATGAGGTCTGACCAAGGAGAAGTAGAGGGGGATAATTACTTCACGTGATCTAGACTCTATGCCTCTCTTATTTTTTCCCAGAACTGTTTGCCTTTTTTGCTGCTGTATCACACTGTTGTGCAGTCTGTGATCTATTAGTATACTCAGGGCCGTATTTGCCACTAGGCACTCGAGGGCACGTGCCTAGGGCGGCGACATTGCGGGGGGGCGGCACCTGGGCAAGGATTTTTTATTTATTTTTTTTTTTAAGTCACAAACGCGACCGACGCAAAACCCCGCCCCCCGCCTGCCTCCCCGCGCCCCTCCCCGCCTCCGCATCCCACCCACCCTCCATGAAGAGAGACGATACTCACCTCCTGCTCCAGCCTCCAGCGATGCCTGTTCTCACCGTCTGTAGCGCGTCCTGAGTGAGCGGTCACATGGTACCGGTCATTAAGGTCATGAATATGCGCATATTCATGACCTTATTGAGCAGTATCACATGACCGCTCACTCAGTCAGGAAGAAGGCGCTGCGGCGGGACAGAGCGCCAGAGGGATGTCGGCGGCTGCGGCGCGCGCAGTGTGTGGGACAGGCAGCTGAGCTGAGTGACAGGTGAGTATGAGGATGGACGGGGCGATGTTCTGCAGGGAGGGGGGGCGATGAAGCTCTGCAGGGAGGGAGGGAGGGAGATGAAGCTCTGCAGGGAGGGAGGGGGGGGCGATGATGAAGCTCTGCAGGTAGGGAGGGGGGGCGATGATGAAGCTCTGCAGGGAGGGAGGGGGGGCGATGATGAAGCTCTGCAGGGAGGGAGGGAGGGGGGGCGATGATGAAGCTCTGCAGGGAGGGAGGGAGGGGGGGCGATGATGAAGCTCTGCAGGGAGGGAGGGAGGGGGGGCGATGATGAAGCTCTGCAGGGAGGGAGGGGGGGCGATGATGAAGCTCTGCAGGGAGGGAGGGGGGGCGATGATGAAGCTCTGCAGGGAGGGAGGGGGGGCGATGATGAAGCTCTGCAGGGAGGGAGGGGGGCGATGATGAAGCTCTGCAGGGAGGGAGGGGGGGCGATGATGAAGCTCTGCAGGGAGGGAGGGGGGGCGATGATGAAGCTCTGCAGGGAGGGAGGGGGGGCGATGATGAAGCTCTGCAGGGAGGGAGGGGGGGCGATGAAGCTCTGCAGGGAGGGAGGGGGGGCGATGAAGCTCTGCAGGGAGGGAGGGAGGGGGGGCGATGTTCTGCAGCTGTCACGGTCCTGTAGAGTTATCGGACATGTTTGTCTTCTCTGTTGGGCGCAGATGGAGCAGATAACGGCAGACGACCCCCATCCTCCGCGGAGTCCCGTCCACACTGGGAGACACTTGTGCCGGTGTCACCTGCGCGGATCAGCGCCGTCCTCCCGCGGAAATATCCGGTGATCAGACAGCGAGGCTTCTACTCTGATATTCTGACCTATAGCGCCGCTCCTCTGGTGAAAGTGAGTGCAGGCGTCACATGACCGGCAGCCGCGTGCTATACTGCACGTGTCCACGGCTACAGAGCGCTCTGTCCCCGCCGTTCTCCGGTGTCTCCTTGTGCTGCAGCTTCAGCCGCCATTTCCATTATATTGCAGGATGTCAGCGCCGGACCGAGCGTTCAACCGAATCTCCTGAGACAAGTGGACGAGGAGCGCAACACCCCGAAAGGTGAGCGGAGGATACTTGTAACAACCACAGGAAGGTAGACCCCGGCAACCAGATCCAACAGTCACAATAGGAGATGTCACAGCTCACCTCCTCCTCCTCCTTAAAGGGAACCTGTCACCGCCAAAATCGCGGGTGAGGTAGGCACATCGGCATCAGGGGCTTATCTACAGCATTCTGGAATGCTGTAGATAAGCCCCTGATGTATCCTAAAACATGAGAAAAAGACGTTATATTATACTCACCCAGGGGCGTTCCCGCTGTTGGTCCGGGTCCGGCGCCTCCCATCTTCATCAGATGACGTCCTCTTCTGGTCTTCACGCCGCAGCTCCGGCGCAGGCGTACTTTGCCTGCCCTGTTGAGGGCAGAGTAAAGTACTGCATTGCGCAGGTGCCGGGAAAGGTCAGAGAGGCCCGGCGCCTGCACAATGCTGTACTTTGCTCTGCCCTCAACAGGGCAGGCAAAGTACGCCTGCGCCGGAACTGCGGTGTGAAGACCAGAAGAGGACGTCATCTGATGAAGATGGGAGGCGCCAAACCCGGACCAACAGCAGGAACGCCCCTGGGTGAGTATAATATAACGTCTTTTTCTCATCTTTTAGGTTACATCGGGGGCTTATCTACAGCATTCCAGAATGCTGTAGATAAGCCCCTGATGCCGGTGGGCTTACCTCACCCGCGATTTTGGGGGTGACAGGTTCCCTTTAACACCCTCCCATAGAAGTGAATGGTCCCCACAATACAGTCTGATGTTACTTACATATTACAGTGTCACCCGGGCTCAGTACATGGGGTGTCTCGCCCGTCACTCGGGCTCAGTACAGTCATGGTCAAAAGTATTGACACCCCTGCAATTCGGTCAGATAATACTCAGTTTCTTCCTGAAAATGATTGCAAACACAAATTCTTTGGTATTATTATCTTCATTTAATTTGTCTTAAATGAAGAAACACAAAAGAGAATGAAGCAAAAAGCAAAACATTGATCATTTCACACAAAACTCCAAAATTGGGCCAGACAAAAGTATTGGCACCCTCAGCCTAATACTTGGTTGCACAACCTTTAGCCAAAATAACTGCGACCAACCGCTTCCGGTAACCATCAATGAGTTGCTTCCAATGCTCTGCTGGAATTTTAGACCATTCTTCTTTGGCAAACTGCTCCAGGTCCCTGATATTTGAAGGGTGCCTTCTCCAAACTGCCATTTTTAGATCTCTCCGCAGGTGTCCTATGGGATTCAGGTCTGGACTCATTGCTGGCCACCTTAGAAGTCTCCAGTGCTTCCTCTCAAACCATTTTCTAGTGCTTTTTGAAGTGTGTTTTGGGTCATTGTCCTGCTGGAAGACCCATGACCTTTGAGGGAGACCCAGCTTTCTCACACTGGGCCCTACATTCTGCTGCAAAATTTGTTGGTAGTCTTCAGACTTCATAATGCCATGCACACGGTCAAGCAGTCCAGTGCCAGAGGCAGCAAAGCACCCCCAAAACATCAGGGAACTTCCGCCATGTTTGACTGTAGGGACCGTGTTCTTCTCTTTGAATGCCTCTTTTTTTCTCCTGTAAACTCTATGTTGATGCCTTTGCCCAAAAAGCTCTACTTTTGTCTCATCTGACCAGAGAACATTCTTCCAAAACGTTTTAGGCTTTTTTTAGGTAAGTTTTGGCAAACTCCAGCCTGGCTTTTTTATGTCTCGGGGTAAGAAGTGGGGTCTTCCTGGGTCTCCTACCATACAGTCCCTTTTCATTCAGACGCCGACGGATAGTACGGGTTGACACTGTTGTACCCTCGGACTGCAGGGCAGCTAGAACTTGTTTGGATGTTAGTCGAGGTTCTTTATCCAACATCCGCACAATCTTGCGTTGAAATCTCTTGTTAATTTTTCTTTTCCATCCACATCTAGGGAGGTTAGCCACAGTGCCATGGGCTTTAAACTTCTTGATGACACTGCGCATGGTAGACACAGGAACATTCAGGTCTTTGGAGATGGACTTGTAGCCTTGAGATTGCTCATGCTTCCTCACAATTTGGTTTCTCAAGTCCTCAGACAGTTCTTTGGTCTTCTTTCTTTTCTCCATTCTCAATGTGGTACACACAAGGACACAGGACAGACG
Source organism: Ranitomeya imitator (assembly GCF_032444005.1). NCBI lineage: Eukaryota > Metazoa > Chordata > Amphibia > Anura > Dendrobatidae > Ranitomeya > Ranitomeya imitator. The sequence goes on from NC_091282.1 coordinate 82,273,628, forward strand.
TGGCCATTATACAGTATGGAGCACTGTGTGGCCATTATACAGTATGGAACATCATGTAGGGCCATTATACAGTATGTGGAGCACTGCATAGCCATTGTACAGTATGAAGCACTGCGTGGCCATATTTTTTTTTTGTTTTAATGTATATGAAACAGTGTGATCAGCAGTGCTAAATGGGTGTGGTTGGGACTTGGATATGGGTGTGATTAGTTGTGAAATGGGTGTGGTCAGAGGCGTGGCCTAAAATTTGCCGCGGCGCACGTAGCGCGCCGCAACCTTTAGACCTTTTTCCCTTCAAAAGTTGGGAGGTATGGCACCGCATTTCCCAGATCACATCAAGTACCACAAATCCCATAAGGAATGAATGAAACCAAACGCAGTGTTGCCGTAAGTGATCCGTTACGTGTCAGATGCAGAAAAACTGCCTGATCTGCTGCAAACGGCAACTTTCACATCAGTGATTCTTCCCAAAGTCACTGCCGATAGTGTCATACTCACCAGAGGGGGAGGTAGCGCTAAAAGTGCCTAGGGCAGCAGAAACTCTAAATACGGCCCTGAGTATACTCAAATCTTTTTCACATGTATTGTTGCTTTGTTTTATCCCTCCCATTCTGTAGATCTACTTTTCATTCCTTTTGCCCAAATGTAGAATCTTGCATTTTTCCCTGTTAAATACCATTCTATTTGTCATAGCCCATTGTTCAAGCTTTTCTAGATGCTATGAATCATTCTCTGTCTTCTCTAGTGTAAGCTACCCCTCCTAGCTCTGCATCATCAGCAACTTTGATTAGTTTACTGTCACCTCTCTTATCTAGATCATTTCTGAAAATGTTGAATAACACTGCGGCCAGGATAGAGTTTTGTGGCATCCTACTTGAAACACCTTTCCAATTGGATGTTCAACCATTTATTACCACTCTTTGAGTACCATCACTGAGCCAGTTATGAATCAACCTAACGGTTGCCTTGTTAATGCCATACTTTGTCATTTTTTCAAAAGTGACATTGTGAGATACTTTATCAAATGCTTTGCTGAAGTCGAGATATAGATACTTGGTCATTTTGTCAAGAGGGACAGTATGACATACTTTATGGAATGCTTTGCTGAAGTCGAGATATAGTATGTCTACCGCATTTCCCTGCTCTACCCAGTCAGTGTTTCCATCATAGAAGGAAATTAAATTAGTCAGGCATGACTTTTTTCCTACAAACTCATGCTTGCTTTGGTTATTTCTTATCCAAGTACTTATATACGTGCTGTTTAATATTATTATTGTTATTATTTATTATAGCGCCATTTACTTCATGGTACTTTACATGTGAAAGGGGATACATATAACAAAAACATATAAAATAATCTGGAACAAAAGGAGTCACCGACTGGTACAGGAGGAGAGAGGGCTTTGCCTGTGAGGGTTCACACTCTGCAAGTGATGTATGAGAATATAGAAAGTGAGCGTAGAGCTGATTGTGCAGCGGTATGGTGAATCAGGGATTACTATAGGTTGTAGGCTTGTTGGAAGAGGTAGGTCTTCAGGTTCCCTTTGAAGCTTTCAACGGTAGGTGATACTCTGATATGTTGGAGTAGTGAGTTCCAGAGTAGGGGAGACACATGGGAGAAGTCTTGTATGCGATTGTGGGAAGAGGAGATAAGAGGGAAGTAGAGAACTAGATCTTGTGAGCATCGGAGAATGCGTGCCGGTAAGTACCTGGAGACTAGGTCACAGATGTATGGAGGAGACAGGTTGTATATGGCTTTGTATGCAAAGGTTAGGGTTCTAAACTGGAGTCTAGCGGGGGGATGGGTGGATTAGTTGGGCAGCGGAGTTTAGGATAGAATGGAGGGGTTCATGAAGTGGAAAAGGCTTGGATTCATGGTTTGAAAGAGAGATCAGAGTCAAGGTTTACCGAGCTTGCGTGACTGGGGAGAGTGGAAAGCCATTGACTGATGAATAGGTATGTTGGAAGGGTTAAGTGAGATGGTGGAAAGATGATGAATTCTGATTTATCCAAGTTACATTTTAAAAATCTAGCATTGAAGAAAGAAGAAATAGCAGCCAGATATTGTAAGATTCTGTTTAGTAAGGAGGTGATATCGGGTCTAGAGAGATTTATCTGTGTGCCATCAGCATAGAGGTTATATTGAAAGCCGTGGGACTCTATGAGTTGTCCCAAGCCTAAGGTGTAGATGGAGAATAGCAGGAGACCTAAGATTGAACCTTGGGGAACACCGACAGATAGGGGGAGAGCAGATGAGGTGGTGTGTGAGTGGGAGATGCAGAATATCCAGTCTGTTTGGTATGAGGAGATCCAAAATAGGGTCAAGGGAGTGCTTTTTGAGGATGGATTTGGTGGAGGCATGAGGGGAAGACACAAGTTGTTAGTGATAGGTTGAAGAGGTGGGTTAGGTATGGGATGAAGACTGTGGTGAGGTTTGGGATGAGATGGGATGTGATCGGGTCAATTTCACAGGTGGTGAGGTGATTTGGAGAGGAAAGTGGAAAGTTGATCTTCTGTATTGGTAGAGAATCTGGTTTTGGATTTTTTTGGTTTTTTGATCAGTGACCTGTCAGCAGTCTGCATTATGAATACTTAATCAGAGCACCACATGAAGCCCCCCCACAGGCTGCTAAAAACTGAAAATAAAGATTAAAAAACAACCACAAGGCGGATTTCATCAACCAAGGTATTATTTTAATCAGTATAACGGCATCCACCTGACAATGTGTGTAGGTTACTGTGACAAAATCCTGCTGACAGGTTCCCTTTAAACATTGATGATCTTTCCATAGTACTAGGATTCATATTCTGACTCCATAAATAGGCTGCAAGTATAGGACTCTTGAGACACCATTTCTTGGCTGTCTCTATGTACTATTACTCACACAAATAGATTTCATCAGATAGCTTGACTTGACTGCAGAGGCATGTATGAAGACTCCAGAAGAAGGCTTATTCTCAAGCTGATTTATTGTATTAATGCACAATTACAGTAGCAGTAGCTGCAACAGCTGTAGTAGGCAAGAAGACTATTTTGAATGAGAGATGTAAGGCATGTGGCTACTTAAGATGGCTACTACCCTCACAATGAGGGAGAATAATGGAGGCAGGCTCGGACTGGCCCATAGGGGAACAGGGGAATTTCCCGGTGGACCCTTGTGGAGATCTGTGTTCACAACCACACTGTATGGGCAGTATTTGGCATCATTCACTCTTTACAGAAAAGAGCAGCATATCATTCATTAACCAAGCTATCCAGTTTATTATTAAATAGATATATACCGTATATACTCAAGTATAAGCCTAGATTTTCAGCCAATTTTTTTAGGCTGAGAGTGCCCCTCTCGGCTTATACTCGTGTCATTGTCCCAGGGGTCAGCGGGGAAGGGGGATCGGCAGCTGTCAAATAATACTCACTTGCTCCCGGCGCATCTCTGCATGTCCCTGCTTCTCCGGCACCCGCAGCTCTTCCTGTGTTCAGCAGTCACGTGGTACCGCTCATTAGCTTAATAAATATAGATGCAACTCCACTCCCATAGGGGTGGAGCACATATTCATTACTTTAATGAGTGGCACCAGTGACCGCTGAACACAGGCACAAGCTGCCGGTGTCAGATACCATCGCATCGAAGAAGCTGCCAAGGACCGTGCCGGGAGGGTGAGTATAACGGGGGGAGGGTGAGCATTGCGATATTCACTTGACCCCGTTCCACCGCCATGCGCCGCTCTGTCTTCCGTGTCCTCTGGCGGTGACATTCAGGTCAGAAGGCGTGATGACGTGTTTAGTGTGTGCGCCGCCCTCTGCCTGAACAGTCACTGTTCCACTGCGGTGGAACGGGGACAGGTGAATATCGCAAGTGCCGGTGTCCACGCCTGCTCAGGACAAGAGGTGAGTATGTCATTTTTTTTTAATCGCAGCAGCAGCACATGGGGCAAACGTTTCTATGGCGCATCTTAAGGGGCCATAATCAACCTTTATGCAGCATTATATGGGGGAAATGTTTCTATGGAGCATCTTATGGGGCCATAATCAACCTTTGTGCAGCATTATATGGGGAAAATTTTCTATGGAGCATCTTATAAGGCCATAATCAACCTTTATGCAGCATTGTATGGGGCATAATATTCTATGGAGTATCTTATGGGGCCATAATCAACTTTTATGCAGCATTAAATGGGGCAAATGTTTTCATGGAGCATCTTATGGGGCCAAAATCAACCTTTGTGCAGCATTATATGGGGCAAATGTTTCTATGGAGCATCTTATAGGGCCATAATCAATCTTTGTGCAGCATTATAGGGGGCATATTTTGCATGGAGCATCTTATGGGGCCCATCATGAACTTTATGGATCATTATATAGGGCTCCTGATTCAAAATGGATATTCAAAAACACTTAACCTATTGATATCTCAATTAATTTTACTTTTATTGGTATCTATTTTTATTTTTGAAATTTACCAGTAGCTGCTGCATTTCCCACCCTAGGCTTATACTCGAGTCATTAAGTTTTCCCAGTTTTTTGTGGGTCTCTGCTTATACTCGGGTCGGCATTTACTCGAGTATATACAGTAGGTAAATTTGTGAATGAAGGTTGTGTAATATTTGTTTTCAAGTGAAAAGTGGGCCCCCCAAAGTCATTGTTACTTGTGGGCCCATGGCACTCCAGTCCGACACTGAACGGAGGGGTTACTGACATCAGAGCTAGGGAGGCAGGACAAACTTATACAAGACCAACCTTATTGCATAATAGCACAACAACAACAATACAATGATGTGTGATTCCCAAGTTATGGGACATGACAATTCAGCTTACAATAGAGGTCTAGTCAAGGTGAAGACAAAACTAAGAACATAACCCCTCTAAAATACAATGTTTATAAAATATATTAAAATATTCAAGACAAAATCCCACCTAAAGTGAACCTAGTACACTATATAAAATATTTATCGGTTCCAAGTATTAGTCAGTATACGTACGTGAGTAGAGGAGAATACTGTAACTGTCCTCAGACTTCTCTAGTCTCATCCTTCCTGTCACTAGAGGTTGGCACCCTACTGTAGTACGTCAATGGCGCCCCCACTCACTGTCGTCTATCCCCCCCATTTCCCTATATGTCCCTAGGAAACGAGACAGCTGGGAAAGCCAGGGCATATACTGGAGGACAAAATAACACAATATAAACACAGGAGGGTTTCAGTACGCCAATATGAAACACAAAAGTATTTCCTAAATTGGCCACAATATAAACACACAATATGTAGACGTGTTGTAGACAAACTCTGCAAGAGGGGAAAGTTTCTATAAGGGAAAAGGGGATTATGTCTACTGAGTCTGACTCACCCATCCTATCAGTGGAGGTTGGCACCCTAATAACTGAACGCCATTGGTGACCTCACTTATGAGTTGTCTGTCCCTCCGGTTCCCTATATGTCCTGAAAACCCACTACACTTGGCACAGCTAAGAAAATCTGGCATAAGGGTGAGGAAGATATTGTTCATACTACAGTATAAAAACATCCACAAGAAACGAGATGCAAGTATACATAGGTATTAACTTTGCAGGATAAATCAAACAGATGCTACTATGTGGTTCCTAGCAATAGTTCTCTAGCAAACCTATATATCAGAGGTAAGTGCGCAATAACCTTATATGATTGTGTAGGTATAGCCCACCTCTGCAACAGTGCAACAGTATATATCCTATTAACACAATGTACACAGGATCAAATACAGGGTACTGACATGTGTATGTGTCAAAATAACCCCACCGGACCCCTATAACAATTCTTTAAGCAACTTGAAAGAAGGCTTAAAGAATAAATGGATCCAACATCATGATTAAGATGAAAGCATAGATGCACATATATAATAAACTTAAGGCTGAAATTAAAGGCATGCGCCATGATACTTATCAGTCTACATGTTCTTTACTAATACATCCAAACGCGTTTCCCCACCGGATGTTGGTTCATGAGGACATCCATGGTCAAAGGATCAACATGTGAGCAATCCTGCAGAAGATTTTCTCACAATGCAATTTCCTGTCCGTGTTATCTGTGTGTACTGTAATTTTAGAACTATAAAACGCACCGGACCACGAGACATACTCCAAATTTTCAGAAGGTAAATAGAGATCTCAATCCGGCGGCTATGTTCCCGGAGGCCACAGCTTTGAAGCAATGAAAGTGCTCTCACAAAATGTGGGGGAAGCCCCTGCACCACCGAGCACTGCCGAACCAGCCTGGGATGGTCAGATCATCACCCTGCAGCGTCGGACCCCCGAACACCCCCTCTTCCCATTCCAGAGCCAGCAGAATTGCATGACTCTGGCTGCCGCCACACTCCTGCTAAGTACGTCCGGACTATAAGATGCACCTTCATTTTCCCCTCAAATTTTTGGGGAAAAATGTGTGTCTTACAGTCCAAAAAACGCAGTACATAAAATGGTCAACATATGGACAGCTCACTAACTAATTCATGAAAATGAATGTTTTTATACAGAGACCAAAACCACAGCCTGAACTGGTCTGATCTGTTTTTCGGATCATAATCACTAATTTCAAATTCACTGGAAGCGTTAACAAAAAAAAAAAAAAAAAACAGCTGGCTTATGGACCCCACCCATGTAATATTCAGTTTTTATTAATCCATTGCAATATGGACTATTGTTAGATTTAGGTTTCTCCTTGCATGCGTGTTTAGGGAGAGATCTGTCAGTCACTGGCAGTGGGTGGGGAGAAACCACTGGGGTCCTACCTGTCCGACCAGTATGCCGTGTCACTTGGTCTCTGGCGGCCTTTAAAGCAGCGTTTCAGGGTCAACTCTACCTGGCTGAGATCATGCAGCAGTGTCTGACACTGAACATGCTGCCTATGGATCAGGTTCCCTTTAATGTGCAATGTAAAAACACGTGCAAGGTCATTAAGAGGTAATGGTAATAATTAAAATAATATATTGACCATATAAATAATATAATTATGAATAATAGTATTATTAGTTGTAATAATAATAATAACAGGTCTGAATATTTGCTTTTTTTTACATTTTTATGGTCAACTTTTCTGCACTGTTTATTAATAAAAAAAATTATTTCGTTAAACAGAATAATTACTAAGTTCAGCAATTCTAATAACACTGTTTTATCTTCGCTTACCGTCGCGGATCATGAGACCCCCGGCTCGTTTACTGCACATTTTCTACATTTGTCATCATTTTGCACCTAAAATGTCATGGGATAGGGCATTAAGAGCTGCCGCTCACAATCTGTCAAAGAACCTTGTAGCTCAATATTCACATTAAAGGTCTGATCAAATAATAACCATAGTTTTGTTCTGCGCTATCAGTCGGCTCGATCTGGCCACGGCCATTGCCTTGGACTGGATACAAGACTACCGGCTTTGAACAAACCAGATATCCCATTGATGGCGAAATGAAATAAAAAAACATAACCCAGGAGAATTCCTATTATGTTGATATTCCGATATGCATCCAATTAAATTTCCTGACTCGCTGAGTAGACAGAAAGCTGGAGGCATCTTTATGCTGTCTCAGCAGAGGTTAGATTTTTTTTCTTTTTTTTTTCCCTCTATGAGCAGATTGCAGACGAGCGTGGTCTCAGAAGTGGAGAATAGAGCAGGTAGAACAGCAGCTCGAGGTCTCAATCAGATAAACTGACGTCTTTGACAGATAGCTCTCTTTACAGTGGAGTCACTAAACCTGCTTCCCTTTCTCACGGGAATGATCCGCAACTATTAAAGTATCTTTAAAACAGCGAGCGAAATGCAGTTTGAGACTCATTCACGGCTTGAAACAAGATCACATTTACAGTGAAAAGACCGGGTCTTAAATGGCTGGCATTCTGGGGCCGCTGCTCCTTATCACTGCCCCACAATAGCTTAAATCAGGTGTTTTATTTATTTCAGATACAAATATATCCATGAATAGCCAATTCATCATTAACCCTCTTGGCTATTGACTCTCTTTGTACGTAGACTCATTTGTGGCAAGTAATTGCCTGGGAGGCCCTTCAATGGGATTCCTCGGGAGAAATTCAGTATCATATGGAAAGTCTTACTCGGCGATACAATGTTACATAAATGAGGGAATGTATAAAGGTACCGTTACACTAAACGATTTACCAACGATCACGACCAGTGATACGACCTGGCCGTGATCGTTGGTAAGTCGTTGTGTGGTCGCTGGAGAGCTGTCACACAGACAGCTCTCCAGCGACCAACGATGCCGAAGTCCCCTGGTAACCAGGGTAAACATCGGGTTACTAAGTGCAGGGCCGCGCTTAGTAACCCTATGTTTACCCTGGTTACCATTGTAAATGTAAAAAAAAAAAACACTACATACTCACATTCCGGTGTCTGTCACATCCCCCGGCGTCAGCTTCCCGCACTGACTGTGTCAGCGCCGGCCGGCCGTAAAGCAGAGCACAGCGGTGAAGTCACCGCTGTGCTTTACGGCCGGCGCTCACAGTTAGTGCGGGAGGCTGATGACGAGGGACGTGACAGACACCGGAATGTGAGTATGTACTTTTTTTTTTTACTTTTACAATGGTAACCAGGGTAAACATCGGGTTACTAAGCGCAGCCCTGCCAGTGAACACATCGCTGGATCGGCGTCACACACGCCAATTCAGCGATGACAGCGGGTGATCAGCGACCAAAAAAAAGGTCCTGATCATTCCCAGCGACCAACGATCTCAGCAAGGGCCTGATCGTTGGTCGCTGTCACACATAACAATATTGTTAACGATATCGTTGCTACGTCACAAAAAGCAACAATATCGTTAAAGAAATCGTTATGTTTGACGGTACCTTAAGTGAAAGAGAAAAAGTAAGACAGTCGTTAAGACCGCCAATAGCTGAATTTTTACTCCCATAGTTGGGATTGTGTAGAAATCTTTTGTTTTCTTACATTGTCTTGATGACTCCTTTTTTTCAATTGCTGCCATATAGCATCTGATCACTTTGGATCCTTCTTCAGAAACCCTCAATGATCATACGATTACCAGGGAAACTGTAATTAAAGGGAGTCTGTCACCAGGATTTTGCTACCACATCTGAGAGCAGCATAATGTAGAAAAAGAGACCCGATTCCAATGATGTATCACTTAGTTTACTGGGTGCAGCAATTGTGATACAATCAGATGTAGCAAAGCTCAGAAATCTAATCTCTCCCCCATCACAGATTTCTGTGTACATTGTCTATTGACAGTGAGCTGCTTATCACAGGAGGAGGCGTGATCAAACCAGGGCTCACATGAACTGTAGTCTGTCAGTGATAACCCCCCTGCTGATAAGATACTTATTATATTGAAAAAACAACACACAGTCTAATAAGTGACACATCCCTTAAAACTGTCTCTCAGCTCCTACTTCATTCTGTGCTCAGATTACAAAGCAAAAACCCGTTGACAGATTCCCTTTAGTCTGGAGTCACACTACCATATAAAAATATCGGTTCTATGTTGATCCAAAAAAGTAGGATGAGTGTCATGTGCGCGTCATTACAATGTAACATAGTAACATAGTTAGTAAGGCCGAAAAAAGACATTTGTCCATCCAGTTCAGCCTATATTCCATCATAATAAATCCCCAGATCTACGTCCTTCTACAGAACCTAATAATTGTATGATACAATATTGTTCTGCTCCAGGAAGACATCCAGGCCTCTCTTGAACCCCTCGACTGAGTTCGCCATCACCACCTCCTCAGGCAAGCAATTCCAGATTCTCACTGCCCTAACAGTAAAGAATCCTCTTCTATGTTGGTGGAAAAACCTTCTCTCCTCCAGACGCAAAGAATGCCCCCTTGTGCCCGTCACCTTCCTTGGTATAAACAGATCCTCAGCTAGATATTTGTATTGTCCCCTTATATACTTATACATGGTTATTAGATCGCCCCTCAGTCGTCTTTTTTCTAGACTAAATAATCCTAATTTCGCTAATCTATCTGGGTATTGTAGTTCTCCCATCCCCTTTATTAATTTTGTTGCCCTCCTTTGTACTCTCTCTAGTTCCATTATATCCTTCCTGAGCACCGGTGCCCAAAACTGGACACAGTACTCCATGTGCGGTCTAACTAGGGATTTGTACAGAGGCAGTATAATGCTCTCATCATGTGTATCCAGACCTCTTTTAATGCACCCCATGATCCTGTTTGCATTGGCAGCTGCTGCCTGGCACTGGCTGCTCCAGGTAAGTTTATCATTAACTAGGATCCCCAAGTCCTTCTCCCTGTCAGATTTACCCAGTGGTTTCCCATTCAGTGTGTAATGGTGATATTGATTCCTTCTTCCCATGTGTATAACCTTACATTTATCATTGTTAAACCTCATCTGCCACCTTTCAGCCCAAGTTTCCAACTTATCCAGATCCATCTGTAGCAGAATACTATCTTCTCTTGTATTAACTGCTTTACATAGTTTTGTATCATCTGCAAATATCGATATTTTACTGTGTAAACCTTCTACCAGATCATTAATGAATATGTTGAAGAGAACAGGTCCCAATACTGACCCCTGCGGTACCCCACTGGTCACAGCGACCCAGTTAGAGACTATACCATTTATAACCACCCTCTGCTTTCTATCACTTAGCCAGTTACTAACCCATTTACACACATTTTCCCCCAGACCAAGCATTCTCATTTTGTGTACCAACCTCTTGTGCGGCACGGTATCAAACGCTTTGGAAAAATCGAGATATACCACGTCCAATGACTCACCGTGGTCCAGCCTATAGCTTACCTCTTCATAAAAACGGATTAGATTGGTTTGACAGGAACGATTTCTCATAAACCCATGCTGATATGGAGTTAAACAGTTATTCTCATTGAGATAATCCAGAATAACATCCCTCAGAAACCCTTCAAATATTTTACCAACAATAGAGGTTAGACGTACTGGCCTATAATTTCCAGGTTCACTTTTGGAGCCCTTTTTGAATATTGGCACCACATTTGCTATGCGCCAGTCCTGCGGAACAGACCCTGTCGCTATAATAATAATAATAATAATAATCTTTATTTTTATATAGCGCTAACATATTCCGCAGCGCTTTACATTTTGCACACATTATCATCACTGTCCCCGATGGAGCTCACAATCTAGAATCCCTATCAGTATGTCTTTGGAATAGAGTCCCTAAAAATAAGAAATAATGGTTTATCTATTACATTACTTAGTTCTCTTAGTACTCGTGGGTGTATGCCATCCAGACCCGGAGATTTATCTATTTTAATCTTATTTAGCCGGTTTTGCACCTCTTCTTGGGTTAGATTGGTGACCCTTAATATAGGGTTTTCATTGTTTCTTGGGATTTCACCTAGCATTTCATTTTCCACCGTGAATACCGTGGAGAAGAAGGTGTTTAATATGTTAGCTTTTTCCTCGTCATCTACAACCATTCTTTCCTCACTATTTTTTAAGGAGGCTACATTTTCAGTTTTTATTCTTTTACTATTGATATAGTTGAAGAACAGTTTGGGATTAGTTTTACTCTCCTTAGCAATGTGCTTCTCTGTTTCCTTTTTGGCAGCTTTAATTAGTTTTTTAGATAAAGTATTTTTCTCCCTATAGTTTTTTAGAGCTTCAATGGTGCCATCCTGCTTTAGTAGTGCAAATGCTTTCTTTTTACTGTTAATTGCCTGTCTTACTTCTTTGTTTAGCCACATTGGGTTTTTCCTATTTCTAGTCCTTTTATTCCCACAAGGTATAAACCGCTTACACTGCCTATTTAGGATGTTCTTAAACATTTCCCATTTATTATCTGTATTCTTATTTCTGAGGATATTGTCCCAGTCTACCAGATTAAGGGCATCTCTAAGCTGGTCAAACTTTGCCTTCCTAAAGTTCAGTGTTTTTGTGACTCCCTGACAAGTCCCCCTAGTGAAAGACAGGTGAAACTGTACAATATTGTGGTCGCTATTTCCTAGATGCCCAACCACCTGCAGATTTGTTATTCTGTCAGGTCTATTAGATAGTATTAGGTCTAAAAGTGCTCCTCCTCTGGTTGGATTCTGCACCAATTGTGAAAGATAATTTTTCTTGGTTATTAGCAGAAACCTGTTGCCTTTATGGGTTTCACAGGTTTCTGTTTCCCAGTTAATATCCGGGTAGTTAAAGTCCCCCATAACCAGGACCTCATTATGGGTTGCAGCTTCATCTATCTGCTTTAGAAGTAGACTTTCCATGGTTTCTGTTATATTTGGGGGTTTGTAACAGACCCCAATGAGAATTTTGTTACCATTTTTCCCTCCATGAATTTCGACCCATATGGACTCGACATCCTCATTTCCTTCGCTAATATCCTCCCTTAAAGTGGACTTTAGACAAGACTTTACATAGAGACAAACCCCTCCTCCTCTCTGATTTTTACGATCCTTTCTAAACAGACTGTAACCCTGTAAGTTAACTGCCCAGTCATAGCTTTCATCTAACCATGTCTCGGTTATTCCCACTATGTCAAAGTTACCTGTAGATATTTCTGCTTCTAGTTCTTCCATCTTGTTTGTCAGGCTTCTGGCGTTTGCGAGCATGCAGTTTAGAGGATTTTGTTTTGTTCCAATCTCCTCGCTGTGGATTGTTTTAGAAATGTTCTTACCTCCCTTCTGAGTATGTTTTCCTGGGTCTTCTTTGTTCAAGTCTAATGTTTTTCTTCCCGTCCCCTCTTCTTCTAGTTTAACGCCCTCCTGATGAGTGTAGCGAGTCTTCTGGCGAATGTGTGTTTCCCAGGTTTTGTTGAGGTGTAGTCCGTCTCTGGCGAGGAGTCCATCGTACAAGTAATTCACACCGTGGTCCAGGAATCCGAATCCTTGTTGTCTGCACCATCGTCTTAGCCAGTTGTTTGCATCAAGGATCCTGTTCCATCTCCTGGTGCCATGCCCGTCTACTGGAAGGATAGAAGAAAAAACTACCTGTGCATCCAGTTCCTTTACTTTCTTCCCCAACTCTTCAAAGTCCTTGCAGTTTGTCGGTAGGTCCTTCCTTGCCGTGTCATTGGTGCCAACATGTATCAGAAGAAATGGGTGGACGTCCTTGGAGCTGAAGAGCTTTGGTATCCTATCGGTCACATCCTTGATCATCGCACCTGGAAGGCAGCATACTTCTCTTGCGGTTATGTCCGGTCTGCAGATGGCTGCTTCTGTGCCTCTCAGTAGTGAGTCTCCCACCACCACCACTCTTCGTTGCTTCTTGGCTGTACTTTTTGCTGTCACTTGTTGCTGTGTGCCCTTTTCTTTTTTGCTTGCTGGTATTGCTTCATCCTTAGGTGTGCCATCTTCATCCTCTACAAAGATTTGATATCGGTTCTTCAGTTGTGTGGTTGGTGATTTCTCCATGGTCTTCTTGCTTCTTTTGGTCACATGCTTCCACTCATCTGCTTTTGGAGGTTCTCTGAAACTTTTTTCACCTTCTGTGACCAGTAGAGATGCTTCTGTTCTGTCTAGAAAGTCTTCATTCTCTTTGATGAGTTTCAAAGTTGCTATTCTTTCTTCCAGACCCCACACCTTTTCTTCTAAAAGGGCCACTAGTCTACACTTCTGACAGGTGAAATTTGATTCTTCTTCTGGTCGATCTGTGAACATGTAGCACATGCTGCAGCTCACCATGTAGGTTGTCACATCTGCCATGTTGCTCCTAGATCCTGCTGACTTGCTGTGTGTTTTCCTTCTTGTGTAATCTACTCAGCCAAGCTCTCTTGCAATAATGTCCTACAGGCAAAAATTCGCGCACCGTAAGGCACGCGGTTTGGTGATGCTTTCCAAGCAGCTGGTCCCGGCTGTACCCAACGATCTTCTAGCTTAGGGAGACTCCTTGCTTTTCCCAGAAGGCTCCTGGAATATGCAAATTAGCCTCCTCTAGCTTGAATCCCTGGTTTGGTGATGCTTTCCAAGCAGCTGGTCCCGGCTGTACCCAACGATCTTCTAGCTTAGGGAGACTCCTTGCTTTTCCCAGAAGGCTCCTGGAATATGCAAATTAGCCTCCTCTAGCTTGAATCCCTGGTTTGGTGATGCTTTCCAAGCAGCTGGTCCCGGCTGTACCCAACGATCTTCTAGCTTAGGGAGACTCCTTGCTTTTCCCAGAAGGCTCCTGGAATATGCAAATTAGCCTCCTCTAGCTTGAATCCCTGGTTTGGTGATGCTTTCCAAGCAGCTGGTCCCGGCTGTACCCAACGATCTTCTAGCTTAGGGAGACTCCTTGCTTTTCCCAGAAGGCTCCTGGAATATGCAAATTAGCCTCCTCTAGCTTGAATCCCTGGTTTGGTGATGCTTTCCAAGCAGCTGGTCCCGGCTGTACCCAACGATCTTCTAGCTTAGGGAGACTCCTTGCTTTTCCCAGAAGGCTCCTGGAATATGCAAATTAGCCTCCTCTAGCTTGAATCCCTGGTTTTGTGATTTTTCTCACCAAGCATCCGTGTGACATGCGTATGGAATCTGTATGAAATGCGTTTTTAACATAATCTTTTACATACTATAATTCTCTATGTAATTTAAATCTAGTTCACAAACTAATAAAGCAATTATATATACAGATATAGATAGATAGCCGAAACATCGCCCAGACATGTGGGTGGATTAAAAATCTGCACATTTTTCCACTGAAACAATGGAGTGCTGCCTCTTTTTTGGAATTCTATGAAGTTTGGATAATCATTGGACGGATTGTCTAGGGGCCTTGCACTCGAAGATAAGTATTTATACTGTGCTGTTCCTTTTTTGTTTCTAAATGATAGATAGATAGATAGATAGAGAGATAGATATTTGATATATAATGGATAGATACATTGATAGAATAGATGGCAAATGTACCGCATAATGTCACAAGGGCCATACATAATATAAACTAGCAACTTTCAGTGCTTTTAATTTGCCATTAATGCCAAATGTGTTTAATAGGTATAATGTGTTTTATAAGTATATAACTATTAAATACATAAACAATTTTAATTTCACTTTAAATAAATAAATAATTTTTAAAAAGAGAGATGGGGTCCCCTCTAGTTTTGATAACCAGCCAAGGTAAAGCAGACATCTGAGGGCTTATATTATCAAGCTGCGAAGGTCCCGGGTTATTGGGTCCTTCCTAGCCTATGTAACACCACCATGCAGCTGCCCTAGAAGTGGCGCATCACAATAAATGCTTTGCCAGGCTCTTCCCGATTGCCCTGGTGCGGTGTCAGTCTGGGTAATGGTAATTGGGGTGGATGACAGCTGTGATTTGTCAGCAGCCGTGAACCATTGGGTTAATAATGGAGAGGTGTCAATCAGACACCCCTACAACTAACTCAAGAAGAAAAACCACACAGACTCACAGACTCATAATTCTCAAACAATGAATCATAAAAAGGAAAAAATAGATAAGCTGTAGTAAGAGAAGGATTGTGAATTTTTCATTAAAGTATATAAGAAAAAAGTTTAGATTATGGCATTTAATTGATGTGGATTTAGGAAGAAAATGAATTCGGATTTCAGAGCACTCTTTCAAATGGCTGAGTTATCTCTGATCTTGGCCTAAGCAGGTAGGTGTGACTTTTCCTATATAGCCAGGATCCAAGGGTGGCCATCAGGGCATTACTTACTGGTGTATGAGGCCCGGTGAGAAGAAGCAAAAAGTGGGGGCCAGGACCAAGTAAGGACCTCCTCTCATTTGCTTTTCCTCAACGGGCTCCAGGGTATAATAGTGCATTGTGTGCCAACACCGCACATCTCTACACTGGGAGCTTTCCTGGCGTAACATGGCTGTCTACATGGAACGACTGTGCATCTTCAGGGGAGCTCCTTCCGCCTCTTTTCTGATACGAGTGACGACGTCATTGCGTAGGTGACAGCATGTGCACACACCAGGATATCATTCCAGAAGTGGAGCTGCAGGAGATCGATTGAGAGGTAAGTATGACTTTTAAAAAAAAATAAAATTAATTAATAGGGTGTGGGGTGAACAACTGATGATAAATTGAGGGTGAGGGATGGGGACAGCAAATGATGATGAATTGAGGGTGGAGGAGAGCAGTTGATAATGAATAGTGGGGGTGGGAAAAAGGACATGATATAATGAATTGAGGCAGAGGGGGGCATGTAAATATAATGATTTGGGGGAGCTGGAGATACAGAGTGGGTGGTATTGAGGATGCAGGAATGTGACTGATATTGAATTGGGGAAAGAGTACAGGCGCTAATTAATTTATATATTTATTGAGTGGGGAAAGTGGCTCTTTACTGTTATTAGGGCACAATGGTGGATTACAATTGATATTTGGAATGGTGGGTTGCACAATAACTAATTATATGTCAGTTACTATATTATTAGTCTGTATTCAGCTCTGTAGTGTAGAAGTTGAGGAAAAAGTAGGGAATGTGGTAACTGTGTGTTATTTTCTGCAGAGACAAATTCTGGGTGGGAGAAGTCATGGCAGTCTGCTCTGATTGAAGAAGAAAAGTGAAGATGAAGGACTTCATCTTGAGATGTCTCTGGTTAGTCAATGAATTACCTGTACATATACACTATGCACTATACAGTATATACAGATCTCCTGTGTATAATGTCATTGTGATCCTTGTAGTACTTGTACACTGACACTATATACAGAGCTCCTGTGTGTAATATCACTGGTGATCGCTGTATTACCTGTACACTGACACTATGTAGAGAGCGTCTGTGTATAAAGTCACTGCTGATCACTGTATTACTTGTACACTATATGCAGAGCTCCTGTGTATAATGTCACCGGATATCACTCTATTACCTGTACACTGACACTGTAAAGAGAACCTGTGTATAATGCCACTGGTGATCCCTGTCTTACCTGTACACTAAATGCAGAGCTCCTGAGTATAATATCATCAGTGGTCAGTGCATTACCTGTACACTGACACTATATACAGAGCTCCAATGTATGTCACTGGTGATCCCTGTATTACCTATACACTGATATTATATACAGAGCTCCTGTGCATAATATCACCAGTTATCTCTGTATTATCTGTACACTGACATCATATACAGAACTCCAGGATATAATGTCACTGGTGATGGTAATATGCGGTTTGTTAATTGTGTGGTGGTATCTGTTGATTGTATGTGGTATTATTTGGTCACTATGTTGTTGTAATATGTGATCTGATCATGGTGTGATGCTATTTATTCCTTGAATGTGGTATTATCCGGTCACTACAGTATGTGGTGGTAACATGTGGTCTGGTCATGGAGTGGTGGTATTTGGTATTATTTGGTCACTATTTGGTGGTAATATCTGTTTTGGTCATGGTGTGGTGGTATTGGCTTCTTGTATGTGATATTATTGTATGTGATATATTGTGGTGGTAATATGTGGACTGGTCATGATGTGGCAGTATTTGTTTCTTGTATGGGGGTATTATTCGGTCACTATGTGGTAGTAATATGTGCTCCGGCCATGGTGTGACAGTATTTATGTGGTATTATTGGTAATTTAAACAAAAATGTATGTGACACATTATCTTATCGAAAAATAAATAAAAATATACCTAAAAAGGGTATTGTACATGAAAGAAATGTTCAATAGGTTAGAGTAGGGCCCTGCCAAAAGAGTCTACCTTGTTGTGGTGGCGGCTTAATTTTTATTTTTTGCCAAAGCAAAAACTGATGGCTATGTATGTGATATGGTGTTCGATGGGAACTGTGAATGTGTGATCCATGAGGACGCAGTACAGAAGTGGAGATTTTCCAAGAGTGGGCGGTGGGACTGTAAAAGGATGGAGGGGTAGAAGAGGAGCTGGGGTGGGGCTCTTGTAAAGCTCTTTGGTCTTGCCCATATTGAAGAGGTTTGAATCTGACTGATTAATTGAGTCTGTGGGCAGGAGTCTTTCATAAAGGTGATTTTTTAAGGCAGCTTTCTTTAATGCAGGTAACAAGTTGATTAGGAGCATCTAACTGGTCTGTAGGAGCCAGAACTCTTAATGGTTGGTAGGGAATCAAATAGCTATTTCTCACTGCAAAATGCAAATACATGTATTTAATTTATACAATGTGATTTTCTGGATCTTATTTTTTATATTCTATCTCTCAATGTTAAAATTAACCTTCCCTTAAAATTATATACTGTTCTTATCTTTGTCAGTGGGCAAACTTACAAGATCAACAAGGGATCAAATACTTATTTCACCCAATGTAAATACTTATGTAAATACAGTAACATTGATCATTGGTTAAATCTTGAAAACTATAAAATTCTAAATTGAAAGTTCCATAAACTTTTTTTTAATATCAATCCTAATTCACATCCTACTGTGAACTTTTTAAATTGTTTAATTTGTATTTGTATTTCTTTTTGTAAATATTTTAAACATTGTCATTTCGATTCCTGCTATTTGTCAGCTGAGATCTCTAAGATGCAGACGGACAATCTTCATAACACTAGGACCTGACTGAGAGGAGATTATTGATATTCAGCTCCACATCTCTCTGAGTGGGTATAGTGTATCAGCTGCCTCAAAGCTTGGCGCCAACCTTTCTCTCATGTGCACCACAAACCAGAATTAATTGCAAATCAATCGAACAAGGTACAACTGATCAGTAAACCAATTAGTAATTTTAGCTGTTCATCCTGTCTTCTTTTACCTGGCTGTGAGGGATTTTCCTTTTGTATGGTGTATTTCTGTAGGTCTCATTCCTTTATATATCCATGTCCTTGGAAGAGCATTTCATAAATGTGTGCAGAAATCCTTTCCTTTTGAATTCTGCATTTCCCTTTTTATGATTTAGAGATTACTTGTATCATTTACTCCTGTAAGGTCACAGAAAGGATAACAAGGAAAGAAAAAAAATAGGAAAGAAATTAAATAAAAACCTTTTTTTCAATAGAAAAAAATATTTAATGTTTGTATATTTATAAGTGGGATAAATAAAATGTCTTTAAATAAAAATGGGAACTTCATGCACAATAGAAAAACAACATTCTCATATGAGGATAAATACGGGAAGAAAGAAGCGATCCCAAAAATTCTGGACAAAATAATAAATATTTAAAAACCTCATAATTAAAAAGGCAGAAATGCCGTTAGGGGACGCCAAGCACAAAAATATTAATAGGGGACAGATGGGTATCACATAAAGTGTAGAATATGAAGTGGGTGGTGGCAAGGAGTAAATGAAGATAAAGTGACCCCCCTTAAAACAGATGTAATAGTTGTGTTCTTATACCACCTCACAATAGCCATCACTTAGAGACAGTCTACATGATAAATAAATACATTACCAAATCAGTCACCAGGCAATGCACCAAATAGAGAGGTATCTACTCAATCTATATAATTCCTCTAATTGAAATAAACGAAGGCTGGTTACATTAGAAGGAGATGCCAATGATAGCCAAAACAAAACATGTGTGCAGGCTGCCAAATTAAAAGATGCAGTTAAGCTTATATTACCTGTAGAGAAAGAATCAGCCACCATGGGAGTGCTCTATGTGTCCCCTCACCCCGACGCGCGTTTTGTTGCCAGCTTCTTCTGAGATCATGTCAGGGTGAGGGGCAACTTTGAATTTAATTTTAATTTGAGCCCTGTCCTAACAGCACTTGCTAGGTGAAGGAGGAGGGAAACCTGTTTCATCTGTGCGTGCCTGTCTTACCTCATCCTGATGAAGTGCTTCTTGGAAACGCTCAATGACACGCAAGACGAGGCTGTGTGTCAATGTGTGAGCAACACCGGAAGCATCAGAGGTAGAGAAAGGTATGCATGTTCTCCGACAGGAAAGCTCTGTGGCTCAAGAGAATAAGGAGTAAGGACATAGGAGAGTACAATACAAATCGATCGGTGGTCATGTATCTGAAAAGTTTCTGGGAGTAAGTGTCTGGGCATATATAGGATTGACTGTAGTCCTCAAAAATCTAAATACCCTAATACCACAAGGGTCCATGGATTAAAGTGACAAGTGCATATGAAAGTGAATAAGTTCTGCAAGGATAAAGAGATATAAGGATGAAATACCTATAAGGATTCAAGTAAATAATGATCTCATAATAGATAAAGTATGTGAACCAAGGGTTAATTATAAAACTAAGGTGCACAGTAAGGCAAATTACCAACATTTTAGCGAATAAACAACTAATCTAAAAGAGGTGAAACGTGACTAACAGTGACAGTGCCCAAAGTAATGATACTGAATATACATCAATAAAGTGGAGGGAAGATTATATAATTACTTAATAAATGCCATACAGCAGAATCTGCTAAGGAAGATGAAGGTTAAAGAGGGTAGTAGCTTATATACACAGTTGTGCTCAAAAGTTTACATACCCCAGCAGAATTTTTGCTTTCATGGCTCTTTCTCAGAGAATATGAATGATAACACCAAAACCTTTTCTACACTCATGGTTAGGGGTTGGGTGAAGCCATTTATTATCAAACTACACTACTGTGTTTCTCTTTTTAAATGATAATGACAACCCAAAACATCTAAATGACAGAAGTCACAGAATGTTGCACAGAAGTTGACACAAATGGGGTTGAATGACTACTGAAGGTAACATCCTCACCTGTGACCTGTTTGCTTGTAATCAGTGTGTGTGCATATAAGCTGAGTGAGTTTCTGGGATCCAGACAGATCCTTGCATCCTTCATCCAGCCACTGATGTTTCTGGATTGTGAGCCATGGGTCTATGGATCTACAGGAAAAGGTAGTTGAACTGAAAGGGACACAAAAAGATATCCAAGGAAATGATAATGCTAGTCATCAGCATTCAAACTGTAACAAATGGAAAATACACTTCTGCTCTGGCCACACATGCCCTATAACTGTTTGGTCAGCAAATTTGACATGGAATTGTTGCCAAAGGCCACATATAATTACGTAATTTGTTGGAGGTGTCATAACCCAGGTCACATAGCCTATCCCCTTGCCCCATGGTCACTGAGCCAATGGACTGCAGCATAGGACAGCGCTGCTCGTATTTTGCATATCTTGCCTGCAGTGCTATCCCTCAACCAGGCAAGGGACTGCAGGCATGTCCCATGTTAGTGAACAGAGTGCAAATGACTGGTCTGTTGGAATCAGGTAGTTTGGTAAAATTAGTAAGGGCCACAATTCCTGATCACCTGATATCTGGAAAGATGGGTGTCTGCTGTATCCATGGGGGCCAGACACCTGACAATACAGAGATTACATCAACCCCACAAATATGAACCCCACTTGCCATCTCTACAGGGCAAGTGGGAAGAGCCAGGGAAAGCACCAGAAAAGGCACATCTAATACATGTGCCTTTTCTGGGCAGCTGCGGGCTGGTCAATATCCAATGATCAGAGCTGGCATCAGCACCAGCCCTTGGGAAACAGCGATTACTGTAGCTCTTCTTCCCTGGCGGCCGTCTGTGTGATACCGATGCATCACACGGATGGCATCTGTGTGCGGTACGGGTTTACACGGACCCATTGACTTGAATGGGTCCGTGTGATCCGTGCAGCTGCATAAAAACAGACATGTCTACGTGCGGGTCAGACGGTCACACGGTCCATGAAAAACATAGATATGTGCACAGACCCATTCATTTGAATGGATCTAGGTGTGTCAGTGTCTCCGGTACGTGTGAAAACTGTCACCACACGTACTGGAGACACTGACGTGTGAAAGAGTCCTGAGAATGTTGGCTTAACCTGTTGCTATAAGCAGATTTGATCAAAGTTAGTCTAACACAGGGGCCTTCCCATTTTTTTTCGAAAATATTGCAGTTTGGGTGCCGTCAGAAATCTCCTAAAAACATTAGAACATTAAACAATCTATTTTGACAATTCTGAACTAATTGAACAACAAGACAAGAAAGCTGTGGTCTTTCTCTTGTTCTGTGCTATCATGAATACTCAAGTTCACAGTTGATGCCCACTTACCAGTCTTTAATAACTTTCTTTCCATCAGACACAATAATGAGATAAGGGGATGTAGCCTCAAGCAAGAACCTAAGAATCATATATATAGAGCAGGGCCAAATTAAGGTTGGTACATCCTGGGTGAAAAATCTGCTGTGAGCCACCCAAAGTTTTAATGTTACTATCAACTCCCTTCCAACACCCATCCACGGCAGATATTGGGTTCTTCTACATGGAGTGGGGTCAGAATCTGAGACCCATCCATAAACAATTAACTTAAATGCTGCATTTAATAGATTTTGATTTGGGAAGGAGTTTACTCTTCCATTGCCCATTCCCTTGCTTCATGATCGCTGTCAGGGGCGTACATATCATTGGTGCAACCTATGCAGCTGCACAGGGGCTCAAGACATAAGGGGGCCCACATCCACCTCCAAAGTAGGTGGGATTGTGCATTATGATAAACTATTGGACTGCAATGGGCCCTTAAACTATTCTTGTACAGGTGCCTCTTCTGTCTGTGTCCACCACATATAATTTTTCTACTTCTATGAAGCCATGCCCAAGGAGATTGCTATTCCAGTGAATTGTACAAGAAATCAAATAGTGATAGATACAATTCCCCATGGGGAGAAAGAATGTGAACAAAAGTAGTTAAAAAATGTCAAGAATATAGAAAATTACAAAAATATCTGATCCCAATCTGAAAATCGAAAATGTGAATAATTAAAAAATAAGCTTCTCGGCTTCGGTAAAATTCCAATTTTTCTGAATGTACTGAAAATCTTTTAGCCAACACAATATACGAAAACAATCAAGCCATCAGAATTTTTTTTTTTAACATCTCACATAGTGTCCAAAAAGGAATAAACCACATTCAAAAAGTGTTCAAAAAAATGAGTTGTGGCGGAATAGGGTGTATATCACATTTACAGACTACAAGCTGTTGCACACTTCAGTCTGTCATCTGCAGACAATGCCGCTGTGGAATGTTAATATTTGGGCAGAAAATGTGGCTTATAGTTGAATAATCCAAAGTTATTGATGAAAAATAAAAATGATTGAAATGCAAACATGTCCGACCTTATTGTTGAATGTACGGTAATTTAAAAAGTGAAAAGCAAGTGGACTGAAAGCTTGGAAATTCCCTGTAATCATACTTCAAATAAGGAAAAAAATTTTTTCCAAATGCCCATTTTGTTTGTCTGACTTGGGTTTTGCTTGTGATGTATCTTATCAAAGAAAATAAACTGCGTTATAGCATTGTGTGCATCAAGCAGAAAGCAAACACATTGTGAGAAAACATAATATGAATATACAAATCATTCTTTATTCTGGATAACAATCTATTCAGCTCTGTTTTGACACATTCATGCAAAATGTAACAGTCTCATTTTTGTTCCTTTTGTAATATT
Source organism: Ranitomeya imitator (assembly GCF_032444005.1). Lineage (NCBI taxonomy): Eukaryota > Metazoa > Chordata > Amphibia > Anura > Dendrobatidae > Ranitomeya > Ranitomeya imitator. The sequence continues at coordinate 82,296,894 of NC_091282.1, forward strand.
ATTATAATACTTTATTTACTTACAAATTACAGCTTGTTTTCCCCTTAATAATTGTGTAATTTCCTTTTTTTATGGCAATTCAATATGTAGGCACATTTTTTTTTGTTATTTATTAACAATATCATTTTATATACAGTACGTTATTTTACAAAGTGCACAATAGCATAAAGGGATAAGCCAGCCATAATTCAGGTCTGCAACCTCTGGTAATCCAACTGTTGGGATACTGTAAATCTTAATATAAAATGAGAAAGCATGCTAGGAGTTGTAGTGTCTCAACAGCAGGGAGCATCACATTATAGACCATTGTTTTGTAAGTTTTTGAAAGTATTATTTACAAAATCCTGTGAATCCAGTTCTAACAAGGGAACCCAAACGGTAAAGTTAAGGATTCGCACCTAGTGTCCGGTACCGAACACCAGACACAGTCTTTTCACCTGAAGTCCAGTTTACTGTTCGAGTTCGGATGCTTAATAAAGTTTGTTAAATGGCTGTAGCACAGCCAATCAACAAGCTTTTACGCTGTGGGCACTTCAGGAGCGATCACAGCCATGCCAAGTATTGGTATGGCTGTGACTGGTTGGCGCGCCACATGACCCTGCCTGTTTATAAGCCAGATCACGGGTGCCGCCTCTATTCTGATCTGATTAATGGTGGGACAGGATCCAGCTGGAGTGAGGGCAGTATTAGACTTTGTTTATGAGCACACTGCAAAAAAAGTATACTGCAGTCTGTACGAGTTGTGGGCCTAAAAAGTCATTATTTTCATCCGCCATGTCTGTACGATTTGTGGCTGGGCATAAAAATCAATTATACTCTACTGCTGTATATGTATGATTTGTGGCCATGCCTAAAAAAATAATTACACGCTATCGCTAAGTCTGTACAAGTTGTGGCCATGGCTAAAAAATAATTATCCTCTACTTTTGTGCTGTACAAGTTGTGGCAGGCCTAAAAACTAATTTTACTCTAGCGCTGTGCCTGTACAAATTGTGGTCATGCCTATAAAAATAATGATGTTCTATTATTGTGTCTGTATGACTTGTGGTAATGCCTGTAGGAGTCGTGTCAGTGCCTAAATAATAATAATTCTCTACTGATGTGCCTGTACAAGTTGTGGTTGGGCCTAAAAAATAACTATGCCTTTAAGCCTCTGTGTGTACTCAGCACCCACTTTCATCCTCGAGGATGGATTAAGAGTAGCCAGTATAGATGAGTAAAATTTTTCAGAAAATGTTTGCTAATCTCAAATTTGGCACAAACATAGCACATGTGTAGATTTTTACTCAAAGTCGGCAAAAATTCGGTCACAGTTGGGTAAATCACACCTTTCTACAAATGCTTTGTTTTCACTTTGTCCAGGATAGTCATGCTGTATGATGAGTGGGGGTGACAGTGGGACATGTTTGATGAGGGGAGGGTTTGTGGGAAGAATAGAGAGCGGCGGGAAGTTTTTTTTTCCTTACTTTTATGTGTATACATTTCGGCAGCCAATCACTGCAGAAACCATCAAAACATCATGACACAAGGTCTTCTGTAATTGGCTGAAGAAGTTACATGCCCCTGTACATATAAAACCCAAACATCTTGTTTAACTGTTGTCATTTTCTCAGTGTCACAGTGCAGAGAAGCCGCGCCTGCTAGTACTGCTGCTGAATGTGAACTCGTTAGCTAGATAGGATCTTGTCCTGTATGAAATCAATCTTTCAGCAACTAACTAGATTGTGCTAAAATTGTGTTGCAGTCTCAGGAGGGCACATTAACTAGTCAAAATCGTTTGGGCACAAATTGCATTTCACTGAGGAATCAGAAGCGGTTCAGGCATGAGGGCCTATTTGCTCTTCCAAAATCGTTTAGGATAAAACTGTGTTGCAGTGAGGAATCAGAAGGCCAGATTTCCTCTTAAAATCGTTAGGCCTCATAATGGGTTTCAGCCAGACGGCTGTATTTGCTAATCCAAATTGTTTGGGATAAACTGTGTTGCAGTGATGAATCAGAAGACCAGATTTCCTCTTAAAAATTGTTAGGCCCAATATATATATATTCAGCCAGGAGGCCTTTTTGCTCATCCAAAACATTTTGGATAAAACTGTGTTGCATTGAGGAATAAGGAGGCCCCATTTGCTCATCAAAATCGTTAAGAATGTTGTTCAGGCACACTATCCGAGAAAATAAATAGTGATTGTTCATTTAGATACAGATGACTGACAGATGTGGGCCTAAGATTGTGAAACAGCAAGTTAAAAAGGGGAAAGGCTACATACAACATAAGTGGAAAAAGTGAGGCTATGATGGAAGGGGGAATAGACTTGGTGTTTAATGTGTATGTGGGTTAGGTGTTAATGTTAATGAAATCTCAACTGAACAAACACCATCTCGTCCTATCCACAGAAAACTGACATCTTTTTCTGGACGGGCTGCTCCACTCCCTTTCTTTGATAGCAGAACAGCGGTATGACTTGAAGATCAGAGACAGAAAGAGCATCTGCTCCAGTAAATGGCTAGCACTGCATCAAATGGCCTCTCCTCCTCTTCCTCCATCTTAATATCACACACAGTACATTCCTCAAAGGTGGCACCCCAATCACCCTTTTTCCCACCACGTCAAAAATTTTCAAACACCCAACTGAGTGGAAAACCGCATATGGGCCAGTCTGCAGAGCTGATCACACATTCTATTCCATGGGCATCAGAGGTCTGCTCCAAAGATTCACAGAATCCGGAGGATGAAAGCATCTGCACCAATGCCACACATTTCTTCATGTTGGATCTGGGCCCAAACGAAGTATGGTCTGAACAGAATCCAGATGTTAACACCTGCGGGTATAGGTGATCCTGTTGAGACTCAGAAACCAGAGGCTTATGCAGACTGTATGGTGGTGTCAGGGCAGGAAGAGGAGGAGGGTGACTCTCCAGGTGAGGACTGGGAGAACAGAGAGGATAACAATGACGTAGTTCCCATTTGATGTGAACCCAGAGGTATACCGCTGAGTAGCTCAGCAGATGAGATAGAGGAGGAAGATGAAGAGGCTACGTTGCAAATTGCCGCGCAGTCACGGAATGATGCAACGATGACAAGCACTGCATCCTCAGCCACAACTCAGGGCTCCAGGCACTTTAGAAGTTGTAAGACTACCCAAATACTCAATGAATCATGTGACATGTGGGCATCACGGTGGCGCAGGGGTTAGCACTGCAGCCTTGCAGCGCTGGAGTCCTGGGTTCAAACCCCATCACCTCTGCTGTGACATGCTAGGAAAAGCCCCCTTCCAGGATATATTGGATGCCGATGGCGGTGGACAAAACATTATAATGTGGCCATTCTGGCGATGGGTCCCCAAACCTTGGGCTCTGGGCGGTAACCCAGACTGCCCACATAATAATCCGCCTATGGTCATGCTCTGGATTTGATCCCTTGAGCTTGTGTTTTGTGGTCTGCTTCTCTTTCTGCTGAGCAACAGAAGACACAGTTTTTCTCTGGATGTTTGTGTTCTCTTTTCTGCCTGCAGTCTCTCTAGCTTAACACAGGTGTTTTCCGTTGTCTACCTATCACATTTTGGGTGCAGCTTCATAGATGTTCTGACATTTTATTGATGTTTGGAGCCAGTCTGTGAGCTTTGAGCCAAGGATTTTTACCTTGTTGTTTCTTTCCTATACTTTGCTCCTCTCTTCTGTTTATCTTTAGTAAGTATGCTGTATATTTGCTAAGTGTAATTGCTGTGGTGAAACGCTACCTGAGTGGGTTGGGGAACACTCGCATGGCACGGGATTTAAGCACTCAGGCATGGTTTCTCCACTTAAATAGTCTTATTTGGTTTATTAGACATCATAAACCATAACATAAATAGTTAATTATACACATCAACAGAACACATTAACCATTGACACTCTGTTCCAATGGCAGATCCGTGTCTGCCCGTAACCCCTTGTTACCTGGAGTTACCTAACAGGAGCTGCGGCTCCACACACTGACTCCTGCCAGTACTGGTTCACAGGGGAAAGCTGCTTCACTGGGATCACTGTCCTTGTGACCAGGGCACCTGGGATAGTCCAGACCCACAGTAGGAAATGTAGCTTCCCCAACACAGAAACCGTCTCAGGCTCTGTAGATGCAGCCTCTCCATGCGCTTCCAGGAAGTCCAATCACAGGCACTTTCAACACACAGGCCACCAGTCCACGGTCTCACAGGTGCTTGGAGGACTAGAGTCCATCCCAGGACAAGCCAACACCCTAACCATTCCAGGACTCACACTCTCACGAGGTGCTTGCAGGACTCCAGTCCATCCCAGGACATTTCAAAACTGACCATCCTGGTCCACGGGTTCTCAGGTGCTTCCAGGAAGACTCCACTCACAGGAGCTTCCAACACTGACCACCAGGACCTTGCACATGGACCAAACAATTCCATACACTCTGACCATGTGACCAGACCTCAGTCACATTATATGGTTGTAACCACTTCCCTAGATGCGAGTGTGTGTGGTTAGCCACTCCCACCCAGCTCACCAGCTAACCCAATAAGCCTGCCCTTATAAGTAAACACAACAAACTCTTGTGGAACTGTAAGTCCCAGCATAACCATATCATTTTGGGCTTACAGCGCAGAGCACCTCTGCGACACATACTGGCCATTTACAATCCTGCCGGACCTTGTCTGATCACCATAATCATGCCTCCAAGTGCATCCTGAAGCACACATACAGCACCCCCTGGCTGTAATGTGGGTTGCCACACCACATTGTTTATACGTGTGTCAGTGCTTGCAGTCTCACCCAGGTGCCCTGAGGCTCAGTTCCTGCACTGTTTGTGCTGTAATGGTTTCTGTTTGTGCTTAGGGCGTGCACGGCCACACCTCCCCTGCTTTTATCAGGGTGAAGGTGTGTACTTCAAATGCTGTCCCCAGCCAATTGCTGAGGGGCAGCTCCTATATAAAGTTCCCCTGCCCTATGGGCGGGGCTTGAGCTACTTACAAAGCTCCTGAACTTTGCTATGTTTGTTTGTGTTCCTGCACCTCTCCTGTCTATGTTTTGGTACCAAAGTCCTTGCCTTGATTCCTGTTTTGTCCTGTTCTGGCGGTATATCCAGGCCGGAATCCTTGATCCTGTACCTGTCCTGTACCTGAACCTGTCTGAACTCTCTGCTGTGATTATGTTCCTGCAATCCTTGTGCATCTGGAGCCTCACTCCCAGTGACTGAGTCTCTTTAAACTGATGTAACTGATGACCTGGGCTGCCACGCCAGTGTCCCAGCTGATGACCTGGGCTGCCACGCCAGTGTCCCAGATGTCTATCCAGTATTCCTGTGTCCTGATGCCCTGCCTGTGTCCTGATGTCCTGAGGTCTTTCCTGAGTCCAGATGTCTTGATGTCCTGATATCTTGCCTGTACCCTGATGTCCTGCCTGGGTCCTGATGTCCTGCCTATGTGTGCCTCGGTGATCTGTTGGTGCCTTGGGGTCCACTGGGTGGTACCCTTCTGAAGGTGTGAAATCGGGAGCCTGACATCATCATGTTTTGTTTATGTACTGTGTGACTTTACTTTAGTAAACTTTACTTTCTCTATACCTGAAATTGTGCGGTGTAATCAAGTCCTACGTGTCTTTCCTTGTCCACATGCTCAGCTGCCTCAGAACCCCGGTCTCTGCCCTCCCCTAGTTCGAGTAGGTCCGGGTCCCCCTCTGCGGTTTTAAGGGTCCGTATTTTGTCCCCGGGGGGACACATGCCCCATGCCTTCTGAGGTTGGTCGGCTTGGGGGCGTCTATGGGCCGGGCCGCATCTGAGGCTGCAGCTGACCGTGACAGAGACCCTTAACTTAATATTTAGTTGCACAAACTTTGGATAAATAACTGCAACAAATCGCTTCCTATCAACAAGCATCTTACACCTCTCAACTGGAATTGTTTACCACTCTTCTTTAGTAAATTGCTCCAGGTCTCTCATATTTAAAGGCTACCTTCTCCCAACAGCAATTTTAAGATCTCCCCATGAGTGCTCAATGGGATTTAAAGCCAGACTCCTTTGTTTGATGGCTTGTGACTATCCATCATCCTCTTGATTACATTCCAGAGGTTTTCAATGGAGTTCAAGTCTGGAGATTGCGCTGCCCATGACAGGGATTTGATGTGGTGGTCTCCTAATTTTTGCCAGAGCTGTTTACCAGGATAAATAAATTGCCTTATAGAGGTCCAGTTAGTTAGGAGAAAAAGGCCTCTTCTGCAAGAAACACTTCAAAAATTGCTCCGAGTAGGTGATTACTAAAGTGCTGGCACAACACTGTCGTTTTATTGCTTTATGCATAGAAAGCGATAATCGTGTTTTATTTTGCTCTCATAAACTGTTAATTCTGTTTAAGTGTACCTGAGTATAGTCTTAGTCGGTGTTATTGAGAGAAACTGCTGTCATTATATTTGTTACTTATACACTGTTTGCATCCTCTCTTTTGTTTCATAGACTGGTTAGTAAATATTTATATTATATTATGTAATCTTTGTGTGTGTCTGCTGCTGTACCTCCTGTCCTGTTGCCGTCCCTCGTCCTTGTTTCACATCTTAGCACTTACAATGCTGTGAGTAGTGATTGTAGCCGCTCGACGCACGCCTGTACGACTAAAAGCAAGGAGGAAGAACGATCATTTTCTTCTGGGAGATGTACTTGAAGAATGGCGGCCTGGTACCTTCATAATGCTATTAACTTGCAGATTAGTGGTAGTTGTCTAATGAAATTCGCCAACGCAGGTTTATTGGTCAGACCTTGTTCACACGTTCAGTATGTGGTCAGTATTTGACCTCAGTATTTGTAAGCCAAAACCAGGAGAGGAACAAGCAGAGGAAAAGTATAATAGAAACATATGCACAACTTCTGCATTTATCATCCACTCCTGGTTTTGGCTTCCAAATACTGATGTAAAATACTGACCAAATACTGAATGTGTGAATGTGGCCTTAGTGAAAAAATCAGACAGAACTCGGATGCCATCCGTGTGCTGTCCACTTTTCATGGACAGTTTTATAGGAAAAGCTGCAGAAACTTTATTTTTTCCCATCTATGAAAAACTCATGAAACTTGGTAACTCTGACACACTGATCAAAGCCACTAATGAAACTGAGACCATTTTTCTTATATGAGAAAATTACTGACACGTAAATGAGCCCTAATACAGAGAAAGCTGCCAATCTCTGTTTAGAATCGCCTCCTTGGCGCTAAGCTCAGATTGAGCAGGGATTTCAACCAATAAAATACAGGTTAGGACTCATATTTTCTCATAAACTTATTTATCTGTTAAATTCCTCCTGCTATATAACATGCTTCTCATAGACTGCATAGCATTTTTAAGCGTTTAGGTTGTCTTTAAAAACCGTGCTCTTTGACATGGATTTTCATAGTAAGTACACCAGCCTCTTTGGGTCAAATGTATCTATATAGTAATGTATGCAGTCTGTATTGGGAAATCTGGTGACGGATAATTTTTTGTAAGTTTTTAACTTTTGCCTGTAAATATTTACCCAAATGTTAGAGAATAACTTTCTGATTGCTAGTGATTCGAACCATGGGACCCCTAGCACTCCCGAGAATGTGGTGTTGCAGCAAGCGCATCTTCATTCCATTAATGTCAATGGGACTTCCAAAGAAATCTAAAGTGCAGCATTTGGCTCCTTCTGGCAGCCCTATAGACAATAAATGGAGCGGCGCTCAATCATGTGCAACTTGGCTTTTGAAATTCAAGTTCAACAACTTCACCAAGTTTTTTCCCAAAATTCAATTCACTGAGAATAATTTGAAAACTTGTAAAATATACACCAAAAGAGTTTACCTTTCACAGGAGAGAGCGGACCCCGCTAACCATAAGAGCTTACACTCTACAGAAGACAGCGGACCCCACTGACCATAAGGGCTTACACTCTATAGGAGAAAGAGGACCCCGCTGACCATAAGAGCTTACACTCTACAGCAGAGAGAGGACCCCGCTGACCATAAGAGCTTACACTCTACAGCAGAGAGAGGACCCCACTGATCATAAGAGCTTACACTGTACAGGAGAGAGAGAGGACCCCGCTGACCATAACAGCTTACAGGAGAGAGAGGACCCCACTGAACATAAGAATTTACACTCTATAGGAGAGAGAGGACCCTGCTGACCATAACAGCTTACAGGAGAGAGAGGACCCCACTGACCTAAGCGCTTACACCTTATAGGAGAGAGAGGACCCCACTGACCATAAGAGCTTACACTCTACAGAAGAAAGAGAAAGGACCCCACTGACCATAAGAGCTTACACTCTACAGGAGAGAGAGGACTCCACTGACCATAAGCGCTTACACTCTACAGGAGAGAGAGGACTCCACTGACCATAAGCGCTTACAATCTACAGGAGAGAGAGGACTCCACTGACCATAAGAGCTTACACTCTACAGGAGAGAGAGGACCCCACTGACCATAAGCGCTTACACTCTACAGGAGAGAGAGGACTCCACTGACCATAAGAGCTTACACTCTACAGGAGAGAGAGAGAGGACCCCACTGACCATAAGCGCTTACACTCTACAGGAGAGAGAGGACTCCACTGACCATAAGCGCTTACACTCTACAGGAGAGAGAGGACTCCACTGACCATAATGGCTTACACTCTACAGGAGAGAGAGGACCCCCTGACCATAAGAGCTTACACTCTACAGGAGAGAGAGAGGACCCCACTGACCATAAGCGCTTACACTCTGCAGGAGAGAGGACCCCACTGACCATAAGCGCTTACACTCTACAGGAGAGAGAGAGGACCCCACTGACCATAAGCACTTACACTCTACAGGAGAGAGAGGACCCCCTGACCATAAGAGCTTACACTCTACAGGAGAGAGAGAGGACCCCACTGACCATAAGCGCTTACACTCTACAGGAGAGAGAGGACCCCACTGACCATAAGAGCTTACACTCTGCAGGAGAGAGAGAGGACCCCACTGACCATAAGAGCTTACACTCTACAGGAGAGAGAGGACCCCATTGACCATAAGCGCTTATACTCTGCAGGAGAGAGAGAGGGGCCCATTGACCATAAGCGCTTACACTGTACAGGAGAGAGAGAGGACCCCACTGACCATAAGAGGTTACACTGTACAGGAGCGAGAGAGGACCCCATTGACCATAAGAGCTTACACTGTTTAGGAGAGAGAGAGGACCCCACTGACCATAAGAGGTTACACTCTACAGGAGAGAGAGAGGACCCCATTGACCATAAGAGCATACACTCTACAGGAGAGAGAGAGGACCCCGCTGACCATAAGAGCTTACACTCTACAGGAGAGAGAGAGGACCCCATTGACCATAAGAGCTTATACTCTACAGAAGAGAGAGAGGACCCCACTGACCATAAGAGGTTACACTCTACAGGAGAGAGAGGACCCCATTAACCATAAGAGCTTACAATCTACAGGAAAGAGAGAGGACCCCACTGACCATAACAGCTTACAGGAGAGAGAGGACCCCACTCACCATAAGAACGTACACTCTACAGAACAGAGAGGACCAGCCTGACCATAAGATCTTACACTGTACAGAAGAGAAAGGACCCCACAGACCATAACAGCTTACACTCTACAGAAGAGAGAGGACCCCGCTGACCACAAGAGCTTACACTGTACAGAAGAGAGAGGACCCCACTGACCATAAGAGCTTACACTCTACAGGAGAGAGAGAGGACCCCATTGACCATAAGCGCTTACACTGTACAGGAGAGAGAGAGGACCCCACTGACCATAAGAGGTTACAATGTACAGGAGAGAGAGAGGACCCCATTGACCATAAGAGCTTACACTGTATAGGAGAGAGAGAGGACCCCACTGACCATAAGAGGTTACACTCTACAGGAGAGAGAGAGGACCCCATTGACCATAAGAGCTTACACTCTACAGGAGAGAGAGAGGACCCCGCTGACCATAAGAGCTTACACTCTACAGGAGAGAGAGAGAACCCCGCTGACCATAAGAGCTTACACTCTACAGGAGAGAGGACCCCATTGACCATAAGAGCTTATACTCTACAGAAGAGAGAGAGGACCCCACTGACCATAAGAGGTTACACTCTACAGGAGAGAGAGAGGACCCCATTAACCATAAGAGCTTACACTCTACAGGAAAGAGAGAGGACCCCACTGACCATAACAGCTTACAGGAGAGAGAGGACCCCACTCACCATAAGAACGTACACTCTACAAAACAGAGAGGACCAGCCTGACCATAACAGCTTACACTCTACAGAAGAGAGAGGACCCCGCTGACCACAAGAGCTTACACTGTACAGAAGAGAGAGGACCCTGTTATGATAAGGTAATTCAGTACCACAATGGACATAGAGGTCAGAGCACATACAGTGACCTGACAATAACCCAAAAACATTGAACGAGCTCTGAGACGTGGGAACTCTGCTGACCGCAATCCCTAATCCTCTCCAACCACACTAGAGGCAGCCGTGGATTGCGCCTAACGCTCCCTATGCAACTCAGCACAGCCTGAGAAACTAGCTAGCCTGAAGATAGAAAATAAGCCTACCTTGCCTCAGAGAAATACCCCAAAGGAAAAGGCAGCCCCCACATATAATGACTGTGAGTTAAGATGAAAAGACAAACGTAGAGATGAAATAGATTTAGCAAAGTGAGGCCCGACTTTCTGAACAGAGCGAGGATAGGAAAGGTAACTTTGCGGTCAACACAAAACCCTACAAAAACCACGCAAAGGGGGCAAAAAGACCCTCCGTACCGAACTAACGGCACGGAGGTACACCCTCTGCGTCCCAGAGCTTCCAGCAAGCAGGAAAAAACAAATAGACAAGCTGGACAGAAAAAACAGCAAACAAAATAGCAAAGTGGAACTTAGCTATGCAGAGCAGCAGGCCACAGGAACGATCCAGGAGGAAACAGGTCCAATACTAGAACATTGACTGTAGGCCAGGATCAAAGCACCAGGTGGAGTTAAATAGAGCATCACCTAACGACTTCACCACATCACCTGAGGAAGGAAACTCAGAAGCCGCAGTACCACTTTCCTGCACCAACGGAAGCTCACAGAGAGAATCAGCCGAAGTACCACTTGTGACCACAGGAGGGAGCTCTGCCACAGAATTCACAACAGTACCCCCCCTTGAGGAGGGGTCACCGAACCCTCACCAGAGCCCCCAGGACGACCAGGATGAGCCATATGAATGGCACGAACAAGATCGGGAGCATGGACATCAGAGGCAAAGACCCAGGAATTATCTTCCTGAGCATAACCCTTCCACTTAACCAGATACTGGAGTTTCCGTCTTGAAAGACGAGAATCCAAAATCTTCTCCACAATATACTCCAACTCCCCCTCCACCAAAACCGGGGCAGGAGGATCAACAGATGGAACCATAGGTGCCACGTATCTCCGCAACAATGACCTATGGAATACGTTATGTATGGAAAAAGAATCTAGAAAGGTCAGACGAAAAGACACAGGATTAAGAACCTCAGAAATCCTATACGGACCAATGAAACGAGGTTTAAACTTATGAGAGGAAACCTTCATAGGAATATGACGAGAAGATAACCAAACCAAATCCCCAACACGAAGTCGGGGACCCACACAGCGTCTGCGATTAGCGAAACGTTGAGCCTTCTCCTGGGACAAGGTCAAATTGTCCACTACATGAGTCCAAATCTGCTGCAACCTGTCCACCACAGTATCCAGACCAGGACAGTCCGAAGACTCAACCTGCCCTGAAGAGAAACGAGGATGGAACCCAGAGTTGCAGAAAAACGGCGAAACTAAGGTAGCCGAGCTGGCCCGATTATTAAGGGCGAACTCAGCCAAAGGCAAAAAGGACACCCAGTCATCCTGATCAGCAGAAACAAAGCATCTCAGATATGTTTCCAAGGTCTGATTGGTTCGTTCGGTCTGGCCATTAGTCTGAGGATGGAAAGCCGAGGAAAAAGACAAGTCAATGCCCATCCTACCACAAAAGGCTCGCCAAAACCTCGAAACAAACTGGGAACCTCTGTCAGAAACGATATTCTCTGGAATGCCATGTAAACGAACCACATGCTGGAAGAACAATGGCACCAAATCAGAGGAGGAAGGTAATTTAGACAAGGGTACCAAATGGACCATCTTAGAGAAGCGATCACAGACCACCCAAATGACTGACATCTTTTGAGAGATGGGAAGATCTGAAATAAAATCCATAGAGATATGTGTCCAAGGCCTCTTCGGGACCGGCAAGGGCAAAAGCAACCCACTGGCACGAGAACAGCAGGCCTTAGCCCGAGCACAAATCCCACAGGACTGCACAAAAGAACGCACATCCCGCGACAGAGATGGCCACCAAAAGGATCTAGCCACTAACTCTCTGGTACCAAAGATTCCAGGATGACCAGCCAACACCGAACAATGAACCTCAGAGATAACTTTATTCGTCCACCTATCAGGGACAAACAGTTTCTCCGCTGGGCAACGATCAGGTTTATTAGCCTGAAATTTTTGCAGCACCCGCCGCAAATCAGGGGAGATGGCAGACACAATTACTCCCTCTTTGAGGATACCCGCCGGCTCAGATAAACCCGGAGAGTCGGGCACAAAACTCCTAGACAGAGCATCCACCTTCACATTTTTAGAGCCCGGAAGGTACGAAATCACAAAGTCAAAAAGGGCAAAAAACAGCGACCAACGAACCTGTCTAGGATTCAACCGCTTGGCAGACTCGAGATAAGTCAAGTTCTTATGATCAGTCAAGACCACCACGCGATGCTTAGCTCCTTCAAGCCAATGACGCCACTCCTCGAATGCCCACTTCATGGCCAGCAACTCTCGATTGCCTACATCATAATTTCGCTCAGCAGGCGAAAACTTCCTGGAAAAGAAGGCGCATGGTTTCATCACCGAGCAATCAGAACTTCTCTGCGACAAAACAGCCCCTGCTCCAATCTCAGAAGCATCAACCTCGACCTGGAATGGAAGCGAAACATCTGGTTGACACAACACAGGGGCAGAAGAAAAACGACGCTTCAACTCTTGAAAAGCTTCCACAGCAGCAGAAGACCAATTGACCACATCAGCACCCTTCTTGGTCAAATCGGTCAATGGTTTAGCAATACTAGAAAAATTGCAGATGAAGCGACGATAAAAATTACCAAAGCCCAGGAACTTTTGCAGACTTTTCAGAGATGTCGGCTGAGTCCAATCATGGATGGCTTGGACCTTAACAGGGTCCATCTCGATAGTAGAAGGGGAAAAGATGAACCCCAAAAATGAAACCTTCTGAACACCAAAGAGACACTTTGATCCCTTCACAAACAAAGAATTAGCACGCAGGACCTGAAACACCGTTCTGACCTGCTTCACATGAGACTCCCAATCTTCCGAGAAGATCAAAATGTCATCCAAGTACACAATCAGGAATTTATCCAGGTACTCTCGGAAGATGTCATGCATAAAGGACTGAAACACTGATGGAGCATTGGCAAGTCCGAATGGCATTACTAGATACTCAAAATGGCCCTCGGGCGTATTAAATGCAGTTTTCCATTCATCGCCTCGCTTAATACGCACAAGATTATACGCACCACGAAGATCTATCTTGGTGAACCAACTAGCCCCCTTAATCCGAGCAAACAAATCAGATAACAACGGCAAGGGGTACTGAAATTTAACCGTGATCTTATTTAGAAGGCGGTAATCTATACAAGGTCTCAGCGAACCATCCTTCTTGGCTACAAAAAAGAACCCTGCTCCTAATGGCGACGATGACGGGCGAATATGCCCCTTCTCCAAGGACTCCTTCACATAACTCCGCATAGCGGCGTGCTCAGGCACAGATAAATTAAACAGTCGACCTTTTGGGAATTTACTACCAGGAATCAAATCGATAGCACAATCACAATCCCTATGCGGAGGTAGGGTATCGGACTTGGGCTCATCAAATACATCCCGGTAATCAGACAAGAACTCTGGAACCTCAGAAGGGGTGGATGACGAAATAGTCAGAAATGGGACATCATCATGTACCCCCTGACAACCCCAGCTGGACACAGACATGGATTTCCAATCTAATACTGGATTATGGACTTGTAGCCATGGCAACCCCAACACGACCACATCATGCAGATTATGCAACACCAGAAAGCGAATAACCTCCTGATGTGCAGGAGCCATGCACATGGTCAGCTGGGTCCAGTACTGAGGCTTATTCTTGGCCAAAGGCATAGCATCAATTCCTCTCAATGGAATAGGACACTGCAAGGGCTCCAAGAAAAACCCACAACGCCTAGCATACTCCAAGTCCATCAAATTCAGGGCAGCGCCTGAATCCACAAATGCCATGACAGAATATGATGACAAAGAGCAGATCAAGGTAACGAACAGAAGAAATTTTGACTGTACCGTACCAATGGTGGCAGACCTAGCGAACCGCTTAGTGCGCTTAGGACAATCAGAGATAGCATGAGTGGAATCACCACAGTAGAAACACAGCCCATTCAGACGTCTGTGTTCTTGCCGTTCAACTCTGGTCAAAGTCCTATCGCACTGCATAGGCTCAGGTTTAAGCTCAGGTAATACCGCCAAATGGTGCACAGATTTACGCTCACGCAAGCGTCGACCGATCTGAATGGCCAAAGACATAGACTCATTCAGACCAGCAGGCATAGGAAATCCCACCATGACATCCTTAAGGGCTTCAGAGAGTCCCTTTCTGAAAATAGCTGCGAGCGCACCTTCATTCCATTGAGTGAGTACGGACCACTTTCTAAATTTCTGACAATATACCTCTATCTCATCCTGACCCTGACACAGAGCCAGCAAATTTTTCTCTGCCTGATCCACTGAATTAGGTTCATCGTACAGCAATCCGAGAGCCAGGAAAAACGCATCGATATTACTTAATGCAGGATCTCCTGACGCAAGAGAAAATGCCCAGTCCTGAGGGTCGCCACGTAAAAAAGAAATAATGATCCTAACTTGTTGAACTGGGTCACCAGAGGAGCGAGGTTTCAAAGCCAGAAATAGTTTACAATTATTTTTGAATCTCAGAAATTTAGTTCTATCTCCAAAAAACAAATCAGGAATAGGAATTCTCGGTTCTAACATAGAATTCTGAACCACAAAGTCTTGAATATTTTGTACTCTTGCCGTGAGCTGATCCACACATGAAGACAGACCTTTAATGTCCATCGCTACACCTGTGTCCTGAACTACCCAAATGTCTAGGGGAAAAAAAAGGCAAAACACAGTGCAGAGAAAAAAAAATGGTCTCAGAACTTCTTTTTTCCCTCTATTGAGAATCATTAGTACTTTGGGCCTCCAGTACTGTTATGATAAGGTAATTCAGTACCACAATGGACATAGAGGTCAGAGCACATACAGTGACCTGACAATAACCCAAAAACATTGAACGAGCTCTGAGACGTGGGAACTCTGCTGACCGCATCCCTAATCCTCTCCAACCACACTAGAGGCAGCCGTGGATTGCGCCTAACGCTCCCTATGCAACTCGGCACAGCCTGAGAAACTAGCTAGCCTGAAGATAGAAAATAAGCCTACCTTGCCTCAGAGAAATACCCCAAAGGAAAAGGCAGCCCCCACATATAATGACTGTGAGTTAAGATGAAAAGACAAACGTAGAGATGAAATAGATTTAGCAAAGTGAGGCCCGACTTTCTGAACAGAGCGAGGATAGGAAAGGTAACTTTGCGGTCAACACAAAACCCTACAAAAACCACGCAAAGGGGGCAAAAAGACCCTCCGTACCGAACTAACGGCACGGAGGTACACCCTCTGCGTCCCAGAGCTTTCAGCAAGCAGGAAAAAACAAATAGACAAGCTGGACAGAAAAAACAGCAAACAAAATAGCAAAGTGGAACTTAGCTATGCAGAGCAGCAGGCCACAGGAACTATCCAGGAGGAAACAGGTCCAATACTAGAACATTGACTGTAGGCCAGGATCAAAGCACCAGGTGGAGTTAAAGAGAGCATCACCTAACGACTTCACCACATCACCTGAGGAAGGAAACTCAGAAGCCGCAGTACCACTTTCCTCCACCAACGGAAGCTCACAGAGAGAATCAGCCGAAGTACCACTTGTGACCACAGAAGGGAGCTCTGCCACAGAATTCACAACAGGACCCCACTAACCATAAGACCTTATACTGTACAGCAGGAGTCCCCAACCTGTAGCTCGGGAGCCACATGTGGCTCGCGGCCCCATGAATTGTGGCTTGCGGCTGTCTGTCAGCTTGGTGTATTAGCTCCAGTTCTAGCAAACAGGTATGAAGAGCACATCAGAAAATGCTGAACTTTGTGAGCAGCCCTGCACAGAAGAGCAGATCTGGATGCACATATACTGGTCTTAGGAGTTTTGAGATGATATAAGTATGGTACGCTGGAGACAAGATGTAGGAAAATAAATCTCTAGTGTGAAACTCCATTTCAGTAAAAAGTCCAATGTTTTATTGATAACAAATTTTATAATCCAGCATCAAAATTGGAAAGACATGATGACAATGGGGAGAAAAGATGACAATACCTGTCATAGGTGTTTGAAGCTGGATGTGATAGTGACTTGGGAGTGCTTTATAAGAGAATACTGAATGGGGGTATTGTGGGAACTCCTGGATCTTAGTACACTGCTTTGGGGTGTTTTTTGTGGAAAAGCTTTGGTTACCATTATACCTGTAATGGGTGCTTTGGTTGCCACTATTGTGAGGGAACTGAATGTGGCTTGCGACCCTCTCTCAGAGCTGAATGTGGCTCTCAATGTCAGAAACGTTGGGACCTCTGCTGTACAGAATAGAGAGAGGACCTCGCTGACCATAAAAGATTACACTCTACAGGAGAGAGAGGACCACACTGACCATAAGAGCTTACACTCTACAGGAGAGAGAGGACCCCACTGACCATGAGAGCTTACACTTTATAGGAGAGAGAGGACCCCGCTGACCACAACAGCTTACACTCTACAGAAGAAAGAGGACCCCACTGAAAATAAGAGCTTACACTCTACAGAACAGAGAGGACCCCGCTGACCACAACAGCTTACACTCTACAGAAGAAAGAGGACCCCACTGAAAATAAGAGCTTACACTCTACAGAACAGAGAGGACCCCGATGACCATAAGAGCTTACACTCTACAGAAGAGAGAGACTTACCCAGTGACTCTGTTAATAGAAAACACATCTGCCAAACAAACTTTGCTCTCCTGGGAACTGCTAATCTGTGATGTCCCAGGTACTGGCCACCACTGTACAAGGTATGATAATCAGCTTGATGTCGTAGTTGCAGGGTGAAAGGGGGATGCCCGCGTGGTTCTGCAAAATTATATTTGCCCACGCTCTGTTGCTTCAGCAATGAAATGGTGCTGAGCATTTTATTTCTTTTTGCGAACCGGAAATCGAATCTCAAAATGTTGGAATTCGTGTGAATTCATGAATATCAGGAAATTTGAGTCCTCTGCGGACTGATCTGCTCATCTCTGGTCTGTATAGCTCCATTGTCTGGATTCCTGAGGTTTCCAGTACTCTGGCCCCAGGTGATCAGTAAGTTGTACCTTACCCATTGAATAGGAGACAGCTTGTTGTTTGGGGAATAATTAGTTGTTAATAATAATAATAATAATAATAATAATAATAATAATAACCATGATCATCAATTTCAGTTCCGAATCCTGTCTACCAATTAGGCTATGATGACCAACATGAAGAGCTGTGACCCTTTCACTGTGAAAAAAGCAAAGGCTTTCTATCCTGGAGCCGTATCAAAGACCATAAAGCTGAAAGAGAACATCATCAAAGGTGCTTCAAAGGTACAAAAGTGCATTTTGCTGTTTCCATTTCTGATTGTCAAGAGATGGAAATGGAGTGCAATTCTCCAAAGCCGGCAGAAAGGAAATGAACAAATGTAACTTTTCCATGAAAGTCTAAATTACTGACAACCTTACAGTTGTTGGAGGTGAACAATGAGGCATGTGGACACTGAATAGTTATGTGGTGCTGCGCAGAGAAGGCCTCTTCAGGATCTATTCACCCCTGTCTCTGTTGATATTCTACGGCCTTGAAGTCTTTAGTGTATATACTTTTAGCTCATATTTTTTTGTGTAGGGATCATTGACTGTTTACTATAGAGCTGATGCAGTCTGGAGAGATGTAGAGCCCTACATGTTTTATCTCTTGTCAGAGCTGGCTTCAATTAAATTAATGGATCCATTCAGCTCTCTCTTTCCACTTTCAGCTGCATCACAGTCGAATACATTAAAAGGATCTTAAGACTCAAGATGGTACATCATGGCATTAGCCAGGGCACTCATTTTCCTCTGTCTCCTTTTTCTGTAAATCAAATAATTAATGAGATCTCCACCTCAATAGAGCACTTCATCAATATTTTGTAGCAATGGAAAAATATGTGCATTTTGTTCATGGAAGTGCTTTTATGTCAGTGTAGGGTTTTGTGGGCAAAAGAACAAGCCCTGAAACACAAAATATTGACCGGCTTTTGCAGATTTCGTTTTTATTTCTGAGAATATTTCTTAAAAGCAATTCTAAACGATGACGGTCATAGAGCAATGACCGACCACAAACTGGTAAAAACAAGCCAGCGATTCTATTCTAAAAAAAGAAACTCATTTTAGCTTTTTGAAGCCTTTTTTGTAGCCTAAAAAAATCCAATATTTGAATTGAATAAATAAAAATTAAAATAAGAAATAATTACACCTGATAACAGATTTGGACAAATTTATTTGAGTTGAATCGTTCTCCAGAATGGCTGGCCACCATTTTGCCAAATAATAGAGTCCGACAAAAGTAAAAAAAAAAACCTTTCCGCTTAACGCTTAGACGTCCACTGCTCACTTGCCTCCATATGGTCCTCCAGGGGCCCACAAGGTAAGAGGGAAAACTACCACCTCGTACAAAGCCGGTGGAACTCTTCACTATGATGAGTTATTGGACTGCCAAGGGCCCATATATTGTTCTTGCACAGGGGCCCTTTTCTGTCTGTGTCCGCCAATATGGTCCTCATCTCTTGTTCTTACTGTCAAGACATGACAAAAAAATTCCTGACTTCCAGTTATGACTAAGCTAGGGACATCCCTGAGAAAGTTCTGAGCTAGAATAAAAGTTGTAAGGCTATGTGCACATGCTGCAGATTTAGATGTGGATCAGCAGAGATTTTGGCCCCACGCATTTGCATCCGCAGTGTAGTGCGCAGCCAATGTTAATCTATGGGAAACGGAGATTTGTTGTTCACATGCTGCGGAAAAATCTGTGCAGAAATGCATCGGATTTTTTTCCAGAGCATGTCAATTCTTTTTGCGGATTTTCAGCGTTTCTGCACCCATTGACTTCCATTGAGTCAGGCACAGCCACAGCAAAACCGCAGATGTAAAAAAGATCTGAAGACTTGCTGCGGATGTGGGTGCTAGAAATGCTGCAGATCAGGAGGAGGGAAGTGTGTGGGTGGAGTGTGGGTGGAGCTATGTGTATATTTGTGTGTGCGGGGATCTGTGTGTGTGTCTGTGTGTAGGCAAGCATCGTCCGATGAGACTACTAATCCCATCCGGCTATGCCTGCTACATGTACACACATATACACATACAGTACACATATAGTGCATACTTACCATATACACCTAATCCCCAAAGCCATCGATCATCTGCACATAAAATTAAAATAATACACAAATAGTATACTCCCTGTAACCGACCTAATCCAATTACCGGTAATAACGATTGTCCCACGACAATCTCCTGTGGAGAGCTGTCACATCAGCAGATGCGACCGCTCTCCAGGGGTTCCGGGATACAATGACGGAGATAATCTTCCACACTGTATCACTCTGCCACGGACAGGTCACCTGAGTTCACCCTCACTTGCGGCACTACAGCGTGAGAATTTTCTCACGGCTGTAGTGCCATAAAGTGAACTCCGATGATACACTGCGGGAGGGTTATCTCAGGTCAGTGTTTCATCGGAGGCCCTATAGAGCGGTCACATCTGTAGATGTGACCACTCTATAGGGGAGATCATCATGGGACACTCGTTATTAAAGAGGGACTGGGTAGGAACAGGGAGTATTTTTGTTTGTTTGTTTTTTTTACATTTTTTGCAGGTGATTGATGACTTCCATTGGATTAGGTGTGGAATAAAAATTATGAAAAAATTTGTAGTGTTTTCATTAAAATACTTTTTTTATGGCTGTGTCTTTTTTTTAACGCGTTCATAACTATAGGATTAGTAATGGATAGGTGTCTTATTGACACCTCTTCATTATTAACCAGGCTTAATGTCACCTAATAATCAACGGTGACATTAACCCCTTATTACCCCATATGCCACTGCTACACGGCAGCGGGATTAGAGAGACTAAGTGCCAGAATTGGTGAATCATATAGATGCGCCAATTCTGGGGTGGCTGGGTGCTAATATTTTTAGCCAGGCAGGGGCTAATATCGATGATCCCTTTCTAGGCTATGACTCTCAGCACGCAGTTGTCTGTGTAGCCTTTCTGGCTATAAATTATAGTGGGACCCCACGTAATTTTTTTGGGGACGTCCCCCTATTTTAATAGCCAGTGAAAGCTAAATATACAGCTGCGGGCTGAGAGTCATAGCCTGGGAAGCTTCATGAGTATTAACCCCTTCCCAGGCTAGAAATATTGGCCACCGGCCATCGGCTTACCTTTTCTGGCGCAGAAAATTGTACGGGAGCCCAAGCCATTTTTTTTATTAAAGATATTGCGTGCAGATTATGTGTTTGTGTGTGTCTTTAACTATTTATGTACCATCTATCTATCTATCTATCTATCTATTTATCTACCTATCTATATCTTTCTATCCATCTATCTCTCTCTATGTATCTATCTATGTCTATCTATCTATCTGTCTGTCTGTCTGTGTGTAAACAGTATTCTTCCATGGAGTTTGCAAAATAAGAGGTTGTAAAAAGAAATTACATCACAATTCTTTTGTTTTTTAATAATAGATCTTTAGACAATGTGCACATGTTGTGGATTTTGATGCATTTACACCGCGTTTTTGGACACACAGAATTGCATCAAATCCACAGTGTAGTGTGCACACAATGTTAGTTAATGGGAAATGCAGAATTGCTGTGCACATGCTGCGGAAAAATCTGCGCAGTATCGCACCGTTTTTTACGTAGCATGTCAATTCTTTTTGCGTATCTGCAGCATTTCTGCATCAATTGACTTTCATTGAGTTTGGCAAATCCGCAGCAAACCACAGATGTAAAAAAGATCTGTGGGTTTGCTGCGGATTAGAGTGTCAAGAAAGCTGCAGAGGGAAGTGAAGTCAGGAGGAAGTGTATAGGCGGAGTATTTACTGTCGTGATCATGGATGAAAGAAGTCACCATCTTGGAATGAGCTGAAATTGAAGTTTATCTTCGCATGGGGATAGATGTCGGGCATCTGATTGATCTGGTATGTGTGTGTCTGTCTGTCTGTGTCTGTCTGTCTGTCCCCATGTGATGACAGTGTGACAGGGATTTTACTCAGTTGTCGGATGGGACTACTGCTCCCATCCTGTTATTATGATGGGACTGTAGTCCCATCGTCCGGCAACTGAGTACAATTCTTAGTTAAAGACAAAACACATAATGACATACAATAAATATACAGTACATATAGCATACATTATAGACAGTACATATAACATAGAGTACATACTGACCATACACCACACCTAATTCCCGGAAGCCCTCCTTTCCCGTGGAAAATGGAAAAAAATTCAAAAAATAAACCAATAATATACTCCCTGGTTCGATGTAATGCAATAAAACGAGTGTCCCACGCCGATCTCCCATGTCCACCGACAATACACTGACAGGAGCTATGCTAGACTAGAGCTGCATGAGAATTTTCCCACTCAGCTGCGCCGTAAAGTGAGAGTACCGGAGTGAATGAATTCCAGTAAACTCTCGCGTATGCGCAGTAATACCCTGCAGGAGCCTTAGCTATTGTCAGTGTGTTGCCGGAGCAGTGGAGAGCAGTCACATTTCCTGATGTGACTGTTCTCCATGGGAAATTGTCATGGGACACTCGTTACATGGACTACGTCTGACCAGGGAGTTTACAATTTTTTTTTTTTTTTTTTTTAGATTTTACAGGAGAACGAGGGCTTCGCTTGGATTGGGTGTTTAATAAAAGATGGTCCAAAAGTGTGTGTAATTATTTCATTAAAATACTTTATTCAAATGTCTGTGTTTTATTAACCCTTTAATACTATAGTCTTAATTATGCATAGGTGTCTTATTGACACCTCTCCATTATTAACCGGGCATAATGTCACCTTACAATAGCAAGGTGACATTAACCCCTTATTACCCCACATGCCACCGCTACACGGCAGCGGGAAAAGAGAGATTAAGTGCCAGAATTGGCACATCTTACAGATGCGCCTTTTCTGGGGCAGATCCAGGCTGGTGTTTGTAGCCGGGGGGGTAGGGGGGGGCAATATCCATTGTCCCTTCCTAGGCTATGAATATCAGCCTGCAGCTGTCTTCATAGCCTTACTGGCAATTAATTATAGGGGGACCTCTACATAATTTTTTTGGGGGGGTCGCCCTATTTTTATAGCCAGTAAAGGCTATGCAGACAGCTGCGGGCTGATATTCATAGCCTGGGAAGATTCATGGGAACCCTGCTGTTCTGTTCGGGTCATAGTGATCCGTAGAGAATTTGTGAGGCCCTGTATATATTTTTCTATAAGTTTCTAAAACTTGAGGTTAATTGACTTTTCCCCATTTGGGGGGACCTATCTATGAGTATTTTTTTTTCTTTCTTGTTTACTTTTTGCTACACGCCGATTTGTACACTTGTAGTTTTCGGATTATAGTGACCCGGCATCATTTTTTACAGCTGTGAGGCCATATTTTCAGTGAAATAAAGGAGTTATAACCTTAGTTGGGTCTATTGATTGCATCTATTGTTGTATATCAATTTATTTATTTCCTAAATTATTTCATTGCGGTCGTACACGCGCTCTGCCGGGCGTATGCATTGAGATCTGCACACCATAAAAATGGCTTTATATTGATTATTTTTGGTGCACAGTCAATACTAAAATGTAGAGCGCATCCAGAGAGGTCACTAGGTGTGCACTACACGTGTATATTCTGCGCAGAATGGACTGCGCAGAATGCGCTGTGTAAGAGGGCCTTATTTTGTAAAGCTGAGCTCTAAAGGCCTGCAAATGATTTTTTTTTGCTAAGTAAACAAATGCCATAAACGAAGACTCTTTATTGAAGAACTTGGAAAATCACTGATTAGGCCTTATATTGAGGAAAGAAAGGTAACACCCAGAATGGAAGTAGCAGCAGGCCTTGTACAGAGCATCCAGCAACATGCTCAGGAAAGTGAAACCATGGCCTCCACAAGCACTTCTACCCCCATGGCCTCTACCAGCGGTGCTTCCAAAATAAAAAGAAACAGGTGCAGCTATTGCCCTTATTCTTGTGATAATAAAACAAGTATTACATGTTCTGGATGCAAAAAATTCTTATGCAAAGCCCATGTTTATTGCTCTTCATGCAAGATTACATAAATTAATATTACCATGTAAATATGTTCAAATTGAAGTTTTTATTATCTTTAATTTTTTTTTCACAAAATGTTTGATTTGCTTGTTTTGGTTTGTTTGTTTTTTTACCACATATGTGTAGTTTGCTATTTTTCGTTTTGCTTATTACTAAGTTTTTTTAATTAAAATAAATAAAGATTTCAATTTTTCTTTTTTTTTTATTTCCAAACATGTTCCCATACAGTCTAGTAAGCAAAAGGTATCTAAAATCAAAATTTAATAAACCGGCTCATATTTACCCAGGAGCAATACAAGTGTAGAGTACAAGGGAACAGAACAGCAGGGTTCTTCCCAGGCTGTTATGATCTGCTCCCAATTGCCGTCTTTCCCTCTCTGGCTCATAAAATTGTGCGGGAGCCCATGCAATTTTTTTTATAGCCCCTTTTGTGAACACCATAATAAAAGGAAAAAAAAAAAAACCTGCTATAAAATAGTAAATCACCCACCCTCCCTTTTATCACCCCCTTAGTTATGGCAAAATAATAAAATCATTATTTTTATTTATTTCCATTTTCACATTAAGGTTATTTTCTGTCATATAGGCCCTTCAAAGTTACTTCAAATGTGATGTGGTACATAAAAAAAAGGTGTTTTAAAAATGAGAAATTGCTGGTCACTAACCCTTCTAACTTCTTAATAAAAAAAAAACATTTTGGTTCCTAATTTGTGCTGATGTAAAGTAAACATGAGGGAAATATTACTTATTACATATTTTGTGTGACATATCTCTGTGATAGATATATGTATTTTTTTTCTTTTTTTTATATTATTTGTGTCATGAATAGGGTTGAGCGAAACGGGTCGTTCATTTTCAAAAGTCGCCGACTTTTGGCAAAGTCGGGTTTCATGAAACCCGATCCGACCCCTGTGCGGGGTCGGCCATGCGGTACGCGACTTTCGCGCCAAAGTCGCGTTTCAATGACGCGAAAAGCGCCATTTCTCAGCCAATGAAGGTAAACGCAGAGTGTGGGCAGCGTGATGACATAGGTCCTGGTCCCCACCATCTTAGAGAAGGGCATTGCAGTGATTGGCTTGCTGTCCGCGGCGTCACAGGGGCTATAAAGGGGCGTTCCCGCCGACCGCCATGTTACTGCTGCTGATCTGAGCTTAAGGAGAGGTTGCTGCCGCTTCGTCAGAAGCAGGGATAGCGTTAGGCAGGGTCCATTAACCACCAAACCGCTTGTGCTGTAGCGATTTCCACTGCCCAACACCACCTTCGGTGTGCAGGGACAGTGGAAGCTCCTTTTTTTTTTTTCCCCTCAGCGCTGTAGCTCATTGGGCTGCCCTAGAAGGCTCCCTGATAGCTGCATTGCTGTGTGTACGCCGCTGTGCAAACCAACTGCTTTTTTCAAAGCACAAATCCTCTTGTTCCTTCCTTTCTGCACAGCTATCTTTTTTGTTTGTCCACACTTTTTATTTAATTTGTGCATCAGTCCACTCCTTATTGCTGCCTGCCATACCTGGCTGAGATTACTGCAGGGAGATAGTAATTGAAGGACAGTTCCTTTTTTTTTTTTTTTTTTTTTTTGTGGGAGATTAAGATTGGCATTTCTGCTAGCCTATTTATTTTTTTTGCTTGATTTGGGTTCTAAAATCTACCTGAAAAAATCACTACATCAATCAGTGGGAGAAAAATATTGGCCTCAGGGCTTGTGTGCCACTCCTTACTCCTGTGTGTGCCATCTCTCACTCAGTGGGCCATAGAAAGCCTATTTATTTTTTTGCTTGATTTGGGTTCCAAAATCTACCTGAAAAAATCACAACATCAATCAGTGGGAGAAAAACATTGGCCTCAGGGCTTGTGTGCCACTCCTGACTCCTGTGTGTGCCATCTCTCACTCAGTGGGCCATAGAAAGCCTATTAATTTTTTTGCTTGATTTGGGTTCTAAATTCTACCTGAAAAAATCAATAAATCAATCAGTGGGAGATTAATATTGGCCTTTGGGCTTGTGTGCCAGTCCTAAGCGTGCCATCTCTCTCTCTCTCAGATAGTGGGCCATAGAAAGCCTATTTATTATTTTTTTTATTGGGTTTATAAATTTTCCCTGGGAAAAAAAAAAAAAGTGGGAGATTAATATTGGCCTCTGGGCTTGTGTGCCAGTCCTGAGCGTGCCATCTCTCTCACAAATAGTGGGCCATAGAAAGCCTATTTATTTTTTGGGTTGATTTGGGTTCTAAATTCTACCTGAAAAAATCAATGAATCAATCAGTGGGAGATTAATATTGGCCTTTGGGCTTGTGTGCCAGTCCTAAGCGTGCCATCTCTCTCTCTCAGATAGTGGGCCATAGAAAGCCTATTTATTATTTTTTTTATTGGGTTTATAAATTTTCCCTGGGAAAAAAAAAAAAAAGTGGGAGATTAATATTGGCCTCTGGGCTTGTGTGCCAGTCCTGAGCGTGCCATCTCTCTCACAAACAGTGGGCCCTAGAAAGCCTATTTTTTGTTTTATTTGTTTTCTAAATTCTCCCTGAAAAAATCATTTTATTTTATTTGGTTTCTAAATTATTCCTGAAAAAATCATTTTTTTTGTATTTTTTTTTTTCTAAAGTCTCCCTGAAAAAAAAAAAAAAATCAAATCAGTGGGAGATTAATATTGCCCTTTCTGCTTGTGTGCCAGTCTTGACTCCTGGGTGTGCCATCTCTCTCTCTCTCTCTCCAATTGTGGGCCATAGAAAGCCTATTTATTTTTTTGCTTGATTTGGGTTCCAAAATCTACCTGAAAAAATCACTAAATCAATCAGTGGGAGATAAATATTGGCCTCTGGGCTTGTGTGCCACTCCTGACTCCTGTGTGCGTCATCTCTCACTCAGTGGGCCCTAGTAAGCCTATTTTTTGTTTTATTTGTTTTCTAAATTCTCCCTGAAAAAATCATTTTATTTTATTTGGTTTCTAAATTATTCCTGAAAAAATCATTTTTTTTTGTATTTTTTTTTCTAAAGTCTCCCTGAAACAAAAAAAAAAAAATCAAATCAGTGGGAGATTAATATTGCCCTTTCTGCTTGTGTGCCAGTCTTGACTCCTGGGTGTGCCATCTCTCTCTCTCCAATTGTGGGCCATAGAAAGCCTATTAATTTTTTTGCTTGATTTGGGTTCCAAAATCTACCTGAAAAAATCACTAAATCAATCAGTGGGAGATAAATATTGGCCTCTGGGCTTGTGTGCCACTCCTGACTCCTGTGTGCGTCCTCTCTCACTCAGTGGGCCCTACAAAGCCTATTTTTTTTTTGTTTTCTAAATTCTCCCTGAAAGAATCATTTTATTTTATTTTGTTTCTAAATTCTTCCTGAAAAATTCATTTTTTTGTATTTTTTTTTTCTAAAGTCTCCCTGAAAAAAAAAAAAAAATCAAATCAGTGGGAGATTAATATTGCCCTTTCTGCTTGTGTGCCAGTCTTGACTCCTGGGTGTGCCATCTCTCTCTCTCTCTCCAATTGTGGGCCATAGAAAGCCTATTTATTTTTTTGCTTGATTTGGGTTCCAAAATCTACCTGAAAAAATCAATAAATCAATCAGTGGGAGATAAATATTGGCTTCTGGGCTTGTGTGCCACTCCTGACTCCTGTGTGCGTCATCTCTCACTCAGTGGGCCCTAGAAAGCCTATTTTTTGTTTTATTTGTTTTCTAAATTCTCCCTGAAAAAATCATTTTATTTTATTTGGTTTCTAAATTATTCCTGAAAAAATCATTTTTTTTGTATTTTTTTTTCTAAAGTCTCCCTGAAAAAAAAAAAAAAAAAATCAAATCAGTGGGAGATTAATATTGCCCTTTCTGCTTGTGTGCCAGTCTTGACTCCTGGGTGTGCCATCTCTCTCTCTCTCTCCAATTGTGGGCCATAGAAAGCCTATTAATTTTTTGCTTGATTTGGGTTCCAAAATCTACCTGAAAAAATCACTAAATCAATCAGTGGGAGATAAATATTGGCCTCTGGGCTTGTGTGCCACTCCTGACTCCTGTGTGCGTCCTCTCTCACTCAGTGGGCCCTACAAAGCCTATTTTTTTTTATTTGTTTTCTAAATTCTCCCTGAAACAATCATTTTTTTTAATTTTGTTTCTAAATTCTTCCTGAAAAATTCATTTTTTTGTATTTTTTTTTTCTAAAGTCTCCCTGAAAAAAAAAAAAAAATCAAATCAGTGGGAGATTAATATTGCCCTTTCTGCTTGTGTGCCAGTCTTGACTCCTGGGTGTGCCATCTCTCTCTCTCTCCAATTGTGGGCCATAGAAAGCCTATTTATTTTTTTGCTTGATTTGGGTTCCAAAATCTACCTGAAAAAATCACTAAATCAATCAGTGGGAGATAAATATTGGCCTCTGGGCTTGTGTGCCACTCCTGACTCCTGTGTGCGTCCTCTCTCACTCAGTGGGCCATAGAAAGCCTATTTTTTTTTTATTTGTTTTCTAAATTCTCCCTGAAACAATCATTTCATTTTATTTGGTTTATAAATTCTTCCTTAAAAAATCATTTTTTTTAATTATTTTTTTTTCTAAAGTCTCCCTGTTAAAAAAAAAAAACAAATCAGTGGGAGATTAATATTTACATTTGCGCTTCAGTGACAGTCCTGCGTGTGTGGCATCTCTCTCATTTGTTGCCACCAACAACAGAGTGTGTAACATTGTGCCTGATTTTCGTTGTGGTCTCACCCACCTGTAAAGGGGTAGCTAAATCATACTGAAGTTATAGCTCACCGTGTAAGTTGTGTGACAGCAACAAATACCGTTAGTTTGGTAACGTTTTTAAAAAAATGAGGAAGTCTGGTGGAAGAGGTCGTGGCCGGGGGCGTTCATTGTCAGCTGGTAATGAGGGTAGTGGTAGTGGTGGAGCATCAGGTGGTCGTGGGAAAAAAAATATTGCACCTAAGTCTGGAGCTGTGGAGCCAGGTTCGTCGTCTGGCTACACAAGGCCTCGAACGCTCCCTTTTCTGGGAGTAGGAAAACCGCTTTTAAAGCCGGAGCAGCAAGAGCAAGTTTTGGCTTATCTTGCTGACTCAGCCTCTAGCTCTTTTGCCTCCTCTCGTGAAACTGGTAAAAGTAAAAGCAGCGCGTCGTTAGTGGATGTTCACGGTCAGGGACAAGTCGCTTCCTTGTCCTCTTCAGCAAAAACAACAACAGAGAAGAATGCAGCAGGCGACACAACGGGTTACTCCATGGAGCTCTTTACACATACCGTCCCTGGCTTAGAAAGTGAAGCAGTTAACAGTCCATGCCCATTACAAGTTGAATCTGACATGGAGTGCACTGATGCACAGCCACAGCCAGACTACTATGCTGGTCCTTTGACTCAGACCACAACATTGCCCTCGCAGGGTGCTGATCAAGAATCAGACCCTGATGAGACTATGTTGCCCCATCACGAACGCTATACCACCGACCGACACGGTGACACAGATGAAGTTGCACACGAGCTACAAGAAGAGGTAATAGATGACCCAGTTCTTGACCCCGATTGGCAGCCATTGGGGGAACAGGGTGCAGGCGGCATCAGTTCTGAAGCGGAGGAGGAGGGGCCGCAGCAGGCATCAACATCGCAACAGGTTCCATCTGCCGGGCCCGTATCTTGCCCAAAACGCGTGGCAAAGTCAAAACCTGTTGGAGGACAGCGTGGCCATCCGGTTAAAGCTCAGTCTGCAATGCCTGAAAAGGTATCCGATGCTAGAAAGAGTGCAGTCTGGCATTTTTTTAAACAACATCCAATTGATCAGCGCAAAGTCATCTGTCAAAAATGTTCAAGTACCTTAAGCAGAGGGCAGAATCTGAAAAGTCTCAATACAAGTTGCATGCATAGACATTTAACCACCATGCATTTGCAAGCTTGGACTAACTACCAAACGTCCCTTAAGGTTGTAGCACCCTCGGCCAATGAAGCTAGTCATCAACGCAACATCCCTTCCGGCAGTGTAGGGCCACCATTTTCTGCACCACCTGCAGTATCTGTGCAGGT
This sequence comes from Ranitomeya imitator, assembly GCF_032444005.1. Taxonomy (NCBI): domain Eukaryota; kingdom Metazoa; phylum Chordata; class Amphibia; order Anura; family Dendrobatidae; genus Ranitomeya; species Ranitomeya imitator. Next base: position 82,326,422 of record NC_091282.1, read on the forward strand.
TTCTTTGCCAGGCCAAAGCAGTCAGGGTCAGGGAATCACAAGTTTCGTAGTAGGAAACACTGCATCTAGGGCACCGGCGGCAACAATACCATCTCCCACCGTCTCTCAGTCTGCCATGTTCACCGGCACCCCCGCTAGTTCCACGATCTCCAGCTCTCCAGTCCAGCTCACCCTACATGAGACTATGGTTAGAAAAAGGAAGTACTTAGCCTCGCATCCGCGTACACAGGGTTTGAACGCCCACATAGCTAGACTAATCTCGTTAGAGATGATGCCCTACCGGTTAGTTGAAAGCGAAGCTTTCAAAGCCCTGATGGACTACGCTGTACCACGCTACGAGCTACCCAGTCGACACTTTTTTTCCAGAAAAGCCATCCCAGCCCTCCACCAGCATGTTAAAGAGCGCATCGTCCATGCACTCAGGCAATGTGTGAGCACAAAGGTGCACCTGACAACAGATGCATGGACCAGTAGGCATGGCCAGGGACGTTACGTGTCCATCACGGCACACTGGGTATATGTGGTGGATGCAGGGTCCACAGGGGACAGCAAGTTTGGGACAGTTCTGCCTAGCCCACGGTCTAGGAAACAGTTGGCTGTAGCCGTTCGCACCCCCTCCTCCTCCTCCTCGTCCTCCTGCAGAAGCGAGACCTCGTCCACAGACCGCAGTCGCACAACCACTCCATCCGCAGCTGCCACTGTTGCACACCAGGTCTCCCATTATGGGGCAGCTACTGGCAAACGTCAGCAGGCTGTATTGGCTATGAAGTGTTTGGGCGACAACAGACACACCGCTGAAGTTCTGTCCGAGTTCTTGCAGAAAGAAACGCAGTCGTGGCTGGGCACTGTAGATCTTGAGGCAGGCAAGGTAGTGAGTGATAACGGAAGGAATTTCATGGCTGCCATCTCCCTTTCCCAACTGAAACACATTCCTTGCCTGGCTCACACCTTAAACCTGGTGGTGCAGTGCTTCCTGAAAAGTTATCCGGGGTTATCCGACCTGCTTCTCAAAGTGTGTGGACTTTGCTCACATATCCGCCGTTCGCCCGTACACTCCAGCCGTATGCAGACCTATCAGCGTTCTTTGAACCTTCCCCAGCATCGCCTAATCATAGACGTTGCAACAAGGTGGAACTCAACACTGCACATGCTTCAGAGACTGTGTGAACAGAGGCGGGCTGTTATGTTTTTGTGGGAGGATACACATACACGGGCAGGCAGTAGGATGGCAGACATGGAGTTGTCAGGTGTGCAGTGGTCGAAGATTCAAGACATGTTTCAAGTCCTTCAGTGTTTTGAGGAATGCACACGGCTGGTTAGTGCAGACAATGCCATAATAAGCATGAGCATCCCCCTAATGCGTCTGCTGATGCAAAGTTTGACGCACATAAAGGATCAGGCGTCTGCAGCTGAGGAAGAGGAAATCCTTGATGACAGTCAGCCATTGTCTGGCCAGGGCAGTGTACAGGACGAGGTAGCGGGCGAACAGGAGGAGGAGGACGAGGAGGATGATGGGGATGATTATATTTTTAATGAGGAAGCTTTTCCGGGGCCAGTGGAAATTGTTGGTGCGGCAAGGCCGGGTACTGGTTTTTGGAGGGACACAAGTGACGTGGATTTGCCTGAAACTGCCCCTCAACCAAGCACAACCACAGATTTGAGAACTGGAACTTTGGGCCACATGGCGGATTATGCCTTACGTATCCTCAAAAGGGACACACGCATAACAAAAATGATGAACGATGACGATTACTGGTTGGCCTGCCTCCTTGATCCTCGCTATAAAGGCAAATTGCAAAATATAATGCCACATGAGAACTTGGAACTAATATTAGCAACCAAACAATCAACTCTTATTGACCGTTTGCTTCTGGCATTCCCTGCACACAGCGCCCGTGATCGTTCTAGCACGAGCTGCAGGGGCCAGCAGACCAGAGGTGTTAGAGGGGCAGAAATCAGAAGTGGCGTTGGCCAGAGGGGTTTTCTGACCAGGTTGTGGAGTGATTTTGCTATGACCGCAGATAGGACAGGTACTGCAGCATCAATTCAAAGTGACAGGAGACATCATTTGTCCAGTATGGTTACTAACTATTTTTCATCCCTTATCGACGTTCTCCCTCAACCGTCATTCCCATTTGATTACTGGGCATCAAAATTAGACACCTGGCCAGAATTCGCAGAATATGCATTGCAGGAGCTTGCTTGCCCGGCAGCTAGTGTCCTATCAGAAAGAGTATTCAGTGCTGCAGGTTCAATACTAACAGAAAAAAGGACTCGTCTGGCTACCCAAAATGTAGATGATCTAACCTTCATTAAAATGAACCACAACTGGATTTCGAAATCTTTTGCCCCACCTTGCCCGGCTGACACCTAGCTTTCCTATGTAAAGGTCTTGCCTGTGGACTATTCTGAACGACTTTTCCAATCTCGTAATTTGCAGCACCTGATTGTCCAGCATCCGACATGTTAACACCTCCCTAAATGGCCAAAGTCCCCACACGGGGCCGTGGTATCGCCACTTGGCGCCAGCACCCGTGAGAGTACTGTTTGTCTGAAGAGGTGGGTGTGCCCGCTTTTGGTCGACGGCACTGCCACTAGGTCCCTCATAGTACAATAAAGTGTCTGGTGGTGGTGGTGCGCACCCAACGTCAGACACACCGTTGTAATATGAGGGGCCCTGGGCCTGTACCGCCGGCCACAAGACAGTCCCCCCCCCCAGGTCAAACAGTGCTCTACCACTTGCAAAATTTTCTCTCACAGCTCCACCAATGTTTAGTCTATGCGCTGACATCCTTCAATGCCTGGCACTGTCAATACCATTGTATTGACATTTTTCTTATGTTAGACCTTCGAAGCCTGTCTGCGGTCACTCCTTCCACTAGGCCTCCACTGACCTGTCTACTGCTGCCCGTGTTCCCCTGGAACCAATTTTAAATTGCCTACAGCCAGCCCAATTTATTATGTTAGGGCTTCGAAGCCTGTCTGCGGTCCCTCCTTCCACTAGGCCTCCACTGACCTGTCTACTGCCGCCCGTGTTCCCCTGGAACCAATTTTAAATTGCCTACAGCCCAATTTTTGTTATGTTAGGCCTTCGAAGCCTGTCTGCGGCCCGTTCTTTCTACTACTACTACACTGACCTGGCTACTGCCGCCCGTGTTCCCCTGGAACCAATTTTAAATTGCCTACAGCCAGCCCAATTTATTATGTTAGGGCTTCGAAGCCTGTCTGCGGTCCCTCCTTCCACTAGGCCTCCACTGACCTGTCTACTGCTGCCCGTGTTCCCCTGGAACCAATTTTAAATTGCCTACAGCCAGCCCAATTTATTATGTTAGGGCTTTGAAGCCTGTCTGCGGTCACTCCTTCCACTAGGCCTCCACTGACCTGTCTACTGCCGCCCGTGTTCCCCTGGAACCAATTTTAAATTGCCTACAGCCAGCCCAATTTATTATGTTAGGGCTTCGAAGCCTGTCTGCGGTCCCTCCTTCCACTAGGCCTCCACTGACCTGTCTACTGCCGCCCGTGTTTCCCTGGAACCAATTTTAAATTGCCTACAGCCAGCCCAATTTATTATGTTAGGGCTTCGAAGCCTGTCTGCGGTGCCTCCTTCCACTAGGCCTCCACTGACCTGTCTACTGCTGCCCGGGTTCCCCTGGAACCAATTTTAAATTGCCTACAGCCAGCCCAATTTATTATGTTAGGGCTTCGAAGCCTGTCTGCGGTCCCTCCTTCCACTAGGCCTCCACTGACCTGTCTACTGCCGCCCGTGTTCCCCTGGAACCAATTTTAAATTGCCTACAGCCCAATTTTTGCTATGTTAGGCCTTCGAAGCCTGTCTGCGGCCCGTTCTTTCCACTACTACTACACTGACCTGGCTACTGCCGCCCGTGTTCCCCTGGAACCAATTTTAAATTGCCTACAGCCAGACCAATTTATTATGTTAGGGCTTCGAAGCCTGTCTGCGGTCCCTCCTTCCACTAGGCCTCCACTGACCTGTCTACTGCCGCCCGTGTTCCCCTGGAACCAATTTTAAATTGCCTACAGCCAGCCCAATTTATTATGTTAGGGCTTCGAAGCCTGTCTGCGGTCCCTCCTTCCACTAGGCCTCCACTGACCTGTCTACTGCCGCCCGTGTTCCCCTGGAACCAATTTTAAATTGCCTACAGCCAGCCCAATTTATTATGTTAGGGCTTCGAAGCCAGTCTGCGGTCCCTCCTTCCACTAGGCCTCCACTGACCTGTCTACTGCTACCCGGGTTCCCCTGGAACCAATTTTAAATTGCCTACAGCCAGCCCAATTTATTATGTTAGGGCTTCGAAGCCTGTCTGCGGTCCCTCCTTCCACTAGGCCTCCACTGACCTGTCTACTGCCGCCCGTGTTCCCCTGGAACCAATTTTAAATTGCCTACAGCCCAATTTTTGTTATGTTAGGCCTTCGAAGCCTGTCTGCGGCCCGTTCTTTCCACTACTACTACTACACTGACCTGGCTACTGCCGCCCGTGTTCCCCTGGAACCAATTTTAAATTGCCTACAGCCAGCCCAATTTATTATGTTAGGGCTTCGAAGCCTGTCTGCGGTCCCTCCTTCCACTAGGCCTCCACTGACCTGTCTTCTGCTGCCCAGGTTCCCCTGGAACCAATTTTAAATTGCCTACAGCCAGCCCAATTTATTATGTTAGGGCTTCGAAGCCTGTCTGCGGTCCCTCCTTCCACTAGGCCTCCACTGACCTGTCTACTGCCGCCCGTGTTCCCCTGGAACCAATTTTAAATTGCCTACAGCCCAATTTTTGTTATGTTAGGCCTTCGAAGCCTGTCTGCGGCCCGTTCTATCCACTACTACTACACTGACCTGGCTACTGCTGCCCGTGTTCCCCTGGAACCAATTTTAAATTGCCTACAGCCAGCCCAATTTATTATGTTAGGGCTTCGAAGCCTGTCTGCGGTCCCTCCTTCCACTAGGCCTCCACTGACCTGTCTACTGCCGCCCGTGTTCCCCTGGAACCAATTTTAAATTGCCTACAGCCAGCCCAATTTATTATGTTAGGGCTTCGAAGCCTGTCTGCGGTCCTTCCTTCCACTAGGCCTCCACTGACCTGTCTACTGCTGCCCGGGTTCCCCTGGAACCAATTTTAAATTGCCTACAGCCAGCCCAATTTATTATGTTAGGGCTTCGAAGCCTGTCTGCGGTCCCTCCTTCCACTAGGCCTCCACTGACCTGTCTACTGACGCCCGTGTTCCCCTGGAACCAATTTTAAATTGCCTACAGCCCAATTTTTGTTATGTTAGGCCTTCGAAGCCTGTCTGCGGCCCGTTCTATCCACTACTACTACACTGACCTGGCTACTGCTGCCCGTTTTCCACTTGAACCAATTTTAAATTGCCTACAGCCAGCCCAATTTATTATGTTAGGGCTTCGAAGCCTGTCTGCGGTCCCTCCTTCCACTAGGCCTCCACTGACCTGTCTACTGCCGCCCGTGTTCCCCTGGAACCAATTTTAAATTGCCTACAGCCAGCCCAATTTATTATGTTAGGGCTTCGAAGCCTGTCTGCGGTCCCTCCTTCCACTAGGCCTCCACTGACCTGTCTACTGCTGCCCGGGTTCCCCTGGAACCAATTTTAAATTGCCTACAGCCAGCCCAATTTATTATGTTAGGGCTTCGAAGCCTGTCTGCGGTCCCTCCTTCCACTAGGCCTCCACTGACCTGTCTACTGCTGCCCGTGTACCCCTTGAACCAACATCAGAAAATATAAAAATAAGTATTTTGCTTATAAAAAAGAAAATACTGGAGAGATATCAAATGCAAACATTTTAACATTAAAAACAAACACATACAACAAAAATCTGGTACAGTACTAAAAATGGTCACCAGCTACAATAACTTTCTCCTGCAAGTAGTTAACTGAAAGTATTTTTCAATTTAAAACACAGATATGGCATCCACCGAGTGTTGTCCTGTCGCGTCTTCTTTATATTATTGCCAAGACGATGCAAAACAATGAAAATAATAAAATCATTATTTACCAAAAAAATAGAGTAAGTCAAAACCACATTGCAAATAAACATTCATTACAAATAAAGAAGCAGGGCGCGTCCGAGGGTGAGTATATACCTAATAAGAATATAATCACCCTCGGACGCGCCCTGCTTCTTTCCGACAGCCTTCCTTCCTAAGAATCAGCCCTTCCGTGGTGTAGAGAGAGGGTGTGTTACACTCCAAGGTGTTCCCCAGGTTGCCTTTCCTGAGCTTCGATATTCATGCTCTCGTTTAGTAGTTGTCGGAAAGTAGGCTGCATTAGGCCTACAAATTGGGTATGGGGTGGAGAGAGATGGTGTGTTACACTCCAAGGTGTTCCCCAGGTTTCCTTGCCATTGCTTCGGTCTTCCGACTCTCGTTTAGTAGTTGTAGAAAACTACACTGCATTAGGCCTACAAAATGGGTATCTGGTGGAGAGAGATGGTGTGTTACACTCCAAGGTGTTCCCCAGGTTTCCTTGCCATTGCTTTGGTCTTCCGACTCTCGTTTAGTAGTTGTAGAAAACTACACTGCATTAGGCCTACAAAATGGGTATCGGGTGGAGAGAGATGGTGTGTTACACTCCAAGGTGTTCCCCAGGTTTCCTTGCCATTGCTTCGGTCTTCCGACTCTCGTTTAGTAGTTGTAGAAAACTACACTGCATTAGGCCTACAAATTGGGTATCGGGTGGAGAGAGATGGTGTGTTACACTCCAAGGTGTTCCCCAGGTTTCCTTGCCATTGCTTCGGTCTTCTGACTCTCGTTTAGTAGTTGTAGAAAACTACACTGCATTAGCCCTACAAAATGGGTATCGGGTGGAGAGAGATGGTGTGTTACACTCCAAGGTGTTCCCCAGGTTTCCTTGCCATTGCTTCGGTCTTCCGACTCTCGTTTAGTAGTTGTAGAAAACTACACTGCATTAGGCCTACAAATTGGGTATCGGGTGGAGAGAGATGGTGTGTTACACTCCAAGGTGTTCCCCAGGTTTCCTTGCCATTGCTTCGGTGTTCCGACTCTCGTTTAGTAGTTGTAGAAAACTACACTGCATTAGGCCTACAAAATGGGTATCGGGTGGAGAGAGATGGTGTGTTACACTCCAAGGTGTTCCCCAGGTTTCCTTGCCATTGCTTCGGTCTTCCGACTCTCGTTTAGTAGTTGTAGAAAACTACACTGCATTAGGCCTACAAATTGGGTATCGGGTGGAGAGAGATGGTGTGTTACACTCCAAGGTGTTCCCCAGGTTTCCTTGCCATTGCTTCGGTCTTCCGACTCTCGTTTAGTAGTTGTAGAAAACTACACTGCATTAGGCCTACAAAATGGGTATCGGGTGGAGAGAGATGGTGTGTTACACTCCAAGGTGTTCCCCAGGTTTCCTTGCCATTGCTTCGGTCTTCCGACTCTCGTTTAGTAGTTGTAGAAAACTACACTGTATTAGGCCTACAAATTGGGTATCGGGTGGAGAGAGATGGTGTGTTACACTCCAAGGTGTTCCCCAGGTTTCCTTGCCATTGCTTCGGTCTTCCGACTCTCGTTTAGTAGTTGTAGAAAACTACACTGCATTAGGCCTACAAAATGGGTATCGGGTGGAGAGAGATGGTGTGTTACACTCCAAGGTTTTCCCCAGGTTTCCTTGCCATTGCTTCGGTCTTCCGACTCTCGTTTAGTAGTTGTAGAAAACTACACTGCATTAGGCCTACAAATTGGGTATCGGGTGGAGAGAGATGGTGTGTTACACTCCAAGGTGTTCCCCAGGTTTCCTTGCCATTGCTTCGGTCTTCCGACTCTCGTTTAGTAGTTGTAGAAAACTCCCTGCATTAGGCCTACAAAATGGGTATGGGGTGGAGAGAGATGGTGTGTTCCACTCCAAGGTGTTCTCCAGGTTGCCTTTCCTGAGCTTCTATCTTCAGGCTCTCATTAAATTGTGGTTAAATGGAACAACTGCATTTGGCGTACTAGTTGGTTTGGGGACTACTAACAGTGTCTGCCGCTCCTTGCTGTTCTCCTGGTTTCCTGTCCTGAAATTCCGTTTTCAGGCGCTCGTTAAGTAGTTGTTAATGTTAGACTGCATTTGGCCTACTAGTTGGGTTGGGGCCTACTATCGGTGTCTGCCTCTCATTCCAGTTGTCCTCCACTGCAATGCCCCCTGGTTATTCCTGTGTTACCAATTTTGAACTGCATTTAGCCAACTTTATTCTTTGGGCCTATAACTGTGTTTCCTCCTCATCCTGCCCATTGCCCAGCCAGTGATAGATGAGTCTGCTGGTACATTGACCCATAACGCAACATTCCCCGTGCACGCTACACAACAACATTGTGACCCTGCTGAAAGTCAGGTTGCTCTTCCCGCATACCATACCATCTTACACGGGGACAAAGAGGAAGGTGCAGATGAAAGTGCAGGTTCCTTCATCAGGTGGGGGGAGGAATACTAGTTGGCGACGTCTCTGGCACAGGGCCTCTCATAGTACGCAAAAGTGTTGCTGCCGGTGGGAGGCGCCCCCGCCGTGCAAACACACCGCTGTACTTTGAGGGGCCCTGTGCCAGTGCCAATGCCAACGAGTGGGCCCCCCCTGCTTGCTCAGGTTCACAGCACTTGCAAAGTTGAAATACTTACCTCTCCCTGCTCCACTGCCGTGATGTGGTCCAGATTTCCTGGGCCCACTAATTACTTGAACCAGCCCTACCCACCACAACTTTAGCCAAATGACCCCCAATTTCAAATGCCTTCCAATTATTATAAGGTAAATTACGCTTGACAAGCTTCATTAAGAAGAATGGATGGTTTTGACATTAAAATGGGCACTCTAGGTGTTTTCCTGGCCCCCACTCACTGCCGACTATGCTGCCCCATTGACTTGCATTGGGTTTCGTGTTTCGGTCGATCCCGACTTTACGTCATAATCGGCCGATTTCACTCGACCCGACTTTTGAGATAGTCGGGTTTCGCGAAACCCGGCTCGACTCTAAAAAGGTCAAGGTCGCTCAACTCTAGTCATGAATATCGTATCTAATGACATTATTGTGTACATTAATGCTGCTTAAAGGGGTCCTCTGGGGGTGATGGCGATGCAGCAAAGATGGTGTCGCTTCCCACACGTGAAGCAAGGTCCCCAAGGCTCCCTGTATGTTTGGCAGGGATGATGAATGCCGGCAAATAAATGGAGGATAGAGTTGAGCGACCTTGACCTTTTTAGAGTCGAGCCGGGTTTCGCGAAACCCGACTATCTCAAAAGTCGGGTCGAGTGAAATCGGCCGATTATGACGTAAAGTCGGGATCGACCGAAACACGAAACCCAATGCAAGTCAATGGGGCAGCATAGTCGGCAGTGAGTGGGGGCCAGGAAAACACCTAGAGTGCCCATTTTAATGTCAAAACCATCCATTCTTCTTAATGAAGCTTGTCAAGCGTAATTTACCTTATAATAATTGGAAGGCATTTGAAATTGGGGGTCATTTGGCTAAAGTTGTGGTGGGTAGGGCTGGTTCAAGTAATTAGTGGGCCCAGGAAATCTGGACCACGTCACAGCAGTGGAGCAGGGAGAGGTAAGTATTTCAGCTTTGCAAGTGCTGTGAACCTGAGCAAGCAGGGGGGGCCCACTCGTTGGCATTGGCACTGACACAGGGCCCCTCAAAGTACAGCGGTGTGTTTGCATGGCGGGGGCGCCTCCCACCGGCAGCAACACTTTTGCGTACTATGAGAGGCCCTGTGCCAGTGACGTCGCCAACTAGTATTCCTCCCCCCACCTGATGAAGGAACCTGCACTTTCATCTGCACCTTCCTCTTTGTCCCCGTGTAAGGTGGTATGGTATGCGGGAAGAGCAACCTGACTTTCAGCAGGGTCACAATGTTGTTGTGTAGCGTGCACGGGGAATGTTGCGTTATGGGTCAATGTACCAGCAGACTCATCTATCACTGGCTGGGCAATGGGCAGGATGAGGAGGAAACACAGATATAGGCCCAAAGAATAAAGTTGGCTAAATGCAGTTCAAAATTGGTAACACAGGAATAACCAGGGGGCATTGCAGTGGAGGACAACTGGAATGAGAGGCAGACACCGATAGTAGGCCCCAACCCAACTAGTAGGCCAAATGCAGTCTAACATTAACAACTACTTAACGAGCGCCTGAAAACGGAATTTCAGGACAGGAAACCAGGAGAACAGCAAGGAGCGGCAGACACTGTTAGTAGTCCCCAAACCAACTAGTACGCCAAATACAGTTGTTCCATTTAACCACAATTTAACGAGAGCCTGAAGATAGAAGCTCAGGAAAGGCAACCTGGAGAACACCTTGGAGTGGAACACACCATCTCTCTCCACCCCATACCCATTTTGTAGGCTTAATGCAGTGTAGTTTTCTACAACTACTAAACGAGAGTCGGAAGACCGAAGTAATGGCAAGGAAACCTGGGGAACACCTTGGAGTGTAACACACCATCTCTCTCCACCCGATACCCAATTTGTAGGCCTAATGCAGTGTAGTTTTCTACAACTACTAAACGAGAGTCGGAAGACCGAAGCAATGGCAAGGAAACCTGGGGAAAACCTTGGAGTGTAACACACCATCTCTCTCCACCCGATACCCATTTTGTAGGCCTAATGCAGTGTAGTTTTCTACAACTACTAAACGAGAGTCGGAAGACCGAAGCAATGGCAAGGAAACCTGGGGAACACCTTGGAGTGTAACACACCATCTCTCTCCACCCGATACCCAATTTGTAGGCCTAATACAGTGTAGTTTTCTACAACTACTAAACGAGAGTCGGAAGACCGAAGCAATGGCAAGGAAACCTGGGGAACACCTTGGAGTGTAACACACCATCTCTCTCCACCCGATACCCATTTTGTAGGCCTAATGCAGTGTAGTTTTCTACAACTACTAAACGAGAGTCGGAAGACCGAAGCAATGGCAAGGAAACCTGGGGAACACCTTGGAGTGTAACACACCATCTCTCTCCACCCGATACCCATTTTGTAGGCCTAATGCAGTGTAGTTTTCTACAACTACTAAACGAGAGTCGGAAGACCGAAGCAATGGCAAGGAAACGTGGGGAACACCTTGGAGTGTAACACATCATCTCTCTCCACCCGATACCCAATTTGTAGGCCTAATGCAGTGTAGTTTTCTACAACTACTAAACGAGAGTCGGAAGACCGGAGCAATGGCAAGGAAACCTGGGGAACACCTTGGAGTGTAACACACCATCTCTCTCCACCCGATACCCATTTTGTAGGCCTAATGCAGTGTAGTTTTCTACAACTACTAAACGAGAGTCGGAAGACCGAAGCAATGGCAAGGAAACCTGGGGAACACCTTGGAGTGTAACACACCATCTCTCTCCACCCGATACCCAATTTGTAGGCCTAATGCAGTGTAGTTTTCTACAACTACTAAACGAGAGTCGGAAGACCGAAGCAATGGCAAGGAAACCTGGGGAACACCTTGGAGTGTAACACACCATCTCTCTCCACCCGATACCCATTTTGTAGGCCTAATGCAGTGTAGTTTTCTACAACTACTAAACGAGAGTCGGAAGACCAAAGCAATGGCAAGGAAACCTGGGGAACACCTTGGAGTGTAACACACCATCTCTCTCCACCCGATACCCATTTTGTAGGCCTAATGCAGTGTAGTTTTCTACAACTACTAAACGAGAGTCGGAAGACCGAAGCAATGGCAAGGAAACCTGGGGAACACCTTGGAGTGTAACACACCATCTCTCTCCACCCCATACCCAATTTGTAGGCCTAATGCAGCCTACTTTCCGACAACTACTAAACGAGAGCATGAAGATCGAAGCTCAGGAAAGGCAACCTGGGGAACACCTTGGAGTGTAACACACCCTCTCTCTACACCACGGAAGGGCTGATTCTTAGGAAGGAAGACTGTCGGAAAGAAGCAGGGCGCGTCCGAGGGTGATTATATTCTTATTAGGTATATACTCACCCTCGGACGCGCCCTGCTTCTTTATTTGTAATGAATGTTTATTTGCAATGTGGTTTTGACTTACTCTATTTTTTTGGTAAATAATGATTTTATTATTTTCATTGTTTTGCATCTTCTTGGCAATAATATAAAGAAGATGCGACAGGACAACACTCGGTGGATGCCATATCTGTGTTTTAAATTGGAAAAAACTTTCAGTTAACTACTTGCAGGAGAAAGTTATTGTAGCTGGTGGCGATTTTTAGTACTGTACCAGATTTTTGTTGTATGTGTTTGTTTTTAATGTTAAAATGTCTGCATTTGATATCCCTCCAGTATTTTCTTTTTTATAAGCAAAATACTTATTTTTATATTTTCTGATGTTGGTTCAAGGGGTACACGGGCAGCAGTAGACAGGTCAGTGGAGGCCTAGTGGAAGGAGGGACCGCAGACAGGCTTCGAAGCCCTAACATAATAAATTGGGCTGGCTGTAGGCAATTTAAAATTGGTTCCAGGGGAACCTGGGCAGCAGTAGACAGGTCAGTGGAGGCCTAGTGGAAGGAGGGACCGCAGACAGGCTTCGAAGCCCTAACATAATAAATTGGGCTGGCTGTAGGCAATTTAAAATTGGTTCCAGGGGAACACGGGCGGCAGTAGACAGGTCAGTGGAGGCCTAGTGGAAGGAGGGACCGCAGACAGGCTTCGAAGCCCTAACATAATAAATTGGGCTGGCTGTAGGCAATTTAAAATTGGTTCCAGGGGAACACGGGCGGCAGTAGCCAGGTCAGTGTAGTAGTAGTGGAAAGAACGGGCCGCAGACAGGCTTCGAAGGCCTAACATAACAAAAATTGGGCTGTAGGCAATTTAAAATTGGTTCCAGGGGAACACGGGCGGCAGTAGACAGGTCAGTGGAGGCCTAGTGGAAGGAGGGACCGCAGACAGGCTTCGAAGCCCTAACATAATAAATTGGGCTGGCTGTAGGCAATTTAAAATTGGTTCCAGGGGAACACGGGCAGCAGTAGACAGGTCAGTGGAGGCCTAGTGGAAGGAGTGACCGCAGACAGGCTTCGAAGGCCTAACATAAGAAAAATGTCAATACAATGGTATTGACAGTGCCAGGCATTGAAGGATGTCAGCGCATAGACTAAACATTGGTGGAGCTGTGAGAGAAAATTTTGCAAGTGGTAGAGCACTGTTTGACCTGGGGGGGGGACTGTCTTGTGGCCGGCGGTACAGGCCCAGGGCCCCTCATATTACAACGGTGTGTTTGACGTTGGGTGCGCACCACCACCGCCATACACTTTATTGTACTATGATGGACCTAGTGGCAGTGCCGTCGACCAAAAGCGGGCACACCCACCTCTTCAGACAAACAGTACTCTCACGGGTGCTGGCGCCAAGTGGCGATACCACGGCCCCGTGTGGGGACTTTGGCCATTTAGGGAGGTGTTAACATGTCGGATGCTGGACAATCAGGTGCTGCAAATTACGAGATTGGAAAAGTCGTTCAGAATAGTCCACAGGCAAGACCTTTACATAGGAAAGCTAGGTGTCAGCCGGGCAAGGTGGGGCAAAAGATTTCGAAATCCAGTTGTGGTTCATTTTAATGAAGGTTAGATCATCTACATTTTGGGTAGCCAGACGAGTCCTTTTTTCTGTTAGTATTGAACCTGCAGCACTGAATACTCTTTCTGATAGGACACTAGCTGCCGGGCAAGCAAGCTCCTGCAATGCATATTCTGCCAATTCTGGCCAGGTGTCTAATTTTGATGCCCAGTAATCAAATGGGAATGACGGTTGAGGGAGAACGTCGATAAGGGATGAAAAATAGTTAGTAACCATACTGGACAAATGTTGTCTCCTGTCACTTTGAATTGATGCTGCAGTACCTGTCCTGTCTGCGGTCATAGCAAAATCACTCCACAACCTGGTCAGAAAACCCCTCTGGCCAACGCCACTTCTGATTTCTGCCCCTGTAACACCTCTGGTCTGCTGGCCCCTGCAGCTCGTGTTAGAACGATCACGGGCGCTGTGTGCAGGGAATGCCAGAAGCAAACGGTCAATAAGAGTTGATTGTTTGGTTGCTAATATTAGTTCCAAGTTCTCATGTGGCATTATATTTTGCAATTTGCCTTTATAGCGAGGATCAAGGAGGCAGGCCAACCAGTAATCGTCATCGTTCATCATTTTTGTTATGCGTGTGTCCCTTTTGAGGATACGTAAGGCATAATCCGCCATGTGGCCCAAAGTTCCAGTTCTCAAATCTGTGGTTGTGCTTGGTTGAGGGGCAGTTTCAGGCAAATCCACGTCACTTGTGTCCCTCCAAAAACCAGAACCCGGCCTTGCCGCGCCAACAATTTCCACTGGCCCCGGAAAAGCTTCCTCATTAAAAATATAATCATCCCCATCATCCTCCTCGTCCTCCTCCTCCTGTTCGCCCGCTACCTCGTCCTGTACACTGCCCTGGCCAGACAATGGCTGACTGTCATCAAGGCTTTCCTCTTCCTCAGCTGCAGACGCCTGATCCTTTATGTGCGTCAAACTTTGCATCAGCAGACGCATTAGGGGGATGCTCATGCTTATTATGGCGTTGTCTGCACTAACCAGCCGTGTGCATTCCTCAAAACACTGAAGGACTTGAGACATGTCTTGAATCTTCGACCACTGCACACCTGACAACTCCATGTCTGCCATCCTACTGCCTGCCCGTGTATGTGTGTCCTCCCACAAAAACATAACAGCCCGCCTCTGTTCACACAGTCTCTGAAGCATGTGCAGTGTTGAGTTCCACCTTGTTGCAACGTCTATGATTAGGCGATGCTGGGGAAGGTTCAAAGAACGCTGATAGGTCTGCATACGGCTGGAGTGTACGGGCGAACGGCGGATATGTGAGCAAAGTCCACGCACTTTGAGGAGCAGGTCGGATAACCCCGGATAACTTTTCAGGAAGCACTGCACCACCAGGTTTAAGGTGTGAGCCAGGCAAGGAATGTGTTTCAGTTGGGAAAGGGAGATGGCAGCCATGAAATTCCTTCCGTTATCACTCACTACCTTGCCTGCCTCAAGATCTACAGTGCCCAGCCACGACTGCGTTTCTTTCTGCAAGAACTCGGACAGAACTTCAGCGGTGTGTCTGTTGTCGCCCAAACACTTCATAGCCAATACAGCCTGCTGACGTTTGCCAGTAGCTGCCCCATAATGGGAGACCTGGTGTGCAACAGTGGCAGCTGCGGATGGAGTGGTTGTGCGACTGCGGTCTGTGGACGAGGTCTCGCTTCTGCAGGAGGACGAGGAGGAGGAGGAGGGGGTGCGAACGGCTACAGCCAACTGTTTCCTAGACCGTGGGCTAGGCAGAACTGTCCCAAACTTGCTGTCCCCTGTGGACCCTGCATCCACCACATTTACCAAGTGTGCCGTGATGGACACGTAACGTCCCTGGCCATGCCTACTGGTCCATGCATCTGTTGTCAGGTGCACCTTTGTGCTCACACATTGCCTGAGTGCATGGACGATGCGCTCTTTAACATGCTGGTGGAGGGCTGGGATGGCTTTTCTGGAAAAAGAGTGTCGACTGGGTAGCTCGTAGCGTGGTACAGCGTAGTCCATCAGGGCTTTGAAAGCTTCGCTTTCAACTAACCGGTAGGGCATCATCTCTAACGAGATTAGTCTAGCTATGTGGGCGTTCAAACCCTGTGTATGCGGATGCGAGGCTAAGTACTTCCTTTTTCTAACCATAGTCTCATGTAGGGTGAGCTGGACTGGAGAGCTGGAGATCGTGGAACTAGCGGGGGTGCCGGTGGACATGGCAGACTGAGAGACAGTGGGAGATGGTATTGTTGCCGCCGGTGCCCTAGATGCAGTGCTTCCTACTATGAAACTGGTGATTCCCTGACCCTGACTGCTTTGGCCTGGCAAAGAAACCTGCACAGATACTGCAGGTGGTGCAGAAAATGGTGGCCCTACACTGCCGGAAGGGATGTTGCGTTGATGACTAGCTTCATTGGCCGAGGGTGCTACAACCTTAAGGGACGTTTGGTAGTTAGTCCAAGCTTGCAAATGCATGGTGGTTAAATGTCTATGCATGCAACTTGTATTGAGACTTTTCAGATTCTGCCCTCTGCTTAAGGTAGTTGAACATTTTTGACAGATGACTTTGCGCTGATCAATTGGATGTTGTTTAAAAAAATGCCAGACTGCACTCTTTCTAGCATCGGATACCTTTTCAGGCACTGCAGACTGAGCTTTAACCGGATGGCCACGCTGTCCTCCAACAGGTTTTGACTTTGCCACGCGTTTTGGGCAAGATACGGGCCCGGCAGATGGAACCTGTTGCGATGTTGATGCCTGCTGCGGCCCCTCCTCCTCCGCTTCAGAACTGCTGCAGCCTGCACCCTGTTCCCCCAATGGCTGCCAATCGGGGTCAAGAACTGGGTCATCTATTACCTCTTCTTGTAGCTCGTGTGCAACTTCGTCTGTGTCACCGTGTCGGTCGGTGGTATAGCGTTCGTGATGGGGCAACATAGTCTCATCAGGGTCTGATTCTTGATCAGCACCCTGCGAGGGCAATGTTGTGGTCTGAGTCAAAGGACCAGCATAGTAGTCTGGCTGTGGCTGTGCATCAGTGCACTCCATGTCAGATTCAACTTGTAATGGGCATGGACTGTTAACTGCTTCACTTTCTAAGCCAGGGACGGTATGTGTAAAGAGCTCCATGGAGTAACCCGTTGTGTCGCCTGCTGCATTCTTCTCTGTTGTTGTTTTTGCTGAAGAGGACAAGGAAGCGACTTGTCCCTGACCGTGAACATCCACTAACGACGCGCTGCTTTTACTTTTACCAGTTTCACGAGAGGAGGCAAAAGAGCTAGAGGCTGAGTCAGCAAGATAAGCCAAAACTTGCTCTTGCTGCTTCGGCTTTAAAAGCGGTTTTCCTACTCCCAGAAAAGGGAGCGTTCGAGGCCTTGTGTAGCCAGACGACGAACCTGGCTCCACAGCTCCAGACTTAGGTGCAATATTTTTTTTCCCACGACCACCTGATGCTCCACCACTACCACTACCCTCATTACCAGCTGACAATGAACGCCCCCGGCCACGACCTCTTCCACCAGACTTCCTCATTTTTTTAAAAACGTTACCAAACTAACGGTATTTGTTGCTGTCACACAACTTACACGGTGAGCTATAACTTCAGTATGATTTAGCTACCCCTTTACAGGTGGGTGAGATCACAACGAAAATCAGGCACAATGTTACACACTCTGTTGTTGGTGGCAACAAATGAGAGAGATGCCACACACGCAGGACTGTCAATGAAGCGCAAATGTAAATATTAATCTCCCACTGATTTTTTTTTTTTTTTTTAACAGAGAGACTTTAGAAAAAAAAAAATAATTAAAAAAAATGATTTTTTAAGGAAGAATTTATAAACCAAATAAAATGAAATGATTGTTTCAGGGAGAATTTAGAAAACAAATAAAAAAAAATAGGCTTTGTAGGGCCCACTGAGTGAGAGAGGACGCACACAGGATTCAGGAGTGGCACACAAGCCCAGAGGCCAATATTTATCTCCCACTGATTGATTTAGTGATTTTTTCAGGTAGATTTTGGAACCCAAATCAAGCAAAAAAATTAATAGGCTTTCTATGGCCCACAATTGGAGAGAGAGATGGCACACCCAGGAGTCAAGACTGGCACACATGCAGAAAGGGCAATATTAATCTCCCACTGATTTGATTTTTTTTTTTTTTTTCAGGGAGACTTTAGAAAAAAAAATACAAAAAAAATGATTTTTTCAGGAATAATTTAGAAACCAAATAAAATAAAATGATTTTTTCAGGGAGAATTTAGAAAACAAATAAAACAAAAAATAGGCTTTCTAGGGCCCACTGAGTGAGAGATGACGCACACAGGAGTCAGGAGTGGCACACAAGCCCAGAGGCCAATATTTATCTCCCACTGATTGATTTAGTGATTTTTTCAGGTAGATTTTGGAACCCAAATCAAGCAAAAAAATAAATAGGCTTTCTATGGCCCACAATTGGAGAGAGAGAGAGAGATGGCACACCCAGGAGTCAAGACTGGCACACAAGCAGAAAGGGCAATATTAATCTCCCACTGATTTGATTTTTTTTTTTTTTCAGGGAGACTTTAGAAAAAAAAAATACAAAAAAATGAATTTTTCAGGAAGAATTTAGAAACAAAATAGAATAAAATAATTGTTTCAGGGAGAATTTAGAAAACAAAAAAAAAAAAATAGGCTTTGTAGGGCCCACTGAGTGAGAGAGGACGCACACAGGAGTCAGGAGTGGCACACAAGCCCAGAGGCCAATATTTATCTCCCACTGATTGATTTAGTGATTTTTTCAGGTAGATTTTGGAACCCAAATCAAGCAAAAAAATTAATAGGCTTTCTATGGCCCACAATTGGAGAGAGAGAGATGGCACACCCAGGAGTCAAGACTTGCACATAAGCAGAAAGGGCAATATTAATCTCCCACTGATTTGATTTTTTTTTTTTTGTTTCAGGGAGACTTTAGAAAAAAAAATGATTTTTTCAGGAATAATTTAGAAACCAAATAAAATGAAATGATTTTTTCAGGGAGAATTTAGAAAACAAATTAAAAAAAAAATAGGCTTTCTAGGGCCCACTGAGTGAGAGATGACGCACACAGGAGTCAGGAGTGGCACACAAGCCCAGAGGCCAATATTTATCTCCCACTGATTGATTTAGTGATTTTTTCAGGTAGATTTTGGAACCCAAATCAAGCAAAAAAATAAATAGGCTTTCTATGGCCCACAATTGGAGATAGAGAGAGAGATGGCACACCCAGGAGTCAAGACTGGCACACAAGCAGAAAGGGCAATATTAATCTCCCACTGATTTGATTTTTTTTTTTTTTTTCAGGGAGACTTTAGAAAAAAAAAATACAAAAAAATGAATTTTTCAGGAAGAATTTAGAAACAAAATAAAATAAAATGATTGTTTCAGGGAGAATTTAGAAAACAAAACAAAAAAAATAGGCTTTGTAGGGCCCACTGAGTGAGAGAGGACGCACACAGGAGTCAGGAGTGGCACACAAGCCCAGAGGCCAATATTTATCTCCCACTGATTGATTTAGTGATTTTTTCAGGTAGATTTTGGAACCCAAATCAAGCAAAAAAATTAATAGGCTTTCTATGGCCCACAATTGGAGAGAGAGAGATGGCACACCCAGGAGTCAAGACTGGCACACAAGCAGAAAGGGCAATATTAACCCCTTCATGACCAGGGGATTTTTCGTTTTTCCGTGTTCGTTTTTCGCTCCCCTCCTTCCCAGAGCCATAACTTTTTTATTTTTCCGTCAATTTGGCCATGTGAGGGCTTATTTTTTGCGGGACGAGTTGTACTTTTGAACGACATCATTGGTTTTAACATGTCGTGTACTAGAAAACGGGAAAAAAATTCCAAGTGCGGTGAAATTGCAAAAAAAGTGCAATCCCACATTGGTTTTTTGTTTGGCTTTTTTGCTAGGTTCACTAAATGCTAAAAATGACCTGCCATTATGATTCTCCAGGTCATTACGAGTTCATAGACACCAAACATGACTAGGTTATTTTTTATCTAAGTGGTGAAAAAAAATTCCAAACTTTGCTAAAAAAAAAAAAAAAAAAATTGCGCCATTTTCCGATACTCGTAGCGTCTCCATTTTTCGTGATCTGGGGTCGGTTGAGGGCTTATTTTTTGCGTGACGAGATGACGTTTTTAATGATAGCATTTCGGTGCAGATATGTTCTTTTGATCGCCCGTTATTGCATTTTAATGCAATGTCGCAGCGACCAAAAAAACGTAATTCTGGCGTTTCGAGTTTTTTTCCCGCTACGCTGTTTAGCGATCAGGTTAATACTTTTTTTTATTTGATAGATCGGGCAATTCTGAGCGCGGCGATACCAAATATGCGTAGATTTGATATTTTTTTTATTGATTTATTTTGATTGGGGCGAAAGGGGGGTGATTTAAACTTTTATGTTTTTTTTATTTTTTTCACATTTTTTAAAACTTTTTTTTTTAACTTTTGCCATGCTTCAATAGCCTCCATGAGAGGCTTGAAGCAGGCACAAGCCGATCGGCTCTGCTACATAGCAGCGATCTGCTGATCGCTGCTATGTAGCAGAATTGCACGTGTGCTGTGAGCGCCGACCACAGGGTGGCGCTCACAGCGACGGGCAATCAGTAACCATAGAGGTCTCAAGGACCTCTATGGCTACAATGGAGACGCATCGCCGACCCCCGGACATGTGACGGGGGTCGGCGATGACGTCATTTCCGGCCGCCCGGCCGGAAGCGGTAGTTAAATGCCGCTGTCTGCGTTTGACAGCGGCATTTAACTAGTTAATAGGTGCGGGCAGATCGCGATTCTGCCCGCGCCTATTACGGGCACATGTCAGCTGTTCAAAACAGCTGACATGTCCCGGCTTTGGTGCGGGCTCACCGCGGAGCCCTGCATCAAAGCAGGGGAGCCGGCATCGGACGGTATAGTACGTCCGATGCCGGTAAGGGGTTAATATCCCACTGATTTGATTTTTTTTTTTTTGTTTCAGGGAGACTTTAGAAAAAAAAAATACAAAAAAAATGATTTTTTCAGGAATAATTTAGAAACCAAATAAAATAAAATGATTTTTTCAGGGAGAATTTAGAAAACAAATAAAACAAAAAATAGGCTTTCTAGGGCCCACTGAGTGAGAGATGACGCACACAGGAGTCAGGAGTGGCACACAAGCCCAGAGGCCAATATTTATCTCCCACTGATTGATTTATTGATTTTTTCAGGTAGAATTTAGAACCCAAATCAACCCAAAAAATAGATAGGCTTTCTATGGCCCACTATTTGTGAGAGAGATGGCACGCTCAGGACTGGCACACAAGCCCAGAGACCAATATTAATCTCCCACTTTTTTTTTTTTTTTCCAGGGAAAATTTATAAACCCAATAAAAAAAATAATAAATAGGCTTTCTATGGCCCACTATCTGAGAGAGAGAGAGATGGCACGCTTAGGACTGGCACACAAGCCCAAAGGCCAATATTAATCTCCCACTGATTGATTTATTGATTTTTTCAGGTAGAATTTAGAACCCAAATCAACCCAAAAAATAAATAGGCTTTCTATGGCCCACTATTTGTGAGAGAGATGGCACGCTCAGGACTGGCACACAAGCCCAGAGGCCAATATTAATCTCCCACTTTTTTTTTTTTTCCCAGGGAAAATTTATAAACCCAATAAAAAAAATAATAAATAGGCTTTCTATGGCCCACTATCTGAGAGAGAGAGATGGCACGCTTAGGACTGGCACACAAGCCCAAAGGCCAATATTAATCTCCCACTGATTGATTTATTGATTTTTTCAGGTAGAATTTAGAACCCAAATCAAGCAAAAACATTAATAGGCTTTCTATGGCCCACTGAGTGAGAGATGGCACACACAGGAGTCAGGAGTGGCACACAAGCCCTGAGGCCAATATTTTTCTCCCACTGATTGATGTTGTGATTTTTTCAGGTAGATTTTGGAACCCAAATCAAGCAAAAAAATAAATAGGCTTTCTATGGCCCACTGAGTGAGAGATGGCACACACAGGAGTAAGGAGTGGCACACAAGCCCTGAGGCCAATATTTTTCTCCCACTGATTGATGTAGTGATTTTTTCAGGTAGATTTTAGAGCCCAAATCAAGCAAAAAAATAAATAGGCTTTCTATGGCCCACTGAGTGAGAGATGACACAGACAGGGATGGCACTCTAGCAGAAATGCCAATCTTAATCTCCCACAAAAAAAAAAAAAAAGGAACTGTCCTTCAATTACTATCTCCCTGCAGTAATCTCAGCCAGGTATGGCAGGCAGCAATAAGGAGTGGACTGATGCACAAATTAAATAAAAAGTGTGGACAAACAAACAAGATAGCTGTGCAGAAAGGAAGGAACAAGAGGATTTGTGCTTTGAAAAAAGCAGTTGGTTTGCACAGCGGCGTACACACAGCAATGCAGCTATCAAGGAGCCTTCTAGGGCAGCCCAATGAGCTACAGCGCTGAGGGAAAAAAAAAATGTAGCTTCCACTATCCCTGCACACCGAAGGTGGTGTTGGGCAGTGGAAATCGCTACAGCACAAGCGGTTTAGTGGTTAATGGACCCTGCCTAACGCTATCCCTGCTTCTGACGAAGCGGCAGCAACCTCTCCCTAAGCTCAGATCAGCAGCAGTAACATGGCGGTCGGCGGGAACGCCCCTTTATAGCCCCTGTGACGCCGCGGACAGCAAGCCAATCACTGCAATGCCCTTCTCTAAGATGGTGGGGACCAGGACCTATGTCATCACGCTGCCCACACTCTGCGTTTACCTTCATTGGCTGAGAAATGGCGCTTTTCGCGTCATTGAAACGCGACTTTGGCGCGAAAGTCGCGTACCGCATGGCCGACCCCGCACAGGGGTCGGATCGGGTTTCATGAAACCCGAATTTGCCAAAAGTCGGCGACTTTTGAAAATGAACGACCCGTTTCGCTCAACCCTAATGGAGGACACAGGGTTTCAGTCTTTACCTGGTTTACTGGTGTTAAGCAGCCTCAGTCCAGGGTAATGGCAACAGGTGTAGATGGAGTTCAGGCAGACAGAAGAAAAGTGTAAATCCCTTTGACAGGTCAGTTTGGGAGCCTTCCACTATGCGCTGGTTTGTAGTCCCTTGCTGCCTGTAGTTGTCTAACAAGGTCATCTTTTTCCCCTCCCCAGGGACAGTACCTGCACGGTAGGCAACTTGAGACGTCACTTTGGGGTCTCTGTCCATGGTAACTCCGGCCTCTGATTGCTGCTGTACCTCAGGTTCAGGTATTATGAGCCCCCAGCCACAGGCCTCCTCTAGCTCCTAAGTCTTTCTGTGCTCCTTCACTGTCTGCTACCAACTGTCAACTGTCTACTTGTCTGCACCAGACTAATTGACTCCTCGTCCAGACCAGGATGTATGTAGGGAAGCTCCCCTTAAACTGGGTATAGAGCTCCTCTTTTGGCCAGGAGTCAGAAAGTGTTACATGTAAGATTACCTGCCAAAGGGATTCCTCCTATCTCCAGACATGGCACTACCCTCCCCTTGAGGAAGGAAATACCACTGTGGCACCTGAACTCCTGGGGTGCCACTTTCTTTCCCCCCCATTAAATCTAGTAGTCCCGAACTGGGAAAAGAAAACATAAATAAACAGGTTAGGAAAGGATGCAAACATTTTGAAAAACATTTCAACAAGTTAAAAAGGTTTAAACTTTTTCTTCCCTTGCGGGGGGCACTTTAGGCTTACACGTTGCAAAAACATAATTTATATAAGTACAGCTGGTCTTGTACCAGGTTGTCCTTGTTCATAAATAGCAGTACCGATGTGAGGGACCCATCATAAATCCCCAAAGTAGGCTTGGGCGGACTACAAGACATTTATCCAGACCTGGTGTTCAGCCACGCCAGACGGTTTTTCGGTTTTTGCTTCAGGTCTGTGAACAAGTTAGGCCCTACCCATGCTGGCAATGTGGGTAGAACCATAGGTACACCTTGAGGGTGCTAACTATTGACAGTGACAGTTTTTTGGGCAATTCACCTTCCATTACCCTGTTGTCCATTTAAAGTTTTTTTTTTTCCAAAAGCCTAAGCAAACATTTTAAAACAGATAACAACAATTATTGACAGTTTACTTGTCTGTTATGACCTGGTGGTGAGGACAACAATGGACCTGGTGGTTAAGAGCACACGGAATGACCTGATAGTTACCAATAATACAGGACAAGCTCTGAGACTTGGGAACTCTGCTGACCGCAATCCCTAATCCTATCACACACACTAGAAATAGCCGTGGAGCGCTCCTGACGCTCCCTAGGCGCCTCGTCACAGCCTAAGGAACTAGCTAGCCCTAAAGATAGAAAAATAAAGCCTACCTTGCCTCAGAGAAATTCCCCAAAGGAACAGGCAGCCCCCCACATATAATGACTGTGAGTAAAGATGAAAATTACAAACACAGAGATGGAATAGATTTAGCAAAGTGAGGCCCGACTTACTGAACAGACAGAGTATAGGAAAGGTAACTTTGCGGTCAGCACAAAAAACTACAAAAAGACCACGCAGAGGGCGCAAAAAGACCCTCCGCACCGACTCACGGTGCGGAGGCGCTCCCTCTGCGTCCCAGAGCTTCCAGCAAGCAAGACAAAAATCAAAATAGCAAGCTGGACAGAAAAAATAGCAAACAGAGAAAAACAAGCAGGAACTTAGCTTCTGCTGGGAAGACAGGTCACAAGAACGATCCAGGAGCGAACTAGACCAATACTGGAACATTGACAGGTGGCCTGGAGCAAAGATCTAGGTGGAGTTAAATAGAGCAGCCAGCTAACGAATTAACCTCGTCACCTGTGGAAGGAACCTCAGAAGCCGCAGCCCCACTCACAACCACCAGAGGAAGCCCATGGACAGAACCAGCCGAAGTACCATTCATGACCACAGGAGGGAGCTTAACAACAGAATTCACAACAGTACCCCCCCCCCTTGAGGAGGGGTCACCGAACCCTCACCAGAGCCCCCAGGCCGACCAGGACGAACCAAATGAAAAGCACGAACCAGATCGACAGCATGAACATCAGAGGCAAAGACCCAGGAATTATCTTCCTGACCATAACCCTTCCACTTGACCAGGTACTGGAGTTTCCGTCTTGAAATACGAGAATCCAAAATCTTCTCCACCACATACTCCAACTCCCCTTCAACCAACACGGGGGCAGGAGGATCAACGGATGGAACCACAGGCGCCACGTATCTCCGCAACAACGACCTATGGAATACATTATGGATGGCAAAAGAAGCTGGAAGGGTCAAACGAAATGACACAGGATTGAGAACCTCAGAAATCTTATACGGACCAATGAAACGAGGCTTAAACTTAGGATAGGAAACCTTCATAGGAACATAACGAGACGACAACCAAACCAAATCCCCAACACGAAGTCGGGGACCCACACAGCGCTGGCAGTTAGCTAAACGTTGAGCCTTCTCCTGGGACAATGTCAAATTGTCCACCACATGAGTCCAAATCTGCTGCAACCTATCCACCACAGTATCCACACCAGGACAGTCCGAAGACTCAACCTGCCCTGAAGAGAAACGAGGATGGAAACCAGAATTGCAGAAAAACGGCGAAACCAAAGTAGCCGAGCTGGCCCGATTATTAAGGGCGAACTCAGCCAAAGGCAAAAAGGACACCCAATCATCCTGATCAGCAGAAACAAAGCATCTCAGATATGTTTCCAAAGTCTGATTAGTACGTTCGGTTTGGCCATTTGTCTGAGGATGGAAAGCCGAGGAAAAAGACAAATCAATGCCCATCCTAGCACAAAAGAATCGCCAAAACCTCGAAACAAACTGGGAACCTCTGTCCGAAACGATGTTCTCCGGAATGCCATGTAAACGAACCACATGCTGGAAAAACAACGGCACCAAATCAGAGGAGGAAGGCAATTTAGACAAGGGTACCAAATGGACCATCTTAGAGAAGCGATCACAAACCACCCAAATGACCGACATCTTTTGAGAGACAGGGAGATCCGAAATAAAATCCATAGAAATATGCGTCCAGGGCCTCTTCGGGCCCGGCAAGGGCAAAAGCAACCCACTGGCACGAGACCAGCAGGGCTTAGCCCGAGCACAAGTCCCACAGGACTGCACAAAAGAACGCACATCCCGCGACAAAGACGGCCACCAAAAGGATCTAGCCACCAAATCTCTGGTACCAAAGATTCCAGGATGACCAGCCAACACCGAACAATGAACCTCAGAGATAACTCTACTAGTCCATTTATCAGGGACAAACAGTTTCTCCGCTGGGCAACGGTCAGGTCTATCAGCCTGAAATTTTTGCAGTACCCGCCGCAAATCAGGGGAGATGGCAGACAAAATTACCCCCTCTTTGAGAATACCTGCCGGCTCAGGAACACTCGGAGAGTCGGGCACAAAACTCCTTGACAGGGTATCAGCCTTCACATTCTTAGAGCCCGGAAGGTACGAAACCACAAAATCAAAACGGGAGAAAAACAGCGACCAATGAGCCTGTCTAGGATTCAACCTTTTGGCAGACTCGAGATAAGTCAAATTCTTGTGATCCGTCAAGACCACCACGCGATGCTTGGCTCCTTCAAGCCAATGACGCCACTCCTCGAATGCCCACTTCATGGCCAACAACTCTCGATTGCCAACATCATAATTGCGCTCAGCAGGTGAAAACTTTCTAGAAAAGAAGGCACATGGTTTCATCACCGAGCCATCAGAACTTCTTTGCGTCAAAACAGCTCCTGCTCCAATCTCAGAAGCATCAACCTCGACCTGAAACGGGAGCGAAACATCTGGCTGGCACAACACAGGGGCAGAAGAAAAACGACGCTTCAACTCCTGAAAAGCTTCCACAGCTGCAGAAGACCAATTGACCACATCAGCACCCTTCTTGGTCAAATCAGTCAACGGTTTAGCAACACTAGAAAAATTACTGATGAAGCGACGATAAAAATTAGCAAAGCCCAGGAACTTTTGCAGACTCTTCACAGATGTCGGCTGAGTCCAATCATAAATGGCCTGGACTTTAACAGGGTCCATCTCGATAGTAGAAGGGGAAAAAATGAAACCCAAAAATGAAACCTTCTGAACTCCAAAGAGACACTTAGACCCCTTCACAAACAAAGAATTAGCACGAAGGACCTGGAACACCATTCTGACCTGCTTCACGTGAGACTCCCAATCATCCAAGAAGACCAAAATATCATCCAAATATACAATCAGGAATTTATCCAGGTACTCTCGGAAGATGTCATGCATAAAGGACTGAAATACTGATGGAGCATTGGAAAGCCCGAATGGCATAACCAGGTACTCAAAATGGCCCTCGGGCGTATTAAATGCTGTTTTCCATTCATCGCCCTGTTTAATACGCACAAGATTATACGCACCACGAAGATCTATCTTGGTGAACCAACTAGCCCCCTTAATCCGAGCAAATAAATCAGACAGCAGCGGCAAAGGGTACTGAAATTTGACTGTGATCTTATTAAGAAGGCGGTAATCAATACAAGGTCTCAAAGAACCATCCTTCTTGGCCACAAAAAAGAACCCTGCTCCCAATGGTGACGACGACGGGTGAATATGACCCTTCTCCAAGGATTCCTTTATATAACTCCGCATTGCGGCGTGTTCTGGCACAGATAAATTGAACAGTCGGCCCTTAGGAAACTTACTACCAGGAATCAAATTGATAGCACAATCGCAATCCCTGTGAGGAGGTAGGGCACTGGATTTGGGCTCATCAAATACATCCCGGTAATCCGACAAAAACTCCGGAACTTCAGAAGGGGTGGATGACGAAATAGACAAAAATGGAACATCACCATGTACCCCCTTACAACCCCAGCTGGACACAAACATAGATTTCCAATCCAATACTGGATTATGGACCTGTAGCCATGGCCACCCCAAAACGACCACATCATGCAGATTATGCAACACCAAAAAGCGAATATCCTCCTGATGTGCAGGAGCCATGCACATGGTCAATTGGGTCCAGTATTGGGGCTTATTCTTGGCCAAAGGCGTAGCATCAATTCCTCTCAATGGAATAGGATACTGCAAGGGCTCCAAGAAAAAACCACAGCGCCTAGCAAACTCCAAGTCCATCAAATTCGGGGCAGCGCCTGAATCCACAAATGCCATAACAGAATAGAATGACAAAGAGCAAATCAGAGTAACGGACAAAAGACATTTCGACTGTACCGTACCAATGGTGGCAGACCTAGCGAAACGCCTAGTGCGCTTAGGACAATCGGAGATAGCATGAGTGGAATCACCACAGTAAAAACACAGCCCATTCCGACGTCTGTGCTCTTGCCGTTCAGCTCTGGTCAAAGTCCTATCACATTGCATAGGCTCAGGTCTATGCTCAGATAATACCGCCAAATGGTGCACAACTTTACGCTCACGCAAGCGTCGATCGATCTGAATGGCCAAAGACATAGACTCATTCAGACCAGCAGGCATGGGAAATCCCACCATGACATCCTTAAGGGCTTCAGAGAGACCCTTTCTGAAAATTGCTGCCAGCGCACATTCATTCAACTGAGTGAGTACAGACCACTTCCTAAACTTCTGACAATATATCTCTACCTCATCCTAACCCTGACACAGAGCCAGCAAGATTTTCTCTGCCTGATCCACTGAATTTGGTTCATCATAAAGCAATCCAAGCGCCAGAAAAAACGCATCAACATCACGCAATGCCGGATCTCCTGGCGCAAGGGTAAATGCCCAGTCTTGAGGGTCGCCATGTAACAAAGAAATAATGATTTTCACTTGTTGAACAGGGTCACCTGAGGAGCGAGGTTTCAAAGCAAGAAACAATTTACAATTATTTTTGAAATTCAGAAACTTAGATCTATCCCCAAAAAACAAATCAGGAATTGGAATCCTAGGCTCTAACATCGGATTCTGAACCAAAAAATCTTGAATGTTTTGTACCCTTGCAGTGAGATTATCCATACAAGAGGACAGACCTTGAATGTCCATATCTACACCTGTATCCTGAACCACCCAGAGGTAAAGGGGAAAAGAGAGACAAAACACACTGCAAAGAAAAAAAAATGGTCTCTGAACTTCTCTTATCCCTCTATTGAGATGCATTAGTACTTTGGGCCACCTGTACTGTTATGACCTGGTGGTGAGGACAACAATGGACCTGGTGGTTAAGAGCACATGGAATGACCTGATAGTTACCAATAATACAGGACAAGCTCTGAGACGTGGGAACTCTGCTGACCGCAATCCCTAATCCTATCACACACACTAGAAATAGCCGTGGAGCGCTCCTGACGCTCCCTAGGCGCCTCGTCACAGCCTAAGGAA